>NC_088793.1:74473564-75094993 GCF_011386835.1 Chrysemys picta bellii | reverse complement strand
GGAACAGCAATACATAGAAAAGGAAACTTTCACAGAAGGTTTTTAACAACTGTGTCTATTTTTGACGAGATCACAGATTGGATTCACAAGGATGACATTTGTCAAATGTAAAGAATAAAAAGTTAAGTGATTAAAGTAAGGGAAAGCAGGAAAAGTACAGCTCCCACTCCTCTGTTGGATGCAGGGGGAGTTCCGCCTCCTTGACTGGTGCACTGAGAACTCCTCCCTGCTCTATGCACTGGCTCATAACTGCTTTGATGTTTGGATTTTAACAAAGGCAGGACATGGATGATTTAGTGCTTCTGGAGCTTGATGTCAAAATGTACAGGATTAACAGTCATATAGGATCAATTCATCTACAGAACAAGTAAAAACTTCCTCCCACAGAACAAGGAAAACCATTAATGCTCCTCAGCCACATTTTAAAAGAGAACTACCATGTCAGGATGCAGACAGACAGACAGAGGGTCGATTCTAAGGTGAGCAGTGTGGTTGCCCCACATGCCAACTTCCAGGGGTCAACAATCTGATTGGTCGTCCATTTTTTGCTCTGCTGATGACTGTTCAGCCATTTATTTTGGGGTTTTTTTTGCACTGGCCAGCAAAAGAGCTAGGGACATCCCTGCACAGAACTTCTTGCATACATGACTCGTTAATTTTCACTTACTTCACTAGATTTTATTTTTTTTGAAGATGTGAAGCAGAGTGGCGGAGATGGTTGCAGCTACTGTTTTGTTAATAGTGTCTAATTCTTTTCTACTACTGATGTGTGTAAGAAGGCTGCTCTTGCTTTTTATAGTAATTATAAGGTATTTTACGGATTTTGAAAACTGTTTTATTTCAAATAATCAGGATCACACACATGGTAATTCAGAATTATGTTCAGATGAGTAACACAGTGGAAGAGAGAAAATGTTCCACTGCTAAGATATTGAAGCATTACAGATGCAGATTATGCTAGTCATTTAGCAGCATTCCACCAAGCTGTTTGTAGAGTCAAATGTGGTGGTTTCAATGCTCACAATCAATATGAAGAGTATATTCTAACCCAATCACCCTTCTTCTAGATGAAGACCTACAGTCTCATTTCAGATAGCAGGAATCAAATCAAATCAAATCAACTGAAATGAAGTAGACATTATTTTAAGGGTCACTCTGTTGGTGCTCATGAAGTTACTGTGGTGTTCCTTAAAGGAAGAAAATTTCATGTAAAGTTTCCATATAGCATAATAAGTAACATGACAGATAAAACATATGCATTCTGTGATGGGCCTCCCTCACCTGGGGGTTGGGTTGCAGGTGTGTGTGTTGTGAGAGGCTGGGAGACTAGGAAATTGAAACAAAGTGTTATTGAGGTGGGTGGAGCGGCATGTCACCAATTCTAGGGGAGGCAGGTGCTGCTGTTTTAGGGCTCTGATGGC
Source organism: Chrysemys picta bellii (assembly GCF_011386835.1). Lineage (NCBI taxonomy): Eukaryota > Metazoa > Chordata > Testudines > Emydidae > Chrysemys > Chrysemys picta. The sequence goes on along the minus strand of NC_088793.1, from coordinate 75,093,572 downwards.
ATTAAAGTTTGTTGGATTTTTGGACAATGTGATCTTGTCTCATTTCTTCAGGTACTCTGATGTTATTCAAATACACACACTCTCTCTGTATCTCTACACATACATACATATGCTCACACTATTTGTTGTAGCTAGCAAGTGCCACTATACCCAGGGAACTCACTCAAGGTGGTGGAGAGTAGGCAGTGTTTCTGGTGTTACCAGCCACACAGAAGGACAGTTTTAATCTCTGCTAGATGCTCCATAAAAGCTCTGCTTGTGGAGATTGCAGTAAGGACCCACTAAACATGTGCATCCTATGACTGCCTCCGCAGCCAATAAAAATACCACTTTGGGGGCTTCCCTGACAGGTTTTGGGCACACAGGAGAAAACAGGTAGTGTCACCCACCACAATCTTCCTTCTGACAAATGGCCTTTCCATTGCCAAGTCCCTTCAGTAGCATAGACACTGGAGTGAATCTGAGCCAGTTTCTCTAACATCCTCTGTAACTATTTCATACAGTTAGGGTTGTCAACCTTCTAATCGCACAAAACCAAACACCCCTGCCCCACCCCTTTTCCAAGGCCCCACCCCCACTTGCTCCATACCTCCGTCACTCGCTCTACCCCATCCTCACTCACTTTCACTGAGCTGGGGCAGGGGGTAGGAGTGCGGGAGGCCGGTGAGGGCTCCGGCTGGGGATGCAGGCTCTGGGGTGGGGATGATGGGTTTGTGGTGAAGGAAGGGGCTCTCGGCTGGGGCAGGAGTTGGAGTGCGGGGGGGGGGGGAGGTGAGGACTCCGGCTGGGTGTGTGGGCTCTGTGCTGGGGCCAGGAATGAGGGGTTTAGGGTGCAGGAGGAGGCTCAGGGTTGGGGTAGTTGTTGTTCAGCAGGGGGTTCAGGGTGCATGGGCCCAGCGGTGCTTACCATGATTGCTAGGAAGTGGCTGCCAGATCCCTGCAGCCTCTAGGTGCATGGGCAGCCAGGGATGCTCTGCACACTGCCCTTGCACCTGCAGGCGCTGCTTCCGCAGCTCCTATTGGTCACAGTTCCTGGCCAATGGGAGCTGTGGAGCAGGCACTTGGGGTAGGGGCAGCACACAGAGCCTCCCTGGCTGCCCACGTACCTAGGGGCCACAAGGACCTGGCGGCTGTTTCTGGGAGCCACGCGGAACTAGGGCAGGCAGGGAGCCTTAGCCACCAGAGTTTCTTTTTGACCTGGTGTTCTAGGGTGAACAGACAGCAAGTGTGAAAAATCAAGAGGGGGGTGGGGGTGGGGGTGGGGTAATAGGAGCCTATATAAGAAAAAGACTCAAAAATCGGGACTGTCCCTATAAAATCGGGACTCTGGTCACCCTAGGGTGTTCCGGTAGAGAACAGGACACCTGGCAACCCTACATACAGCAGAAGTAAGTGGCCCTGAAGAGCAAAGTTCAGCCTTAGCAAGGTACATTGTACATGTAACAAAATACAAATAACCAGCTGTGCTGAATATATGGAAAGATATCAGTTGACAATACTTCTTCCTGCCAGCAATGAAATAGGAGACTCAAAACTCTCTCAGAGAATGGGTACTTATGAAGCAGCTATGAAAGTTACAGGAGAAAGGAGAAAATCTAGTTCTATTTGGCTCATCTTGAACCAAAAGTATTTAAACTAAGAATTGAAAATGCTCACTATCAAAGATCCAAGTAGTAATGACATTTTAAAATCTGATCTTATTGATTTAGATTGTCCTAATCATCCAGATTACATGAAAGATTTTTGTCTTTTTGGAGGTAATTCAGTGGTCTGACTATAAACCCATTCAAATGGAAAAGAAGAAGAAAGAGGGTTGTTCAGACTTTGAGAAATTGAAGCATTTCGTTAAACACACACACACACACCAACCCACCCACCCAAGGTTATAAAATCAGCTGCTAACAATCCAAATGTGTGCTAGTAAAGTCATACTTTTTAGTAGCAATGCTCCATATCTGAACCCTGGAGAAAAGAAGAATCTCTCAGTGGAAATCACGTAGCTCGTTAGTACAATTACAATGCAACTATACATCCATTGACTAACCCAACTTTCCAAAGACCGCTCAAGACAATCTAATCGGTCACCTTGGCAAACTACAGTCTGCCACTACCCCTCTTCTATTCCTTTAGTAGTCTGTGGGAAACCCCAAGTGCCCCCCCACTGCTGCCATCCCCACCCCCCGAACCTCCTGCAGCTGTGTTAGATGATGATGGGGCAGACCCCGGTCTGGGGCTACCAAGGCCTCTGGGCCCTGGTGACAGACCCTGCGAACATTCAGGCACCAGCAGGAGGGCAGCTCCCAGCTCCAAGGGCCCCAGTTAAGAGGCAGCAGCTAGCTCCCAGCCATTATGTCCCCACCCCACACAAGGCTGCCCAGGCTGAAGGTGCAGATCTCCCTCACACAGGAGGCAGCTTGCTCCTTCCCACTGGACAGAGTGGGGGTCACCACACTTTGGCCCCCCACACCTGACTCCCCCTGCTCAGCCCCACACCTTGCATTGCCAGTCCTCCACCTGGCCCCAAGCAACCCCTGCACCTTTCTGGATGAGGTCCTTGCTGTCCAACTTGCAGCCTGTGTCACAGTTCAGGGCACATGTATTTCCCCTCAGTGGTCCAGCCAGGGACATCAACTCTCAGGCTTCCAGCTTTCCAGTTGTTACTTCTCATGGGTGGAAACCTGCATCTCATTCCCTTCTGACTGGGGTGTTTCTAGACTGCACAGTTCCCTGCCTCCACTGTATTATTCTCAACAGGCACAGGCTTCCCAAGCATACCTGCTTGCTTTCGTTTCAGAGACCGTTAATGGTCTGACTGCCCACAGCTACAGATACTGCACAGCTCTTTTTATGCTAGTCTATTTTATTCTTAAGATAAAAGCACTACAGTGAAAACAAATGAAATACAATGAAAGAATCTACATCTGTACGAATAAGTTTGTCAGCGATTCCCCCCCACACACACTTTACTCTGATAAGAGTTCTGATTGGCTATTAGTCCTTCCAACTCTCCCTAAAGATTAGGGGCCCACCTTGGACCAGAAGTCCTGTCCATTTGGTGGATCAGAAAAGAGGCCATGAGCCAGTTTAAAACCAGGCTATTTTCTTTCTTTGTCTGTTGGCCCCTAGCAACTCCAGTTTGAACCAGTATATTCAAATCTGTTTAGGGGGTGGTGTTTCTCTGAAACTGTTCCAACCTGCATGAGTTTGCCTAACCACCCCCTGCTGTTCTCCTATTTACATTTTCCATGAACATACATTCACAATCCCTTAACAACACAAACAATTGCATTTTTAATACAATGGACCCCAATGTTATTAAACCTAGTTCAATAAGGTTTAACTTAATTCATTAAAGCTTATTCAGGACATTGTCAGTCTGTCACAGTCAGGCCCCCTCTCTCCCTGATCAATTTCAGAGGCCTGCTGCAAACAATGGAGGGGCTACAGCTGTCCAAAAAAAGATTGCAAGAACCTTCTATAAAGCAAAGTATAAGCAATGCCTATATTTCGGTGGCCTAGAAGGTACCCCTATAATTAAGGCTGGGTTATTGAAGGGATCTATCAGATCGGTCATTCTAAAAGCAATATTAAAAATCAGTCCATAGACAAAAATCATTGGAAAATTTGATCACAGTAAGGAAGCATAATCAAGGTAAAAAAGTATAGTCACTTTTGTGAAAAAGAAGCAATTCTCAGCTATTGATTGTGGTATTTCAATTCACAAGGACTAAGTTTACTAGCAGATATTGGTATGCTAAAGTTATTTTTAAGAAAGGCACCCCTTATCTTACTCTCTCCTGCAGGAAAACACTTACAGGATTACACATTTTCAGCACTGGAGCATCTAAAGTTCATGCAGATATAAGAGAAAGTATGTACCCCATTTTCAAGATACTGTACTACCCCTTTTATAAAATTCAAAAACAAGCAAAAGAAAAACTTCAAGAGTCTATGTAAATGAGAAGTACCCAATGGGCTTTTATTGAGAGTTTCATGGTATTTGTTGTTCTTCTTCGAGCCCCAGCTCCTGGAGTCCTGTGATTACATTAGAATCTCACTTTTTTAAAGCAATGAAAGCTAAGTTTCTAGCCCTCATGGTTGAAGAGAAAACCTGTAAACATGACCCAATGAAGCCTAAAGGCTCAGAAGCCAAAATGTAAACACTTTAAATAAAATCATGATTTTAAGCCGATCTCATGATTTTTTATTTGGGGGGACAGTTAGAGGGAAGCTGATTCATTATGTTTGGATGCTTATTGTTTCTATGCTTATGCATTATGTTTCTATGCATCTGAAGAAGTGAGGTTTTTACCCACGAAAGCTTATGCCCAAATAAATCGGTTAGTCTTTAAGGTGCCACCAGACTCGTTGTTTATGTTTGGATGGTTAGGTTTGGCTATGCTGCATTTATTTCCTTCCTCACTTACTATCACCCCATGCAACGTCAATCTTCTCACCCCACAACTTCCTAACAAAGTTTGTGTCTACTAATAGCAGCTATTGTTTGGTTGATTTTCAGCAAAGAAGTGGTACATTTTTTTCAGCAGATATTTACAGTGTGGACAACGTGTCCCACTAAATTATAACAAATTTTGAGGCAGATCAAATTACTAAATGCTGCATTAAATCACTCCCACAGTATTTTTCAATAGAAATGATGTATGCAGCTTAATAATTTGAACCATCTTAAAATTGTTATTTTTTTCACAGTGTAGCAAGACAAAAATTTGCAATGACAATTCACCAAACACCAAGTAACCCAACTGGAAACAGGGTGAGTCACAGTGCCCCAATCTCAAGGTCAATCAATCAGTAAGCAAGACAGGAGCTGTTCTTGTCACACTGCTAAAGAACACAGGGCAGGCAGGCAGGCAGCAGCCCACTCTTCATCGGAGTTGCCAGGCATTAGAGGGGGGTGGGGAATGAGAGAAGAGAGTGTGCTGGGTGGGAGGGGAAGCCATGCGACTACCACACAACTCTTGCAAAGGGCGGGAGAGTAACAAATGACTGAGAAAGAAAGGAAGCCCCAATCTTAAGTCCCCAGACACCTAAGTGGAAGTGGGGATCGACAGGAGCCCCATTCTCCATCCCCTAGACTTCTTCATAAGGCTGTGGAGCAATGGGAGCTGCATGGAAGTGGGAGGCAGCATGTCCTCATCTTTTCTTCCTGGATCCCTTTAAAGTATCTGGGGAGTACTTAACAGCAGTGGGTGCATGCATCCTACCCTAGACCCTTTCAGCTGGGACAGGAGGCAACAAGATTACCCCTCTTATCACCTCCCCGTTGCAAGACTGTGGGCACCAGACAGCAGGCAAGAGAAAATACCTCCATAACCTCAAGCCACTCAGAAGGAGAGTAATAAAAAATCAGAGGAGGAGGAGAAAAATCTCTAAAGCCATTCCATGGGACCAGGAGAGGCAATGGCAAAAAATCTGGCTATAAGAGGAAAGAGTCAGCACCTATTCCCTCTGAAAAACCAGAGGAGGCAACCAGACTGGGGCAGGGGAAGACTGAGTTGTCAGCAGCAGAATCAGACTGCAGGGGGAAAAGTGCCCCTCTCCTCATTCCAGTCACTCCTTGAAATCAGACACAGGTGCCCCAACAATCTACCCTCCTAGGGTTGCCAGGTGTCTGGTTTTCAACTGGAACACCTGGTCAAAAAGGGACCCTGGTGGCTCCGGTTAGCACTGCTGAATGTGCCATTAAGAGTCCAATTGGCGGTGCAGGCAGGCTCCCTACCCAGCTCTGCATAGCTCCCGGGAAGTGGCTGGCATATCCAGCTCCTAGGCGAAAGGTCAGCCAGGGGGGCTCTGCGCACTGTTCCCGCTCGCAGGTGCCGCCCCCGAGCACCAGCGTGGAGCCACCTGGCTGCCCCTCCTCCTAGGAGTCGGATACGCCAGCCACTTCTTGGGAGTCACCTGAGTCAGCACCACCTGGAGCCCACACCTTCCCTTGCACTCCAACCCCCAGCCCTAACCCTGAGCCTCCTCCCGCACACCCAGCTCCCTGCCCCAGCCCTGAGCTCCCCAAACCCATCATCCCCAGTCCCACCCCAGAGCCCACACCCCCAGCCGGAGCTCTCATCTCCTCCTGCACCCCAATCCTCTGCCTCAGCCTAGTGAAAGTGAGCGAGGGTGGGGGAGAGCGAGCGACAGAGTGAGGGGGGATAGAGTGAGCAGGGGGCGGGGCTTCGGGGAAAGAGGGGGGGGCGAGGTGTTGGCGTTTTCTGCAATTTGAAAGTTGGCAACCCTATCAAGGCCCTCTGTACGCCAGGAAGAAGAGGAGAAACAGGTGTCCTGGCTGCATATGGCCAAGAGGCAACATAGTAGGATCAGCAACTCACACTTAAGAATAGTGCATATATCTGGCAGAAGTGTTCTCTCCTGTTAAGTGTGGAGGGTCCCCTCTGATAGCAATAAGGGAGAGAAATTGGGAAAATGTACTCAAAAACTGGAAGTTAAATTGATTTAGTAGTCATTACAGTGAAAGTAACTGGTCTGAAGTTAACAGCGTTCCTTATATGTATATAGCAAGCTAAACCTCAAATTTAACAAAAAAGTTATCAAGTTCCAGGGGAGGACGAAGATCCTGTTTAGACAATTAAGGATACAGAATAGCTCACAATACGTGGGTGTTAAAAACATATAATTACATTAATGGAATGAAAAGGTCACTGTAAAGGCATTTAATGCTACAACTACTATAGCTAAAAATTTAACTGTATTTTGTTACTGAAAACAGACTTTTAAAGCAATTATTCCTTTAGTCTCAGAATAGTGTCAAGGTGACTCACTATTTAATGAGATTTCAAAATAAACCTATAGATACAGTTTAGAATCTCTCTCTCTCTCTCTCTCTCTCACACACACACACACACACACACACACAAGGTGGGACTGGTAATAATGCCTATAATTAAGCTTGCACACTTCCAATAAAAAGACCTGTTTTTCAATTGCTTTGAATTTCACCCAACTTTCATAATTTGGGCTGAAATTTTCTATGCTGGGTGTCTATGTCAAGCTGAATTTTTTTGGAATGTTTCAGCCAAAATCATTCAGCTGTTTCTGAGAACAAAGGACAGGGAAGATATGTTATTGTGCCAAGTTAAAAAATTCTAGTGACATTTTCTGTGAAAAGCTCTAGTACCCCAATGCTTTGGAGCATGGGCTTTAAATTTGGCAGAGGAGTCATCCCCATAAAAATCCACCCAATGTGGCGAAGTTTTAAGCCTTTGGGCGGGGGGAGGAAGCACAGTTCACACATGCTCAGTAGTGGCTTACTAGAACTTCACAGCTAAATTCCCAGAAGATTCCAGCCACAGTGGGCATGCTGCAGCCTGGAGCCTAGCAGGATTTTTCCTGCAACTGCGGGCTGCTGCAGAACATGCTGGGGGTGACCACCTGAACTGTGAGCAGGGAGCCTGTCTCAATTGTGCTTTGAATGAACCCCCAGCTACGCAGAGGGAGCGCGGAAGAGGAAGCTGCTTGGTTTGAATGAAGAGTGGAGAAGAGCTGGACTTGCAGCAGGCTTAGGGGGAGTAAACAGGGGATATGGACCCTGTGGGGGTTGGAGGAGATTAGGACTGCAGTCTGGCAGTGGGTGAGGAGATTGGGAATCTGTGTGGCAAGGAAAGGGCGATCTGACAAGCAACTGGAGGAGAACAAACTGGCTGGGCAAAGAGACTGGGTAAAAGAGCAAAAGAAGGAGGGGATGCAGATATTGCGTGTGGAGCATAAGAAGGGAGATTGGGAGCCAGCGGGTATGAGGAACATGAATGGGGTGTTTGGCAATAGGGAAAAGGAGAGAGATCAGGTAAGGAGCTGGGAAGAGAGGACTTGGAATGGTGACAAGACTGGGTCAGGGAGTTTGAAGGGATGAAACTAGCACTTTCTGGGCAAGGAGACTGGGACTAGCTAGGTGAGAAGAATAGGGCTGGGACAAGGAGCCAGGGGAAGGAAAGAGACAGGGACAGGCTGGAGGGGCAGGGCAGAAGTGATCTAAACAAGGCAGAAGTGGTCCAGTAGTGTAAACTCCCCTCCAAAGGCTGGAAGGGAACTTCAAGATTTCCCAAGTCTCAGCATGCCACTGCTGTCAGCAAATATATGAGAAATCCTCTGGTAAAGTGTCACATCCCCCTTTAGTGATGGTCCACGTAGAAGATGACAACCTACTATTGCTATTATTTACTCTTTTAGCGCACGTGGCATAGGTCTTTGCTGTAGATCTAAAGGTTCAAACTTTCATGATGATCCATGGGGGCATCAACATGCTCATTAATGATCTGGAAAAGGGAATGAACAGTGAAGTGGCAAAGTTGGCCAATGACACAAAATGATTCAAGATATTAAAGTCCAAAGCAGACTGCAAGGACTTAAGGGATCTCACAAAACTGGATGAGACCAGGCAATAAAATGACAGATGAAATTCAACATTGCTAAGTGCAAAGTAATGCACATTGGAAAAAATACTAACTCAGGGATCGGCAACCTTTGGCACGTGGCCCGCCAGGGTAAGCCCCCTGGTTTGTTTACCTGCCGCGTCCGCAGGTTTCGCAGCTCCCAGGCCAATGGAGGCTACGAGAAGCGGCACGGGCCGAGGGATGTGCTGGCTGCCCTTCCCGCAGCCCTCATTGGCCTGGGATGGTGAACCGCAGCCAGTGGGAGCCGCGATCAGCCAAACCAGCCTGGCCCACCAGGAGGCTTACTCTGGTGGGCTGCATGCCAAAGGTCGCCAATCCCTGTACTAACTATACATATACAGTGAGGGGGTTCTAAATTAGCTGTTACCATACAAAGAAGATCTTGGAGTCACCATGGATAGTTCTATGAAAATGTCTCCTTAATGCACAACAGTAGTAAAAAAAGGTTAACAGAATGTTAGGAATTATTAGCAAAGTGATAGAAAATAAGACAAAATATCATAATGCCACTATATAAAAAAGTATGAATGGTGTGGAAAGAGTGAACAGAGGGCTGTTATCCACAATTGCCCACAATACTAAAAAAGGGGTCACCCAATGAAATTAATAGGCAGCAGTTTAATACAGACAAGAGGAAGTACTTTTTCACACAACTCACAACTAACCTGTGGAACTCACTGACATGGGAAATTATTATGGCCAAAAGTATAACTGTATATTATTATGGCCAAAAGTATAATTATAATTAGATAATTAGATAAGTTCATGGAAGATAGCATCTTGGCTAATAGCCATTGATGGAGCTCAGGCATGCAACCCCATGCTCGGGGCAACCCTAAACCTCTGACTACTAGAACCCAGGAATGGAAGACAGGAGTGGATCACTCTATAACTGCCCTGTTCTCTACATTCCTCCAAGAAGCTCTGCTACGGGCCATTGTCGGAGACAGGATCCTGGGCAACATGGGCCATACTGACCCAGTATGGTAGCTCTTATGTTCTAATATGATGCCACATAATGGAATTTCCACTTTTTCAGTTTGCTTTTTTTTAAAACTAGGAAATTACACAGACACAAACCCCTATACCTCCATTAAAAGAACATTCTTAAAAAGTCCAGACTCCATATTAAAGACAAAAACTAAATTAAACTCTTAATTAGAAAAAAATTGCAAATAATATTCACACTTACAAAAATTATGGATATTTTAATAGCGTGATATGCAATTAAAGTGCAGTATGTGCATTTCAAAAAACATAAATCTCATCCTTTTCAAAGACTCAGTTTTAAATTATAACTTGCTCAGCATGGAACCTGCAACCATTTTTTTCTTGAAGTCTCATCATATTTCTTAGTGATTTTATAAGGGAAGGAAAATGCGGAGTTAAAACTTACTCGGAAATAATCACTGCATGCTGCAAGTACTGCCTTATGTGCATGGAATTTCTGGTCTTCTGCAATGAGGGTGATGTCACACAGTATACCATCACTTCTTTGTTGGTTCAGGGCCGCCAAGACAGCATCATTATGTGAACTGGATTGGCAAAGCCTCTGACCTGTCAGCATTTCTTGAATACTGCAAATGAAGGAAACAAAGATTCTATCAACAAATATAAGACCCATCTCCGAGGCTCAGTAATAAATGCTGATCAACATTTCTGGTTTAAAAAAAATAAAGCAGCATGTGCCCAGACAGAGAGACTCTTGTATGTGGTATGTTTAGCCTTATGTTTCACATAACTTAGTCTTATTTAGGATAGAAAATGTGTTAGATTTACAACAACTCAAGGGCCCTAATTCTTTTCTCCTTTACTCCACTGTTGGGTTCAGTGTTTTGATTTATACAAGTGTTAAGTAAGAGGAGTACAAAGGTTTAGGGCTTTATCATCTTCTCACAGGGTAACAGAAAAACAACCAAAGTGGCCTAAAGTAATATATTAGTAGAAAGGAATATTGAACATTCATGTAACTAAGTCTACAAATGGTCTGGCTCACGTATTATCACCAACAACAGTTTCTACTACTAGTACTTCATAAAGAATTCTGCTGATTCTGTGCAAGCCAGAAGAGATTCCATCTAATTTTTCCATAGCTATGCTGGTTTAGCTGAACTAATGGAGGTTAAAAAATAGTTCTGATTAGTTAAAATTGTCACTTAAAAAAGCAGATATGACTCACAAGCAGCAGATCTGTGATACCAGAAGGTTCAATTTTTTTTTTGTTACTATTACTTTTCAGATAATACCTACAATTTAAGGTGTCAAAGCAACAGAACATAGTATTCCTTATTCCTTGGTAATATTGTAAAAGTGGTTTCAACCAATAATTAGTCATTTGATATCAACTTTTGCTACATTTTCACTTTAAAATATGAGCATATTTTAAAATATATAAGTAGGGGCTAGATTGCTGAGAAATTAATAATAGACTAGAGACTTTCACCTTTAGGTTGCGTCTTTAAACCCAACTCAGAATGGCTGTAACTTAAAGTTGTCAGATGGCTACTTGCTGGTTTCTGTTAAGGGCTCAGGTGACTTTTACATGGTACTAAGGACCAATCCAGGTGCTTTTGCAAAAGCATCTCCTCTAAATCCCTGGTGTTTGGACAAAGCCATGGAGCAGATAGTCCCTGAGCTTCCCTGCCTAAATCTGCCTGATCCAAGTCTCCTCCACTCAAGGAAATGGAAAGGACAACCTCATCATACCTATATAAAAAAAATACATGGAATGGAGAAAGAAAAAAAAATCCACATACAACTGGCCAGATACTCTGCTGGGCTAAATCATGTGAATTATATATGAATTTATACCACCTGAGGGGCTAATCCTTTATTCAGTTTCACACCAAAGAAATAAGTGCAAAATAACTTCTGACTATTCTGCTTGTGGAATCCTATTCATATACAATAAAGTACAGTTGTCAGGAAAGACAATCCTGTAAAAGTGATTTCTTGCCGTTTTACATTTATTTCCTTTCTGTAACTCCATAGCAAATTCACTAAGTCAAGTCAAGATTTAGTATTTTAAGCAGTCAGTGCTGTAAATTCAACTTGATAACTGAAAAAAAAATAAATCCAGCTGTGTTTTTTCAGGTTCATTCTTCAGCACCAACAATAAGGAACCCGGAACCAAAGCGAAACAAGCAATTCTGTTACTGATGCTTGAGGAACAATAGAAGACAGTTCGTGCATCCTCCCTTCCCATTTCTAACAGGAACAAAACACTGATTTTGTCCATAAACTCAGCAGAGTTAGAATCAGAGGGAGCAAATATTTGTAATGCACGTCAACTTTTAGTAATTTTTCTGATTACAACCACATACGTACAAACATAGTTGCATGGTATGTACATCTTCGACAGTTTCAACTGAAAGTTATAAACATGAGAGCATTGATTCACAGGCACACTGTGCCATTTTGTACCATTCTGCGAGTGCAAAGTGGCCATAAGCATAGTAGAGCTAGGCAGTTCATTATCCCCCATGTGTGAGGGAATCTTCCGGTGTTGGGGTCATGGCAGAGGAAAAGGATGTATCGTGGGATACCATTGCCAAGTTGGTCCCAGTGAGATGTAGGCAGTGGGTATAAAATAGAGCAGCCTCCAGGGACCCAGGCTGGTGTTAGGTCCTGCAGAAATTCCATAGCATGAATATATTTTGTATAGCACCTTCTGTGCAAACATTCCCAAAATGAATTCAATAATAATTATTGTCTTAAGTAAAGTAGCCAGTAAGAAGAATAAACAAGAGAGAAACAGATTGAGGCATCAGATGGATAAGGAAAAATAGAAATTAGAACTTTGGAAGGGAAGGAAGTGGAAGTGTATGAATAAGAATGCATTACAGCCTTCTTATAGATGGCCATAGGGAAAGTGCCCCAATCACAGCAAACAATTGCCAGCCACCATTATGGCTGCACCAGTGCAAAACCCCATTGATTCCAGGGTTTTCTTTGTCTACACTTTGGGCATGCACTCGCATTGCAAATGCCCACGGGCAAATTCCAAATTCCTAAGGACATAAAGAACAAGAAACAACAGAGAATTGAAGAGGATTGTGGGGCTCAAGTAAATTACTACTGTCTCATGCATGCTTCATGTTGTTCGTGATAATGGCAACAGCAACACTTAAAGCAATCTCTTCCAGGTTATAATTTGGAGATCCAGGTGTTAAATGAATGCTTTTGTTAATGCATCATATGCTGACTAATGTTTCAGTAAACACCATGCTAAATGACAATGACATCCTGCACTGTTTTAAAGTACCATACCTGAGGCACCTCTCAGATGGCATCCTTCACGTTTGTTCTTCAGAATCTCAATACTTAAAATCTTGTGGAGGAAGAAGAAAACATTACAGCTAAAAAAGACAGAGAAGGTATATTAAAATTTGAAGCAAAGGCAACCTTAACCTTAAAGGACAAAACTTTTAGGAGGCCAAACTCAAATGCAACATTTTTTGTCCATCCTTGTCACAAAACATTATTGGCTAGATTGACCCTGGCCTAGAGATAACTTCCTCCCCTCTTTTCTTCCCCAGCACTTCCTACATAAGCCCAAGTGACAACTGCAGTCACTGAAATCACAGGCATGCACCTTCCCTGACACTATGGAGGCATATTACCCAAACAACGTGGGGAGGCAATGCAGACCCTCAATACTAGCCTGCAGAGTTGGCTGGCAGGCAGGTCCACTTAGAATGGTGCAATGTGCATACTCTCCCTGCCCACTAGACAGCTATGGATGGATTACACATCCACAGACACAATCCATCCTAAAGATCCTCCCAAGGTTAGTGGGGCTCTTCACTACCCTCTATTCAGAGCACTATCTGTATTACTTTCCATCCCCCCCCACCAGGTGTGTAATTGCAAATTAGTTTATGATTGTAAAAGCTCACTGATTAACTCACTCTACCATAGCAAAACACTGAAGTATTGACTGTCAAAGCAAAAAAAAAAAAAAAAAAAAGCACTTATCACCAATATAAACCTGTATGGAAATAAACCAAACAAATGTGATGAGATGAGAATGTTGTTGACCTATAGACTACAACTAATCTTCATCCTGCTCTTCAATTTATATCCACAGAATCATAGACATGTAGATTTGGAAGGAACAACAAGAGGCAGGATTGAGTCAACCAAAATCATCCTTGACAGGTGTTTGTCTAACCTATTCTTAAAACCCTCCAATGATGGGGATTCCACAACCTCTTCTTGCATCTGAAGAAGTGAGGTTCTTACCCACGAAAGCTTATGCTCCCAATACTTCTGTTAGTCTTAAAGGTGCCACAGGACCCTCTGTTGCTTTTTACAACCTCCTAGATAACCAGTTCCAGTGCTTAACTAAATTTATAGCTGGAAAGCTTTTCTAATATCCAACCTAAATCTCCCTTGCTGTAAACTAAACTGCTTATTCTTGTCCTACCCTCGGAGAGAACAAAACTGATCACCATCCTATTTATGAAAACCTATTACATTAAAAAACACCTGGAGGATTAACTATAATGAACATAATTTATATGACAGCTTGAACTGAGGCATTTAAGTACATTACAATAGATAGAGAACCCCTTCCAAACGAGTACAAGTAGCACATTGTTCTCCTTCCAATAGCTACTCCTGGGGAAATTCTGCACATGCGCACTGGTGCAGAATTCAAGGGTCATGCAGAATTTTTTCCCCCGCAGAAAATACATTCTGCAGGAAAGTTGCTTCAGTTACACCTTTTGCCCACCAGGGGCCTGTGGGTCAGGAGGCATGGCATATGGAGGGGGTGCAGACAGTGGGGGCACATGGGGTTGCTGTGCAGGGGGTGTCACAGACTTGGGCGGGAGCTGAATGGGAGTGGGGGTATAGGGACACATGGGGACAGGAAGGCAGGGGTGCAGGGCCTCATGGAGGGAGGGTGCAGCTGAATGGTGGTGCAGGGATATATGGGGACAGGCGGGAGTGAGTGACTGAATGAGAAAGGCTAGGGGTCAGTCAGGGTCTGCATGGTGGAGGAGCCCTAACAATCCCTCCCTGTCCAAAAATCCCCATTCCATACTTCTCCCACCCACATCCAACAACCCTCCAATTTCACACCCAGGCTCCTTCCCAGCAATTACTTCTCTCTCCCTGAGCTACTCCATTATCCCTGAGTCCCCCCCAGCCAGGACCGGCTCTAGGCACCAGCAAAGCAAGCACGTGCTTGGGGCAGCACATTTCCAGGGGCGGCATTCCGGCCATCCTTTTTTTCCGGAAAAATCCACCCATGTACAAAAAAAAAAAAAATACGTGAAAATAAAAAAAAAATCTCCAGTAGTGCGATAGGAGCATGACATGAAAAATATCGGGTCACATCGTGACACAGTCACTCAATGTGAACGTGTGTAAATGTTAATGGTTATTGATTAATTAAATCAGGAATCACGATTACTTGTGTGTACTGTGCCCTCCGATCGGCGCCATTCCCAACAATTTCCGTGTTGCATCAGTGCCAGTGGTTATAGGGCTAAAATGCCGGGACAAAAACGAAAACGACTTTCCAGTGCTGCCTACCAGCAACAAAGAAAGAAACGTCAAAAAGATTTAGAAAAACTCTCGTACTTCAAATAAGTATTTTTAAAAAGTCAACAATCAAGGAGAAAGCTCTAAGCAATGCATTGAAAGTGATTATTCATCAACTGATGAAGACCAATCGAACCAAAGATCACCTTTATCAGTTGATAAAGATGAACAACAATCTGACCAAAGATTATCTTTGCTAACTGATAAAGACGAACAATCACAATCCATCCAAAGATTTACTTCTTCAGCTGAAGAGTCCAGAAACGAAGAACTGTTATCCAAATCCCAGAACAATTATTGGAAGGTGGAGAGACTGACATAGGATCGGATCCAAGTACATGGCTGACAATTACTGATGCAATGCTAATGATTATTGTGATTAAAAAGTCCTTCAAAACTAAATCCTAAATTTCAATATCCATTTAATGAGTCGAATCGTCGATTTATGCCATCCAGTATGAAGAAAAAAAAATGAAAAATGGGGAACAAATTAATAGATTGTGGTTAGTGTATTCACAGACCAAAGACGTAGTTTTTTGTTTTTGCTGCAAATTCTCTGTTTTCATTTTTTTTTTAATTTAAACAGTCAAAAAAAGAAACAAAAAAAACTGCAAAGTGCAAACGTGTAAAAGTAAAAAAAAAAAAAAAGGGGGGGGGAGGCGGCCCACATTTTTTTTTGCTTGCGGCAGCAAAAAACCTAGAGCCGGCTCTGCCCCCAGCCTTTGCACTGCTTCTGAAGTCTGCACATGCGCAGTGGGAAATACGTTCCTGTATTGTAGCTTAAATGAATCATTACTCAGAGTTTTGTATTAATATGCCTAGTAAGGAATCTATTTGTCATAAAACATTTCCTGAATCTTTTTTGCTGTCTGTATTGCTGCATAGTTGCTGACAGGTATTTTGAAATAAATTACCAAAATAATTGAAATTGACATGATTATATTGTGTTATTTTGATAAAATGGGCAGAATTTTGCAGAATTTTAAAATATTGTGTGCAGAATTTTTAATTTCTTGGTGCAGAATTCTCCCAGCAGTAAACAGTTCATCAAGACATAATATTTTTTTTTCTTTTCTATCACTGTTAATTACCCAGGCACGTTTGTGTGTGTGCATGTGTATAAAATCAGCTCTCTCTGATATTAGACCTTCCTCCTGCTGCCTGATTTATTCACTGATGCCACAATCTGGTGCTTGTGTTATCACATGCTTCCATGGAAATAGATTTTGATACCACCAGCATCTATCTGTGACATTACCAAAGAAATTAAGCAAGAGAACACAGAAGAAAGCGGTTTGCTTATGTTCACTTTGGGCCTAATTCTGCCCCCTAACCATTGCTTGATTTGTGCCAAGGCTTGCCAGGGCTGAACCGCAGCACCTCCAGGTTTGGCAGTTCATAGCCCTGGTACCTCCGGGTTTGCCGCATTAGTTATGAAAGTAAAAAAATTGGCTGAGCCCCAGCACCTAATTTCTTGAGGCCCGGCACTTCTTTCGTTGCAAATTAAGCACTGTCCCTAACTCACATTGAATATTATAGCTCCTATTCACCCGTGTTATGATTTCTTTATTATACATTATCTAAGGGACAGATTCTGCCTGGACCTTACATATGTATATAGCGGGGGCAGGGAAGACAAAAGAAGTCTTCTCCCTTCTTCCTCCCACCTTGCATGTGCTGTCTAAAGACCAGACAGAATTACAGTTCCTATCCCCTTGTGAGGCACAGTGGCACAAAGAGGGTAGGGACCTCTCTGCCTCCTCCCATACCTCCCCAATGCACTAGGCCTACACTGGACTGGTGCAGCAAAGCAGAGTAAGCCACAACTCACAAAGAGGTCAAGTAGCATACATGCTCCCCATAGGCAATGCAGCACCACATCACCCCTTAAGATGAGCAGTGCCCTAAAGGCAACACTTTATTCTAAACTACAGATCATCCAGGAACGTTTTAAAACAAATGTAAACTAATTTAGCTCTAAGAGTGTAATGAACTGAACTGTATACTTGCGTGTGAAATTAGTCTCACATTCAAGTATATTTATATTAAATTTTAAAAAGCCCTACATTCAAAGAATGTTAAGTTCACAAAAATCAAATACTCAGAATTAGGAAATGCCAGAATAACATTGCCTGAGCAACCTTGCTTCAAAACCCTTATGCTCATGTATGATGATACAGTCTTTAATTACATGAACACATACTGTGTTGTTTTTTTTCCCCCCACAGGACTCCTCCACATTGCCTGGCCGCCAGCAGAGGGAGAACTGAGAATAAAAGGCAATTTCGTTACTCTCACTTCTCGTAGCTGGCCTCACAGAGGCACCCAGAAGCCCACAAGTGCTATTGCAGGAAAAGACCTGCTCAACCCCTGCAGTGCTGCTGTGGAGAAGCTCAGTCACTCCGTGGAGATGGCACACACGCAGTCTACTTGTCACACAGGTGAGTACTCAGAACAGATGGAATCTTCAAACAATTTTTCTGCCAGCTCTATTGACCATGTGGGAACTGAGATTTGAAGAGGTTTATAGTTTGGTTGACTTTGGGTGAATTTTCAAAAGAAGAGCAAAAAATCACATCCTTGTCACCAATGCAACCTCCCTGCTCCAAAGCATCAGGTGTTAGAGCTACTCAACACACAGCTGTAACAAATTTCTATTATAAACAGTAAAAAACATTTTCCCTAACTCGTTTTCTTAAATGGCCGAATCATTTTTTGCTGAAATTCCCTCCCCCTCCGCCCCCCGCCACCCCCAAATTTCAGCCTGAAGCAGACACCCTCACCAAAAATCTCAGCTTGAACAGTTTAAGTTTGGCAAAAGTTATAAGGAACTGAAACAGAGTGGTATTTAGACCTTGCATACAAATTATTTTCCATTAATGTCCTGTAACAGATTAACTAGAAGAAATCTATGCTACTTTGGTAATTTAGGAAATAACTTGTATAGGGAAAAATTGATATGGTTTACTGTTTAATGTAATTCACTGACGAAAAGAAGGGAGCACAGTGATCTATGAAGAATGAAAACTTTTTTCCTCCTCTCTTTTCTTATATTCTACATTTCTTTTATTACAAGACAAATTTGGTAAGGGATGAAATTATAAAAGTATATGCCTCTTATTCTAATCAGTATTGTATCAAGATTAAAAATACTTTAAAATGAAAAATAACTTCTGTTTATAGACAAGTATGTTTCTAATTAACAACATGAAAAAAGGAATATAAAAATGATACAGTGAGGTCCTTCCCTCATACACCACACACTAAAATATTTGCTTGGGAGTGGATTTGGTTCTTCAGGATTGAAATATAAACCTTGTGTGGGCTCCTAAAATGGGAAGATCAGATTTTTTACTGCTTGCCATATTGTAATAGGTTGAGAACATTTAGTTCCACAATAGTTCTTTTGCAGTTGTCAAAGACTGATGCTTTTCTATGCTTTGAAAGCAATTTAAAAATATCATAAGGCCAAATCTTCATCTCATTTAAGCTGGTAGAGTTCCACTGACTTCCAGGGAGCCACACCAATTAACACCAGCTGAGGATCCGACCCTATGATTTTTATTTTTGTTAATGATATTGCTTTGGCTTCAATATTATTGATAATAGAACAATCCAGAAAACAAACTGTGTGTTAGTTAGTGGTTACTACAGAGTCAGCACAAAAATGTGCTGAATTGGTCTTTTCAGATTTTTTTATGAGCATTAGCTAATGATTTATTATTGGTAATTGAATAGTAAATTTATAAAAGATATTTGGAATCTAAGGAGGACAATCTCCATAGCCTTAAATACATTTTAAGGTAAATTAAGTTTTGATTGGAATTTACTTTACAGTGTTTCCTTAAAGCTGCCTACATATACACACACCTTTGTATTTTCAACTCAAATTTACTGTCCTGGATTAGCATATAATCTAGAATTTGTAGAGTTTATTCTCCATAATTCAGGTACAACCCTTTCATCCAACATGCATTCCAAACTAACACTTTTAAAACCTGGATGTCATTGATACTTACAAATTTCAAAACCCCTTTTATCAGGAGTTTGAGCATTTGCTATCCTCTCATCTTTACATAACCTAACATTCCTTGACACAAGGAAATGCTAAGCATTACCAAGGTTGAAAACCTAATATTGTCTGTTCTATTTAACTGCCTCGAATTACTAAGTCGGTTTAAAGGATTAGTTTATGAGTTCTGGGATAAAGTTTTCCGCTTAAACCAAAAGTCATCATGTGACCTAAATCTCAATGCTCTAGGAGAATATTCCATTGTGTTGGACAGATTGACTGGAAAATAATAGGCCAAATGGAAAGCACTAGCTTCAATTTAGATGTTAGACAATATATATGGAAAATCCTTGCCTTTGTTCTTTTCAATGTACAATTTATTTGAGATTATTTGACGCTTTTAAATCTATTGTTATATTAGTTATCTTATTCCTGTTACACTGAATTAACACTGTTTTTTCTCTGTCATTCCTTCATTATTGTGGTTGGTGCATAAAACAGGCCACAGTATTAAAATTACCAAACAAAAACTAAACAAAGATGGAGATAAAAGGTTTGGAGAACATTAGGTTAGGGGGAAAAACATGAAAGGGATACTATAATTTTTCCCAAAAATCATTGTAAACCCAGGAAATTCAAAACTAAAAAAAAGTAAAAGAAATGAAAATGTGTATGAAAGTGTATAGTCAAGGTACCCAAACAACCTTAACTCTGCTCTATAACTATATCATTGGATAACCATATGACTAATACATATTAGTGTTTTGAGTCCCAGATAAGATTTTTAAAAGACATTATATTTTTACATTTTTTTCCTCTTGGTGTAACTACAGGGGCTGAGGTAAGATTAAGGCCGATGGTGCTCTGTGTGAGCACAGCAAGCTGCTTGTGCCACCCCATGTTATAGCACTGTGATTTAAGATTTTAAATATTGTTTTAACTTGTAATAACTTGCTATTACTGATGTAGTTAAAAAATTGTTTGTTTACAAATTATGATTTTAAGTTGCTAGTATCCTTTTAAATGGTTTGTCTCCCGCCCCTCAGCATTTATTCTCAAGTATAAAAGGTCCATTCACATAGCTTCAGAAACATTACTGTGATATCCAAAATGTACTCATGTTTCCAGAATAATATCGAAGGGCTGAATCCTCCTGTTTTAAAAAAAAAAAAAAAAAAAAAAAAAAAAAAGAACAACTATTCATTTAAACAAGGTTAATGTGGAGTAAGAACAGCAAAAATTTGGCATAAACATATTACTTTTACTAACAAAGCCATAGTCAGCGCTTATAAAGAATGCATCCAAGTGTATTGAAATCAATAGGACTTGAGTTGTGTAACTACACAGATGTTTGCCTAATTTGTTTACATTTATTTCCATCTCTTTCACAGGATAATTTACAAGAGGGGAAGTACTTCTGTTTATTCCAAGATTTAATATTAGCATTGGTACCAGCAGCATCTGATTTTTGTTGTTTTTCCTTCTAATCTTACTCTTTCAGCTTTCTTCACAACTAAATATAATTTGTATACTGCAAAAATTTCTTTGGTTGCTTTGCCTCAACTAAATAACAATTCCCCAATTGTGAGTGCAATGGGACCATTTATACCTATAAAGTTACTTATGTTTGTGTTATCAGGATCAGGGCTCAAGTGCCTGAGTGTCTATATACCATATTTTGTTCAAAACACTATTCAGATCTGTTTTATCCTCAGGCTAGCAAGAAAATATATCTGTGTATGTGAAACCCAATCAATGATGGCTGAAGGCTTGTAGAGCTATTCCATGTAATATAAACTCAAAGCTCACCAGGCTACAGTTATTCCAAATATCAACAACTTTAATGTATTTACTCCATATAAATATCAATCCATGGTTATTCTCAACCGTAGCACTATAATTTTGACTGTACTGTGCCATAATTATTTGCAGTGGCCTTGATAATTCAGAGATACAGTGATTTAAAACCCAGAACTGAGAAATGTAAATCAGCAGGAGAGTGGAGATTATTTTAATAGACAAGCTATTGACTCCCTTCCCCCAGGTGCTTAGCAGAGTTGCCAAGACCTAATAGTAGGAAATGTGACAAAACCACCACAAATAAGATATAACATGGTTTTGTATAAATTTGTCTACTTAAGGCAACCATATACTGCTGATTAATATATTATGTACCAAAAAAAAAAGTGAAAAATGTTATTTAAATTGCAAAGTCAAGCAGTCAAAGTTAAGAAGATGCAGATATATGGTTGTCCATGCTACCTTTATTCTGCCCCCCTGTGCACTGAATGAGGCAGGGGTCCTGTGGGAAAAAAAAAAGTATGTGATCACATAATTAACGAGCATATTATGATGCATGTGCACAAGGGGGCAGAATTAAGGTTGCAAGGGCAACTGTAAACCTCATTCTTAAACTTTCAAGAACTTGACTTTGCAACCTAAGTAATATTCTCTTAATGTATTTGTATGTAATTTCTAGGGGCTTGTTGATTTTTTAAAGGAAAAAGATAAATTATATTATGTGCAACTGTAACAATTTCCTCATCATGCATCAGCAGAGTTTGAATTCTGAACTTTCACTGCTGTTGCACAGACTGCTATCACTTGAACAATAAAACTAACTACATCACCCAGTAGGAGGAGAAGGTTGTTATGCTAGAGTAGGGGGAAAAAACACTGCTGGTACCATATGCTGGGTCCAAGAGATGGTTGAGAGACCCAGGCATGGTCCTCCTCTCTTGCTGTTCCCCTTCCTCCTCAGAAGTTTGTGGGGGAAGAGCCTGGCCCCAAGGGAGAGCATACAGTATTGGGCCAGGCTCCTCCAGTGCAACTCTCCCCCACTTGCAGCTCCCAGGCATTCTCAATTCAGTATGTGCTGCTGCTTGCATGGGGCCAGCTTTTTAGAATACTCAGGTCTAGTTATTTTGTTAGATTGCCAAAGTTTTCCTGAGGAATGCAAGTGAAAGAAAGCAAATGCTGATTTTTAACTATTTATAACTCAGCTAAATCTGATCAGAATTTAATTGTACAAAGAAAAGACCCTTCTATGGCCCAAAGTCTTTCTCCCTGACAGATTTGAAAGGCCTGCTGCAAATATTGAAATGCTAGAGCTTCTGAAAGTGTAAAATGTCACAATAATCTTTTATAAAAGAAAACGTTAGAGAAATTAGATACAGGGATCACTACCAGCTCCCCTAAAAAAAGATGTGTATTCTATAACACTGATGATTTCAGTAGTACATTAAATCAGCCCTGTTTTCTAAGACCCATGAACCTCCAAGACATTTTAACTGATTACCTTAAAATCCCACAGCAACTACTTTTTACAGCAATGTATGATGCAATTGCTTTTATTTACAGTGATGTATGATAAAGAAAAATATGCAGTGCTTAGAGAATATAGCAAATGTTTATATGACGTATTTACTTAGGATTCATAGTACAGTACATGGAGACTAGTTTCTTGGTGTTTAGATCGTATGGCTCTACTATATTTACAGGACAGCTGTTTGATGTGTAAATAGTATTTTCAAGTTCTCTGTCTTACAATCACAAACAAACAAAAACAACTGAATTTCTTATTAGCTAGATAGCCTTGTGTAACTGAGTATTTTAAGCGGCTGCTTATAAGTGAAGTAAATTGGCCCTGTATATAAAAGTTGAATCTTGGTTTCAAAGTAGAGGTATCTTAAACTTTCCTCCCTTCACTTTACTCACAGAGGCAAAAATAAAAAGGCATCTAAATTTTACAGTGTCAGATTTGTATTTATTTCAGTGGATACTTTAAGAGAGACAGAGGGAGACACTCCTCAAGCATTTTAAAATACCCCTGCAATTCTGCCATTCACAGTATTCAGAAAAATAAGTTTTTTTTTATTTTAAATATATCAGTCAATCAAAGAAGAGGTTGTGAATGCCCGTGGCTGTTATTCCGTGCCTGTGCACTGTTTAGGAATGACCTTGCATAGCCACTGGGTGGCAGAATCATACCTCACGACTGTACGTACCTCCAGGAGGTAGAACGGAGTGTACTTCAGGGAGTCCATTTTACCCAGACTACATACAAAAGCAAAACATCTGGCAGTTACCTGAACTGGGAGTTTGCTCTGATCTCTACAGATGCATCCTCACTAGGGAAAAGGCACATTCTTATCATGCTAGCTAACACTTGATAATGAGGTAAAATCCTACCGAAAACAAGTCAATTTGAGGTTTTTACACATTAACAAATCAAAGTAAACCTTGGCCTCACATTTGAGTACAGTAGTGTGAATTGAAAGTGTGTGATGATGTTAGCTCAGTTCATCTCCATTAATGAAAATAAGTTGTTTACACCAAACATGACATGTTTGGCTTCCTCTAGACTATGTTAGAAGATTCCATTTCAAGGGATCACCAAGAGTTTGTCTAGACTAAGATAAAAGGTGTGTTTTTTAAAAATGCTCACCAATGCATTTTAACATTCTAGTGTACATAGGGCAAGATGTACTTTAACACGTTAAAAGCAACAGAGGGTCCTGTGGCACCTTTAAGACTAACAGAAGTATTGGGAGCATAAGCTTTCGTGGGTAACAACCTCACTTCTTCAGATGCAAGTGAGGTTCTTACCCACGAAAGCTTATGCTCCCAATACTGCTGTTAGTCTTAAAGGTGCCACAGGACCCTCTGTTGCTTTTTACAGATTCAGACTAACATGGCTACCCCTCTGATATTTAACATGTTAGCTAATTGTGGTGAAACTCAGAGGGGACTAGGAGACACCTTGACCAGGTATAACATGTTAAAAATCCATGTATCCTGCTTGTAACCGGGTGTGCTGACTAAGGAGCTAATTCAGCATTGTCACTCAAATCCCCACCAGTTTATATTAATTGAGCTCTGATTGAAAGACAGTCAGTCAGCAGAGGAGGCCAATTATCTGAGTGGAGATACAGCTGAGGGGCTAATTGGGAGGAAATAGCCCCAGCAGGTAGGATTATATAAACAAACAGGAAGGAAATGCTGGGAGGAGAGTAGGGAGCCTGAAGGAAGGCAGAAGTAGGCCAGAACTGGCAGCTGCTACTAGTATACCCTGCCCCAGAAGCAAGTAGGGAAGCTGGCTACTGATTGTAAATATACTATAATAAAGCCTGGTGATGGTGAAGATGACCTGGATTGGTTGTGGTAGGTGACAGAGGTTGGAGAGGCCTTTTGAGACCATCCAGTGACACTCCTGTAGACAAACCCCAAGCAGTGAAAGTGGGAGAATATTAAACTCTGCTACTACTAGTCCTTTTGTTTTTTTATGCCCAAGTACTGATTCACAGTCACTTATGAGTAAAAACGGGGGGGGGGGGAGGTTTTTTTACTCCTGTTATGCTGAGAGGTAATGGTGACTGCTTGGATCACAAACCTCTTAGAGATTAGGAATGAAAGCACCCTTCACTTGAGTGTTTCATATAACTATCTTATGGGGCCACATCTAAAACAAGGCCTAATAGCCTGCCCAGAAACCTACCACCATGTTGGCAGGGGATTCCACTGGGGGGGGTCAGGGGAGGCAAAACATACAAAAAACTGGGAGAGCTGGAAAGAGAAGCAGCAGCTGAAATCCATGTCTGATCCTGGAAGAAGCTTGGGGAGAGGTTTTTTGGTCAGGTGCAGGCTGAAAAAAAAGAGTATTTTTGGTGCTTGTAAGCAAAGCTGTTTCCTATTATTTGATTCTTTCTACATTCAGAGACACAGCACTTTGTAAATTCTTAGTAAAACAAACAAACAAACAAAAACCTGCAAAGAAATACCTATCACCAAATGCTACTCTCAAACTAAACATTGCTAAAATAGAGCTCCTAATCTCTAATCACCTCCCATCCCATCCCTGCATCCTCCTCTCTAGATCACAGTGGAAAACACTATCATTCTACATGTCATTCAGGCATCATTATTGACTCACACCTTTCCATTGGTCATCACACCACGTTATGTCTAAATCTTGCCAGTTGCATATTATCTTTAAGACATGGTCTTTCCTGTCCATCCACACAGCTAAAATTCTTCCCCAAGCTCTCATCACATCTTGCTTATTGCAACATCCTTTTCTCTGGCCTTGATAAATGTAATCTCGCCCCAGTCACAGCCACTCAGAACAAAGATCATTTTGTTAGTCCATCACTGACCACGACACCCTCACACCCCCCTTTGAATATCTCCACTGGCTCCCACTTAGGGTGACCAGATGTCCTGATAAAATCAGGACTGTCCTGAAATTTAACCCTTTGTCCTGCGTCCCGATAGATGTATGATCGGGACCCCATTTGTCCCGATAATCGGGGAAGGAGGCGAGCAGGAGGGGTGAGTAGATGAGTGGCAGAGGGTGAGTAGGTGAGCGGGGAGCCAGTAGCGGGCGAGGATTCTTGGGGTGGGCGTGGGGGTTTCTGGCAGGGGAGTGAGGAGGTGAGTGGCAGGTGGGAGGGGATGAGAGGAGGCGAGCGGTGGGTGGGGGACTGAGGAGGGATGCAGCAAGCCAGTGGCGGGTCAGGGGGTGAGGAGGGGTGGGGTGGTGGGGCCAAGTGGGGAGGGGAGTGGAGCCTGGGAGGAGCAGGTGGTCTGTGGGCGGGGCCGACGACACCCAAATATGTCCCGATATTTTACAGTTCTGATCTGGTCACCTTACTCCCACTTCTTTCTCCCACCAAACATAAGCTTCTTGTATTCACTTTATAGGCCCTTTACAGTCAATCCCCACACTACCTATGATCTCTCATTAGCTACTGAAGTTTTCTTCTGATTGACCATGATGCCAGCCTCCACTGCCCATTTGCTAGATTTTCAAACAAGCATCTCTTGTGCTTTCTCCCATGATGCCCTACACCAGGGATCGGCAACCTTTGGCACACGGCCTGCCAGGGTAAGCACCCTGGGAGGCAGGCCGGTTTGTTTACCTGCCGCATCCACAGGTTTGGCCGATCGTGGCTCCCACTGGCCACAGTTCACTGCTCCAAACCAATGGGGGCTGTGGGAAGCGGCGCAGGCAGAGGGATGTGCTGGCTGCCGCTTCCCACAGCCCCCATTGAGCTGGAGTGGGAAACCACGGCCAGTGGGAGCCACGATCAGCCGAACCTGTGGACGCGGCAGGTAAACAAACCGGCCCGGCCCACCAGGATGTTTATCCTGGCGGTCCGCGTGCCAAAGGTTACCGATCCCTGCCCTCGTTATCCATCTTCAGCCATCCACCATTATCTGCCTCATAACTCTCCTTCGCTGTGACGCCTACAAAAAAACTTGACAATAGTTAGGTATTTGCTGGGCACAGACTACTGCCTATTATGCTGACCAACACGGTCTCATTATTTACTTGTACTCTCCATCTGTCTGTATCCATCTATTGTCTCTAGTCCTATACTTAGACTGTAAGATCCTTGGGGCAGGTACAGCCTTTTTGTTGTGTGTTTGTACAGTGCCTAGTACAATAGGGTCCTGGTCCATGACTGGCGCTCTAGGTGCTATGGTAATCCAAAAATAAGTAATGACTAAGCCCCTACTTAATTTGTGATATTGACACAATATTAGACTTCCACCGCAATTTTTATTTTAATTAGCTTACTTGCACAGTCCACAATTTTGTATACATTTTGAGGTTTGCAACACACTTTTTCCCCCCCATTAGTTCAGTAGAATCCCATTTATCCTCGCTGATAGTAGCTGGGGTTCAGGCTGTCAGCCCCACGCATTTATGACTGTAATATAGGTGCAGGAAAATGTCTGGCTATCAAAAAAGTTAGTAGTCATAACTTAATACGTCAGTGTTTATATTGTTCCAGCAAATTTCTCTTAAATATGTCTTCCCTGGCTTTTCCAAATTATCACAATTAATAAAGGTCCATTATTACTTTTCCGCAATTTTCCGTGTCTTTTCCATAACTCGGCCACAATTATTTGACAATCATCCCACAATTCAAATAAAACCTTACTAGTGACAATGTACAGGGTGGCAACAGCTTTCTGAAGTTTACTGATTGGGGTAGAAGCAATTCAAGCAGATTGGAAGAAGATACAAATCAAAGATGACCAATAAAATAAAGCCTCCAAGGGAGGGTGAAGACTGTCCCACTGAATGCAAAAGTTAGCTAACGCTATGTTTAGTTCTGCCTTTTCACCTATGGTTGGTGGTAAAGATACTGAAAATTACAGCAAGGCATCCTAAACCCTGACATAACCTTTGCAGAAACACCTGTACAGGTACTTGTATAGCCCCCACAACTGTAGTATCTGAGCACTTTTACTCAGATAAGTCCACCCAGATGTGATAACCTATTTTAAACATTAGGCCCTGAGTCCTATAAGAAGCTGTACTTTATGCAGGCTTTTTTGGTTTGTTTTTTTTTGTACCTTTTTGCTAGTAGATTCATAATAGGTTTCCGATACATTAAGTCTATATTACAGGTGGGGCTGATCACACCACCGATTAAGGTTACCTGACTCGTACCATTGTAAGACTCGGTTTTCAGCTGCTTGTAACTTTGCTAGACTTTAACATTTCAACCCAAATGGTTACACCTGCCTCATGCTGAATATTTGTGGAAATTTTTAGCCAAAATGGTTCAGCTGTTTCTGAGAATGAGGCTAGGACAAAATACATTGTTTTGCCCATGATAACAAATTCTGGTAACCTCTTCTTTGGAAATATCTAGTGACTCCATGCTTGGAAGAGGGACTTGAAATTTAGCAGTGGGTGTCTTTGTGTCAGGGATGTCTCTGTCGCCATCCCTATGAAAATCCACCCAAATGTAGCCAAGTTATAAGCCTCCGAGTTAAAAATTGCGGTTCACACGTACTGAGTAGAGACTTCCGAGATTTTAGATGTTAAAATCTAAGAGTCTATCCTTAATGAGCATGCTCAAATCTCTCATATCTCCTAGTGCTAACTACACAGACCATGTTCCAACTTCACAGAGCAATTGAGCATGCTCCATTCCCTCACAGCTCCTACATGTCAGCAGCCACCAATTCAAATGTTTTGGAGGAGGTGTGGTGAGGGGGGATTCCTTCTTCCCCCCGCCGCCCCCCCCCCCCCCACACACACACACACACCTCCTTCATCCCCGGTGTCTCCCTTGACCTGGGATTCTGCCCTCTCTCTTACTTCCCTATTGCATGAGCCAGTGCTGCCAGGGGTCGAGTTCTCAGCAGACTTCCATGGGTTCTGTTTTGCAGGAGCTAACTCTATGTGTTCCAGGTCACAACACCATTTGGCCACGCTGGGAGGGACACCCCGATCAAATTTTGACTCCAAGATCTCTTTCTTGAGTGATATCAGCTAATTTAGACATCATTTCATATGTATAACTGGGATTATGTTTTCCAATGTGTATTACTTTGCACTTATGAAACTGAATGTCATGTGCCCTTTTGTGGCTCAGTCACCCAGGTTTGTGAAATCCCTTTGTAACTCTTCACAGTCAACCCTGGACTTAACCATCTTGAGTAAGTGAGTATTTGCAAACTCTGCCACTTCACTGTTAACCCCTTTTTCCAGATAATCTATAAATAGATTATACAGGTTCCAGAACAGATCCTTGGGGGACCCCGCTATTTATCTCTTTCCATTGTGAAAACTGACCATTTATTCCTATGCTTTGTTTTGTATCCTTTAACTAGTTACTGATCTATGAGAGGATCTTCCCTCTGATCTCATCACTGCTTAGTAGGATTAAGAGCCATTGGTGAGGGACCATAGCAAAGGCTTTCTGAAAGTCCAGGTACACTGTATCAACTAGATCACCCTTGTCCACATGCATATTGACCCCCTCAAAGAATTGTAATGGATCGGTGAGACGTGATTTCCCATTACAAAAGCCATGGGGAAGAGTCAAGAACATATCATGTTCATCTATGTGTCTGATCATTCTGTTCTTTTCAACCAATTGGCCTGGTACTGAGCTAGGCTTACTGGCCTGTAATTGCCAGGATCACCTCTGATGCATTTTTTAAAAATCAGCATTACATTAGCTACATTCCAGTCATTTGATACAGAGGCTGATTTAAGGGATAAGTTACATACCACAGTTAGTAGTTCTGCAATTTCATATTTGTTGAGTTCCTTCAGAACACTTGGGTGAATACCATCTGATCCTGGTGACTTATTACTACAGTATTTCAAAACCTTCTCTATTGACATCTCACTATGGGACAGTTCCTCAGGTTGCTCTCCTAAAAAGACTGGCTCAGATGTAGGAATCTCCCTCACACCCTCTGCAGTGAAGGCAATGCAATGAATTCATTTAACTTCTCCACAATATCCTTGTCTTCCTTGAGTGCTCCTTATCACCTTGATTATCCAGTGGCCCCACTAATTGTTTAGCAGGTTTCCTGCTTCGGATATACTTAAAATTGTTGCTGTGTTTTTGTGTCTTTTTCTAATTGCTCTTCAAATTCTTTTTTTTTTTTGGGAGGGGAGGCATGCAGAGGGAACAAAAACTGGACTCGGGAGAGGGAAAGGAGCAAATTGAGACAAGGAGCTTGGTAAGACAGTCTGGAGTGCGAGACTGGGACTGGGAGTAGGAAGAGAGGATGCTGGGATGAAAGCCAGTGAGGGAGCTGGGTGAGAGGACTAGGGGCCAATTGACTGGTGGGGAGGGAGTGCTGAGATCATCTGAGGAGCAAGGGAGAAACAGAAGACTAGAAGGAGGAGACAGACAGGAGATTAGGACTGGGAGTTTATAGGGAAGGTTGGAAGGGCTCAGAGAGCTGATGAGGAGGCCAGGAGGGGGAAATTTGGGACTAGTTGAACAATGAGGCAGACTTAGATGAGAAGCCCGAGGAGTGGAGACTGGGATTAGCTTGGTGAGGAGACTGGGCCTGGGATGAGGAGACGGGTGGGGAAGAGATAGGATTGAGACACGGACATATTGGAGGGTCAAGTTTGAGGGGGAAATGGGCAGACGAGTGTGAGCCACAGAGTCTGGAATGGAACCCAGGACTCCTAAGTCTCACCATTACCCTACTGTTAGCAACTATCTATGAACCCACTGGTAAAGTGTCTCTCTCATTTCCCTGTAGTGCTGACCCACATTGATGACAACCTACTACTGATATAATTTACTCCTTTAGCAATTGGTGGTGAATTTAAAGTTTCCAACGTTGCTGATACCCATGTGGGTCTCATTACGATGCCATATGATAGAATTTGTTTTTTCAGTTTGCTTTTTTAAATGGCTAGGAAATCACACACACACACACACACACACACACACACACACACACACCCATATTAAGGTTGCAAAAATCAAGCACTCAAAATTTAGGAAATACCAGAATTAAGATTACATGATGACATAGTATTTTTCTATCAGGTAGGGCACAGGCAATTAAAGGCTGCACACTAATGAATGTGCACAAAGAGGGCTGAAGTAAGGTTGCACAGGCAACCTTAATTCTGGGATTTTTAACTTTTGCATGCTTAACTTTGCAACCCAGCAATTATGTTCTTTTAAAATAGCTTTTTTGTGTATAATATGTATTTCTCCTGTATGTGGTGTTACTATTGTGGGGAGTAGTAGTTTATTTCTATTTTGAATTAGAAGTGCCTATTGCAGTGATTTTTTTTATGTTGAGATGTGAGGCTTCTTCAAGTATAAAAGGAATTTGGTACAAGAAATTGTACGAGAAAGCACTACTACTACTACAATTTACACATTATGCTCTAAAGTAAGGGAAAGCTGACTATTTTCCCACCAAAGTGAATTTTTCCACCAGAAGAATTTCTCTCCACCCTCATTCCCTATACTCGTTTCCCAATTATGATTTGTTTAATTTTTTGTGCTGTGGTGAAAACTGGTAAAATATAATAGGATCTAGAGACTGCTACAAAAAGCAATTTTATTTTTTTGTATAGGTTTTCTAGAGAATACTTCTAACACCATTTACCTGGTATATTGGTAACCCGAAAATACTACTTCAAATTCGTTCACGAAAAACTTTTGCAAAACTTGAAATTTCATGATTGTTTATTTTCCAAAACCTGAACTTTCCAAGAACTGGCATAGTATTGTTGAAAGGATCACGGTCAAATTTGTTGCCACTGACCCTGAGTGAGACAGTGTCTGAGATTTTGTTATTATAGGATACATTGCATCCATTTATAAAGATGAAAACATTGATATGTTCTACTATAGTTAAACATATCATCAGATATTCAGGCTAGCAATAATTGCCTCCTTTATAAAAGAAATTGTTATAAAAGAAATGAATATTGTCATGAAGGAAGCCATTTGCTCAGCAAGAACCATTTCTCACACCACTGGTGTGAAACTGCAACTCTCAGTCTAACAAAAACGACAAAATCAGGACAGATGTGTGTCACTTTCCTAACATTGCTTGGGGGGGTAGCAGTTACCACCTAACAAAACAGAGACATTGGAATCTAGAATATGCAAAATCTCTGAGCTCAAGACGTTCAACCACCACATCCTCAGTAGTTGCTATTCTGCAGTTTCCTTCTTTTGGGACTGGCAATCTACCTGAAATGTATTCATTTTTAGCATTTGCTTTTTTAACCCTCAAAAAATATCATTCAAATGCTGTGAGCACTTGAAGCAGGGCTACAGATTAAGGAGGCATGAAGCCTATGTCGCTCTGGTTGGGATATGGATTGTCCTATCTACAATCTGCTGATTTCTGTAATTCCTGTGTTTGCATGGGACTCTCTCCCAGCCCTGCAATACATTTTAGAGTGCCTTCCGTGGAATAGTAATACTTTTATTGTTTGGGGAAACAAACTTTCACCTCTATCATCTTGATTAATCTTTTTATATGGATTATTTCTTCCAATAGGTATTTATTATCTAAAATGTATTTACAAAGTAATCACTTGAGGCTGCAGGATCTGGCCCTTGTTGGCTCAAAATGCAGGAGTATACTGAGGGCAGGAAGCAAAGAAGGTGTGCAGGAGGATTCTGCAGCCCCTTGTATACCCCAAAACCAACCTCTCCAGCACAACAGGGTAGGGGAACAGTTATAAGTGTACAGAGGAAGTGAGAGAACTAGACTGAAACATAAAGGGGAAACCTCTCAGTGTACCAGTTGAGGAGTGGGAAATCCCCAGGCCAGGGAGAGAAATGGGGAGCTTCTCTGCTTTTAGTACAGCAGGAGGGGCTGCACTGCCCCTGCATTCTCTTACTTTAGTCCCTAGCTAGCCCTATGGACCACACCAACTCTTATATTAGGGATACAGCCTATATCATTGTAGCTGCAGATAGGTTGCCCTTGTGCTCCATATTCTGCTCCTGAATTGGAAATGGGGGTGGAAGTTTCTTTCCTCATAAAGATGCCTTCCAGCACTTTTATTTAGGCATTGCATGGGAAAACCAGATTTCATCCCAATCTGTTCATACCCTCTTCTGTCATTTTCCATTTTTAGTTTAACTACCCAGGAGCAAGAATAAATGGTTTTTCTAGAAAGTCTTTCACACTGTCCATTGTCTTCACTCACTGTCAACCCTGCTGATGTAATTTCTTTCTATTGATAATTATTTTTTAAACTTTAAAACAGAGTGAGAGAAAGCAGAAATCATAGGTTACATTTTAAAAGAATCATTTGAAGGAGCCCATGGTCCACCTCATGAATATGACTCACATCTCAGCCAACAGGATTTAAGAAGCTCACTTTAGTGCAACGAATTCTCAAAAATGTTCAGTCACCCAGTTTAAGCTTTTCTGATTACTTTCCTAAGAAAACATGCCAAACCATATTTCACACACAAAATTTCAATATACTGTACACTTCTCACAAAACAACAACACCCAGAATTAATGCTTTTTACATGTTAAAAGGCTATTAAGGGGAACTGGATGGCTCAGGTGATTGGTAATTGGTAGGGCCCTACCAAATTCACGGCCATGAAAAACACATCACAGACCATGAAATCTAGTCTCCCCAGTGAAATCTGGTCTTCTGTATATTTTTACCCTATACTATACAGATTTCATGGGGGAGATGAGCATTTCTCAAATTGGGGGGCCCTGACCCAAAGGGAGTCATGGGGTGTTGCAAGGTTATTGTAGGGGGATTGTGGTATTGCCACCCTTACTTCTGCGCTACCTTCAGAGCTGGGTGGCCAGAGAGCGGTGGCTGCTGGCCAGGTGCTCCACTCTGAAGTCAGCGCCCCACCAGCGGCAGGGCAGATGTAAAAGGTAGCAATACCATAACATGCCACCCTTATTTTTGCACTGCTTCTGATGGTGGCACTGCCTTCATAGCTGGGCTCACAGCCAGCAGCCGCTGCTCTCTGGCCACCCAGCTCTGAAGGCAGCACCACCGCCAGCAGTAGCACAAAAGTAAGGGAGGCAATACCATGACCCCCTATAATAACCATGTGACCCCCCCCCCCCATTATCCCCTTTTGGGTCAGAACCCTACAGTTGCAACACCATGAAATTTCAGATTTAAATATCTGAAATGATTAAATTTACAATTTTTAAAACCCTATGACCGTGAAATTGACCAAAATGGACCATGAATTTGGTAGGGCCCTAGTAATTGGATATGGATTCTTTTTTAAATCTACACAACTCATAGAGTCCAATTTGACTCATGTTAATAGGTGACAGTTGGCAGTCTCAGCAGAAAGGTCAAGCCCTAATAAATAGGTATGGAAACCTTCCTCACTTCTAAGGATGGCCTCTCAGTAATACAGTTGATGCATATTGGTAGTATCCTGGCATGGACCCTACTTCTTCATTGCCATGCACTTTGTGTGCAGAGAGCCATGCATGGCATATACTCTAGAGTTCTGGCATGTAGGTTTCTCCACTCTACTTGCCCAAGCAGTACCTCACTGTCTACACAGCTATTTATACCCATGCTAGCTGGGGTGCAGTCTGTGCTTTATACCCTGCTGTAAATGTAGATGTGCCCTTAGATTCACCTCTCACTTTGTATTGGCCTGATGTATGGCAAATGTTATAGGTGGCATTATACCTTGAAAAATGAAGGCTATAACAAATACTATGAAATAAATCATTTCTTCAGCACTTTAGACTGAAAACATTGAGCCCTGTAGGAAGTCAAATTTGTATGATTATGTTCTGCAATTTAAAAAGCGCTATGAACATTTATGCCTAAAGAACATCATTCTTTGACTACAAGCACCAAAGTGAAGACAGATTACACTGGTTCTAATACAATAAATGCTGGATATAGCTGCTCATATTTATATAATTTTGAATGGAAAAGGTCATATTTTGAATTGGAAATATGACCTTACGTTTATATTAAACAATATTGGACAGCAACTTCTCCCTGCTCTCCCCCCCCCCAAGAGAATGCTATTATTAATTTTTCTTTTTTTCTTTTTGTAGATATTAAACAAATGTCAAAGTTAGTTAAACTCCCATCCAAAACTAATCCTAATCCAATTTAAAATACAGGGTTTGGTAAGTATTTTGTGCACACAGAGACCTAGCATAGGCATGAGTAAATTGTTTTTTAAGACCATACATTTGTTTAAACAGATGGTATCTACACCACATGTTACATTCTGTTGCCAGATAGCTCCTTTTCTATTAATTCAAATAAATAGTTACTATTTAAACTTTTTAAGACATCTCATCAGAAAAAACAACATTTCATCTGTGTAACATTGAGGTTATACAAATGAAACTG
Organism: Chrysemys picta bellii; assembly: GCF_011386835.1. Classification (NCBI taxonomy): domain Eukaryota; kingdom Metazoa; phylum Chordata; order Testudines; family Emydidae; genus Chrysemys; species Chrysemys picta. Next base: position 75,058,945 of record NC_088793.1, on the reverse strand, counting down.
AAGTTGGAATATAGCCATTAAGGTTCATTATACACAACTGCTAGAATTAACGAGTTCAAGTCCTGTCCCAGCTCCCATCCTAAACTACATATCTGTGACCCAAGGAAATCTTGTATTGGCTGAAGGAAATTCTTCCTACTCCAAAAACTGCAGAGGGATTCCACAGCCATGCCTGCTGCAATAGTCTATGTAATAACTAGCGGATTCATGTAGCCATGAACACAATGGCCGCACTATGCCCTTCTTTCCTGCTACCCACAGGAGTTCACAGAGCGCCTTTGAAAAATCCAAGTTCTATAGCAGAACGGTACGGCAGACCCATTATTCAGACTCCTCAAATCCTGCATCAAATGGAACCCCATTAGTTCCAGTCCTCTCAATTGGTACTATACCAACTTAGAGACCTTTGAGAGCCCTGGCTGTAATCAGTGTTGACCCCAAAGCTACTCACCTAAGAAGGGTTCAGAAACAAATTTACTTTCATTGAAGCTGGAAAGGCTACCCCATGTGCAAGAATAGGAATTTTTCTTCCTGGAAAGTATCCAGTTATAAGTATTTCATTGTAATTATGATTTGGATGGGGTTTGCATTAAGGAAGATGCATGCTACCAAATATTTTTTAAAAGGTAATCTTTAATCATGGAACATTGACCAATTTGTTAATGGACCAATGACTAAGAAGGTGTTTTTCCACACAGCTCAAATTTTAGCTGATAATTTTGGAAGAAGTTCCCTGATAAAAGCTCAGAGACCAAAGGGATTAAAATCCACACACTCTATAGCTGCCCTTTCTAAGTAACTAGGTTACCAAATAACAATAGAGTGGTTGGGAATATGTCAAACAGTTTTGTGAGATTTACTTGGGGACCACCTAGAAAAGAGTAGTTGCTAAGAGTAGAGTAAAGCCTCGTGATGTCACACTATTGACAGGAAAACTATTGCAGACTATTGAATGCTGTGAATTAACATAGAAAAAACCTAACACAGTAATAAATTCAGATTACTGCATCATAATATATGCTTTGGACCAAGCCTTGTTCTCATTTAATTCAGTGACAGTTTACTCACTGACTTCAATAGGAGCTGAACTGAGCCCTCGGCTCATTTCTCTCCACAGTTGTAGTCATTAGAATTATTTATGGAAATACTTCATAATATGCTAGTAAATGTACTACACTATATTTTATAAACAATAATGAAGTCTTATTAATGAAAACCTCACCATAACACTAAGCAATTACATATTTGCGGAGAAGTGGCCACCATTTTTCTGGGCAAATTATATAGTATGCATTGTAGTGAAGTGCAGATGAATGAGGATCTAATTGTATATAATTTTTAAAGAATTATTACAGCTGATGAAGAAAACGAAGTTAGATTCTGGGGTGAGATCTCGGATCTCAGCACTCATCATCTCCCATTCCCCTTCTGTGACCCAAGTTGTTCCTGGGCTCAGATCAAAGCAATACTGAGCCGTTGGGTGCAAAGAAACAAAAAGTATTTTTATTTGACTCATCCCTTTTAGGCAGGGGACCACCTGCAGCTACTGAGGTGACAACTGGAGGTATGCTCTCCTTCCCAGTCAGCCCCGCGCTGAGCTGTGCTCTTCCCTTTTAACCCCACCCGCCAAACATGACATCTATAGTGGACTGGAGCTGAGTCCACTGGAGCTCATTCACTTTTTCCTAGTCAGTGTGGGGTTTGTATATCCCCATTGCCTCCTCTCACAATAAAAAGGGAGCCTTAGATCTATCTGCAGAGTAGGGCCCTTCCTGTACAATAACACCACTCTTTTTGAACAAGAGAGGTTCAGACACCTCCATTACATTGCTGGGACACCCAGGCAGGACTGTCTACTGGGTTAGGATCTACATGAGGGGAGTAGGTGAGCCAGGCAGGCAATGGGCAAGCCCAGCTGGGTGAGGGTAGGATGGGAGAAGGTCAGGGGAATGCATTTCATCCACCAACTGATGAGGTGAAGTTTAATAGATAAAGGAAATATAGCCTGGGACAGCATTAACCTTTACGTGCCCCCTCCCTAGGGTGACCAGATGTCCCAATTTTATAGGGACAGTCCCAATTTTTGGGTCTTTATCTTATATAGGCTCCTATTACCCCCAACCCCCATCCCAATTTTTCACATTTGCTGTCTGGTCACCCTCCCCCTCCCCCACCCATTAAGATGGGAGTCTCATGGGCAAATGCAACTAGGAAAGAAACTGATAGCACAGCTCTATTAGAGCCACATTGCCAGGAAGCAAGGGGCTGGTGGGAGGCCCCACAGACAAAGAGGCAGGAGGGTTCCGAACAGGTCGCTGTTGCCCAAGATCAAAGCAGATCCCAGAAGATCTAGGAGATTCTCCTCAGCAGGACACCTGGAAGAAACTCTTCAGAGGACAAGCTTGTGGAGATTTCCTTCCCCAAGCCTTTTCCTATGGGTTTTAACTATAGGAGGGGACAGGGCATTAGCCCTGTCATTCTAGCTGTGACAACCTGCCAGTGAAGTCAGTGTGAGCAGGGTCAGGCTCTGGCTCTACATTTGGAAGTTCCTAGCTCTTCATAGCAGTACCGGGCAAGCTCCTAGTCAGGAGGATTACGTTATTTAATCTATTTCCATGCAAGTATGCATTTTGTAAGAGATTTCACAGACCTCATTTGAACAGATCCCTATGCTGCTAAATGTAATGCCTTTTACTGGATATTGGCACTGTATATCTATGAAGACATCACAGGTGATGTTTTCAATTATTTTAAAAAATTAAATATTGCCTGGTGTCAACAAGATCGCTGATTGCCATCTTAATAATCACAGGCATTTGAATGTCAGGCATTTGATTCCAGCTGCTATGATCTTTTGTACAACTGTGAGCAACATTCCCCTGGAAAGGAAATGGTGATTTCAAAAAGGACATGCCTCTCCAGGGAGGACTTGGTGACCAGACTAAAGTCATGATCTCACAGACATCAAATAAACAATACTGTTTAGCACTGGCATAGCACTTTTCATGTTTAAGGTACTTTATAAACTTTGCTAACAATATTAATTTGTTAAAAATAAACTGTCATAATGAACTATGCTATTTGTAATCATTCAAAGAGTCTTGTTTAAGACCAATTAAAGTATATTCTAAAGTCAGTTTTAACTAGTGCATAAATTAATTCTGGTTTATTCTACAGTTTTTAGATGAGAAAGTTATAAGTGACTTTATAGGATCCTTAGGTTAACCTTCTCTATTCATAGAACTGTATGTGCAGCCAATAAAACTAAGTGACAACATTTTGAGCCTGATTCAAAGCCCACTTAAGTCTTTCCACTGACTTCACTGTGCTCTAAATCAGGTCCTTTGAACTGCATTATACTTGATTTTGTATTGCCTTTGTTATACACTATTTCACAATATTCAACAATCCACACTAGATCTCCCATTCATCTGAGTGATTTAGTGATGTTCTGGTATAGTTAAATTCTTCACAGAGCCTCACAGGTAACAGGACACCTGGAGTAACCTGTTCATTCTCCTTAGGGCTTGCTCCCTTTTCCCTTCCAGAGGTGAGTCTGAATAAGCTTAGATAGTGGCTGGCATAACAGAGGAGCAAAACTATAACACACGCACACCAGTGTGCAAAGGTGAAAATCAAAGCTGGGCGCCCACTACTTTAATTTACCAAAATATGAGGTGCAATTTACATGTTGAGAAGCTGTATGCTGGTGTAAGTGAGTGTAAACACTGTAGGAGTCAGGCGATCTGAGTCTAACTGACAGCATCTTCTACATCAATTTGATCCAGAGAATGGTTTATGCAAAACATTGCTCGACTGGTTTATTCAGAACAATGCTAACTGACAGGTGCCGTCTGCACCAGTTAACCTGGAAAGGTTAATTACAAATTGCCAGAGGTTTATGATGAAAATAAGAGAACAGGAGAGTTAAAGCAACTGTAAGTAAGTAAAAACAGAGAGAGGAAAACTGCTTGCTAACATTATCCAAAATGATGCTACATCTTCTGAATATTACCGTGTCTAATGGGCCTATTTGGATTTTGTGCTTATTATAACGTTCTTTAATCATTTGTTGGTGACATGATATATTCCTCCCACAAAACAGAAATGAAAAAAAATTACATTAGTACTCCAGGGCCAATCTCTACCCTCAGTTACACTACACCACCACCACAGAAGTCAGATTTTTTTCAGCCTCTAAACAGTGACTAAAATACCAGTGGTGCTAACTGTCAAGATTTTACTGAAAGTCTCTGGTGGTTTTCTTAATGTCCCAGCTCCTAGAGGCAAATTATGTCAAAATCTCATCTTTCATTTGAAAAATAAAAGTAAGCTTCCAACCCTCAAGATTGTGGGGAAAAGCCTGAAAACATGACCAATGAGTAACCTTCAAGCTATGAAAGCAGAAGCCAAAACCCCTCAAATACTTTTTTTTTTTTTTTAATTCTCATAATTTCTGTGGCCTGGCTAATACTTGGGATTGGCAACATTGAAACCCACACACTTAAACCAGACCTCAAGGAGGATGCTACATGGAAGAGCTATTCATTAGTGTCCAGAGTGTATGTACAACTATGCAAAGATCTGGTGGTAGTGGTTCTGGATGACATTAAATTTCCCTAGAGTTCCTACTCAGCACAGATTAATCCAGTAACTAGTCCTGGAAAGGCAAGCAACCAAGGACATAACAGATGAATGAGCATACTGCAAGGACTAAACAAATAATTAAGTACATTTAACTTTTCTCCATAGTAAGTGACACACAGCAGAAAACCTGCATTTGAATCAGATGACCTCTTACAGACAGATTGTGCCCTCTACAGCACCTTGTCTATGAATAGGAGTAGATGTCTTGCACACAATCCTATGTGATAGTCAGCACAGAGCTATAGATTTTTTTTCATCCTGAACAACATACACCACACCACTACGAAGCACAGGACAGCAATTCTGTCAGTGGGGTACTATAACAAAACAGACAGTAGACTTGAAATTCTATTTGCTCAGCTGACAGGACTGCAACTGTTTTAAGTTAATCAGTGATACAAAGTATCCAATGCACATCTGCAAGCTGAGTTGAGAATAGGTTTTGCACACATTTCAGGTTGGATGCAAGTCTCCTGGGTTGATGCTGGACTTCTCTTCCAATTTTGTAATTCTTGGGTTTAGCAATACTGCCACTCAGCGTGCTACTTCAGATACTGTTGCATCACCACTCTGTCTTGTCCTGCCTCACAGAAGGCGAATTCATTCAGTCACACAACCGTTTATCGAATGTGATTTTTAAGTCTCTTGTCATTGTGGTATATCAGAGCTCTATCCCATTGACCAATCCTGGTCATTTCACCTTGGCATCAATACTAATTCTGACATTGCCTATTAAAAGGTGTTCCCGGCCCCTGAAATGAACCAATAATTAAGGCTGTAAGAAAGTTGTGATTTTTTGGTTCACAGCCACAGTTTCAAGTATCAGAGGGGTAGCCATGTTAGTCTGAATCTGTAAAAAGCAACAAAGGGTCCTGTGGCACCTTTAAGACTAACAGAAGTATTGGGAGCATAAGCTTTCGTGGGTAAGAACCTCACTTCTTCAGATGCAAGTAATGGAAATTTCCAGAGGCAGGTATAAATCAGTATGGAGATAACGAGGTTAGTTCAATCAGGGAGGGTGAGGTGCTCTGCTAGCAGTTGAGGTGTGAACGCCAAGGGAGGAGAAACTGCTCAGGGTCGACAACAACGCTTAAATGGGGCATCTAGGCCAAATTTCAGCGAGTAACATTGCAACCTGGTACATGGTGTTGGAACATCACTCACATCTGCAACTACAAAAAAGTTGTGTTGTGTGTGAAAAATTGCAGCTTCCACAACAAAACTGCAACCTGCGACTTTCTTACAACCTTAGCAATAGTCCTGTTATGAAATGCCATGTCCAGGCTACCGTAATAGTGCTAGACCAGGGGTCGGCAACGTTTGGCACGCGGCTCGCCAGGGTAAGCGCCCTTGCGGGCCGGGCCAGTTTATTTACCTGCTGACACGACAGGTTCGGCCGATCGCGGTCCCCACTCGCCGCAGTTCGCCGTCCCAGGCCAATGGGGGCAGCGGGAAGTGGCGCGGGCGAGGGATGCGCTAGCCGTGGCTTCCCGCCACCCCCATTGGCCCAGGACGGCGTGACCTTCTTGGATCACTTAAAGCCTGGCTCTGCAATATTATTGTGAGCAGTTTCCCAGTGTTTAACTGAGGTCACTGGAGGAATCCAAACCCTCAGGATTACAACTTTCCAAAAAAATGACAGGGGAGGGTGGGGGGAGTTCTTCAATGGTCTTCTAAATGAGAGACTCTTCAAGAAGGGTGGAGGGCTTTGCCCCCACTTGCAAGATACATTGCACTTTGGCCTCCTATCCCACAAATCACAAGGGAGCTGCAGGAGCCAATGGCAACTTGGTCTATGGCACCTCCCACCTCCAGTCTTCCTGGGCACACAGCTCCAGTGGAGCCATGCTACAAAGGCTATCTGTGCCTTTCAGAGAGAACCCATCCATAAAAGGTGTTTCCACTACATGGAGGGGTGCTGCAGGAAAGGTAATAAACTCCAGACATGATCTCCATGGAGCTGGTGAAGAGACTATATGGTCATTCCCAGTTCCAGCCTGAGCATAGCATTCTCCACCTTAGTCCATCCTAGCCCCTACGCAGATCTCAGTACCAGAGAGCCCTCTGTGGGGACTCGAAAAGCACAGAAACAGTTCCACATAGATGACTGATCTCAGAGACATGAACTGGGCCATAGGTTTTAATCAATCAAAACTCCCATTGATTTAATTAAAAATGGAGTAAAGATTTCAGGTTTCGGCCAAGTTTCTTTATAAGTACTATTTAAAATACCCTCAAGCAAATAGGTACATTCTTCAGCTACATCACTGGGAATGTAGTTCATTCCCTAATTCATTCATTAAGTAATATTCGACTGAAAATTGCGAGTAAGCAACAGTACAGGAAATTTGCAAAATAGAGAGTTAGTTTTTAATATGGAAAGATTTTTTCCAGTTTAATTAAATACTAAAATAAGGAAACTCATCTTTGTGTTTAATATTTTGTTAGTGGGGGGGCGGGGCGGGGTGGAAGACCTCTTCACTTTTGCATTACTGCAGTATCACTTGCTTATTTTTAACTTGTTCAGCAGCACCTCAACATAAGGAAGGAATTTTATTTGACAATACCTTGTAGGAAATTCAGCAGATTTCTGGCAGCATTAATTTGAGTAATTTGAGCAGATTTTCACCTTCCTTTGAGGCTGGAATTGGCTGGGATCACTGCATTTAGTTTCCTTGTATCCTCTGGAGGCTGGGAGCAAGTGAAAAAATTACTGAACTTTGCTTCACAGAATCATAGAAATTTAGGACTGGAAGGGATATCGATAAATCATCTAGTCCAGTTCCCTGCACTGAAGCAGGACTAAATATTATCTCTACCCATCCCTGACAGGTGTTTGTCTAATCTGTTCTTTAAAACCTCCAACGACTAGATTCTACAACCTCACTAAGTAATTTGTTCCAGTGCTTAAATACCCTTACAGTTAGAAAGTTTTTTCCTAATGTCTAACCTAAATCTCCCTTGCTGCAACGTAATCCTATTAGTTCTTGTCCTGTCCTTAGTGGTTAAGGAGAAGAATTTATCCCCCTCCTCTTTGTAACAACCTTTTAAGTACTTGAAGACTGTTATGTCCCCCCCTCAGTCTATTCTTCCCCACACTAAACAAACCCAATTTTTTTATCTTTCCTTGTAGGTCATGTTTTCTAGACCTTTAATCATTTTCGTTGCTCTCCTCTGGACTTTCTCCAGTTTGTCCATCTCTCTCCTGAAGCGTGGTGCGCAAAACTCAACACAATACTCCTGTTGAAGCCTTATCAGCCCGGAGTAGAGCGGAAGAATTACTTCTCATGTCTTGCTTACAACACTCCTGCTAATACATCCCAGAATGATGTTTGCTTCTTTTGCAACAGTATTACATTGACTCATATTTAGTTGATCGACTATAATCTGCAGATCCTTTTCTGCAGTACTCCTTCTTAGGCAGTCATTTCCCATTTTGTATTTATGTAATTGATTATTCCTTCCTAAGACTGTATTTCACATTTATCCATATTAATTTCATTCTATTTATTTCAGACCATTTCTCCAGTTTGTCAAGAACATTTTGAATTTTAATCCTGTCCTCCAAAGTGCTTACAACCACTCCAAGCGTGGTGGTATCTGCAAACTTTATAAGTGTACTCTCTATGCCATTATCCAAATCGATTACAAAGATATTAAACAGACCCAGATCCAGGACAGATTCCTGCGGGACCCCACTCCATATGCCTTTCCAGCTGGACTCTGAACCATTTATCAGTGCTGTAGCTAAACATTTTAGCACGAGGAGCGAGCAAGCATATTTGCACCCCTTACTAGAGCCCTGCACAGGACTATTCTTTTAATCCCGCTCCCATCCCATCCCATAATACCCACTCCCGCCAGCTCCCGCATTGTTTATTCAATTCTTATGCACTCCCACTATTTTGGAAGCGGGTCTTTCAGAGCTGGGCAGCCGGAGAGCAGCAGCTGCAGGCCGGGTGCCCAGTTCTGAAGGCAGCACCGCCACTGCCAGCAGCAGAAATAAGAAAGAAAGAAATTAATGGAGATATACCATCTCCTAGAACTGGAAGGGACCTTGAAAGGTCATTGAGTCCAGCCCGCTGCCTTCACTAGCAGGACCAAGTACTGATTTTGCCCCAGATCCCCAAGTGGCCCCCTCAAGGATTGAACTCACAACCCTGGGTTTAGCAGGCCAATGCTCAAACCACTGAGCTATCCCTCCCCCCACAAAAGCAGCACACAAGTAAGTGTGGCAATACCATGCCTGCTGCAGGACTCTACCCCCTACTGTTTTTTCATAATTTTTCCATCCCATTTTTCCGCGGCCCCCAGCTTTACACCCTGGATGGCTGCCCCGCTCACCCCACCCTGTTTATGGTCCTGTCATTTATAACTACTCTGAGTAAGGCTTTCCAGCCAGCTGTGTACTCTCCTTACAGCTAGGCTACATTTCCCTAGTTTGTATGAGAAGTTAATTGGAGACAGTATCAAAAGCCTTACTTAAAGTTGAGATGCATCACATCTACCACTTCCCCCCCCCTCCACAAGGCCTGGTACCCTGTCAAAGAAGGCTATTAAGTTGATTTGAAGATTTGTTCTTGTTGACTAAATCCATGCTAACTATTACTTATCAGCATCTTATCTTCTATGAATTTACAACTTGACTATTTGATTATTTGCTCCATTATCTTTCTGGGTACCGAAGTTAAAATGACTGGTCTACAATTTCCTATTTGTCCTTATTAGCTTTCTATAGATGGGCTTTTTCCAGTAGTCCGGAATCTCTCCCGCCCTCCATGATTTCTCAAAGATAATCGCTAATGGCTCAGACCTCTTGTCAGCCAGGTACTTAAGTATTCTAGGACAGTGGTTTACAACTGGGGGGTCTGTGGACGATGTCTAAGGGGTCCGAAAAAGGTTGTCGTTACCATAGAACAGTGGTTTACAATCTGTGGTCCGGGGACTACTAGGATGCATTTCGTGAGGCCCTAACGACTTGAAGACATCTAACTTGTGGAAGTAAATCTTAACTTGTTCTTTCCCTATTTTAACCTCAGATCCTATCCCTTTTACAGTGATGTTCACTATGTTAGTTGTCCACTCATTGCTAACCTTTTTGGTAAAAATTGGGGGGGTGGGGGGGGAAGAGAAGACATTTAACACTTTGGCCATTGCTGAGTTCTCTATTATTGTCTTTCCTGCCTCATCAAGTAATGGGCCAACCTTGTCCTTGGTCTTCCATGTCTGGCAAACTAACAGCTTTCAGCTACTTAAAAAATAGTTTGTTCCTTTTTAGCCACAAACCCTTTTTGCTTTTGTAAACTACCAATAACAGCTGAGCTTTTATTTATTTTGAGTCCATTACATAACCACATTTGTTGTCATTTGTTGTCTCTCCTACACAAAAGCTGCTCAAGAACTCTAGCACCATTTAGGAAATCTTTTACCTTTTTTGTGAATTGTGGTAACAGCATTTGTTTATTCTGATTCAATGACACAGCATTTGTAAACAAAAACCACCAATTTAACATATTTTTCCCCACTGATTCAAGAATCACATGCTCTCAAGCCCTTTTTTCCTCCCATCTTGTGGATCTGCTGCCAGAGATGAGCAGAGTCTGAGCCTACATCTTGGATGTTCACTCAGAGGATACTTCGACACAGCAATTAACTCGCAGCTGGCCCATGCCAGCTGACTCAGGTTTGCGAGGCTCGGGCTAAGGTGCTGTTTATTTGTGGTGCAGACATTCAGGCTTGGGCTGAAGCCTGGGCTCTAGGGGCAAGGGTCCAAGAGCTTAAGCTGCAGCCAGAGCCCAAGCAGCTACACCGCAATTAAACAGCCCCTTAGCCCGAGCCCTGCAAGTCTGAGTCAGCTGGTATGAGCCAGCTGTGGGTGTCTAATTGCAGTGTACACATATCCAGAGAGGCTGACCTGCCTCCTCCAGTCAGCCCCCATCCACCTGACCAGAACAGCAAGATAAGGGTACATGAGCCAGTAAACAAGGAGTATATCTTGTATGTGGGAGAGAGCAATTATGTTGGCAGCATTTTACCACTCACCTACGTAGACTGGTATCATTAGCTGAATGCAGCAACATGTAGGCAGATTATCTAAATGGAGCTCATATCCCTGATGGAGGCTCCCCACACTACAAATAATAATGTTTAGTTACTTTTTCTGCATCACCCTATGGCATGTTAATTTTGGGAAGGGAATATTGTTTCCTTTGGTTGGGGTATTGCAAAATTATATTTATGAAGAATAATCTAAACTGAGAATTCATATAGCACTCTGCATTTAAAACCTCTCAGAGTCACTTCTGCCCCTTTAATTTTGAGCAGCACTCCTTCACATCTTTATTTGGAATACACTTCTGTCCCATTTCCTTCTTTAGAGACATGCTCCTGTTTCCATTGTTACAGAAAGTTTTCCTTTTTAAAAACTTGCTTGTGGTGGGGGGCTTTTAAGCCCCATCACATGCTAATATATTAATAACATTTCTTTTTAGCAGAAATCTACTCTGGTCTATATTATGGGAGAATAAATAGGCCAGAAACTAAAATGGACAACTCACCACTTTCAAAGCAAAATACAAAATTAATTCCTTTTAGTTTTTCCTATAATTATTTAAATAATATTAGTTAACAATAAAACTAAACCAACCAAAGGAAAGGAGCTAAAAGATGATGATTGCCAAAGGTGTAGAAACTAATGTAAAACTAACAGAAATGCACAACTGTGAGAAGAGTCTGGCCCCTAATGTTGAAGAGCCAAAGCCCTATAATTTGTAGGACCTATTTAGCACCTTTCCCACTTCTGCCACTGCTTAGAGTCACTCTGCTCCAGAGTTAAAGACCTATTGGAAATCCAAAAGGTTATGCGAGGAGCATGCCACACAGGCTTTGACAAGTTGCCTCCTGACTCATGGATCCCCAGTTGTTCAGTAAGGAGGCTTGACCTTGTAAGGTGGCAGCTACTCTGATGCTGATAACAGTTCAGCATGAGCACAGTCTTACTGAAGTCCACGTGTGTGCTTAAAATTAAGCACATGCTAAATTGCCTTGTTCAATTGGTGCAAGAACATTCAGCACCTTGCAGGTGCACACCCTGACTGCAGAGGGGTTTCTGGGGGCATAGTGGGCAGGGTGTACAGCTGTATTCCTTACCCCATTTCCACATCCATTCATGGTTCCCCTCGTCCTGCATAAGTGAGCAGAGAGCATCCTGCCCATTGTTATTTAAAGTTCAGCAACTCTTAAACTTTCCCATTTCTAATAGTAACCCTGTTGGAGAATGTGGTGTATGACATACCTTTTGTTTTCTGTGTACAGCACCTTTAAATTTCTAAGCACTTTCCTGGTGAGCAGAATTCAGCGGCCATTTTATTCTCAAAACTCAGCACACACTATAAGGCCTTGGCTACACTTACGAGTTACAGCGCTGTAAAGCCTCCCCCAGCGCTGTAACTCACTTCCCGTCCACACTGGCAGGGCACTTACAGCGCTGTATCTCCCTGGGTACACCGCTGCAGGTACTCCACCTCCCTGAGAAGAATAAGAGATACAGCAGAGTGGCTACGACTCACAGGTGTGAGTGTAAACGCTTGCAGCGCTGTACTAATCACCTTGTCAAGTGCCAATCCTCTCCATTGTTGTGACCGGCTGCAGGAATGCGGAAGTGCCGGTTTCAAAGCTCGTACAACAGAGAAAAAGCAAACATTTTGCTGTTTGCTTTGAGTGAGTGAATGAATGAGGAGGGGGCCGGGAGTTCAGAACTTGCAAAATAGAGAGCTGACATGCTCCAAAAAGCACTCTCTCTCCCCCCACACTCCCTGTCACACTCCACCCACCCCGGTTTGAAAAGCACGTTGCAGCCACATGAATGCTGGGATAGCTGCCCATAATGCACCGCTCCCAACACAGCTGCAAATGTTGCAAGTGTAGCCACGCCACACCACTGCGCTGTCAGCTGTCAGTGTGGACAGACTGCAGCACTTTTCCCTACTCAGCTGTACGAAGACAGGTTTACCTCACAGCGCTGTACAGCTGCAAGTGTAGCCAAGACCTTATAAGAGACAACACTGCATGCTCTTGAACCCACAGAAGATGAAAGTCTATTGTAGTCCCTGGCTAGAGAGCAGGGGTGGGCAAACTTTTTGGCCCGAGGGCCACATCTTGGTATGAAAATTGTACGGTGGGCCAGGAATTCTCATGAAATTGGGGGTGGGGGGTGGGCTCTGGGGTGGAGCCAGAAATGAGGAGTTCAGGGTGCAGGAGGGGGCTCTGGGCTGCAGCAGGGGGTGGGGTGGAAGGCTCTGGCTGGAGGTGTGGGCTTTGGGGTGAGGGATTTGGGGTGTAGGAAGGTGCTCCAGGCTGGGACCAAGGGGTTCAGAGGGTGGGAGGGGGAAATCAGGGCTGGGGCAGGGGTTGGGGCACAGGGTGGTGAGGGCTCTGGCTGGGGTGCAGGCTCTGGGGCAGGGCTAGAAATTAGAAGTTCAGAGTGCAAGAGGGGGCTCTGGGCTGGAGCAGGGGGTTGGGGTGCAGGAGAGGGTCAGGGGTGCAGGCTCCAGGCGGCCCTTACCTGAAGCAGCTCCTGGAAGCAGCGGCATGTCCCCACTCCGGCTCCTATGTTGAGGTGTGGCCAGGCGGCTCGGTGCACTGCCCTGTCCACAGGCACCGCCCCTGCAGCTCTCATTAGCCGTAGTTCCCAGCCAATGGGAGCTGTGGAGGTGGCGTTTGGGGTGGGGGCAGCACACGCAGCCCCCTGGCTGCCCTAAGCATAGGAGCCAGAGGGGGGACATGCCGCTGCTTCCGGGAGCCTCAGCATACGCGTGCAGAGCAGCCTCTGACCCCACTCCCTGGCTGGAGCGTGGGAGCAGAGCAAGCCCCAGACCCCACTCCCCAGCAGGAGCTCGAGTTTTAAACTGGTTTAAACCGTCTGGAGGGCCGGATGTGCCCCCGGGCCATAGTTTGCCCACCCCTGCTATAGAGCCTTTTTGGATTTTTTTTAAATTCATACTGGAAAGGTTCAAGCTTCCAGTTCTGGACATCCCCTGTTCAATCCCCAGTGTTTGCTATAACAGTCATTGCAGTCTCATAAAAGCTTCACTTTTGTTCTCAGTCTAAAAAAAGGTCATTCAGATTTAAAGTATCTTTAAAGTATCTCTTTGTGAAACATCACAGACACATACAGTTCATTCTGAGAGAAAAAAAAGCTTTTCAACAGAGGAACTAAAATGCTTTAGTTTGGTTTAAAAAAAAAAACAACATAGCTTTTGGATGCTATTTGGGATTAGGAATTGGCTGGAAGAAATGTGATCAAAAACCACACTGCTGGTTAGAAACTTAATGGATTGTGGAAACAATTATTCAAAAAAAAGGCACATCAAGAGAATGAATCCTGAATATAAACCTTCAAAAGGTACACACTGTATACCATTATAGTATTTGCTAGATGCAGGTTTTACTTCCACATATCTGGGTAAACCAGGTACAATGCTGGTTCAGCTGATAAAGCAATAGCCCTTTTACCTTCATTTCACCTGAAGTTAACACTGATGGAAAACGTTTTAGACATAATAAGGACATCAGCCTGTTCACAAACATTTCAAAATCCATTATATGTGTGTAACCCTTCTGCCAGGCCAAGTTGATAGCAACAAGGGCCGGGTTCAGTACATAGGGGTCCCTTCCCAACAGCGTGACACAGAACCAGCTCGAGCCCCCACCCAGTGACCTGGGAAAATCTTACACACACCCCTAGGCGCCTCGAAGAGGCAATATTTCCCCTCTCGCAAGCACAGAGCCTCGGTGTAGCAGAAAATGTTTAATAACATGAGGTAAACGACATAGCATTAAATTGGAAAAACACCACAACTAGAGTTCATAGACCAAACCATGAGCGAAGACCCACCCCAGCAAATTGGGCCGTGTCCTCTCCTGTTGGTTCTTGAAACCAGCGACCCAAGAATCACCAAAGTCCCAAAAGTCCACCAATCCCAAAGTCTCTTGGGTCCAGCAACCCAAGAATCACAAAAGTCCCAAAAGTCCGACAACCCCCCAAAGTCTCTGTCCCTGATCCGTGCAGCCCCAGAGTTCAAGGGGGGGGGGGGTGAGCAGGGTGTTAAGGGGCACCTTACGTGATCCGAGGCCAACCGGCTGCTTCTCCGTGGGGTTCCACCGCAGCCTTCACCATGAACTGCTCCACTCCACCCGCAGTCCCACTCCTGCCGTCCCACGAACTGCTCTGGCAGCTGCTCCGCTCCACTCCGCTCACCGACCTGTGAGCCGCTCCGCTCCGCTCACCAACCTGTGAGCCGCGCCGCTCCGCTCCAGCCGTCCCTTGGGCCGCTCCCACAAGGCTCTGCTCTGCTCTGCTAGCTGCTCCTCCAGCTGCTCCGCTCACCGACCTGTGAGCCGCTCCGCTCCACTCGCCCCAGCTAAGCTAAGTTAGCTTAGCATATAGCTTCAGGCTCCCCCACTAGTTAACACAGCCTCAGTGATCTCAGCTCTTAAACAGCTTTAGCTCTTTTGTGATTTCAGCTCTTAGTGATCTCAGCTAGTAGTAGGGGAGCCCCAGTGCTGGTGCACTATTGGCCCAAAATGAACTCAGCTCAGCAGTCTGTAACTAGACTCCTAAGGGAATCAAAGTTAGCTCTTACATTCAACAGTGGAGAGAGGAGAAAGTGCAACTGGTGTTTCAGGCCCACAAAAGGGACCCACACCACCAGGTACCAATACCTGCCCCCAACCTCTCTCAATTCACTGGGTTTTTAACCCATGCCCCTTGACAAGCAAATGCTACTTAGCTAATGGTGAATGACTCACTCAGTCCTTCTGTCATACAACAGTTCCACTGGCCTTGATTCACAGAATCAGGGTAACAAAACTTTATTCTTCCTGCCCCAATAACAGGGAAACTGAGGATCCCACACCAGCCACAGTAACCACTTTGAGTTGTTGTTGTCCCAGGCTAGGCGAGTGGGTGTGCCTATGCAAACAAGATCAGCCCCTGGAGTTCTCTTCCACACTCGCCATAATTCACCACCAGATGTCAGGGTAGAGCTCATCCTGACTCTGCTTACATCTGATTAAGAAATTGTTGTCCCTTGAACCAATCATTTTTCAAAAATGCATATACTTACAAATCCTTTAGCAGATTTTATAAAACTCGGGTCTATATTGTCTCAGAAGTTACTTCGTGAATAGCCCTATGTCTTCACACGATCCTACTTCATGTGGATCTCAGGGGATCCATGGGGCTTGGGAGCCAGATATGTTACTTTTGTGGGAAGGAAACCTTTCCTCCTGATGGAAGAATTTGGAAGGAAAACTCCTGGAGTTTTCCAACCCAAAGCTTCCTTTACTGTGAGTGTTTTCAAGGGAGTGGGTGATCATGCCCACTGAATTTGGGAGAGGAAAATATAGGCGAATAAAAAAATAATAATAATTACAAGTGATAGATCATTAAATCAGTTCTGGGGTAATGAGAGACTCCATGGAAATTATCATAGATTCCTAGAATCATAGAAGGGACCTCAAGAAGTCTTCTAGTCCAGTCCCCTGAATTCAAGGCAGGACTACGTATTATATAGAGCAGGCCTGCACAACATGCGGCCCATGTGGGCTCACTGTGCAGCCCATGGGGGGTGAGTAGGTGGGTTCACTGTGCGGCCCGTGGGGGGTGAGTAGGCAAGCGGCAGGTGAGGGGGGGGGCTGAGGAGGCGAGCGGGTGGGCAGTGGCAGGGGGTGAGTAGGTGAGCCAGGGAGGGGGTGGGGGGCTGAGGAAGCGAGCAGGCGGGTAGTGGCGGGGGGAGCAGGTGAGCCGGTGGCAGGGGAGGGGGGGCTGAGGCAGCGAGCGGGCAGGCAGTGGCGGGGGTGCAGGTGAGCTGGCGGGGGGGGGGGGGGGCTGAGGAGGCGGCGAGCGGTGACCTGGTCTACTGATCTGGTCTGGCTCCCATCCCCTTCTAACAAAAAGACATTTTTCTTTTGCCTTAATTATACTTCCTTAGGAGCCCGCTATAACATATTACAAAGATTCAATATTGCTGTTTTGGTGGGGTGGTGCTGGGGAAGGAGGGTTTGTTTCTGCGGGGCGGGTGGTGCTGGGGGGCGGGGGTGTTTCAGGGGGGTCATTTCCATGAGGAGGGTGGCGCTGGGGGGGGGTCATGTTTCGGGGGGCTGGGCAGCGCTGGGGAGGGTTCGGCAGCGCGGGGGGGGAGGGGTTGGCATGGCCGGGGGGGGTTCGGCCCTCAGCTGTTTTCTTTGGAGTAATATGGCCCTCGCCGCTTTACGAGTTGTGCAGGCCTGATATAGAGTATCCCTGACAGGTATTTGTCTAACCTGCTCTTAAAAATCTCCAGTGACTGAGATTCCATAACCTCCCTAGGAAATTTATTCCAGTGCTTAACCACCCTGACAGTTAGGAAGTTTATCCTAATATCCAACCTAAACGGCCCTTGCTGCAATTTAAGCCTTCTTGTCCCATCTTCAGAGGTTAAAGAGAACAATTTTTCTCCCTCCTCCTAGTAACAACCTTTTATGTATTTCAAAACTCATATGTCCCTGCTCAGTCTTTTTTCCCCATCAGACTAAACAAACCCAAATTTTTTAAATCTTCCCTCATACGTCATGTTTTCTAGACCTTTCATAGAATCATAGAATATTAGGGTTGGAAGAGACCTCAGGAGGTCATCTAGTCCAATCCCCTGCTCAAAGCAGGACCATCACCAACTAAATCTCTAAAGATGGAGATTCCACCACCTCCCTAGGTAACCCATTCCAGTGCTTCACCACCCTCGTAGTGAAATAGTGTTTCCTAATATCCAACCCAGACCTCCCCCACTGCAACTTGAGACCATTGCTTCTTGTTCTGTCATCTGCCACCACTGAGAACAGCCTAGCTCCATCCTCTTTGGAACCCCCCCTTCAGGTAGTTGAAGGCTGCTATCAAATCCCCCTCACTCTTCTCTTCTGCAGACTAAATAACCCCAGTTCCCTCAGCCTCTCCTCGTAAATCACGTGCCAGAGCCCCCTAATAATTTTCATTGCCCTCCGCTGGACTCTCTCCAATTTGTTCACATCCCTTCTGTAGTGGGGGGGACCATATCTAGATGCAATACTCCAGGTATGGTTTCACCAGTGTCAAATAGAGGGGAATAATCACTTCCCTCGATCTGCTGGCAATGCTCCTACTAATTCAGCCCAATATGCCATTGGCCTTCTTGGTAACGAGGGCACACTGCTGACTCCTATCCAGCTTCTCATCCACTGTAACCCCTAGGTCCTTTTATGCAGAACTGCTGCTTAGCCAGTCGGTGCCCCGCCTGTAGCGGTGCATGGGATTCTTTCTTCCTAAGTGCAGGACTCTGCACTTGTCCTTGTTGAACCTCAGCAGATTTCTTTTGGCCCAATCGTCCAATTTGTCTGGAACCTATCCTTACCCTCCAGCATATCTACCTCTTCCCCCAGCTTAGTGTCATCTACGAACTTGCTGAGGGTGCAATTCATCCCATCATCCAGATCATTAATAAAGATGTTGAACAAAACAGACCCCTGGGGCACTTCGCTTGATACCGGCTACCAACTAGACATTGAGCCGTTGATCACCCTTTGAGCCCAACAAACCAGCCAGCTTTCTATCCACCTTATAGTCCATTCATCCAATCCATACTTTTATAACTTGCTGGCAAGAATACTGTGGGAGACCATATCAAAAGTTTTGCTAAAGTCAAGATAGATCACATCTACACTTTCCCAATATCCACAGAGCCATAGTAGAAGGCAATCAGGTTGGTCAGGCATGATTTGCCCTTGGTGAATCCATGTTGACTGTTCCTGATCACCTTCCTCTCCTCCAAGTGCTTCAAAATGGATTCCTTTAATACCTGCTCCATTATTTTGACGGGGACTGAAGTGAGGCTGAGTGGTCTGTAGTTCTCTTTCTTCCCTTTTTTAAATATAGGCACTATATTTGCCTTTTTCCAATCATCCAGGACCTCTCTGAATCACCACAAATTTTCAAAAATAATGGCCAATGGCTCTGCAATCACATCAGCCAACTCCCTCAGTACCCTTGGATGCATTAGATCTGGACCCATGTACTTGTGCACGTCCAGCTTTTCTAAATAGTCCTTAACCTGTTCTTTCACTACTGAGGGCTGCTCACCTCCTCCCCATACTGTGTTGCCCAGTGCAGCAGTCTGGGAGCTGACCTTGTCTGTAAAGACCGAGGCAAAAAAAGCATTGAGTACTTCAGCTTTTTCCACATCATCTGTCATTATCTTGCCTCCCTCATTCAGTAAGGGTCCCACACTTTCCCTGACCACCTTCTACAGCTATGTTAGCAACAAGAAACCTTTCTTGTTACCCTTCACATCCCTTGCTAGTTGCAACTCCAATTGTGCTTTGGCCTTCCTGATTACACCCCTGCACGTGCAAGCAATATTTTTATACTCCTCCTTAGTCATCTATCCAAATTTCCACTTCTTGTAAGCTTCCTTTTTGAGTTTAAGCTTACCGAAGGTTTCACTGTTAAGCCAAGCTGGTCACCTGCCATATTTGCTATTCTTTCTGCACTTTGGGATGGTTTGTTCCTGCGCCCTCAATAAGGCTTCTTTAAAATACAGCCAGCTCTCCTGAACTCCTTGCCCCCTCATATTAGCTTCCCAAGGGATCCTGCCCATCAGTTCCGTAAGGGAGTCAAAGTCTGCTTTTCTGAGGTCTAGGGTCTGTATTTTGCTACTCTCCTTTCTTTCTTTTGTCAGGATCCTGAACTCAACCATCTCACGGTCACTGCTGCCTAGGTTGCCACCCACTTCTACTTCCCCCCCATTCTTCCCTGTTTGTAAGCAACAGGTCAATTATTTTTGTTGCTCTTCTCTGGACTTTCTCCAGTTTGTCTACATCCTTCCTGAAAGTGGGGCCCAGAATTGGACACAATACTCCAGTTTAGGCCTAATCAGTGCAGAGTAGAACGGAAGAAGTACTTCAATATAGGGCAGTCTCACGTTTTGCCTACAACACTCCCGCTAATACATCCCAGAATGATGTTTGCTTTTTTTGCAACAGTGTTACACTATTGACTCATAGTTTGTTGTGTGATCCACTATGACCCCCTGAGCTCTTTCTGCAGTACTCCTTCCTAGGCAGTCACTTCCCATTTTCTGTGTGTGCAACTGATTGTTCCCTCCTAAGTAGAGTACTTTGCATTTGTCCTTATTGAATTTCATCCTATTTACTTCAGACCATTTCTCCAGTTTGTCCCGATCATTTTGTGTTTTAATCCTATCCTCCAAAGCACTTGCAATCCTTCCCAGCTTGGTATCATCCACAAGCTTTATAAGTGTATTCTCTACACCATTATCTAAATCATTGATGAAGATACTGAACAGAACCGGACCCAAAACTGATCCGAGTGGGACCCCACTTGATATGTCCTTCCACCTTGACTGTGAACCACTGATGATACTATCTGGGAACGGTTTTCCAACCAGTTATACACCCACCCTGTAGTAGCTCCACCTAGGTTATATTTCCCAAATTTGTTTATGAGAAGGTCATGAGAGACAATATCAAAATCCTTACTAAAGTCAAAATATACTACATCTACCGCTTCCCCCCCCCCATCCACAAGGCTTGTTACTCTGCCAAAGAAAGGTATTGGGATCATTTTACATGATTTTTCCTTCATAAATCCATGCTGTTACTTATCACCTTATTATCTTCTAGATATCTGCAAATTGATTGCTTAATTATTTCCTCCATTATCTTTCCAGGTACTGAAGTTAAGATGATTGGTCTGTAATTTCCCAAGGTTGTCCTTATTCCCCTTTTTATACATGGGCACTCTGTTTGCCCTTTTCCAGTCCTCTGGAATCTCACCCATCTTCCATGACTTATCACTGAGTTAAAAGTGCTCAGATACCACAGTGACCTGACATGTGTGGTATGAAAACCTATATAGAACTGAAAAGATTGGAAATGTCAAGGATAGGAAATTTCCTGTATTAAGAGAAATAAAATACGGAACAATGGTCACACATTTACTAATAGGAAAGCATAAGTATAGTGGATGACATTTAAGCTTGGTCAGTTGCTGCCAAAAGAACTGTCAACTATTATAGCCTAAGTGTTTAAATTAAATTCATTTCTCACTTCATTCAAGTTCTCATGTCTAGTCCAGCTATAATCAACATTCTCTGTACTAGTGTAGCAATACTTTATTGCCATTCTTGGCCTTTAAGTCAGTCATCTTCCACTCAGGAAAG
This sequence comes from Chrysemys picta bellii, assembly GCF_011386835.1. Taxonomy (NCBI): domain Eukaryota; kingdom Metazoa; phylum Chordata; order Testudines; family Emydidae; genus Chrysemys; species Chrysemys picta. The sequence continues at coordinate 75,038,048 of NC_088793.1, read as the reverse complement.
TCAATTTAAAAGCACTGCTACGGTGCCATGGGTTTCATATTAAGCTTTTCATTGTGTTGTAGCTGCTCATCTCAAACTGACATTAAACACCAATCATCTCTTTGTCAATGTCACAAGCTACATAGTATTGATATGTGATTTTCAAGCAGTAGCTGCAGCAACACATTCTGAATGAAAAATGGAGAAGATAAAAGCAGTAAGAAAAGAATCCTATTTCTAACTGAACTGGGAATTATCTGGGGCCAAATCCTGTTCACTTTACTCATGCAAGTATCCACTGAACCAATATTTTTACTCCTAAGAATTTTAACAGAATTTGTCCCCTGATGTATGGGTAGATTTCAGTGACAGTGTAATGTGCTTACACCAATCTGAATACAATTCCCTCATGTTCTTCACTGCCACCAATCTTCTTCTTAACTCTCTCTGTACATCTCAGCTACCTGAATGAGTCATAATCTGGTTCTCAGTGTTTTTATTTTCTTCCTGCATTCAAATTCAAGTCACGAGCCAAATTCAGACCTAATGTGCACTCACCCTGACTTTTGGAATTGTTACCACTTACATTATTTCTGAACTTGGCCAGTCATTCTTTCTATGACTGAGGTACACTCAAGTGAAGTTGTTGGGCTCTTCCACAGATTGACTGAAGTCCTGATTAGCCAAAGTTTACTCAAGTTCCCTGAAACCTTCTAATTGTCCAGTTGCTGATCTCAAGTTTGTGAATACAAAGCCTGCTACTGGTTCCAATGATTATCCAACCCTCCAATTATCTCAAGTTCTGGGGCATCCTCAAGACGTTTTGGCAATCAGGACTGCACTTAGCTGGTATTTGGTATGGATTAATGTGTTTGACTAATAAGAAATCAAGTGTAGTCTACATAAAGTTTTAAATACATAATTCAATTATTTCTATAACAAGTTTCTTCAACAAGTTAAAAGTACTTGCCCTCCCTCAGGACTACATGCATTCTAAGCTGAAGATTTTTAACTTCACCTGTTTTTGCGGTATCCAAGCCCAAACAAACAAAAAGATTTTGAAAACATTAGAAGTACTGTTTCCCCTATATCAGTGGTTCTCCACTAGGGGTACAGGTAGCCCTGTAGGTTACACGGGGGTCTTCTGGGGGGTACATCAACTCATCTAGATATTTGCCTAGTTTTACAACAGTATACATAAAAAGCACTATTGCAGTACAAACTAAAATTTCATACAGACAATTACATGTTTATACTGCTCTATATACTATACACTGAAATGTAAGTACAATATTTATATTCCAATTGTGTTATTTTATGATTATATGGTAAAAATGAGAAAGTAAGCCATTTTTCAGTAATAGTGTACTGTGACACTTCTGTATTTTTATGTCTGATTTTGTAAGTAAGAGAGGTGAAACTTGGGGGTATGCAAGGCATATCAGACTCCTGAAGAAAAAGTATCATATGGGGCAGTGGCTCTCAACCTAAAAACTGCCCAACTGGTATTTTACCAAACATCGCATAAAGGAAAAACCAAACAAGCTAGCTTTTTGCTGATAGTACGCAGGATAAATCTCAGACCAAATTATATTTTTATTAGCATTATAAATATCTGAGAATAAAGGTTTATACTGAAAAGTATCTCCTCAGACATAACTATAATATTTACTACTGCCACACTAAAATGAGGGTTTTTGATGTCACAGTAACAATACAGTACTTAATATATAACATCTGCAAAGGGCTTTTCAAACATTGTCAAATTGTTTAGCAGCTGAAAAATAGACAATAGACTGAAGAAATTTCTCTGGAATTTTTTCAATGCTAAATAAGAATTTCTTTCATTATTTATAAACTTGGTAAAACAAAAAGGTCTACGAAACAACAACATACTGTATTTTAAATTATGTTGTGACCATATTATTTACCCGGCATGTCATCACTAGATTCCTTTCTTTAGAGTGTCATCCAAATAATAAAAACACTTACAAAATGTATCTGAAAAACAACTTTTGAACAATCCCTGCAGGCCCTGATCCTGTATGCTTCCCCATGTGGGCTGACCCCAAGACTCTGCAAATACAAGTGATTCACCCACGTGGTACAGCTAAGTCTTAAGAGTCCAATCCTGATCCCTTTTATTTCAAGGGAAGTTTTGCTATTCACATTAATGGGAACATGAATTTACTTTCTAAATTGAATAATCTGCAAGTTATTACCAGACATACTAATACCCCCCCCCCCCCAATACTAAAGCAAACCATATTCTAATCTTTTGGAAATTTACACCTTTAAACCAAATATACCTGAGCTCAACAATATTGATATTTTTCATCAGGGTGTGTAAGAACATTCTTTAAACATAGCCATCCAGATCCATTTTTAAAGTCTGGCTTCGGTCTGAATGGCGATTTTTCAAAAGTGGCAACATGGGATTCCTGGCTTATTGTTTCTCAATTATTTCATACAAAATCTGTTCTGTGTATATGGGGGTTGAAGTTTGGTTGGTTGTTTTAATTGCCAGCCCTACAAATTCAGCTAGGAACTTGAAAGCCAAGCTGTGTTTTTCCTGGCTCATCCATCAAGACTAATAAAGACTCCATAGGCTAAACTCTGCCTTCAGTTACTCCTGTGCAATCCCATAATCATTAGATTCTTTAAATTGCTGCACCTGAACAAGCCCGTGGTTTTCAGTAGGGCTGCACAGGTTTAACCAGTAGGGTTGTTTTCAATGTAACCAAGGGCCAAATTTGGTCCTGCAACTGGAAGTAAGGCACCAATCCTGCAAATATCTTCCCATTTATTTAAGCACATGAGTAGTTTCATTGAAGTCCATTGTATTGGAGATTTTAATCATTCCTCTAACATTCATCAGCTAGGAAAAAATTCAGATCCCTTTTTTTAGTTGGTGGGCTAAAGCTTATTTTTGTCCCTAAATTAAGTAGATACCAGTCTAAATACAAACAAGAACAGCTGTGGCATTTAAGAAGATGCCATTTTACAGGCACTTTTCAGAGCAGAAACACTGGGCTTTTTGTTTCAGAAACAAAGTTGTCTAAAACCTAATGTGTCACAATTGAGACCAGAGCAACTTTTTGTATACAAGTTATAAACCTTCAAGGCTAGTAAAAGGGGATAGGGAGATTAAAATAGAAATATTGACTCATCTATCAATAGTCATTAGTGCAAAGAGAAGCCACTGAACAACGCATGAAAAGTCCTGTTCGATTTATTTCAGAGCACATTTTATACGCCTGGTGACGTGCAATCCCGATGTTTGAACTAAAGTGACGGATACATACAACAGTGCAGATCCCAGCTGAAGTACTGCGGTATAAAAGCAATCCCTTCCACCTCGCCTCTAGGATGACTTATTTTTCGATCACACACACATATATATACCACCCTAAAACGAGACTCTGGTTGTTCTAACCTTACAATGCAGCCAACACCATCGCCGGGCACAGAAACCCCAAGCATCAGTCACTGTTTAAGCGTCTCCTTGGCAACCAAGCTTCCCCACAGACCCCTCCCTGGCTGGGGGGGGGGGGAGTGCAGGACTCCACTGACAGGTTGGGGGAACTAAGAGGAGGATGATTGATTCGCGCGGGGACAGTGCAACCCTTGCAGGCAGGACTCCCTTCCATTGCAGGTTGCGGTCCTCCAGCCCTGCCCCCAGCCCCACTGCACAGCCCCGGGGGCAGTGACCCCTGATTAGGTAACAGCAGCAGGCGCCTCCTGGCGCACAAAGGGCTCGCTCACCTCCCCGGGCGACACAAAGCGGCTGCGGCTCTGCACCAGCCTCGGCCGGGTGCTGTCTCTCACGCGCCGGGCGGCCGGGAGTCTCTCCGCTGTCTCGGTGCCTTTGGGAGCCAGGCGAAGCGAAGGAACCGCACCGGCCGGGCTGCCCGCACCGCGCCAGCACAGCGGGACTGAGGGGCTGGCAGCGGCTGGGCAGGAGGAGCTTCTCCTCTGCCTCCTCCCCGCAGGCGGCGGCAGCGGCGGCCCGGGCCCCTTCCCTCAAGTGCGCAGCGGCGGCAGCACAGACCGGGCAGCACTGCACGCACCTGCAGGAGGAGGAGCTCGGCAAGGGCATCGGGAGGGCTGGCGGGCTCGCTCGCTTGCAGGGGCATGGCTGGCGGGCACCAGGCGAGCTCCTGTGCCCACCCACTGAGCAGCATCGGCCCCTGCCCTCTCCCATGCGCATCCTTCCCCCCACCCCCTTCAGCTGCCTTGGCCTGGCCAGAGCTATATGCGGCGGAGAGGAAGGATAGGCTAATGGCTCACCGGCTTCCTGGGCCAGTCCCGCCGGGTGTGTCTGCCCCCCACGTTAGGGTGTAATTGCACTGTGGGTAGGCAGCCCTCTGCTGGCTTTAAACTAACTAGCCCAGGTGATAGGGTGACCAGACAGCAAGTGTGAAAAATTGGGACAGGGGGTGGGAGGTAATAGGAACCTATATAAGAAAAAGACCCCAAAATCAGGACTGTCCCTATAAAATCGGGACATCTGGTCACCCTACCAGGTGACGATAGTAGTGAAGATGTGGCAACGCAGGCTTCGCAGTAGGCTAGCAATGCATACCAGCAGCCCTCGGTGGGCTTGGGCTTGGGCTTGGGCTTGGGCTTGTATGAGGGCAGCTAGCCTGCATTGACACCCCATGCCACCATGTCTCCACTACTGTTGTTACCTGGGCTAGCTAGATTATAGTGAGTGTGGGTATGCTTATCCTCATTACAATGACACCTTAATTTGCAGCACCTCTCTGGCCCCAAGTTCCTCATCTGTAAAAGAGGGACAATACCCCCCTACCTCACAGGGGTGTTTTGATGGTAAATACATTAAAGACTGTGAGTTGCTCAAATGCTATGGTATTAGGGCTGTAGACGTACCTAAAATTGATTATTACCAAACCTGTTATGTGGCATGATAAATTTGCCTAGCACTTTAGTATCATAGCTAAAACACAATCCCTGCCCCAAGTGCTTACAGTCTAAACAACACAGACAGGGACTGACAAAATACACAATTTGAGGACAGAAAAGTGAGGGGATTATTAATGATGGAATGAAAAGATGGATCACCCATGTGAGCAGTGACCTAAAGTGATCTTAAAGGAGAGATTTCAGAGTAGCAGCCGTGTTAGTCTGTATCCGCAAAAAGAACAGGAGTACTTGTGGCACCTTAGAGACTAACAAATTTATTTGAGCATAAGCTTTCGTGGGCTACATCCCACTTCTTCGGATGCATCCAAAGAAGTGGGATGTAGCCCACGAAAGCTTATGTTCAAATAAATTTGTTAGGCTCTAAGGTGCCACAAGTACTCCTGTTCTTTTTAAAGGAGAGAGCAAATGTATCATGTATCTAACAGCCATGTTCAGACTGTCCACTGGGGTACTCTCCTTTAGAGGCCTGGCCTGACTGACTACTAAAAAAAGAATCCACTTATTGATTGTCAGGATGTGCTCACTAAAAGCCAATCATAGTTAAGAATTTATTTGAAGAGTGAAATTTTTCTATGGTTATTGGAAACTGGAAGCTAGACAGCTGGCAACGCACTGTGTTCACAGAGAGAAGGAATATATTTATTTATTTCCCACTTCCTCTCAAGAACAATAATGATTTACTAGTTATGTCATTTACAAAGTGTATGCTTCTGCTAAAGAGATGGACAAATTATCCTTACAAATATACCTGTCAGACCTGTGTGTGTGTGTATACACACACATACAATAAGGCATATATGCCACAAATAGAGACATATTTTTTTTAATGTTTTTAAAAATCTGACTGGACTTGGAGACTGGATTTTATGTAATTTCTTTCTAGCTGCAACAGAAGGCAGCATTACCAGCTGCCAAAACATGGCCCTCCTTCAGCCTTAGGATAGTGCTTGGGTGAACTCGAAACTGAGGCTGTTTTCACACATGGGAACAGGCATTTATTTTACTTTGTTTTGACAAAATAAAGGAGCAGTAAATTATAAATCTCGGCTCTGCACTTGCATAGCTATGAGGCCCATGGGACATTGAGAGGTGCCAGCTAATATTTGTACAAAAGCGGGGAGAGGGTTCTAGCCAGTTGTAGGGAGCTTTCAAAGCATTTTTCCTGGTAGCCTTTTGATACAGTGGGTAGATTTTGCTGCTAGTACAGTTTTAATATCTGGGCCTCAGTACTTATGCAAGACAGAAAAGATTATTTTATATACACAAAACTAGGGATCACCAGACCTAGGTTCTGCCTCAGATTTACTGTTGCCAGTCATGTCAGCCAGAATTTTCAGATTTATGTGTCTGGTTCAAAATCCATTGAAGTTAGTACGAATCTTTCTGTTGCTTTGGATCTGGTCTTAAATAAATAAAGTTTGTGGGCCAGATCTTCAGCTGGTGTAAATGGACCCCAGTTTCCTCCAGAGATGCAGGATCTGACCCTGTGTTTGCAATGATGAGCTGCCAAAAACTTAACAACCGGTTCCCTCCTCACCCCACGAGGGGGTCATGGCCCGCCCCCCCCAGGATTCCTGCCCTATCCACCCCCCCACATTCCTTGACGCCCCTCCCGGGACCCCTGCCCCATCCAACCACCCCTTCTCTCTGTCCCCTGACTGCCCCTGGAACCCGTGCCCCTGACTGCCTCCCACCGCCCCATCCAACCCCTGCTCCTTCCTGACTGCCCCCCCGGGACCCTTGCCCCCATTCAATCCCCCTGTTCCCTACCCTCTGACCGCCCCGACCCCTATCCACCCCGCCCCGAACTCCCCTGCCCTCTATCCAACACCCCCTCCCTGCTCCCTGCACCCTTACTGCACTCCCTGGAGGTGGCTGGTGGCGCTACAGCCGCGCTGCTCGAGCCGGGCCAGGCGGCTGGAGCCGGAGCTGGAGCCCGTGCCGGGCTGGGCTGGGCAGCTGGAGCCAGGCCGGGCCGGGCGGCTGGGGCCGTGCAGCGCCTGGAGCCAGGGGTGGGGCGGGGAGGGGGTGGGGTGGGGCGGGGAGTTCCGGAGCTTTACTGGTTGTTAAATTTAAAAGCCCTTTTAGAACTGGTTGTCCCGCGAGACAACCGGTTCTAAAAGGGCTTCTAAATTTAACAACCGGTTCCTGCGAACCAGTGAGAACCGGCTCCAGCTCACCACTGTGTGTTTGCATGTTGCTTGCTATATGAGACCATTTTACTGACTTCATTTGTCTAAGTAGTCTTCTAATAAACACCATTTCCTGTCACCTCTCTTAGCTATGTCCTTTTAATTAGGAAAATCTACACTAAATGTGAAATCCTGTCTAGTTCATTTGTAGCATGACTTTTTATTTAAAGGAAGTGCTGTAATACAAGGGGACGAGGTGTTTGTATTCTGGTTTTTTTGAGCTTGGAGGGCTACAACAAACCACTTAAAAGCCATTCTGCAAATAGAGGCTGCTAAGCATTGCAGAAACCTATGGGATCTGTAGCTGGCTCTGGTGCCAGTATATCTAAAGGAATGATCTAAGGCAGGGGTGGGCAAACTTTTTGGCCTGAGGGCCACATCTGGGTGGGGAAATTGCATGCAGGGCAGAGGCAGGGGGTTGGGGTGCAGGAGGGAGTGCAGGGTGTGAGAGGGGGTGCGGTGTGCAGGAAGGGGCTCAGGGCAAGGGGTTGGGGCAGAGGTGGGGTGCAGGGTGTATGAGGGAGCTCAGGTAAGAGGGTTGGAGTGCAGGAAGGGTGCGGAGTACAGGAGGGGGCTCAGGGCAGGGGTACAGGGAGAGGTGTGGGGTGCGGCAGGAGGCTCAGGGAAGGGAGTTGGGGTGCAGAAAGGATGCGGCAGGGGGCTCAGGGCAGGGAGTTGGGGTGTAGGGTGCAGGAGGGATTCAGGCTCCAGCCCGGTGCTGCTTACTTGGAGCAGCTCCAGGGTGGCAACGGCCTGCCCTGGTCCCAGCCCGGCCCCGTGCCGCTCCGGGAAGCAGCCGGCACCACATCCCTGCCGCTCCTGGGAGATGGGGGGCAGAGGGCTCCGCGTGCTGCACTTGCTTGCGGGTACTTCTCCCGAAGCTCCCATTGGCCGTGGGGTTCCCCATTCCCGGCCAATGGGAGCTGTGGGAGCGGTGCCTGGAGGCGAGGACAGCATACAGAGCTCTCTGCCCCCCCCATCAGGGGCCGCAGGGACTTGGTGCCATCCGCTTCCAGCAGTGGCATAGGGCCTGCAGCGCCATGGGGGTGGCAATCCCATGGGCCGGATCCATCATAGCAACTGTGTGTGCAGTTTCGGGTCTTCATGGCACTCGTGCACCGGCGAAGAACACCATTCGTTCCCAGAGTGGAAAGAAAAGAAGAAGACACGTTACCATCTTACCTGCCCTGCACCTGGAGAATGTCACCATCCAGAGAGTTCCTGGTCCACTTCTTCTGTCCTGACATCCATCAAGGGACTCTCTAGTGTTCCTCCTCCAAGAGTTTCAATTACCTATCGAGTAGAGGTCCTGGACTTCACCACCGTCACTGAAGTGCTGGGAATTGAGTGAGAAAGCAATTAGGGTTTCTAAGTTGGGGGTCATATTTCTTGAATGCCAGGGTGGGTTTAGTTTCATTCTTGAGCCTGAGCTTCACGCTCGCAGGGAAGAGCTGCTGCGTCACTGGGTTTGTTTGTTATATAGCTATTAGTCATTTACATTTACCCCTTCCCTATCTGTGTAATCCTATCCCCTAATACATTTACCTGTTTGTTTTGAACCTTATCTCTTGTCAGTTATATTTATTGTGCACCACACAAGGGGAGAGGGGTGGAGATCTGCACCAGTCCACCGGTGACAGATACGGCGGTGGGCGAACCTGCTCTTTTGAGAAAAAGGGGCCTGTTTCTATTCCGATACCTACACCACTTTACACATTCAGAGTTATCTTGGCTCCCCTTTGAGATAACAACCCCTGTGAGGTAGTAAAGTGCTATTACCCATTTTACAGATGGGAGCTGTAGCATAGAAAGACTAGGTTACTGGCTCCAGATCACACAGGAACCCTCTGGTAGTGTAGAAAATTGAACTTGAGTCTTTCAAGTCCCAGCCTAGCATCCTAACAACTGAACCATCCTTCTTTCTCTATGGTAAAGCCAAATATTTAATTATGGTATACTCCTCATTCTACTGGTGATATGCTTTACTGAGATGCAGTCATCTTTCACCTTTTTATAAGCCACTTCAATTCAGTTTTCTTCTAGCACATGTTCTTACACTCACTCTCAAATTATATCTATCTCAGATCAAAACTACCTATATGGGTAAGTATATTCCTTATTTCATCTGTGATCGTATTTATGAAAATTTCCTATTTTCATTTATTGTCCGACCCTGCAGTGGGAGAATCAGACTCCTTGATCTTGTTTATAAAGTATGTGGGTGACTATGAGAATCTACTCAAACTAATTGACCAGCTGTCATTTCATGAATTTTACTAGTCATGAAGGATGTTACAGGCAATAAAGGAGTTTTGAGATACTACTCATGAAATCTTGTTCTGCATTCTACTATTGTACATAGAAAACTGAGTTAACTTAGGCCCTGGTCTTGTAACTTCTTGTGGAAAGCTGTGCCTGTGTGACGTCTCATTGAAGCCCGCCCATGTGAAGAAGCTGCAATATTGGGGCTTTAGAGCTTAATCCCATTCTTATTATGTAGGCAATAAACTGTTGAGTCTATAAGAACTGGATAGCATCCCTTTAAATAGTTTGGGAGCCTTCTAGTGAGCCTCCCTGTCTTCTATTGCAGTAGCCATAGAACCCTGCCAGAGCAGCAGTATGCATATACAGGTAGGCCTTGTATATTAGTAAACATGGTTATATGGAAATAATGTGTTTTCATGTAGTGTCCACATATCCTTAATGTAGAGAGCAAAGACACAACAAAACTCCCTTTGATTTCAATGGAAGTAGGCTAATGTTGTAGCGTACTTTATGTAGTATTAGGGAATAAATCATTTGCTGCATTCTGTACATCAATAATAATAAATAATTAGTAATAATGCAGCAATATCTTTCAGATTTGTGTTTCACTCTAGAGACTAATGAAACTCTAGATATCCTGTGGATACATTAGGGAGGACTACTAACAAAATGTTTTGAACTAGGTGTACACCAAATCTCGTTGGGGTGAATGAAATATTTATGTGCCTTGGTACTGTTAATCTATTTAAATATCAATCAGTCTTATCTTACCTTATCTCAAAGGCAAATCTAATACTACCTTTTTGTGGTAGTAAGGCAAAGTGGGAATAAAGCTACTTTCCACTGTGATTACAATAGGGGTAGAAGGCTAAACATTATAGTTAGGAACATAAGAACTACCATACTTAATCAGAGCAGTGGTCCCTCAGGTCCAGTACCCTGTCTCTGACAGTGATCTGCACCAGATGCTCCAGAGAAAAGTGCAAGAACCCCTGTAGTAGACATTTATGAGATAACTGCCCACACGGAAAGTTTCCTCCTAATCCCCATTGGTTTATGCCCCAAAGAATGAAAATTTATTTCCCTTCCCAAACTCTTGGGTTTTTATTCAAATCCCTGCATAGCCCTGGATTCTTCCCACCATTATTATTATTTATTATTGTATTACTGTAGCACCTAGGGGTCTCAGTGCTGGGCCTGGACCCCATTGTACTAGGCGCTGTACAAAGATAGAACCAAAAGATTTTCCCTGCCTCAAAGAGCTTACAATCTAAGTATCCCTCATTTCAATCAACCTTGCCCATACCCAGCTCTCATTGAAGTAATGAAAGTTTTTGCATTAACTTCAGTGAGAGCAGGATTAATACTTAACTGATTATTATGAATAATAGGCAAAGAAAGAAATGCACATACTGATCTGTATCAGAGAAAGTCTGTGCTCAGGTTCAGAATACTGAGCTATGGTAATTTCTTTGAAAGAATTATTTCTATTTTTCCCCTGTGTGTACAGTAGGTTCATCCTCTGTCAGGAAGATATGAGTATGAGACGACAGCAATGACAATAACATAAGAATGACCATAAGGGTCAGATCAGTAGCCCATTTAGCTCACTATCCTGTCTTCTGACAGTGGCCAGTGCCAGACACTTCAGAGCGAATTAACAGAACAGGGAAATTATTGAGTGATCCATCCCCAGTCATCCACTCCCAGCTTCTGGCAGTTAGAGGTGTAGGGACATCCAGAGCATGGGGTTGCACCCCTGACCATCTTGGCTAATAGTCATTGATGGACCTATCTTCCATGAATTTATCTAATTCTTTTTTGGACCCAGTTATACTGTTGACCTTTACAGCATCCCCTGCCAACAAGTTCCACAGGTTGACTGTGAGTTGTGTGAAGAAGTATTTCCTTATGTTAGTTTTAAACCTGCTCCCTATTAATTTAATTAGGTTCTTGTGTTATGTGAAGGGGTAAAAAAAATCTTCCCTACGCACTTTCTCCGCACTGTTTATGATTTGATAAACCTCTAGCATATCCTCCTCCCTTAGTTGTTTCTTCTCTAAGCTGAACAGTCCCAGTCTTTTAAATCTCTCCTCGGTGACAGCTGTTCAATACCCTCTTCCTGGAATAACTCTTTAAGAGTTTAAAGGTCCGACTCTAGATACCTGGGAGGAAGACATGTTTGGGAGGAAACTCCATTACTGTTTCTTTAAGGGACCAGGACCAGGACGGTAGGGCAGAGAGGGTAGGGCAAATCTCCTCTCTCACCCAACCAATTGGAAATGAACTGGAAGAAAGGAACCAGCATTAATGCTGCCTCCTCCCTCATAGCAGGACAGATGCTTGTAGGCACAGAAGGAGTAAAAAGGTTTCTGCAGGACCGACCCTGAGTTAGCGGGGAGCAGATGCCAGCAGGAGAAGGCTGCCAAACTCCCTGAGCCTGAGGACTAAGTGTGTGCCAGTTTAGGGAGACAAATTGCAACCCAACTCTAGGATGAGGGCTGGGGGCTCCTGATAAGGAGAAGGACAATAATTGCTGGAACTACCCAAGCTCCAGGAAGCTGGCTAGGGCTCCTGCCATTAAGAGAAACATAAAGACTGAGAGATAACCCTGAGGTGACTGGGAACAGAGCTTAGGGTCAGGCTTCAGAGGAACAATGAGCCTTGAACACCTTTTGTTTATTTGCGACTTTTTGTTAGGGACCCTATAGTATGGAATTTTGTAATAAACAAGTCCCATTTGGAGGTATTATTAAGTCAAGTGTCAAGAGTGCCTGAAGTGAAGTTATTGGCTTTTTGAGAAGGGAAACTGAAGCAAGGGGTATGTGCAGTGCCACACTTGCTCAGCAGAAGGTGCTACAGGACAGACATGCCCTATGACAGGCTCGTACACAATTCCCCTCCTAGAATCCACACAAATGGCTGGCAGGCATATTTCTACCCTCAGCAATCCTCAGGCACTGAACTTGCCCCTGGGGGGTATTGGCAGCTGGCAAAATGTAGAGGTAGCCTGGCCCTAGAACTGGGGCCACCTTTGCACCATTCTCTCTTCCCCATGCATTGTGCAGGATCAGGTCTATAATATCTTGCTCTTTTCCAGTTTTGATTAGGGTCAGTTGTGTGGATCTCTGAATGCGATAGTTTCTATCAAATCAAAACCAGCCATTACCAAATATACAGAAGATACACAAATATATTGGAGACATCAAATAAGATCCCTTAGGATTGAGTACAAATCTTAGACAGATTCATGAGCGGTGTTTACCTATTTAAATACTATGTTGCAACAGTATCTTCTTAGCTTAGTATTCAATTCAGTTTTGGTCCTTTATTTACTTGCCAGAAAAGTAGTGCTATTTAAGTTATGATTTAAGTTATAATTACAATTAATGGACTAATCACAAATAATTCCTTTGATTTTTAATACAATAGCATTCATTATTATCTCTCTTCTTTCCCTTTTCCCAGATAGATGGGGTCGGGTTACCATCACCAGATCAATCTTTTCCAGGCTTGCTGGTCCAACACTCACTCTATATCAACTCCATCTTCCCGCACACAATCCATCCACCATTTTCTTGGCCATCCTCTTGTTCTCCACCCTCAAACACTAGTCTCAAATGCCTCCCTTCATCTGTCCTTCATACACATCCATACCATCTCAGCCTCCTCTCTTGCAGCTTCTCTCTGATAACGCAGATCTTGGTCTCATTCCTGATGACATTATTTTGCATGTGGTCCAGCAGTGTCACCTCTCTCACTGGCCTCAAACATCTAATTTCAAGACTTCTCAAGTGCATCTCTTTGGTCACCCATGTCTCTGATCTGTACAGAAGATCTGGTCTTACCATAGTTTTGTATAGTTGCCCTTTAAGTAGTCTGGGCATCAGTTTATCATAAATCACTCCACTTATCTTGTGCCAAACTTCCCCTGTAGGCCTGAGACCTGATCAGCACCCCTCCATCCCCATGTTAAACCAGCCTTGGGTGAAACTCAGGGAGTTCATCACTAAAATTGAAAAAAGGAATGTTTTGCTGCTGATAAAACACCATACCTCAGGAATGTCCCTAACGAGAGTTATAACCACCAAGATTGTAAAGACGCTGGGAAATTAGGGAGGATACAGAAAGAGACTCAACAAATGGTAAGATAAGCTCTGACCAGCATTTTATGCTGACCATCTGGACAAATAGAGAGGTCACAACTAAGTTACAAATTAGGCATGAAAGATAAATATAAAAAACTTGGGCAGGAAGGAGGTGCCAGTGTGTAATTGGTTAAAAGTGTTGTTATTTAGGAATGTGGAATATAGCTAATGTAACTGGAAGATAGCTAATGTAACGCCAATATTTAAAAAGGGCTCTAGATGTGATCCCAGCAATTACAGACTGGTAAGTCTAATGTCGGTACCGGGCAAATTAATTGAAACAATAGTAAAGAATAAAATTGTCAGACACATAGAAGAACATAAATTGTTGGGCAAAAGTCAACATGGTTTCTCTAAAGGGAAATCGTGTCTTACTAATCTATTAGAGTTCTTTGAAGGGGTCAACAAACATGTGGACAAGGGAGATCCAGTGGACATAGTGTATTTAGATTTCCAGAAAGCCTTTGACAAGGTCCCTCACCAAAGACTCTTATGTAAATTAAGTTGTATGGGATAAAAGGGAAGGTCCTTTCATGGATTGAGAACTGGTTAAAAGACGGGGAACAAAGCGTAGGAATTAATGGTAAATTTTCAGAATGGAGAGGGGTAACTAGTGGTGTTCCCCAGGGGTCAGTCCTCGGACCAATCCTATTCAACTTATTCATAAATGATCTGGAGAACGGGGTAAAAAGAGAGGTGGCAAAGTTTGCAGATGATATTAAACTGCTCAAGATAGTTAAGACCAAAGCAGACTGTGAAGAACTTCAAAAAAATCTCACAAAACTAAGTGATTGGGCAACAAAATGGCAAATGAAATTTAATGTGGATAAATGTAAAGTAACGCACATTGGAAAAAATAACCCCAACTATACATACAATATGATGGGGGCTAATTTAGCTACAACAAATCAGGAAAAAGACCTTGGAGTCATCGTGGATAGTTCTCTGAAGATGTCCACGCAGCGTGAAGAGGTGGTCAAAAAAGCAAACAGGATGTCAGGAATCATTAAAAAGGGGATAGAGAATAAGACGGAGAATATATTATTGCCCTTATATAAATTGATGGTACGCCCACATCTTGAATACTGCGTACACATGTGGTCTCCTCATCTCAAAAAAGATATACCGGCACTAGAAAAGGTTCAGAGAAGGGCAACTAAAATGATTAGGGGTTTGGATAGGGTCCCATATGAGGAGAGATTAAGGAGGCTAGGACTTTTCAGCTTGGAAAAGAGGAGACTAAGGGGGGATATGATAGAGGTATATAAAATTATGAGTGATGTGGAGAAAGTTGATAAGGAAAAGTTATTTACTTATTCCCATAATACAGGAACTAGGGGTCACTATATGAAATTTATAGGCAGCAGGTTTAAAACAAATAAAAGGCAGTTCTTCTTCACACCACGCACAGTCAACTTGTGGAACTCCTTACCTGAGGAGGTTGTGAAGGCTAGGACTATAACAGCGTTTAAAAGAGACCTGGATAAATTCATGGAGGTTAAGTCCATTAATGGCTATTAGCCATGATGGGTAAGGAATGGTGTCCCTAGACTCTGTTTGTAAGGAGGTGGAGATGGATGGCAGGAGAGAGATCACTTGATGATTACCTGTTAGGTTCACTCCTTCTGGGGCACCTGGCATTGGCCACTGTTGGTATACAGGATACTGGGCTAGATGGACCTTTGGTCTGACCCAATACAGCCGTTCTTATGTTCTTATGGAATAGGTGATAGGTTTAGTCAATTTGAAGGCGGACGCTAGTTTTACCTATATAATGTACATGAAAAACAATGCTCTTTGGGAACCATTTCTGGACTGCAGTGCAACATCAAGCTGTTAGAACTCTGACCCTTCTGCATGACCATGATGTGCAGAGGCATTGCTGGGAACTCCCAGATGAATGAATCCTGCCTGACTGGCTATCGGGTGAAAATTGTCTGTATATTGGGAGTGGTGAGCATAAGAGATTTGCTTGGTATATGTATTCTGTGTGTTGCTAATAAATAGATGTTTAGAACACAACTGTGTACGGCTCTTTCGCTGGGAAAAGGTTCCACAGACCCGTAAAGCCCTGAGCCCTGAGCCCCGAGCCCCAAAGGAAAGGGCGGGTACTTAAATTGACCAGATTTCTTCCTGAGCCCTCTGGGTAAGGATAGGTGGCTTACACCCTGAGCCCTCAGAAGGGAAAGGGTGGGGGTGCCTAAATTGATTGGGTCATGCCTTGAGCCCTTGGTACGGTATAGGCGGGGTGCCCTAAATTGACCAGGTCACACCTTGAGCCCTCGGTAGGGTATAGGCGGGGTGCCCTAAATTGAGTGAGTAACACCCCCTTGCTTGCAGGGCATTTTCTCCATTTGCCACTAACCAGCACCCAAGGTACTTAAATGCAGAAACCCTGATCTTGGTGCGGCCCTGAATGTTGATATTCATCTGTCTTGATTCTGCATGAGTCATCCACAAATCTTCAGTCTTTTCTTCACTCATTTTCAGGTCACAGATTGTTAAATTCCCTGTTCTAGATATCTGGCCCAAATCTCCCTTACTATCAACCATTAGTGCAATATTGTCTTCCTACATCTACTTCATCCCATCTTCCATTTGGATTTGCTTACTTATAAAGTCCATCACAATTATAAATAGTAATCTACTAGGCACTGATTTCTGGTGGAGCGCAACTGTCACCTCGAAACCCTAAGTTACACCAAAGGGTATCTGTGCTTTTGTCATACAAACACATTGCCATCTGGACACGGTCCTGTGGTACCCCCACGGAATCATAGTAGAGGCACCAGCAGTTGCCTAGTTACTTTGTGGAATGCTTTCTCTGAATTGGGGAAAGCCCATCCATTCTCAGTGTTTCCCTCCAGCTCCTTTTCTACCAACTGTCTAATGATAAGCATGCCATCTGTAGTCTCTTTTCTTTTTCTAAAACCAAATTAATCTCTTCCTTAAATGGGCTCCATTATTCAGTGGATATGACTATCATGATTCTCTCTAACAGCTTAATGCACTGGGACAGCAATTTAATTCCTGGGTATTTTGAACAGTCATATATGTCATCTTTTTTTTGTTTGTTTATTAGAACCAGTATGGACTTTCTCCAATCTTTTGGGATTTTTCTTCTTTCCAAACTTCATACAGGATTTGCATGAACCAGCACACACCAACCTCTCTCAAGGCTCTGATCATTTTCATCATGACTTCATCTGGACCTGCTGCTTTTCCATGTGCCATCTTCAGCAGTGTTGCCTGGATATCTGCCTCTGTCAGATCATTGACATCCATGATTATCAGTTCACATGATGATAATGTGGCATCTGAACAGTTCTCTTTGAGGAGACCCTCATTGTATTCTTGCCATTGATTATGTGCCATGACGGCTATCACAAGCAATCTGCCCCCTGCTTCCTTTACGAATGGCATGTTCACTTAGTCTGCCTTTTTTGTTTCTTGTCCACCTGATGGCATATATTTTCTTTTTGGCAAGTTGAGGGCAGTTGTTCAACTCTATACAGCTTGTTTAAAGCTAGGTTTCTAGCCTTTCTGACTGTTTGCTTTGCTGCTCAAGTGGAGGCTCTACAGATGGCAAACACTTCTTCTGAAGGATTATTTTCCACCACCTTTCTGGCTTCTCCCTTATTTCTTACTGCTTTTTGTACCTCCTCATTTCACCATCATTCTTTAAGAGATTGTGGTCTACCCAGTTTAGTGTATCCACATATCACCTCAGGTTCTTGGTCAGGATCAATACATTATTGAAGATATACCACTTCTCTTCTACTGCTCCGATTTGTGTATCTCTTGGCTCAAACTTCATGACTATCTCCTTAAACTTGTCTGCAATTGCACCATGCAGTCTCCTCATCCTGATGCATGTCTCCTTGGAACAAAGTTCACGCTGCCTCTAATAGCTTGTGTTGGAGTGTGACTGTTTTGTTAGGGATAACCTTACAATCCTTAACCATCTTCCTCTGGTTCATTCAGATGAGCGAGAAATCTGTTTGCTTACTCTGCTTCAGTATGTGCAATTATGATGTTCTCTTTTCTTAAAAGCAAGCATTGTAGTCACTCACTAATTGCCTAAACACACATTAAGCAGGGCAATAATATCAAGCAGGAATCTGGACTGTCCCTGATTGTAACTAAAACATTCTGTAATATGTTTCAAAAGACTTTCCTAGAAATTCACTCCACCTGTGTAGAGCTTGCACATTTAGACTCTCTGCAGATGGAATGTGGAGCAGATGAAAAAGCAGATGAAAAAGTGAAAACCACCCTTGCACCTCCGAGGTCAGGGTGTATGTAGAGTTGCTGTTCACCCCTCATTCACCACTATCCCCAGTTATCTGCTACTCCAGGCAGGATAGCAATCACATATACTCTGTACCAAGTGCACAGGATTCCAGGGACATTTAATGTACAAAAATATGGCTCTACAGCCTCTCCCCTTCTGGCCTATGCAAGGACAGCATGGAGACTCTGCCTGTCAGCCCAATCCCTGTGGAGACCCTATGTGAGGTTTAAGTGGTACATTGGGCCTTTTGCTGGCTCTTTGCTTTATGGATGAATTTCACTGTGAGAAAATAGACTAATAATCCTGACTAAATGGGTTTAATTTTCTTGTGAATGAAAACTAGCTTCATCTTTCTATGAGATGGCTCAAACTGTCTTGTACAAACTTTGGGATTAACATTTATTTGTTGGACCCTTTTCATTATATTAAAATGATTGTCCTTTCACACAGCTCAATTTACCTGTCCTTCTAGGTAAACCAATTTTAAAAGTGTTCATTGAGAACTCTTTTTTTTCCCTTCCTTGTTACAAAGATTCAGCTTCTTTACATGTAAATAGAACAGTCTCCCAACAGAACAGATTTCCAATTTTCATGAGAGCCCAGCATGCAAAGATACGATTTGTAAAATATGCAAGCCTGCAATGAGAATATGAATGGAATAAATAAATGCAAATGGTTTTGCAGCCATCTGCAGAAGCGTTAAGTAAATGCAATATCTCAAAAGTCACAGTGAACCACAGTTAATAGGATTAAGTTGGACAGTTCCATATACATTTTTGTATAACGTACATATCAAATATTTATGCATGAACACACTAAAAACAAATAGTGAACATAATTTTGGTTTTAGAGTGAAAACATATCAATATTGCAGCATCTCTCCAACACCTACATTTCTTTTGGCCCACTGTATTTAATCATATTTAATGAAAAAGGCAAATAGCTGTCAGTTCAAGGGACAGCTGGTGAATGTGGCAATGCAGTAAAACCATGGCTACTGTTACTACATAGAGTCAGATCCCTAGTAAATTGCAACTGTGCTCCCATGACCATTCCTTACAGCAGAGTATATGGATGACAAGAAACACTTTTAGTCTTCGGTCTCTTTTTATTCCCTATCCCCCTTGAATGACAATAAAGTTCTGCTACTCCAAAAAGTCTTAAAAGCTCCTTTGGAGCATGAGAATATTATAGGATTTTATGTATTTATTAGATACTAGTAGTAGTACTCTGTGAACTGAGGGGTGAAAACATTATCTATTAACTGAGACTTAAATATGTATATATTTCTATTGAGCATATTTGTAAATGTGGACAAATATGATTTTAACTACATTTTTTTTATTTCAACATACTAAAATACAGCTACTTTTTACAATCAGTAATTGTGTTGTCAATATTAATAATATTAATTAGTTGTTAATAAATGCTTAGCTCTTTAAAGCCACAATCATGAAGTGCTTTTTAAAGGAAGGACAGTATTATTCCCATTTTACAGATGGGAAAACTGAGGCAGTCAGATGCCGCAACTTTCCAAGGTCACAGGTCAATGGCAGAACTGGGAATAGAACCTTATATTACTGGACCACACTTTTATAGTAGTACCTATGTTTTCCTACTTTACAGACACTAAATGAATGTGTGACTGGCTGCGCAGAGACACTGCAGTCATTTGCACAGAAAATCATTAAACCTTATATAGATTACAAAGGTTGAATTATTTGATGATTAAGAATTATTTGATTCATTAAGATTGAATTATATTGAATAATTATTGAAGTAGGGTTGTCTATTAATCACAGTTAACTCACGTGATTAACTCAAAAAATTAATCGTGATTAAAAAAATTAATCGCGATTAATCAAAGTTCAATTGCACTGTGAAACAATAGACAACCAATTGAAATGTAATAAATATTTTGGATGTTTTTCTACATTTTCATATATATTGTATTCTGTGTTGTACTTGAAATCAACGTGTATATTATTTTTTATTACAAATATCTGCACTGTAAAAATAATAAACAAAAAATAGTATTTTTCAGTTCTCTTCATACAAGTACTGAGATGCAATCTCTTTGTCGTGAAAGCGCAACTTACAAATGTAGATTTTTTTTTGTTACATAACTGCACTAAAAAAAACCCCCAATGTAAAACTTCAGAGTCTACAAGTCCACTCAGTCCTACTTCTTGTTCAGGCAATTACTAAGACAAACAAGTTTGTTTACATTTACAGGAGATAATGCTGCCCTCTTCTTATTTACTAGAAAGTGAGAACAGGCATTCTCATGGCACTTTTGTAGGCATCATTGGAAGGTATTTACATGCCAGATATGCTAAACATTCGTATGCCTCTTTATGCTTCGGCCACCATTCCAGAGGACGTGCTTCCATGCTGATGACGCTAGTTAAAAAAATAATGAGTTAATTAAATTTGTGAGTGAACTCCTTGGGGGAGAATTGTATGTCTCCTGCTCTGTTTTACCTGCATTCTGCCATATGTTTCATGTTATAGCAGCCTCAGATGGTGACCCAGCACATGTTGTTCATTTTAAGAACACTTTCACTGCAGATTTCACAAAACACAAAGAAGGTACCAATATGAGATTTCTAAACACAGCTACAGCACTTGACCCAAGGTTTAAGAATCTGAAGTGCCTTCCAAAATCTGAGAGGGACGAGGAGTGGAGCATGCTTTCAGAAGTCTTAAAAGAGCCACACTCTGATGCAGAAACTACAGAACCCGAACCACCAAAAAAGAAAATCAACCTTTTGCTGGTGACATCTGACTCAGATAATGAAAATGAACATGCGTCGGTCCACACTGCTTTGGATTGTTATCAAGCAAAACCCGCCATCAGCATAGATGCATGTTTCCTGGAATGGTGATTGAAACATGAAGAGACGTAGGAACCTTTAGCTAGGGTTACCATACATCCGGTTTTTCCCGGACATGTCCGGCTTTTTGGCAATCAAACCCCCGTCCGGGGGGAATTGCCAAAAAGCCGAACATGTCCGGGAAAATGCCGGCCGGGCACTTCCCCTCCCACGGCTGCTCTGCTCCTCCCCTGACTCTTCGGCTCTGTTTAAGAGCCGAGCTGCCCGAGCGCTATGGGCTTCAGGCAGCCCCCTTGCCTCCGGACCCCAGCCGCCGGCCGGGCACTTCCCCTCCCAGGTTCCAGCAGCGCAGGGTCCGGAGGCATGGGTGCTGCCCGAAGCCGGTAGCGCTCGGGCAGCTTGGCTCTTAAACAGAGCCGAAAAGTCAGGGGAGGAGCAGAGCCTCCGGCCGCGGCAGCTCTGCTCCTCCCCTGACTCTTCGGCTCTGTTTAAGAGCCGAGCGCTATAGGCTTTGGGCAGCCCCCATGCCTCCAGACCCTGCGCCGCCAGAGCCCGGGAGGGGAAGTGCCCGGCTGGGGGCGCAGGGTCCGGAGGCATAGGGGCTGCCCGAAGCCCAAGCGCTACCGGCTTCATGGTTTGCCACGCAGCCTCCAGTCCCTGCGCCCCCGGCTGGGCACTTCCCCTCCCGGGCTCCAGCTGCGCTGGGGAAGCGCCGGCCGGGGGCGCATGGTCTGGGGGCTGCCCGGCAAACCGTGAAGCTGGTAGCGCTCGGGCAGCCCTTTTCGTGTGGTTGGGAGTGGGAGGGAGGAGGGGGCGGAGTTAGGGCAGGGTTGGGGCGGGGAATGGGCGGAGTTGGGGGTGGGAAATGGGCGGGGCCAGGGCCCCGTGGAGGGTCCTCTTTTTTTATTTGTTAAATATGGTAACCCTACTTTAGCACATCTGGCACATAAATATCTTGTGACGCCGGCTACAATAGTGCCATGAGAATGCCTGTTCTCACTTTGAGGTGACATTATAAACAAGAAGAGGGCAGCATTATCTCCTGTAAATGTCAACACACTTGTTTGTCTGAGCGATTGGCTGAACAAGAAGTAGGACTGAGTGGACTTGCAGGCTCTAAAATTTTACATTGTTTTATATTTGAATGCAGTTTTCTTTACATAATTCTACATTTGTAAGTTCAACTTTCATGATAAAGAGATTGCACTACAGTACGTGCATTATGTCGGAGAAAAACAGGTAAACTGAAATATAAAGTGAGCACTGTACACTTTGTATTCTGTGTTGTAATTGAAATCAATATATTTGAAAATGTAGAAAACATCCAAAAAAATGTAAATAAATGGTATTCTATTATTATTTATCAGTGCGATTAATCTTGTGATTAATTGTGATTAATTTTTTTAATCGCTTAACAGCCCTATGTTGAAATAATTCTTCTGTTCTACTCTGCACTGATTAGACTTCAACTGGAGTATTGTGTCCAGTTCTAGGCATCACATTTTAGGAAAGATGTGGACAAATTGGAGAAAGTCCAGCGCAGAGCAACAAAAAATAATTAAAGGTCTAGAAAACGTGACCTATGAGGGAAAACTGAAAAAAATTGGTTTGTTTATCTGGAGAAGAGAAGACTAAGGGGGGACATGATAACAGTCTTCAAGTACATAAAAGGTTGTTACAAGGAGGAGGGAGAAAAATTGTTCTTAATCGCTGAGGATAGGACAAGAAGCAGTGGGCTTAAATTGCAGCAAGGGCACTTTAAGTTGCACATTAGGAAAAACTTCCTAACTGTCAGGGTAGTTAAGCACTGGAATAAATTGCCTAGAGAGGTTGTGGAATCTCCATCATAGATTTTTAAGAGCAGGTTAGACAAACACATATTAGGGATGGTCTTACTTAGTCCTGCCATGAGTGCAGGGGACTGGACTAGATGGCTTCTCTAAGTCCTTTTCAGTCCTAGGATTCCATGATTCTATTATTAGTTAAAGGGGTGGGGGTCATGTTTAAACCAGTTGTGCAACCCTTTAATCCATATTTTTTTCTTCAAAGCATTACTTTGTTTTTTGTTAGTTCACCCCCCATGATTTATCTAAGGCAAGGTTTGACAAGCATTTGTATACTCTAGGTTTTCACTTGTCATTTTCACATCTGTCCTTCATATGTATAACACAAGTTTAGGCAGATGATGGCACTAATTGATGTAAAGTAAACAAGATCAATATAACACAGAAAATTACATCATGGAGCAAAAAAGCATTATAGGGACTTAGAATCACCCTGAACCAGGGCCTGTTTTCTCCTTTATGAGTGAATTTAGTATACAACACTGACTCTTTAGGTACCAGACAAATAACCCTGGAGAGTGAAGTCTAATTTTTTTTATAGAAAAGGTACAGCACATGCAGCACTATACCTCATAACCAATGTGCCTTAAACTTTAGAGGGTGAGGTGGGGTTATGATATAGACACTGATCCACTTGAAATGTGATTGATACCACCAACTCCTTTCATGCTAGCTACCAAAGGGCATAGGACAGTTATAATATAGGGAAGTGGGTCTCAAACTTTTTTACTGGCGACCCTTTCACATTGCAAGCCTCCATGTGCGACCCCCCCCCAATAAATTAAACACACTGTTTAATATATTTAACACCATTTATAAATGCTGGAGGCACACGGGATTTGGGGTGGAGGTTGACAGCTCGCGATCCCCCCATGTAATTGCCTCGTGACCCCATGAGGGGTCCCGACCCCTAGTTTGAGAACCCCTGATATAGGGCCTAATCCTACTCCCATTGAAGCAGGGCCTGTGTATCATCTACAAAACTGTCAACTAAATTCCATCTGAAGAATCCTTATTACCAGTGAAAAGGCACAAATGAGAAAGAATGCAGATTGTCTTTCAGATCCCAGGTTAAGTTTGTAGAGCTGGAAAAATTGTAGCCAGGGCAACAGTAATAGCTGCACACCCAAACCCAAGACCAGAGAAGGTTCTACGGGACGGCACATGGGGGAGAAGCAGGGTGGTTTGAACTGAGATGGGATGAAGTGGAAGGTGTTCTCTTTCCTCTGAAGCACTGGTTGTTGGCCACAGTCTGAGTCAGAATATTAGACTAAACTAGCTAGGCAAATAGTCTGTTTCAACATGGAGGCTGAGATACTTTAGCAGGGTTCTTCTTAGTCCCTGATTTTATGGATTTATCACATGCCCTTCAACATTCAAAGTGGGTGAAAATTGATCAAAAAATGTCTCAATTTAAAATAAAAACCTTGAAATATTATGATAGTAAACAAAGTGAGCAACTAAACAAAATACCCAAGTACATTATCACTTGTTTAAAAGGGCTTATAGACAAGTTGTCTTAAAGATGTTGGGAAAGATATTCCTTCCTGGACTAGCCCCTGTGGGCTGCTGTGGCAGTGTATAGTGAGTCATATAAGCCCCTTGGCTGGGCAGGAACAATCCTAACAAAGAGAAAGTTTAGGCTGTTTTACATGGAATTATTCCCAGTGTGGGAAGTGAGCTGGTGGCAGGGCTGGGGCCAGAGCAACCACTAATATGACCATTCAGAACAATTCTAGGTTGTGGAGCTGATCAGAGGCAGGTTCCCATGACACAGTAGCCACCAACCTGCCCAGAATTCCAGGGGTACAAACATGGATTAAAACCATTTTTGCTCTTCCTTCCCCCGGACTATGCCTGTATATGCTGTGCCTCCAAGAGCGCACAATCTCATCTGCCTTTGAGCCTCAGAGTTGTTGGGTTTTTTTCTTAACATTTATTTACTGAAGACATGTCCATATACCTCTTGCAAATCTAATAATGCACATTTCCAAGATGCACCAGCAGAGTGTATTACCCTTGAACATCTAATTTTCTACTGTCCAGAATGCCCCTGTTCCTTATTTGTCACAGAGCTTAAATAAAAAATTAGAATGTCAAATAACAATCACAATAGTGAATGTAAAAACACAAAAGCTTGCAAAAATGCTGGTTCAAGCAGAAAATGCTACTATAAAAAGAGCCTGGAAGTCTGAAACGCTCCTCTCTCATAATAAATGGTTATACAGCATATGGCATGTGGTGAAAATTGGACTTATTCATTTCAAAACAAACTGAAGAACTTTAAGAGTAGACTCTTTTCTAAAATTACATGGCAGAACTCCCTCAATCTCTGTGGAAGAAGAGAGGAGATAGAAATAGACAGATGAGCAATTTAAACTGATATCGGCTAATTTTAGTTCAGTATTTTGAAAAGAGTAATGTACGTGTCTTAAAAACACATGCTGCCTGACGGTACAGTTGTAGATTAGCTTCAGAAGTAGAGCCGCACAAATATTTTTTGGGGGGTGAATAGCTTATTTGCTGAAAAATGCAGTTTCGGGTCAACCAAAACTATTCACACATTCAGATCAAATTTGGTGAACAGTTTCAGGGGAAAAAATTAGCTAGATTTATTTAAAACAATAAAAGGGCAAAAGATACCCAAAACCAAACCAAAATAACACAAACTAAAAAAAACAACAAAACCCAAAATATTTCATTTCACTTTCAGCTTTTTGTTTTGGCAAGGAAAACAAAAAAAAAATCCATTTTAGTTTGATTCAAAACTAAAAATGTGGGGGATTTTTCAGTTTGGTACCTGAACAGAAAAAATCAATTATTCACTTGCCTCTACTCAGAAGTACTTTTTCCTTAAGAGTTTTCTTTTCCTAGAGAATGAAGTGCACATAGTTGAAAAAGAATCTCTTATCTGTTGCCCGATCTTTAGATTAAGTATTAATTATATTGATTACTTAAAAATCCCGAGTTATCACTTTGAGGGTTGACAGGTTCTTGTCCCAAGATCAGGCCCAGTATTATTTAATTTATTATATAGTTGGGAACCCCGTTGTGCACAGTTGCAACACTCACACTATAGGAACTCTTTTATATTTACAAATATAGTGTATTAATACATTTAGCACAGTCACAAACACCCTCAATTTAGTAAAATAGATAGAGATACTACAGAATGTACATCTGTACATGCATATACTCACACCATCCCTTGTAGAACAACCTGAAATGTTAGCCATCATCTTCCTCATCACCATCACCTTCCCCCTCATCACCAGTGGCCATCATTCCGGCACCTCCCAAGGACTACATCTCTCCTACCGCCCCTAGGCTGCAATGCCATTTCTATAATATGTTACATTGACACCATTATGTTTGATGCATATTCAGTAGGGGATTTTTCCCTTTTTCCTTATTTGAATTTCCTTACCTTACTAATGTTGGAGTGTCTTTTTCTTATAGATTAGTATATCAATGATCTTAACTTATTATCATATACGTCAATTCCTTACCATGGCCCTTTTGTGGTTAAGTATCACATTTGTTATTTCTGTCCTAACTGGTTATTTTGGTTCTTTTCAAATTCCAAGTTGTGCTGTACCTATTAAGTTTAAAAGGGTATGAACTTAGGAAAGCCCCAAAGCCAACCTGCTTTAACGTGTCCTTTATCTATCTATGGCAAAGGTCGCAACCATATATGCTTTAGCTCATCACCATCTATCTAGATGAAAGGTCCCAAACATATATATGCTAACTTTGCCTTAGCTTAACATACAGGATGTCATAGGCTCCAACTCCGTGGGTGCTCCGGGGCTGGAGCACCCACAGGGAAAAATTAGTGGCTGCTCTGCACCTACCATCAGCCAAGCTCCCCACCTCACCTCATCTCCTCCTCCGCCTCCTCCCCTGAGCGTGCCACGTCCCCGCTGCTCCGCCTACCTCCCAGCGTGTGCCGCTGCCAAACAGCTGTAGCAAGCTCCGGGAGGGAGGGGGGAGGAGCGGGAACATGACACACTCAGGGGAGGAGGCGGGGAAGAGGCGGGGCCAGGGTGGGGATTTGGGGAAGGAGTCGGAATAGGGGCAGGGAGGGGGCGGAGTTGGGGCGGGGACTTTGTGGAAAGGGCTGGAACGGGGGTGGGACAGGGCTGGAGTCAGGGCGGGGCCAGGGCCAGAGGGGGGGTCGAGCACCCACTGGCGCCAGTAGAAGTAGGCACCTATGCAGGATGCGGTCTGTAGGTCCCTTGTGTTACAGCCAAAATATACTCTAATATAAACCTATAAACCTATTATAATAAAACAAATAATCAAATCCATAAGAAACTTATAAGAAAAGATATATAAGCAAGCAAGCAGGCTAGCCTTAGTTGTATCTCATGTACCTGTTATGTACGTCTGTTCGTTTCCACGACACATCTGTGGTTGAATCATGTACCTGTGGCCAGAACTTCCCCTTAAACTCTATTTTCAGCTCCCCAAATACTTGGGATTCATTTACTTCAATGGAGCTATGGTGATTTACACCAGCTGAGGACCTTCCCCAATGAACAGAAGCTGAAAGACAGTAGTATATGATGTATTATACAGCCAGACTGCCATCAGGGGCAGATGCCTCAAGCAGGAAACCAAAACTAAGTTTTACAACTAGACTTGGCAGAATGTGATTTTTATATTGATGGTTAATATCAATGTTTGGTTTTTAGCACTTTTTCTGAGTTTGTATCTCTTTAAATTTTCACAGTTGCAGGAAATTATGGGAGAGTCAGACAATAATTATTTAATAACCATAGATGTTGAGATTCAAAAAGTTAAAGCTTTATAATTGTTAAAACACAAATTGTCAACATCACATGTAAAAATATATAAATTAAATATCCATCAATCAAACAATTATAAATTCTTAAGCAGCATTTTGGGGGTTTTTTTCCTATCTGTAAATTTTGATTATTAGCAATGGAAATATTTTTCTCAGTTTGTGTGTGACAGTGCTGGGTTTACAATGGCTCCAGTGGCTCCATGGAGCGGGCCCATGCTCAGAAGGGGCCCCCGCCTGCGCCGCTTGCACTGCACCCTGAGACCCCGCTGGCTCCCCCCACCCACCACTTGCTCCTCTCGGCCTGCCTTCCAGCTGGCTGAGGGCTCCTCTCAGCCCCCTGTCCGGACCACAGTGCACCTCCGGCTCTGGGAAGTCTCTGCTTCCACTCCCGTCTCCCTGGAGCTGAGCTGCCTGGGACTGATGGAGAAGCCTGGCCAGTCTCAGCCAGGTGGAACTGGAGACAGTGTGGAGGGCTGGCTGGGCCCCTCCAGGCAAGTGTGTCTTGAGGGACTGGAGCTGGGGCAGGTCCTGGCTTGGCTGGTCACACCACTCCTGAGGGGACGGAGTGATTCCCAGCCCTGGGACCGGCCCTGGCTACGCTGCCAGCTCAGCCCGGCAGACACAGTCGCCTCCCAGCAGGGCTGTGAGTGCAGCCGGGAGGCAAAGCTTGGGGGAGTGGGTCTGTGGGGAGCCTGGAGGAGTGCTGGGCTGTGAAGGGTAGGGTGACCAGACAGCAAATGTGAAAAATCAGGATGGGGGTGGGGGGTAATAGGAACCTATATAAGAAAAAGACCCCAAAATCGGGACTGTCCCTGTAAAATCAGGACATCTGGTCACCCTAGTGAAGGGGCAGGGAAGATCTGTGTGTGTTGGGGCACTAGGGAGTGGGAGTTCTGTGGGGGGTGCTGGGCAGTTGTGGTGGGGCTGTGGGCAGGGATGGTGTTGTGCAGGGTGCTGTTCATTTGTGGGTGGCCCGTGGGGGTGCTGGGCATAGTGGGTCCGGGGGGGCTCTGGCCATAGGGAGTCGGGGGATGTTGGGCAGGGGGGATGTGTGGCATGGCATAGGCCCACACCTGAGGGGAAGAGGCATGCTGGCAGTACAGGGCCGGGTAGGCCATTGTGCGTCTGGCAACTGCCGGTTTGTAAATAGTGCCCTCGCATTGGATGCAGCAGGGTTTCTTATATAGCCAATTACTTACTGCACCTAGTACCCAAGTAACATGTTTTATTTCTATTACTTCAGCCAAACCTTCAATAAGATAACACTGGTATTCCAAAGGGTCACAACACGTTTAACACAACAATTGTTCTTTCTTATGATCTCATGCTTTTTGGTCCCATATTTTGGGACTATTGCTCATGCTAAGTCCTACCATAGTTCACCTAAACCTAATGTGGGCCTATATTCCTACAGGGGAATGTACAATAGATCAACCAGTAATAAAGAAAATGTGCTAGTAAACTCACAAAATAAATATTGGTTTCAGAGTAGCAGCCGTGACGGCTGCTACTCTGAAACCTGTCATTATGCAAGGCACTGCATTTAGCCGTATGGAGTGGAAATCCATCAACCTCATGAAAAATAAATATTGTATCCATTTTCCATTCAGCTACAGAGCTGGCCGAAAAATTCAACAAATAAACATTTCGATGAAAAATGGGAAAGAAAATGTTCAGCAGTGTTTTTTCATTCTCCAACTAATTCTATTTCCTACACTTGCCGAGCAGTTTCAAGAAGTCTCTCAGATGTGGGAGGGATTAGGAGACGAAATATGGGGGGGAGAGTTCCCACATCTGCCTAATGTGAAGTTTCTTGCACCTTCCTCTGAAGCATCTGGTGCTGGTGACCGTTGGAAACAAAATATCAGACTAGATGGACTACTGGCCTGTTCCAGCACAGCAATTCCTATGTGCTTGTGTTCTTCATTTTGGTATGTGGGATATCTAGGAGTCACATTGTTTTCTAAAAATATCTCAGAACAATTCAAATAAGCTTGCTGATTCAGTAACAACGAAGCACACTTATAAAACAGGGTAAATGGAATACACTCTGTTTTTATGTTACAAGGAAAAAATATGTTACAACTTTTTAATAACTATGAATGCTGGTATATGGTTGGGTAAAGGTTTCTGTCTCCTGGTTAATATTACCTGTCAATGATACAGCTACATTGATAAAATGCCTATTTACGCCATGAAAACATCTGCAATTCAAAAATTTTAAATCTTTTGCTTGCTGCAGTCAGTATGAAAGATTCCAGAATTAGAATGAAAACCTTGTAATCCTGGTCCTTCCCAATCAGCAAAACATACAGCCTGGTACCATGCTTAGTAACGGGAAGTGACAGACACAAAATGACATCACTCTTTATTTTTAACGAACTAGTTGCCTTTTGGTGAGTTCATCTGCTGCGAACCAATATAATAGGAGTGTTAGTCACATCAGGCTTTAAAGAGACAGCATCACCGTGTTGAGTCTGATCCCAGTAGCCAGCAGTTCCTGGTGCCAAGAGGGAGATTCTTTAGTTTCAAATTAAGATCAGTGCCTTCAGTCCATAGGCAGAATGGATTATTTATGACTTCTTAAGGGATGGTAATGTATATTGTACCATCAAGGATCTATGAACACCAGGAAAAGACATTCATATGAACAAGAACATTACAGTTACATTAAATAGGATAAACATTTATGAGATAGAAATCCTTGTGCTTCAAGGCATAACCAAGCCAGCCACTAACTGCCTAGTGATGCTAAACTAGACAGACCATTGGTCTGATCCAGGCTGGCAATTCCTACATCCCTATTACCACACATACTGTGCAGTTGTTCCTAAAATAGAGTCAGATAGGATCTGGCTTTAGGGCAGGTTTAGCAACATAGGAGGGTTCAAAGAGCCTACTTCCATCCCTCTCCTTGTGTAATGATATGGACAATCTCAGCCTTTGAACTGGGGGAAGGCTATTTAGGGACTGCTTCCTCCAGGACCCCAGAGGGAGCTCAGTAATCCCAGATGCACATCCTGTTATATTTGTCTCCTCTGCCACCCTGTTGGTTTGTCTTATCTACCTGTTATGTCTTGTCTTTCGAATTGTAAATTTTTTGGGGAAAAGACTGGCATTTATTATGTGTCAGTATAGTGCTAGCACAATAGGGCCCAAGCTAGTTGCAACCTTTAGGTCAGTGGTGGTCAGCCCGTCAGCCCACCACTGCTTCAGGTACGACTACAATCTATGGGTTTGATGCATACACCTCCTCACATGCACTGGTCAGTAAAATTGGATGGGTGTGCTGAGAGCAAATGCTGTATTTCCTCTGCTCACCTCAGTCTGGGAGAGGGATCGTGCCTCTACACTGTCCCTAGTCAGGCCTGTGACACAAGCTAGCCCACAGACTGCCATCCTGTAATGATTCATTGTTCTGTAAAGCTCCAACATAGCCCACAGACTGCCATCCTGTCATGATTCATTGTTCTGTAAAGCTCCAACATAGGGCATATAATGTACAGCATACCTCCTTCTAAAATTGTCATGGTATCATTGAAGAGAACGGTGATGCACCGATAAAGAAAAACCACACACTTCTAATCACAGAATAGCAGTAAGAGGAGAGACCATCAGAAATACTTATTTGGTACTTTTATCCAAATAAAGAAACTCGCAGACAAAAAGCACAGGGAAGATGTTTTGAATTAATGTAAATGCTTGAAAAAAATAATAATAAATATAATCACCATGGGCTGGTTCCACTCTTCAGCAGGGTACATGGTAGATATGTCATATCATGATGCCATAACTTTTGGAGGAGGCCTAAAATGTGTGGGGTTTGGGGGGAGGGCAAGTAAATGTAATGATTTACACTTGCTATCAGGATCATTCAGCACATAAAGATTCAACTAGATCATTAACCAGAGTTTGGCAAACTTCAGAGTGCTGCATAATATGTTTCTGTTTGATTGAGATTGTCATTGACCAGGATTATTTTACATGCAGGTAGCACTGGTGTTATTATAGACTCTTTTTTATCTCTGTTTTATTACTTCTGCTGAGATGATGGACACAATTTATAAATCAAATAATTAAAAAGTAATGTATCTATAAATCATCTGTAAAATGATTATTCTTACGCTGTACCATGGCCAATATTAAGATGCTGAAAAAAAGTGGCCATTCTGGTGATTAAAACTCTGGAAGTTGGAAACCCTAGCCCAGTCTGCCACCTTCAGGATATTTCCAACTGTACCCCAAGAGAGGTGACTCCTCGGCCAAACACATGGTCCGTTTCTCAATTATGTGACTACCCAGAGCTTCCATTGATTGACTTCAATCTGAGATTTGGGCTTTCAGCATAGCTAAAAATCAGGAAGAAACCAGGGCTTTCACACCCTTATGAACACCAGTGATTTTACCCACACAAGAAGCCCTGTTGACTAACATAGGACCACTCATGTGCATAAGTGTTTAGAGGCCTAAAGAAAGAAAGATGTTCTCCCACAGCAGCAATAATGGAGAGATCTATTATTATAATTGCAAAACATTAAAAATGCATTTGAGTTTTCATATAGAATATACATATATATGTAATTTCATGCATTTTTAGTATCCCCATATGAAACATTAATGGATCTCTCAGTTACTGCTGCTGCGGGAGAACATCATTCTTTTATTTTTAAAAATTAATTGAATCCTTGGAGACATCATACTTACAATGTATTTATAGGTACAGTAAACTGAAAAGAGGCGCCTCTGCTGAGATCAGTCACAACCTAACCTCCCAATACCCTGTGCAGTAGGCGAGAAAGTGGAGGGAAAGAAAAAAGAGAGTGAAAAATAAAAAAGTGACAAGTGGTAGTGTGCTAAAGTGAGGTGGGGTTGGGCTCATCCAGATTATTTCTTTTTTTGTCGCCAGCTGCTGCTGCTGCTTTTTCTCCCCTACTCCTTAAGCATAATAATAATCCGACCTTGCTCTCACATAGTGCCTTTTCATCAGTACAAGGCAGGGCAGCATCATTATTCATCAATTTACAGATGGGGGAAACTGAGGCACAGAGTGATGCCTTGACTGGTCACTGGTGGCCCACGTGCCAGGCACAAGAGGGACACTGGTGGGAGATGCTCCGCAGGCCAGGACACTGGGCAGCCAGCAGAGTATGTTGACCAGCCTCCCCGGCCTCGGCGGGCAGGGACCATGCTGGGAGCCCCGCCCCCTGGCACTCCCGTAACCGGAGCACACAGCCGCGCTCCCCCGCCCTGCCCCGGCTCCGAGCGGCTGCCTGACCGCGCCTCCCGCCTCGGCTGCGGGGCGTCCTCCTGCCCGCTAGGTGGGGCGCTGGCGGGCGGGCTGCTCTCTACGCATGCTCGCGGGGCGGGTAGAGTCTTGACCGCGGCGCGGGCCGGTGCCGCGCAGAGGTGATGGGTGCCAGGGTGACCCGCGTGTTCCGCAACTTCAACCTGGAGAGCCGGGCCGCCCGCGAGATCAGCAAAGACAAGCCCACGTCCGCCCCCCGGCACCCCGTCGCCAGGCCGGGACCGCTGCCTGGTGAGTGCCCGCGGCCGGCGCTGCGCCCCAGAGGAGTGAGAGTGGGGAGCGGGGTTACAGGGGGAGGGGGGGAATCGTGGGGGTTACAGGGCGGTGGGTACACGCTGCGCACACGCTGCGCGTGCGGGTGGTTAGGGGGCAGTAGGGCGCGTGCGCCTTCCCGCGGGGGGATTATGCGGGCCGGGCGCGTGCGCGGAGGAGTGGTAGTGTCCTGGGGTTTTCTGGGGTGGGGGCGGGACGGAAGGGTGCAGGGTATGGGTGTGGGAGGGTTACAGGGGGTGGGATGTAGGGTATGGGCGGAGGATTATGGGGGGGGATGCTGGGGTGGGGGGATTACAGGGTGCGATGCAGGTTATGGGGGGGGGGATGCAGGGTATGGGTGTGTGTGGGAGGGTTATGGGAGGTGGGATGCAGGGTATGGGTGTGTGTGGGAGGGTTATGGGAGGTGGGATGCAGGGTATGGGTGTGTGTGGGAGGGTTATGGGAGGTGGGATGCAGGGTATGGGTGTGTGTGGGAGGGTTATGGGAGGTGGGATGCAGGGTATGGGTGTGTGTGGGAGGGTTATGGGGGGTGGGATGCAGGGTATGGGTGTGTGTGGGAGGGTTATGGGGGTGGGATGCAAGGTATGGGTGTGTGTGGGAGGGTTATGGGGGGTGGGATGCAGGGTATGGGAGTGTGTGAGAGGGTTACGGGGTGTGGGATGCAGGGTATGGGAGTGTGTGAGAGGGTTACGGGGTGTGGGATGCAGGGTATGGGTGCAGGAGGGAGTTACAGGGGTTGGGATGCAGGGTATGGGCAGGGGGGGTACGGGAGGTGGGATGCAGGTTTTGGTTGTGGGTGGGATGCAGGGTATGGGTGTGTGAGAGGGTTGCAGGGGGGTGGGATGCAGGGTATGGGTGCAGAGGAGGGTTATGGGGGGTGGGATGCAGGGTGTGGGGGGTTATGGGGGAATGAGATGTAGGGGATGTGTGGGGGGCAGTTAAAGGGAGGAGGGGGTTGTGTACGAATCCAGAACATGGGAGCGGATGCGGGCTGGTGTGGCCAGTGACATTTAATCTCACCAGCCGCTGCCCTCTGGATGCCCCCTGGGGTCTGGGTCTGCCAGCTGCTACCTGTTCGGAATATCTGCCATGTAGCCCTTTTGCTTGGCTGGATGCTGCTGGTCCAGGGCCTATGCTGGGAGGTGTGGTCCACACCTCTCAACCTGTTATTTTACTTGTGGGTTTTGTGGCTTTGTATGGAAACCCAGTCTTGCTTGTCCTTACTTCTGGGTTGTTCAGTAACTGGCAGTGTGGCAGCAACTCTTGGGTAGCAGGGGGCACAGAGGGGTATGTAAATAGGTGTAAATAGCATAGTCAGTGATTTTCAACCAGAGGTATGTAGAGGTCTTCTGGAGGTACATCAACTAATCTAGATATTTGCCTAGTTTTACAACAGGCTACGTAAAAAGAACTAGTGAAGTCAGTGCAACTAAAATTTCATACAGTGACTTATTTATTCTGCTCTATATATTGTGCACTGAAATGTAAGTACAATATTTATATTGTAATACATGTATTTTATCATTGTAAAAATGAGAAAGTAAGCAATTTTTCAGTAACAGTGTGTAGTGACACTTTTTTTGTATTTTTATGTCTGATTTTGTAAGCAAGTAGTTTTTAAGCGAGGTGAAATTTGGGATTATGCAAGACAAATCAGACTCCTGAAAGGGGTACAGTAGTCTGATAAAGTTGAGAACCACTGGCATGGGTGACCGTATTAAGGTGAGCACAGTACTGGCGCCTGGCTCGGCCTCACTCTGCTTTGGCCAAGTCACTTCTGTGTCTGTGTCACCATCCGTGACACGGCAACTGCTATTGCAATACCTCGCAGGCATGTGGTGATGGATTCAGAGTTTGCACAGCACTCTGAAGAATAATGGTATGTCTACAGTGGCACAACTGTGGTACTGCCACTGTAACTGTAGTATAGGTGCTTCCTACATCCATGGAAGGGTTTTTTCCATCAGTGTAGTTAATCCACCTCTCCAAGAAGTGGTAGGTAGGTCATTGGAAGAATTCCCAGCTGTGACTACGCTGTGTTAGGTTGACCTAACTAACTATGTCATGTAGTGACATTTTTCACAGCCCTGAGCAATATAGCTAAATTGATATAATTTTTAGGTGTATACCAGGCCTAACTGTTGCTTAGTATTGCAATTTCTTTTCTTGAATAGCCATAATAGATTCTCCTTTCCCTGTGTATGAGACAACATTAAGTATTGTTAATATCAGAACTAATGCAAAAATGAGATGTGCCTGGAAGTGTCCACACACTTTCATTTTCACTTGAGTTGTGTGATGTCTCATGGGTAAGGCCCTACCAAATTCACAGCCATGAAAAATGCGTCATGGACCGTGAAATCTATGAATCTTCCCCATGAAATCTGGTCTCTTGTGTGCTTTTACCCTATACTGTACAGATTTCGTGGGGGAGACCAGTGTTTCTCAAATTGGGGGTCCTGACCCAAAAGAAGTTGAAGAGGAGTCACAAGGTTATTTTAGTGGGGGGTCAAGGTATTGCCACCCTTACTTCTGCGCTGACTTCAGAACTGGGGGGCCAGAGAGTGGTGGCTGTTGGGCAGGTGTGCAGTTCTGAAGGCAGCACCCTGCCAGCAGCAGCACAGAAGGGAGGTTAGCAATACCATAAACACAACATCCTTATTTCTGTGCCTGCTGCCTTCAGAGCTATGCAGCTGGACAGTGGTGGCTGCTGACCAAAGGCCCAGTTCTGAAGGCAGCAGCTCAGAAGTAAGGATAGCAATACCATACCATGTCATCCTTATTTCTGCGCTGCTGTGCTGGCGGTGGCTCTGCCTTCAGAGCTGAGCTCCTGGCCAGCAGCCACCGCTCTCCAGCTGCTTAGCTCTGAAGGCAGCAGTGCAGAAGTAAGGGTAGCAGTACTGCAACCCCCCCTACAATAACCTTGTGAACCCCCCACAGCTCTGTTTTGGCTCAGAACCCCTACAATTACAACACCGTGAAATTTCAGATTTAAATATCTGAAATCATGAAATTTACTATTTTTAAAATCCTATGACTGTGAAATTGACCAGAATGGACCATGAATTTGGTATGGCCCTACTCATGGGCATTCTAAACCATGAAGTATAAGCCAACAAGAATATGAGCGGGAGAGAGTGATTTTCTGCTTTAAATCTTTTTTCTTAGATGATCCACAAATCCAAGAGGAAATTCGCAAAAAAAATGACAAACTTCTCACCTTATTAAAAGAGGTTTACGTTGATTCCAGAGATCCACCTGTGCAAGTGAGCATGTCTTCTTTCTGTAATGGGTATAGCAGCAAGCACTTTTCAGCTGACAAAAGCAACATACCAATGCTCATGTGATGAATAGGCTTTATGAAGTCTGTCGTCTTAGTAGCTTACTAGCTGTTAATAGATGAAACTGAGCTTTTTTATTGCTGTTTTGTATTTCAGTTGTTGTTTAATAGAAGTCTAATTTGAGGGTCACATCCTTATTTAAGAGTGCCATCAACCTTTCTTTATGCCCCCAGTTTTTCTTCCTCTGCATGAAGCTGTCTATACAGGCATGTTCCTCTATCACATAGAGACTCCATCTGAGTGAACCTTCCTTGTGCCACAGGCCCCAAAGTATACTCACAGATTTGGCTTTCTAGAAGTTTAAGTGGCCAGTCTGTGGAAGGGATGGGAAATAGAATTCCTAATGCTATAGATGGTAGAAGAAATTGGGACTTGTGTGAGAGAGGATTTGTGGTTCTGCTGGAGAACAAAGAGGCTAGTACCAAGAGTAAAGAAATTATTAAAATATCACTTAAAACATTGGTGTCCCTTTAAGTGAAGTCCTGTATTTGTTTGGGTGAGGAAATGGTAAGATGTTTTATTTATATTTTCCTGTACAATTTTCTAGATATTTTTTCCCATGAAACGGATGAACTAACAGCAGTTGTGTATGTGATCTGCATGCAAGGCTAAACATATTGGCATTAGATTAAAAAAAGTTAGTCCTAGGCCTCTCTTATGCTTGTTTTCAGTTTGTTTGTTTATAGCAGCATTGACCCCAATACCACTATATGAAAGAGACAAGGTGGATGAGATAATATCTTGACCTGGAGAAGAGCTCTGTGGAGGCCGAAAGTTTGTCTCTTTCACCAACAGAAGTTGATCCAGTAAAAAATATTACCTCATCCACTTTGTCTCTCTTATATTTGGCATTTCTATAACACTTTCCATCTAAGACAAAAACATTTTTAGAAATGTTAATGTATCCCCCATAATGTCCCTGTGAGATATGGAAATAATGTTATCTCCATTTTACTTGGGTAATAAAGAAGCTAAAAACCTGATCCTTCAAAGTGCTGAACACCTGGTTTCAATGGAAGTTGGTGCTGCTCAGTACCTTGAAATATATGGGACAAAACTTTCATATGTCTGTTCCTGAAATTAGGCCCTGAAATTAGGCATCTACATTCACATTCACACCTACATCAGTGGACTGAATTTCAGAGGTCCTGAGCACCAGCATTTCCCACTGATGTCAGTGGGAATGGTGGGTGTTCAGCTATTCAAAAAACTAAGCTATTGATTTAGGTGCTGAATATTTGGCCGTGGTAACTGTTTCTGAAACTGTGGTCTATATAGAACATAGTGCTTTGAGGACAAAGTAGTGTTGGATTATGGTAGTAATTTTCAACCTGTGGTCTGTGGTCCCCTGGGGGTCCACAGATTAAGATTTCCAAAGGGGTCTGCATCTCCATTTGAAATGTGTTAGGGTCCACAAATGAAAAAAGATTGAAAACCACTGGCTTACGGTCTAAGAAAGAGAGGCAATCCATGAGGATCAAAGTCTTCACAATGGAAAAACTGGAGAGCCTGTTATATTTAATTAAAATGAAAGCTTTAATTAAAGAAATAGGCGAGAAATATGCAGTACACACACTAAACAGAACTGTGATTGACTTGAACTTTTTTTTTCTCCTCCCACACTAGGTAAAAGATGAAGGTGGAATTATCCCAAGTAAACAGCAGGAATACAGACGTACAAAACTTGGTCATTTAAGGGATCTAGATATTTCGAGCATTCCCAAAGGCAAAATTTCTGTGGTGGAGGTTCTGACTCTTCTCAATAATCATAAACTTTCTCCACAAACATGGACCACAGAGAAAATAGCAAAGGAGTACAATATAGACTTGAAGGAGGTCACCTCTCTCTTAGAATTCTTCATAACTTTTGGGGTGGAGATCTTTCCTCCCCAAAACAGAAAAGCTTTATAACCTTCCTAAAGTGATTGCCGAAATCTTGGTTGATCCACTGGTGTCTTCATTTGACACTTCTCATACACTGTTTGTGTGGGAATTTGGTCTCATGCTCTTAAAGGTTGCCCTCTTGTAGCAATAAAGTGCTTTATTTAAATGACGCCATTCTCTGTGTGATTGCTGCATGTGAAAACAATGTATTTGATATATTCTGGTTCATAACCTGTCTTATTTATGCCAAATAAGGAGACAATCAGTGGAATAATGTTCAGGACAATAAATGATCCACTTAAATTGTTCCAGTTGTTTGCAGAAAGAGTTTTATTTTTAAATAAATATCACCTCTTACTGAGAAGTCAAATGGAAAATGTGTTGGCTTTGGACTTCATTCAACCAGTGTTTTCTAGTGATTCTGCAGCAATCTTTATCATGGCATCTATTCTTATTCATGCAAGTAGTCTGCAGGTGTACATACAATACAACAGAACCCCTTTTCCTTTAATTAAAATAATGATGGGAGAGGGTGTTTGCTTCACAAAGAAGGATAATTGCAGGGGAAATAGAATTTTCAAGCATGTCAAGATCTTAAAAGCAAAAGAGGGTGAATTGTGTGGGGGAAATTGCTTTTGCACCTTCTTTAAACCATGGAGCTGTAATGGCTGCAGTTAAGCATAGCTGCATCTATTCCATTCTAGTTAGCCCCACCTTTGGGGCCAACTTTGTAAGTCATTCATCAATCAGTTTATAAACAGCAGTGTAAAGTGGTAGCATTTGAACCTATTGCAGCTTTCCTTGGCTCCCGCATCTTCATTGTGTGATACAGTGGCTCATCTCATGTAAGCATGATTTTAGTAGGTAGCTTTCAAATTCATCTGGTTCCTCTTTTCTATAAATAGAAATATCTATGGAGGTCCACCTGCTTTATTTTAGTATCCCCATTTACCCATAAAGGGTTTATATATTCTAGCCTAAAAACAGAAATTCAGGTAACCAACTTCTGGCTAGAAATTTCTATAGAGCGCACTACTGTAATGCTGCTATATTACCATGTTGAAGGTAAACTGCATCCGTCATTGCTCTTAGCCAACTATGTTATGTGCGGTAAACTCGATGTAGGCTAGTTGCAAGTTGTAAACCTTTGGATACTATAGCTATTCAAAATGTGAAAATATTGTCTTGCATTGGTGATTGAATAATATGGACTTTCATGGTAATGTGAGCAATGTTAAACTTTGTTTAGTATCTTTTCTGTTTGGGGGGAGGAGGAGGGAGAAACCTTGCCAACTTTCAGTTCAACTTCTGCCTAAGGCCTTCTTAAAATACTGATACTCTCCTTTAGCAATAACAACATCCCATAAATTTAGAACTTAAAATCAGGTAAATTCTGAAGTAGGGATACAAATACGTCTAGAATAGGCTTCTTTTAAAAATGTTCCTGTTTTTTTTTCCCTACAGGCTTCTTGATTTCAGTAAAATTCCTAGCAAGACTAACATTAGCTTTGCCATTTCACAACAGAATCCTTTCTACTTGCATTACTAGCTGATTCAAAACAAAACCATTTTCTGGATAGTGCATTTAAATACGTTATCCATTTCTAATGCACATGGTATTGTAGTATCTATGTTCCATACAAAATTAACTCAGTTTGTCTATCCATAAAGGAGCCTGCTGGCTCCTTCAGTCTTAGGTTTAGCTGCCCTAAAATATACCATAAGAGGACTGCTTTTCTATTGAGTTATTATTCAACAAAAGTATTTTGCCTCTGTCTTAATGATCTCTAAAGCTTTGTGGCAACATTCCCAATGAGCAGACCTACACTGAATGTGTACCTCGTGTCTGTGCTAAGGTTTTCGGGTTTAATCTTGCTGGAGTTCCTTTCCAGCTTCACTTTAAATGTGGTTTTATGATATTTGTGAGTATTTGCTAGAATAATGAAACATGTTGCACTAAGCAAACTTCAGTGACCTAATACAGTTCTTAAGAACATAAGAACAGCCATACTGGGTCAGCCCAAAGGTCCATCTAGCCCAGTATCCTGTCTTCCAACAGTGGCCAATGACAGGTACGCCAGAGGGGAATGAACAGGACAGGTAATCAAGTGATCTATCCCCTGTCACCAATTCCCAGCTTCTGGCAAACAGAGGCTAGGGACACCATCCCTGTCCATCCTGGCTAATAGCCATTGATGGACCTATCTTCCATGAACTGATCTAGTTATTTTTTGAACCCTGTTATAGTCTTGGCCTTCACAACATCCTCTGGCAAGGAGTTCCACAGGTTGACTATGCGTTGTGTGGAAAAATACTTTTGTTTGTTTTAAACCTCCTGCCTATTCATTTCATTTGGTGACCCCTAGCCTCTTGACTAGCTTAGTTAATTTTCCTTACCTCTTACCTGGTTGGTATACTCTTAGTGCAGTCAACTGTCTTACACTTATCTATATTCTCTTGCCTTTTGATCAGATTCTAGTACATTCTCTCTGATTTTCATATTCATATATTTCTAATTATGCATACTTTTGTTCTCCACATTTTTTTTTACATTTTTTCAACTCATTTTGCTTCTATATCCTCTGTCCTGATAGCATGACTGCACTGATTATTTTTTTAAATTACCTTGCTTCAGTTACATGTTTAATGTTTTGAAAACATAAAGGTATTTAATTGTGGCAGTTCTGGGAGATGGTGCAACACATACTGACTCTGGGAACCCTCCAAATGTGAAAATTTTGCACACTTACTGTCCCAGTCATGCAACATGCCCAATTTGGATCAACTTTTTCCCTGCTCTTGGCCAACAGGAGTCTTCTGCCTTTCACTGAAATCAGCATCAAAGAGGTGCAAGTCTGTTTTCAAATCAAATTGTATTGATCACCATTGTATTAGCTTGGAATATGTGACCATTATGTGTCTGGATGCTTTGTGACTTTGTGTGACTGCTGTCCCTGTTTCATTCTAGAGGAAAATTATACCGAGTGCTAATGCAACAGCTGTCAATCTTTACTGTATAAGAGTATTAAAATAGAATTTTCCAAAGGTCTGTCACTGATTTTTGTAACTGAATAGTGCTTGGACCTCTTGGTTGGAAATGACATAGATATTCCATTGGGCTGCCTGGCATTGGGGAAGTAGGCTGTGGACTAAATTGTGCCTTTCATGCAGAGTCATCAGGTGTGCTGCAGAGCTGCATTTCCCCACAGGAGCACCAGCAGGCATTCTCCTTTTCTGAAGCAGAATGTCACCCTGACAAGGGAGCGAACACACTCTTCCATCTCTTTGTGTGGTACAGCTTAATCCCTCTACTGGGCCTGTGTATGTGTGCATTGTGGGGGGATGGTGTGGCCCCACCTGACCCCTGCTCATGTTGGAGCACCAGGCACCCCCTGTGCTTCCCACATTATGGAATGACAACTTTGCCTGACCTTTATGCAGACTGTACAGGCCTGTGGGCATCCCTTTCCCCCCCGATCCCCTTGCTATACACCCATGTAAGAGCTAGCCCCATTCTGGTCTCAAGATACAGATGACTTGATTATCCCTGCAGACCTGTACTTTTGAGTCCAATGGGAGATGCATAACGGGGCTCAGAAAATGCATTGCCCAATACAATTTATGAAATGGTTTCAGACTGCTGCCAATCTGCCTTGTTTTTTTTTATTTTGATCAGTTGGTTAATTTAACTGTCCATAAGGATTTATTTTTGTGTGAATAATTAGATGTAGGTGGTAGAATATCTTAAGGTATGTCTATACTGCAATTAAACACCTGCAGCTGGCCTGCGTCAGCGGACTCAGGCTTGTGGGCTCAGGATGAGTGGCCGTAAAATTGCAGTGTAAACTTTTGGGCTTGGGTTCAAGCCTGGGCTCAGGGACTTTCACACCTGGTGGGGTTCCAGAACTCGGTCTCCAGCCTGAGTCCAAATATCTTCAGTGCAGTTTTACAGCCCAAGCCAGCTGACACAGGCCAGCTCAAGTGTTTGTTTACAGCATGGACATACCCTTAAACTCTTCACATGCAGCCTTGCCATTTGTGACAGTGAGTTGTCCCTCACATTTGGTGCTGAGGTAGCAGCATCAGATCTATAAAGCAGAAAAGCATTTGCAGCTTCAAACTGAGAGAGAGGATAGTTGGTCTCCAAACCTCCTGTATTTTCTTATACTGCAGAGCACACCCTTTCTGTGCAGGCTGGGAAAAAGTGTGTGGGCTTTCCTCCTCAGTCCTACATTATTGCTAACCCCAAGCATTCAAAAATCATAAGGCAGAGCCAAAACAATTGTGAAATTGGCTTGAAAATTGTAGAATTTTTTTTAAAGTATATTTTGGGTTCTTATTTACTATCACATTTTCAATTTTTTTCTCTGCAACCATGAGGGCTAGAAACTTACTTTTTTAAAACATGAAATCTCAGTTTCTCATATAATCAGATGGCTCCAGAAGCTGATGCTTTAAGAAAAGCCCCAAATATTGTGAGATTTAAGATAAAATTTAGTAGTGCTGGCACTTGGCAGATTGTCTACACTAGTGCTCCCAATGATCATTACAAAAGACTGAGTCAGCTGACCCAGTGTTAGCAAGGTGAGGGAAAAGTTGCCTAGTATAGATAGGTTTCAGAGTAGCAGCCGTATTAGTCTGTATCCGCAAAAAGAACAGGAGTACTTGTGGCACCTTAGAGACTAACAAATTTATTAGAGCATAAGCTTTCGTGGACTACAGCCCACTTCTTCGGATGCCACGAAAGCTTATGCTCTAATAAATTTGTTAGTCTCTAAGGTGCCACAAGTACTCCTGTTCTCTTTTCTAGTATAGATAGGAACTTAGAAGAGACAATTCCAAACAAGAAACAAGTATCTAATTATGTAAGATGTTGGGCACGCCTGTAAGGCTTGCGTGCACCAGAGTTGAAGGCAGAACGTGTAGACCTTGGCCATGAAGGCATAACAGCCAGTTATTAGAATATGTCCCTGAGTGAGGAAGTGTCAGAAGGTGACGGAGATGCTTTTGTATTTGCTGGAATTGATCCCTTTTAAATGTACATGCAATAGAAAGCAACAGCACTTGTGAGCTGGGGTGAATCTCTCTGAGCTGAAAGAAAAGGGAATCCAAAAATACCAACGAGCTGCAAACAGTTCTGGCAAAAGCTGGACTCATAACTGCAAGTAAAAAAGGAAACCACCAGCAGCAATACCTGACAGCTGGCATCTGTGCATAGGTGAAATAAGTCTGTGCTCCAGAAAAGGAAAAACAGCAGCAGCAACAACCTGTTTGCTGCTGGGAACACAGTTGATTATAGATGTCTGTTGCCCAGGGTTTTCAGAAACCAAAGCAGGTAGTAACTTCACTATTTCACTCCAAGCCAAGTCAGGAATAAATCAATAGGAACACAGCACTTCTGGCCAATGAAAGATTGAGACAAGTAAGCATGTTCTTATCTAAAACTACTGTTTATTAGATTTAAGCACACACAGACATAAGCAATAGGATTAGACTATCCCAGCTAATTATCTAAAATCTGGGATGGTATCAAGTAATTAGCAGCAGGTCAGTGATGGCCGGTCGCTTCTCTGCTGGGAAGTATGGTGTCAGGAAAAAGGCTCTTAGGATAGCTTCAGAGAACTACACCAAAGTACACTCTATTATCTAGTGGTTTTATAACTAATTTTTACAAAACTCATAGCTCAATCATCTACTTATCAACAAAACATTCCTAACAATCTTAGCCATAATCTTCTATATCAAAGGCACCCAAACTCAAGGTCTCCACCCACTTATTTTCTTTCAGTCTCATAATTTGTTGACTCTTTTCTCCCCTCCTTCCATTCTAATTAGCAGAAACTGCAAGCCTGCAGCTAGAATTTAACCTTGCCCCCCAAAGCCCTGCTTGTCCAAATTAACCCTTTATGGTGTTCTATTTTATTCATTCATGGTGGCTGAATGCATACAATATGGCTGCAATTAACTTGATCAAATTCTGGGGTGTATCATCCCTCAATTCCAGGGTAACATTTGTACCAACAGAGATGGGTGAAGGCAGAGGCTGCAGAGATGGTATAACATGTTCTTTAAACTAAACCTTATGCCTTGGCTTATTTTCCTGAGAATAAGGCTCCATAAAATGAATATACTGTGGTTGTTTTTTAAATGATTGTGACTCTACTGAGTCTCGTTTGATATTAATTAATGGCCTGATCCTGCAACCTTAGATG
Organism: Chrysemys picta bellii; assembly: GCF_011386835.1. Taxonomy (NCBI): domain Eukaryota; kingdom Metazoa; phylum Chordata; order Testudines; family Emydidae; genus Chrysemys; species Chrysemys picta. The sequence goes on along the minus strand of NC_088793.1, from coordinate 74,993,717 downwards.
ATCGGGTAGCAATTACCAAAAATCAGAATGAGATATATAGCTGAGTCTTAGCTGCATACTGTTGACGGTAAGCCCATGGTGTCTTGTTCTCTCTCCCAGTGATCTCATGTAGATATTAAAGAGAAGAGGGGATACAATAGTTTGGATCCCCTATGGGACCCTGCAGGTGAGAGCCTTCAGAGAGAAGGAGGAGTTACCCATCACCATTCTCTGAGCTCTTCTGGAGAGGAATGACTGGAGCCATGGTAGTACAGGGCCTTCTATTGGTATGTCACCATCCATGCTTGAGGCAAAGCTGTGCTAGCTGAAAGTAGGAAAAATAGGTTTCAAACCTATTTTTGTAACAGAGTAGTTTCTATAGTGTATGTGGGGACTAAATTATAAAAATAGGATAACACTGTGGTATGGACCCAGCAAAAAAGCAAGAAAGCACATAGTTTTGCATTAGTGGGTATGTGCATGAATTTTTAAGATGTGAGATATATTGAAATCTAGTTTTAGTCAGTAAATTTTTTTAAAAACACCTACATGACTTAAGAACTTTAGTCCCTTTGTATGTAAGAACATAAGAATGGTCATACTGGGTCAGACCAATGGTCCATCTAGTCCAGTGTCCTGTCTTCTGATAGTGGCCAGTGCCAGGTTGTTCAGGGGAATGATCAGAACGGCAATTTTGAGTGATCCGTGTAGTCCAGTTCCAGCTTCTGGCAGTTAGAAGCTTAAGGATACCCAGAGCATGGGGTTACATCCCTGACTATCTTGGCTAATAGTCCTTGATGGTCCTCTCCTCCATGAACTTATCTAATTCTTTTTTGAACCCAGTTATAGTTTTGGCCTTTAAACATCCCTTGGCAAGAAGTTCCACAGGTTGACTGTGTGTTGTGTGAAGAAATACTTCCTTTTGTTTGTTTTCAAACTGCTTCCTATTAATTTCATTGGGTGACCCCTGGCTCTTGTGTCATGTGAAGGGGTAAATAACATTTCCTTATTCACTTTCTCCACACCATTCATGATTTTATAGACCTCTATCATATGCCCCTTTAGTCATCTCTTTTCTAAGATGAATAGCTGTAGACTTTAACCTCTCCTCATCTGAAAGCTGTTGCATATGCCTAATAATTTTTGTTGCTCTTCTCTGTACTTGTTCCATTGCAGTATATATTTTTAGAGATGGAACAACCAGAACTGCACGCAGTATTCAAGTTATGGGCATACTATGGATTTATATAGTGACATTATGATATTTTCTGTCTTATTACCTATCCCTTTTCTAATATTCCTAACTTTGTTAGCTTTTTTTGACTGCCACTGCACATTGAGTGGATGTTTTCAGAGAACTGTTCAAGATGACTCCAAGATCTCTTTCTTGAGCAATAACAGTTCAGTTAGACCCTATCATTTTGTATGTGTAGTTGGGATTATGTTTTCCAATGCACATTACTTTGCATTTATCAACATTGAATTTCATCTGCCATTTTGTTGCCTACTGACCCAGGTTTGTGAGAGCCCTCTGTAACTCTTTGCAGTCAGCTAGGGACTTAATTATCTTGAGTAATTTTGTATCATCTGCAAACTTGGCCACATCACTGTTCACCCCCTTTTCCAGATCATTTATGAGTATGTTGAACAGTACTGGGCTCAGTACAGATTGGCGGGCCCTGCTATTTACCTCTCTCCACTGTGAAAACTGCTGATTTATTCCTATCCTATGTTTCCTATCTTTTAACTAGTTACTGATCTATGAGAGGACCTTCCTTCTTATCCCATGACTTCTTACTATGATTATGAGCCTTTGGTGTGGGATCTAGTCAAAAAGGTTTTCTGAAAGTCCAAATACACTATATCAACTGGATCACCCTTGTCTATATGCTTGTTGATCCCCCTCAGAGAATTCTAATAGATTGGTAAAGCATGATTTCCCTTTACAAAAGTCACGTTGATTCTTCCCTAACATATTGTCTTCATCTATGTGTCTGATAATTCTGTTCTTTACTATAGTTTCAACCAAATTGTCAAATGTGACAAGCACTTATGAGAAAGTTCTGATGACTTCTAATGAAACTTAGGCTCTTAGGTCTCAAATCCTCAAAAGTACTTGTGCTTCTAACTCCCATTGAACTCAATGGGAATTAAGTACCTAACTACTGTTAAAAATCTGCCCCCAAGTGCCTAAAGTCACTTTTGAAAATGGGACTTAGGTGCTTTTGAAAATTTTGCCTACTGTACATATTCCCCCCCCATAAATTCCTAACAAAACAGTGATGGGTTGGACCCCCCCCCCCCTTTCTGGGATGCCACCTGTTGTACTGGGATTTTACTGAGCCTCTCCTGCTCAATAAGCCTCGGTTCCCTCTCCCTGCTTTGCTGAATTAGGCTCACTGGCCTCTTGCAGCACACACACACAGGTAGAGCCACACCCCACTGCAGACACAGACTGAAGTCAGCTCTGTGCGAGAGGACTCCCCCAGCACTCACGTGCACACCCCTTGTTGGGAGATAAATTCAAAATAATATTGTCTTGCGCTGTATAGAAAAATCTGCACAGTGAATATAAGACAGAAAACAAAGCAGATTACTAAGCAAATAAAACAAAGTACTCCAGCTAAGCGCAATGTACTTAAGAAACAGGTTACAAAATGTAATTTCTTATCCTAAATATTATTTTAGGCAGGTTGCAAAGTTTCTGTGGTTTAGAGTTCCAATTATATTTCTTTTCAGACTGGACTCCTGTCTCAATCTGGACTCCCCCCCCCCCCCCCCCCCCCCGCCTTCCCTTCAGGTGGCTTTAGCAGTCTTTCTTCTTGGGCAGACAGGCCATGGAGAGGAGTTGTCCCGTTTGCCTTCCTCCCTACCCTTAAATAGAATTTACATAAGGTGGGAATCCTTTGTTTCCCAAACTTGACATCTTCTCCCCCCACCCCAGTGGAAAGGTGACAAGACCACCTGACTCTGTAGTATCACAGTGTCCATGAGTTGGTAACTGTATGGAGTGTCTGCAGGAAGACCAAGCCTTTTCACAGTCCACTGTCCTCATTGATGGGCCATCAGCCCTGTCTGGCTTTTCTATCTTTGTACCTGAATTGTTAGCAGTGGGCATCACCCAAAGTAGCATAGCTGAAATACAGATACTAAGCCCTGGTCTACACTGGTGGGTGAGGGAGGGGCATGTGTCGACCTGAGATACGCGAATAGCGTAGCTGAAGTCGGCGTATCTTAGGTCAATTTACCTGGCCGTAAGGACGGCGGCGAGTCAACTGCTGCCGCTCCCCCCATTGACGCCACTTCCGTCTCTCGCAAGCTGGAGTTCCGGAGTTGACGGGGAGCGCGCTTGAGGATCGATTTATCTGCGTCTAGACGAGACGCGATATATCGATCCCCGATAGATAGATCTCTACCCGCCGATCCGGCGGGTAGTGAAGACCTGCCCATAGTCAATATTCCTAACTTCAGATACGGAAATGATACAGGCATTCAAATTGGATAATCACATTCAGTAAATTATAACCTTTCCAATAATACCTTACAAGACCCATCTTGCTAAAGTGCATCACAGTGGACGAGAAGCTGGATATGAGTCAACAGTGTGCTCTTGTTGCCAAGAAGGCTAACGGCATTTTGGGCTGTATAAGTAGGGGCATTGCCAGCAGATCAAGGAACGTGATCGTTCCCCTTTATTCGACATTGGTGAGGCCTCATCTGGAATACTGTGTCCAGTTTTGGGCCCCACACTACAAGAAGGATGTGGAAAAATTGGAAAGAGTCCAGCGGAGGGCAACAAAAATGATTAGGGGTCTGGAGCACATGACTTATGAGGAGAGGCTGAGAGAACTGGGATTGTTTAGTCTCCAGAAGAGAAGAATGAGGGGGGGGATTTGATAGCAGCCTTCAACTACCTGAAGGGGGGTTCCAAAGAGGATGGAGCTCGGCTGTTCTCAGTGGTGGCAGATGACAGAACAAGGAGCAATGGTCTCAAGTTGCGGTGGGGGAGGTCCAGGTTGGATATCAGGAAAAACTATTTCACTAGGAGGGTGGTGAAACACTGGAATGCGTTACCTAGGGAGGTGGTGGAGTCTCCTTCCTTGGAGGTTTTTAAGGCCCGGCTTGACAAAGCCCTGGCTGGGATGATTTAGCTGGGAATTGGTCCTGCTTTGAGCAGGGGGTTGGACTAGATGACCTCTTGAGGTCCCTTCCAACTCTGATATTTTATGATTCTATGATCTCAGTTGTGTCATATTCATATCATAAACATATTTTCATAAAGAATATGGGGTGTAACATCACATATGCATTTAAAAGGAAGAAAATAAGGAAATGTCACACTAATCCTAATTTTCTCTGCAAAAGATCTTACATTTCTATGGAGGTAGTCAGTGCCATTACCATCTGCTATTCCCTAACTGCATTGAATGCTCTTAATTTTCCCTGGTAGTTTGCTGCTGAATGCCATCTGTCAGGTCACTGGTACTATTTTATAGATTTTTTAATTGACTGTGTACGATGGGTGAAGTTGATTTACTGTGTACTTAAAGCTACAATGAAACTGGGATAAATGGGAAGTAAGTGCATTAAATATCAATGAATTAAAGCAAACAAGACTAGAAGATGTCTTCTAACACACAATAATGTCACTCTCTTGGTTTTGTTTCTCTACAGAGGAGGAATGTGTGAATATATTTTATGCTATATTTCTGCCTTTTGCAATAAGCTGTCAGCAGTTAAGATTTCCTATGTGGGAGCAAATTCACAGTTGCTGACAAAGGTGAATTCTTATCAGTTCACTAAACACACACAGTATTTTATGCTTTGACATCTTTTATATTGTAAAATTCCTTCCCATTAGTGTATGAGCTTGTGAAATGTGCCTATTCTGGTGAATCTTTTAATAGACAGATGTACATTTATTCACAATGTAATGTATCTTTTGAAAAAAACTTACTTTTCTTTGTTCTTAGAGAAATTATTTGAAATGCAGTCCAATCTATACTCTGATGATTAAAAGCTTGGGGTGGTGCTGAAGACAAGTTTTGTTTTTTTTCCCAGACATACCATAAATATATGTTCATAATAAATAGGCCCCACCACATAAATAGTTGTCTAGCCCTTGAATGCTAATGGAACCGCAAAACTTCTGAAAGGCCCTTAAGAAAAATATTGTTTCTCTGACAGACCACTCTACCAGACCCTCATTAGGTTGCTGTATTCGGGGCCTTGTGCTTTCTGCAGTGCTGCTGCTGTGGAATTTGCTCCAGAATCCACCTTTTGCCATAAAATTGTGCTATAGAACTAAGCTTTCATTTTATCAAAGTATGTTTCTAGACCTCATGGATACAAAGAAAAGCTTACAAATGTACTTGTATTCTTTCTTTTCCTATTGAATTAATCAAAATCTCCACAGAATTTAGGGTTACTCCCAGGTCCAGCTTGCCCCATAGTATATGGGGCCTTTCGTTATAATAATCCTTAACCTTAACCAGTGGTAGGTTGGCTCCCAGGTGCCCTCTCCTTTGGCTTATGCCACACAGCTCACCTTAGTTTACAGATGACCCGAGACAAAAAACGTGGGAGGGAAAATGACTTAAATGACAGAAATTTTGAGCTGTTCTGACTTCAAATTCAAAAATTCTTTATAATGCATTATGCCATTTCTGTACAAGAGTCAAAGGAGAGATTCTTTTCTTCCCCCAAAGTGTCTGCAAGGTCTTGATCGGAAGACCTGTTTCAAGTAGAAGACAACTCAGTTAATCTGAATTGCCTTCACTCAGTGCCTGATTCAAGTTTTTCCTATTACAAGGAGCTTTGATTACTTTGCAGATAAAATCTAACAAAGGTTGAGGCTGATCCAGCTGTTTCTGGTGCTGGAGTGGCAGCTGGAGAGGACAACAGCTAAGTCCTTGGTTGAGTTTAGGCCAGTATGCTCAAAAACTAGAAGCAGCTGAGATGTCATGTCATTTCATAAGAAATGGCCTGCTGCTAGAGTACTATGGAGTTCCATGCTATATAGAAGGTTCAGGCAGTGTTGATCATTTATGTTTTGTGGAATCACTCCAACTTTCCCCTGTAGAGATGAGCATGCTGCTTTTTATTCCTCATTTGCATAACTAGTGCTGTGGTCGGCACCTTCCCCTGGGTTTGTGCTGTTACCTGGCAAAGCCTGTAATGCCTCAACAGGCTGTTTTTATTAGGGTCTCAGGAGAAGGATGACTGTATCTGTATACATAGTGTGAGAAATCAGCTTACAAACAAGTATGGATATGTTAAATATAGCCAAAACAAACAATTGTCCTATGTATTGCAAGGAGACAGCCCCGGATTCCTAGATAAATGCTCAAATAAAGCATTGAGTATTTATCCCTGTAGCCTTCTCTCTGATTAGTCATTAGATGTAATAGTTTTTTAAATGTATATTCCTCTGTTCCTTGCAGGGTAGCTCTGTTTTTCTAAGATCTAATGCAGGCAAATTTGTGAATAAAAAACTATAATGTATTAAATTAATCTTGAGCTTTCCTGGATATGCTTTTTACAAATGCATCTTCTGTCCTGTTGTTATATTACAATTCCTATTTGGAGGAAGTCATTTTTTGTAAGACACCTTTTTGACACGCAGCTAGAGGCGGGGAGAGGGACAAAAAATGACAGTGAGAATCTATAGTTCAGATTGTTTACAAGAGAACATTTTTATTAACAGTAATTCAGAAAACTGTGTGCAATGTCATTGCCTCATAGTAATTGCTCGTCAGTAATATTTCCATGTAATAAGGTTTGCAAGAGGCTTACACTACAGGGGAACACCTTAGAAACACCTCATGATAGGAATTTATCACCTCTATTGCAGATTTAACAGCTAAAAACCTGTCAATGTACTTTTTTTTTAAACAAAAAAAAGGGGGGAAGGAGGGGGGACAGAAAACTTTCTGGAAAAGTTAGAATTCAGGCACTCTTAGATCAGCCTTGAAGTATTACGAAGCTTTTTAAAGACATTGTTGAACCTTGATGAAATATGGAAGTGAGTGAGTACTATTTTGTACCTGTATCCCAAAAGGCCCAAGTGGAGCCAAATTTTCAAAGGACCCATACAAAAGTGCACATCAGTCCCATAGTTACAGTACACAGGGGGTGACTATGCTGGATATGCCCAAAAGCGTGTGCACAATTGGCACACTTTTGCTTATGCCCCTTTGATAGTTTGGGCCATAATCTTTACCCTGGGGACAACTATTGTAGCTGTGTATATCAAATAGCTTTTACAGCCTTTTAGCTATTGATTATAGAGCTCTCCTGCAAATGGCCCAGTGAAGTTGTAGTGAGATATAGTTGATGATAATGTTTCAAATCAGAGTCAGGTGAATAGGACTGAAAAGCTGTGAACTTCTAACTGATGATCAGCAGCATATGTGACATGATTCTTTGGCTGTGCTCTTGTTCCTACAGGGCAGATGTCCTGAGGGCAAAATCAACACAGCTGACATTAGCCCCTGTCTCTACTGGGTTTTTCCTACCTGTGTGGAAACACTGATGTCGCTACACCAGTGCAAATCTCCAGTGCAATGTGTACAAGAGGTGAATTACCGATGTAACTGTATTAATATAGTTCCATAGGTGAACATTTTCCTAGTCTCAATAAGCCCTTAATAAATATCAGTACACCTCTACTCCGATGTAACGCAACCCGATATAACAGGAATTTGGATATAACACAGTAAAGCAGTGCTCCAGGGGGAGGGAGGGCTGCACACTCCGGCGGATCAAAGCAAATTTGATATAATGCGGTTTCACCTATAATGTGATAAGATTTTTTGGCTCCCGAGGACAGCGTTATATCTGGGTAGAGGTGTACTTTTGTTCTAATCTCCACAGGAAGGCCATGTATGGAATAGGCATAGAGATAGATTGTGCTTCCAGGCCAGGGCTGAGGAGTGGTGGGAGGGTAATCTGGAAAGCTTGCCATGCCGGGCTAGCTATATGGTGGTGGTAAACTGGCCCCTCTTGCCAGCACTAAAATGTTATTCCTATTAATGGGATGGAATTTTAGTCCCTGATTCTGCAAACACTTATGCAAGTGCTTAACTTTACTACTATGGGTGCTCCCATTGACTTCAGTAGGACTAGCCACCTAAGTAAAGTTAAGCATGTTGTAAGAGTTTGCAAGACTGAAGCCTTAGTTTGAAATGAACTTGATGGCTTGTGGCAGCTTCTGTCACAACTATGTTATTTTCATCTAGGGTTTGGTGTGTTGTTGTTTTTTTAATCTCGGGGTTTTTTAAAAGGAAAACTCTGCTGTAGGAGTGAGAATGGAAATGCTGTGCAGTTTTTTTGAGTAGTGAGAGGCATGATGATAATTTTCTGACAAAATGTGTTATTGATCTGATGCTTTTAAAGTATGCATGGTGCTAATAAATTCAGTCCTAGCCTAATGCCTTATGGACTACCTTCTAACAAGGAGTACTTTTTATTGCTAAATTTACAAAACCATGAAAACTGTGATCTATAATGTGTGAAGGGCTTGTGGGTCTTGATTTCCAAGAGTCTTAAAATATATTTCTGACACACAAACTGTCAGATACCAAAACACTGGCAGTTGTGCCAAATGGTTGGAGCAGAAGTCAGTAGCAAGGAGGTCAAGGTCAGAGCAGAGGCCAGATGCCAGAGCCAAGGGTCAGAGCAGGAGTTGGAAGTCAGGAATCAGAGTTGATGGTCAGAGCTGGGTTACCTGGAGTGAGGCTGGGTCCAAAATTAGAGTGGGTTAGGGCCCAAGACCAGAACAGGGCAGCAGCAAGGCAGGGAACAAGCAGGCACAGGACCTATCCTAGTCATTGAACTGCTGCTGGTCTTAAGAGCTGGTCTCCTGATTCTTCCCGTAGCAGTTAGGCAGCTTGCTACAGGCTAGCTGGGCTCATTAGGTTGCCTGGAGACTGGATCTGTTGCAGGCCCTGATTCCTGACAACATCCCTCTCCATCACACAAGGGCATCTCCTACAGCCCTTGGGGCTCAGCTTCTCAAGGTACTTCTGATGGAACTCTCGAAGTAGGTCAGAGGCAGGGTTATTCTCTACTGGTTCCCTAGACCATTCATGCAAACCGTAGCCTTCCCAGTCCACCAGGTTCTGGAGCCTTCCCTTAACTTGCTGAGAGTCGAGAATTTGGTGGACCAAGTAATCCTCCTGTCCATGGACTGTTATGGTTAGTAATGACAAGTTGGAGTGGTTTGGGTATGGGGTCTCAGTGTAAAGTTTTAGAAGTGAGATGCGAAAGACAGGGTAGATCTTCAAGAATTTGGGCAGCTGTAACCTGAAGGCCACAGGGTTTACCCGTTCTATAATCTTGAAGGAGACTATGTATTGGTAGTTTAGTTTGGCAGATGGGTGGCTCGATTTAAGATTCGTGGCAGAGAACCACAGCTTGTCTCTCTGGTCAGATTGGGGACAGCCCTGATGGTCTTGGTCCACATGGTGTTTATAGGCTTCTTTGGCAGAATGCAAGAGTTCTTTGAGCTCCCGGTGCACCTGGTGTAGGTGGGAGGCTAAATCTGCAGTGGCCAGTACTGAGGAACCTGTGGGTAAGTCTGGGTGAAAGCCATAGTTTGCAAAGAATGGGTTATGTTGGGTCAAGATGTGGATTGCATCGTTATATGTGAATTCAGCAGGGGAAGCCTGTTGTCCTTGTGGTAACAGCACAGAAAGCAGCAAACATACTGCTCCAAGAGTTGATTGACTCTGTTTGCTCATTAGACTGAGAATGTTAGGTAGCTGCAGCAAGGGACTCGATGCCAAGGAGACTTGAGACATTTTTGCCAAAATAGGGAGATGAATGGGGGTCTCTGGTCTAATATAATGCCCATTGGTAACCCGTGTTAGAAGACATTTTCCAGGAAGAACTGAGTCATCTCCTGTGCAGTAGGAACAGTATGGCATGGGATTAAGTGTGCCATATTTTTAGGAGATTGATGGCAGCCAGGATTACAGAGTATACCTGAGAGCATAGAAGTTCTTCCATAATGTCCATTGATATAGTAGATCAAGACTGTGTAGGTGTGGGCAAAGGCTAAAGGAGACCTAGGGGTTTTGATTGTGGGTTCTTGATACAGGTGCAGAAGTCACAGGACCTTATATAATCCTTGATGTAAACTCAGGACCAGATTCCAGGTCTTGACTTGGCCAAAATGGCCTGCAAGTGATGAATCATGGCATAGTTTGAATACTCGAAGCCTGGGTTGTCCCTCTGGAACATAAATACAATCCTTGCAATAGAGAAGGCGGTTTTGTAATCAAAACTTGAAGTTGGGTCAGGTACCAGCATCATTCAGGGTCTGGTGGATCTGCCTTGTGAATGGATCATCAGGGAGTGGATGGAAGATGTCAGACTGCTGTCAATCATCCTGTTGACAGAGTTGGACCCCTGGAGCATGGTGGCAGAGGGCTCTTCATTAGGTTAATGATATTCATCTTTGCAGGATAGCACATCTGCCTATCTGTTTCTTGTCCCTGGGCATTAGGTTACTACAAAATCAAAAGAAGCAAAGAAGAGGGACCAGTGGATCTGGTGTTGGTTAAGGCATCTAGCAGTCTGTAGGTACTCCAAGTTCTTGTGATCCATCAAGACTTGGACCAGGAATCAGGCTCCTTCTAGAAGTTGGTGCCACTCCTCAACAACCACCTTGATAGCCAGTAGCTCCTTGTCCCAAATATCGTAAGCTTCTTCTGCCAGGGTTAGCCTCTGAGAATAAAAGGGATGGGGCAGAATTGGAGGGCTACATGTTAATATAAAATTGCACTTATGGGGAAATTTGAGGCATCAGCTTTGATCATAAATGATTTAGTGGGATCTGGGTGAATCTGGGTGCTGAGGTGAATGCCCTTTGCAGTTGATCAAAGGCTAACTGAGTCTCAGTGGACTAGGCAAACTGGGCCCCCTTTTGTAGGAGTGCTGCTATGGGTGCAAAGGTTAGAGAATCTTTTAACAAATCACCTGTAGAAATGGGTGAACCAGAGGAATCTCTGCACTCCACATATGTCTTGGGGTGTGGCCTAACTGAATATTGCTGCCACCGTATGTGAATCTATGACACAGGGCTAGCCACACCGGCCGCAGCTTGGGCGGCCTCGGGCAACTGGCTCTGGGGACTACACGAGCAGTGGCTGATCCTGGGGACCACCTGAGCAGTGGTCCTGGGGGCAGTTCTGGAGAGCATCTGAGCACCAGTCCTGGGTGCTACCCCGGGCCAGCCACACCGGCCGCTGCTCAGGTGGCCTTGGGCAGTTGGCTCCGGGGACTGCATGAGCAGTGGCCAGTGCGGCTGGCTCTCGGGAGTGCCCGAGCAGCAGTCCTCAGGGTGCCCTGGGGACCAGCTGAGCAGCAGCGGTCCCGGCATGGCTAGAGCAGCGGCCCCAGGGGTGCCTGGAGGCTGTCTGGAGAGTGGTCCCCGGGGAGCAGCGGCCATGGGCAGTCAAACCCAGCACTCGAGCAAGGGCCCCTGGAGCAGCGGGGCCTCAGAAGTAGAGATTTAGTCAGAGCTATTTTTGGTAAAAGTCATGGACAAGTCATAGGCTGTGAATTTTTATTTATTGCCCGTGACCTGCCCATTACTTTTACCAAAAATACTAAGTCTTAACCTTAGTTATAGCCTCCCTGGAGGTCCAACTGTGTGAAGATCTTGGCAGAACGGAGTCTTTCAAACAGTGCATAAATAAGCAGAAAGAGGTACCAGTTTTGGAATGTAATCTTGTTAAGAGCTCAATAGTCAACACAAGGCCAGAGGGAGCTGCTTTCTTTGCCATGTCCCTCTGTTGGGGATGTGGACGGGTGAATGAACCCCTCTTCTGCAGGTTTTCCTTGAGATAACTCCGCAGTGCCTGTAGTTAGAGTTTGGAGAGCGAGTAAATGTGCCTGAAGGGAACCTCTGCTTCAAGCTGGAGGTCAAAGGGGAATCATAGTTGTGATGAGATGGTACGGTGTCAGCTTCTCTTTGCCAAACATGTTGGCATAGTGCTGATATTTAACATGAATCCCTGGGGATGTCAGAGAGGATGTGGGGGTTGCCAGGGTCCTGTTTGGATCCTCTCTCTACGTTTCTGAATTCTTTGGAGGACCAAGTAAGCTGAGAAGGATTGCTGGTCCTGGGTTGGGTCTTGGGAAACAGGATTGTTGGCAAAATGGGGAGTGCTACCAATATGTGCTCATAGGTAGGGCCTTACCAAATTCATGGTCCATTTTGGTAAATTTCACAGTCATAGGATTTTAAAAATCGTAAATTTCATGATTTCAGCTATTTAAATCTGAAATTTCACAGTGTTGTAATTATAGGGGTCCTGACCCAAAAAAGGAGTTGGAGGGGGGGTCACAAGGTTATTGAAGAGGAGTTGTGGTACTGCTACCCTTATTTCTGCGCTGTTGCTAGTGACGGTGCTGCCTTCAGAGCTGGGCAGCTGGAGAGTGACAGTTTCTGGCTGGGAGTCTAGCTCTGAAGGCAGAGCCACTGCCAGCAGCAGCCCAGAAGTAACGGTGTCATGGTATGGTATTGCCACCCTTACTTCTGCACTGCTGCTGACGGGGACCCGCCTTCAGAGGTGGGCACCCAGCTAACAGCCACCACTCTCTGGTCACCCAGCTCTGAAGGCAGCGCAGAAGTAAGGGTGGCAATACCACAACCCCCCTAAAATAATCTTGCAAGCCCTCTGCAATTCCCTTTTTGGTCAGGACCCCCAGTTTGAGACATGCTGGTCTCCCCGGTGAAATCTGTATAGTATAGGGTAAAAGCACACAAAAAATTAGATTTCATGGGGGGAGACCAGATTTCATGGCCTGTGATGTGTTTTTCATGGCCACGAATTTGGTAGGGCCCTAGTCATAGGCAATGATCCGGGGATGCCAAGCACAACTGATGAATGCAGTGCACGAATTAGTCAAAACTGGAGGGTTCCTTGGTGGCCTGCAGATTTAGCAACTGGTCAATATGTCCCTGCCACAACACCTGAAGTGTGGCTTCAGCTGTATACTTGTGACACAGGTCATCAAAGATCACCACCATAGCTCAAAAGAAACCCTCAAATTGTCCCATAAGCATGCTTGATCTTTCCAGGAGTGTCAATACCCAAGCCAGGACCTCTCCAATAGTCAGACTGATAACACTGCTCTACAGCCAAAATACTTCTGAAATAAATGTAGTCAAACTTTACTAATTCTGGGTCACTGAGAACGAAAATGATGCTTAAAATTGTTGACTGGCTCTAGTTTTCAAGCTATGCTATTGGGTCAGTATATACGACCCTTGACTTGGGAATGGCAGAGGATAAGTGAGTTATAAAGGAAAGGGATCTCAATTTAAACCAGAAATAACTAAAATACATCTTTGACTGGATCTATGAATAAATCTATGACTGGGTTTGGACAGTGCTTGCTTTTTAGGCAAAACAATGAATGATGCAATCTGAAGCTGGTATTGCGTCATACATGATATGAATTGCATCATGTTATTCCTAGAAGTCATGGATGATGCAACCATAACGAAGCTTACATCACTCTGCTGAACAAATTGCCCTGTATCAGCTCTAGAAATCATACAGTGTCGTACTCTCTTATTTGTCAGTGTTTGATTTTGCAAAGGGACACATTTCTGTTTAGCCAAAGTGAGCAGAGATGCCTCGTACTTGTGTGAACAGTGCAGATAACTTCTGCTATGTTTGTGGTGAAGTGACTTTTGCATCACAAAAGCGCAGTATAACCACTATGGTTAAGAAAGCCTATCACCTTTATTTTGGCTGCAAAATTGGAGATCAGGACAAGAGGTGGGCCCCACACATATGCTGCAACACTTGTGCAACAAATCTTTGCCAGTGGTTGAACAGGAAAAGGAAATCTATGCCTTTTGCAGTGCCAATGATTTGGAGAGAGCCAACAGATCATACCAGCAATTGTTACTTCTGCATGGTGCCTCCAGTTGGGAAAGGTGTGTCAAAGAAGAAAAAGTGGACTGTGCATTATCCAAACATTCCATCAGCTATACGCCCAGTACCCCACAGAGAAGGACTGCCGGTTCCTGATGCACCAGAATCATTCTCACTTGAGTCAGACGAGGAAGAAGAAGAGGATGAAACTTCTGGTCCTGAACCATCAATGTCACAGGACCCACATTTTCTCCCATCCTCCTCTGAACCATACCTCATAACACAAGGAGAACTGAATGACCTTGTCAGGGATTTGGAACGACCCAAGAGTAAGGCAGAGCTGTTGGGCTCCAGACTACAGCAGTGGAATCTCCTGGCAGGTGATGTTAGGGTTTCCATGTTCCGTGACCGTCAAAAGGATCTTGTCCCATTTTTCTTCATGGAAGGTGATCTTGTAGCCTGCAACAACATAGATGGTGTGATGGCAGCCCTCAACATCGTTCACGATCCAGATGAGTGGAGACAGTTCATTGATTCATCGAAGACGAGTCTTAAAGCTGTTTTACTGCATAATGGCAATGTTTTGCCATCAATTCCAGTTGGTCATGCAGTCCATATGAAGAAAACCTATGACAACATGAAACAACTTTTGAGGTGCATAAACTATGACCAACATCAGTGGCAGCTTTGTGGCGATTTGAAGGTTGTTGCTCTCTTGCTTGGTCTGCAGACTGGATACACAAAGTACTGCTGTTTTCTCTGCGAATGGGATAGTCGTGCAAGAGATTCCCACTACATCAAGAAAGATTGGCCACTCTGACAGTCATTGGAGACTCGGAGGAAAAGTCTTCAGCATCCACCATTTGTTGAATCAAGGAAGATTTTATTACCACCCTTACCCATCAAGCTGGGTCTGATGAAGAACTTTGTCAAGGCCATTGACAAAACACAAGCAGCTTTCAAGTACCTCCGTGGAAAATTTCCAAGCTCAATTGAAGCTAAGATAAAGGAAGGTGTCTTTGTTGGTCCTCAGATTCGTGAACTTCTTCGAGATGATGCATTTGACCATGCACTGCGTGGCAAGGAAAAGACGGCATGGAAAGCCTTCCAGTTAGTGGCAATCAATTTTCTGGGAAACAACAAGGCAGACAACTACAGGTTGTTGGTGGAAAACCTCCTCAAGGCATACAAAAGCCTTGGTTGCAACATGTCACTAAAGATACATTTTTTGCACTCTCATCTAGATTTTTTTCCACCGAACTGCAGAGCAGTGAGCGACGAGCATGGCGAGCGATTTCACCAGGACATTGTAACAATGGAGAAACGCTATCAGGGCAAATGGAGCCCATCAATGCTTGCAGACTATTGCTGGACAGTGACAAGAGATGCTCCATTTAATGAATACAAGAGACAAGCCAAGAAGTGCCAAGTAGACACTGACTAGGACTAAACTATGTACATAATAGTTTTTTTGCCTTTTGTTTCATAATAAATTTTATTTATATAACCCTTTTGCTGATTTTTAAAGTGTTACATAAATAGGACAGGTGAAATATTATCATGTAAGGCAACCATAAACACATGAAAAGACCTAGGTTTACAATTTATGATTAAAACTCTACTATCTACACAATATACATAGACATAAAATGTAAAAACTTTAATATCTTAGAAACAGTAGCCAATCAGTTGTTTTTAATTGTCATATTTGAATTCAGCACATCAAAATACATAATAAATAGCACATTTTATCTCTGAAGCAGACGACTTCTCAAAAATTGTAGACCAGTGTAATCAGTCCCACTCAGGGTTGGTCAGTAGGGTATAACTATCTGAGAGACTGTCCTGTGGGGATATGGGGTTAAAATCTCCAAAGGAGCGTAAAAGTCACATAATCAACTCATGCTGAGTTTGAGCTGATCTCTACTTTCATGGCTGTTTTTCAATTTAAACACCTAAAATAAACCCACATTAAATTCTTGCTTTACCTATAAATTATTCAGGTTTCAGCCTCCTGTGCCACACTGTTGAGATGGGTATTTCACAGCGGTTATGAAGTGGGGGCTATTTTAACTTGCCACTCTCCCATCATGGACCCAGTTGCTTGCTTTCAGGACTGTTTTCTGGCAGGCAGGATTCTTGACTCTAAGGATATATCTACACTGCCAAAAACCAAGTGTATTCTTAACTCAGGTTAAAATAACAGTGAAGACATGGTAACTTTGTATTTTAACTTTAAAAGCAGCTTGAGCTAAAGCTCATAGGAGAGCTCAGGGATGAACTTGAGCAGCTAAATGTGTTGCGGAGTTGCCATATCTTCACAATGATATTTGAACCCAAGTTAGCTAATGTGGGTTAGCTAACCCAAGTTAAGAATCATAGAACTGGAAGGGACCTCAAGAGGTCATCTAGTTCAGTCCTCTGCACTCGTGGCAGGACTATTATCTAGACCATTCCTGACAGGAGTTTGTCTAACCTGCTCTTAAAAATCTCCAATGATGGAGACTCCACAACCTCCTTAGGCAATTTATTCCAGTGCTTAACCACCCTGACAGGAAGTTTTTCCTAATGTCCAACCGAAACCTCCCTTGCTACAATTTAAGCCCATTGCTTCTTGTCCTATCCTCAGAGGTTAAGAAAAACAATTTTTCTCCCTCCTCCTTGTAAGAGACTTTTACATACTTGAAAACTGTTATCGTGTCCCCTCTCCGTTTTCTCTTTTCCAGACTAAACAAACCCAATTTTTTCAATTTTCCCTCAGAGGTCATGTTTTCTAGACCTTTAATAATTTTTGTTGCTCTTCTCTGGACTCACTCCAATTTGTCCACATCTTTCCTGAAATGTGGTGCCCAGAACTGGACACAATACACCAGTTGAGGTCTAATCAGCACGGAGTAGAGCGGAAGAATTACTTCTCGTGTCTTGCTTACTGGACTTCACAGATGATGTTGCTCTCCTATCACATACCCAACACCATATAAAAGAAAAAACAACTCGACTCAATGCATTCAGCCAGCAAATTGGACTGAAAATCAACCGCAATAAGATAGATATCATGACCTCACCATCACCAGTATGGATAGAGGATTATGTTCTCACCAATGTAAAAACATTCACATATTTGGGCGGGCAGCACCATCAGCCATGATGGTGGAATAAGCCAGGACTTCTGGAACAAAATCAATAAAGCCAGGAACACCTCTAGTAGCTTAAATATAGTCTGGAAATCATCAAAATACAACACTAAAACCAACCTCAAGATTTATCAGAGCTGCGTACTTTCAACACTACTTTATAGTGCAGAATGCTGGGGAATGAGAAAGTATGACATATCCAAACTGTCTTCATTCCATACAACCTGCCTCAGAAAAATCCTCCGTATCATTTGGCCCAGAACAATCTCAAACCAAGATCTATTGACACAGTGCAGCCAAGAGGATCTGAGCACCATCATTGCCAGAAGACATTGGAGATGGATTGGTCATGTGCTTCCGATGGAAACTGATTCCATCACCAGAGTAGCAATAAGATGGACACCTGAAGGCAGGTGAAAACGAGGCCGCCTGAAAACAACATGGCGAAGAGCTGTGGAAGCCAAGTTGAAAAACCTGGGGGACATCTGGGAAACTATTGAAAGACTTGACAGAAACAGACAGGAGTGGAGGAGCTTCGTCACTGCCCTAAATGCCAGAGGCATAATAGGAACATGATGATGATAATGGTCTTGCTTACAACACTCCTGCTAATACATCCCAGAATGATGTTCGCTTTTTTTGCAATGGTGTTACACTGTTGACTCTCATTTAGCTTGCGGTACACTATGACCCTCAGATCCCTTTCGGCAGTACTCCTTCCTAGGCAGTCATTTCCCATTTTGTACATGTGCAACTGATTGTTCCTTCCTAAATGGAGTACTTTGCATTTGTCCTTATGAATTTCATCCTATTTACTTCAGATCATTTCTCCAGTTTGTCCAAATTATTTTGAATTTTAATCCTATCCTCCAAAGCACTTGTAACCCCTCCTAGCTTGGAACACACTTTTTTTTTTTTTTTTTTTTTTTTTTTTGAGTGCAACTTTTTCAATTGGCAAAACTAGGTTGGAGTTGTTTAGCCACTAAAACATACCTTGTCTTATCATATATATTTATGCTTTATTCATAAGAATGCCATTGTCAGCAGTGAAAACCATCTTAGCCAATTAAGAGAATTGAATGTTTGCTGCTGTTTATACTAACAGAAACCAATGTTTCCCTCAATAACTTTGTTTCCAGGGTCCTGAGCAAATTCAAATGGTAGAGAGTCATTCTTGGATCAGATCAAGAAAAATGAATTAGGAAAACATTAGCTTTAGTTTATAATGGCTACACATTAACCATACTTGCAGGAAAAATGCTGGTGGAGCAATAATGGCTAAGACTCTAAAGCAAAGCTGTGTCACGTTATTTTCACAGTCAATGGATAAACACAGGAAGCTTCCTGAACAGATCTGGCATGTGTCCAAATTGCATACAAAATGTTCCCCTCTGTGTGAATTTCAGGCACTTTTGTGCTAACTGGGACAAGTCTGTCATTTTATATGTATATTACATATATAAATAATATGAATTTTATTTGACAAAATACCCATGTTGCAGCTGACCCAATGCAGCACAGCAAGAGCTAACCTTAGTGGTACCACATAGCAAAATCCCACTTTCAGAATGGAAAAAGTCATCTTAAATGTTGTTCTGCCAGTTGAGAGCATTATTATACAGATGTCACCTCTTGACCTGAAAGATCCCCTTTTAAAAGTGAGATAACTTGAAAAGTTCATTTAGCTTTGTGCATCACACTTGAGAGAGGGAGAATGAATGCATGAATCAGTGGCTAACTGGGTGATGCAGTTATATATCAAGGTGCTTTGAAAGTGTTTGTCCCCTAAGCATGTTCAGGGAACCTCATATTATCCAATCTGGGTAATCATCCTAAAGTCTGGATGCTTATTCAGGCCTTAATTAAACCTTTTGAATCCCAAAATCTGTTTAGGCTGCCCTTGCCCAACAGCTCCATTTGCCTCTCACCCCCAACTTGCACAAAGACATCTGATGTGTTGTATGTCATCTTTGGGCGGGGGGGCCTACTGCCCTACTGCCCCTTCCTGCCCTTCGGTGACTAGGCAGCAGAATGTGGTATTTTCTGTGAACCCCAGCTACTGGACCTCTTCAGTCTTCATGACACATTGTGGATTCCCCAGAACATCCACCCCAGAGTCCATCATACTCTCACACATAGCAATAATAAATTAGGAACATTAACATTTTAACTCCATTGGACTGGCTTAGAACTAGGGTGAGGATTTACCCATATCACGTGTCCTGTGCTACCTGTGGGAATAGATATAATCTTTTTACTTGTTCACTGACCAGTCCCCTAAGAGCATGTTTCATGTGGATTATTTGCCGCTGACAATTTTTCAGCTACCAGGATGCAGCACTATTATGTATATGTGCTAGCTTGTTAGACCCTGAGTGAGTGACACAAAAGCCTGACATGCATTGCTCATGTTTCTCACTTGGCTCTGCAGAACAAGGTATCTGTATGCGAGTTTAAAGTCAGCTTTTTAGCCTGCATCATCAACAGAATGAAAACTGTACCGCTTTGTTTATCTCTTATCTACCAAGGTTATACACACAATTGGATCCTCATCTGGGTTTGTCCGTGTAGTGGGGTGGCTGCCCCACTCCATGAGAAAAAGGGCTGGAACAGGCCGGAGAGGCTATGCAGACCAGCAGCCAATCAGCAAAGGCCTGTGGAGAGCCAATCAGGGCAAAGAAAGAGGCAGCCAATCAGGGTCGGGATGGGCCCTATATAAAGTCTGCTTAGCAAAGGAGAGGGCAGTCTCTCCCTGACTAGCAAGGCAGGAGAACTGGCTCCTGAGGTAAGGAGGTAGCACCTTGGACAGAGCATTGTTGGGCAGGCTTGGGGGAGCAGAGGAGAGCGCCACCCCAGTTACCTGCCAGGCTGTGCTCTCCCCCTCTCCCTCCCCCCCCCCAAAAGGGTCGAGAAGGTGCATGGGGCCAAAGAGGAAGTGGCCCAGGGAAGATAGGCAGACAAGAAGGGAGAGAAGGAAGGCAGAGAGAGGCTGCTGCTAGAGGGTTCCTAGGTTGGGACCCAGAGTAATCGGTGGGCCTGGGTCCCCTCCCCTTCCTCCTTTGCACTGCACCTGGCCATGGAGGAGTGTGGCTGAGACAGACTACAACTTGCCTCTTAGGTGAGGGGCTAGACTTTGGGGTTGTAGTTGACTACTGAGGCAGGTGCAAGCTGGAGGACTGCTGTTTAAACCCCCTCCTCCCCCTACCAGAAGGGGTGAGAATGGGGAGCAAGGCGATTCCCAAATGAGCAGACAATGGCGAGACTCCATGCGCAGAGGGCGCTCCACAGCTGATGAGCTAATTCCCAGAGCAATCAGCAGGAGGTGCCAGCCGTGGTGAGTCCTGACCCTGTTACAGTCCGATCTACTGGATTTTGCAGATTTGTATGTAAAATTATTCAGTGTTTAGAAAATATGCAACAAACGCTTGGTGGCACAACTTGCTTCTTTTGCACTTTTCAATGCCAACTGATGTATGTGACAATATAGATGCAAGTTAATGCATTTCCCTAATTAATTTTTGTCCACATGTCCTAAAATGACTTAAATGTACAGCATACTATACTGAAATCATTTTTACTCTGTTATGTGACAGGGAGTGATTTGCTATTAGCAGCAAATGTCTGCAGCAATCTTTTGAAGTACATATCCTAATTAAAGTGAACATCCAATATGTTGGCCAAGGATGAGTCATGCTTCGCAACAGCTCTACAGGGTAGGGGACTTGAGCTTTGTACTCTTTCAAAGCTATGGCCATGTGAATACATTGCTCTCTTTTGGGTGAAATTGTATTTTATGCTGTTTATTGCATGCTTAGGAGGCACTTTAGTGAAGTCATAAGGGTGCCAAGAATGTGCATATGTATAGCATGGGACAAGAAAGGCTTGGGAGAGGGGGGAAAGGGCTATTTAAAAACTCCGTTGGCAAAGCTTTGTTGCTAGGCACAAAACCTACTCTATATGCAATGTTATTACTCAGGAGCAAGGTACCAGCATATTCCTAGTTACCATGGTTTCCCTGCAGACACAGTGCCCTCTCAGAAAGGAAACAATTAAGCTTAATTTTATATTCATTACTTAAATCACTTTAAATGGCTTTTAAAAAAAAGAATTGCAAACTAACATACATGGGAACGTTGTCATGACTTGATTTCTTACATGAGTTTTGTACTTTCACAGACAGAATATTTTTGGGTTTTTCCCCCAAAGGAATTTAAAAATAAATGCTGCTACAAAGATTCCTTTTATTAAAGAGAGTTGAGTGGTATGTGCTGAGTCTTCTGAAAATTGCAGGTGATGACTCACTGTGAAAGCTGATGGATTGTGCATTTCAGATTTAGTGCTTGACAATATCTTCTAATCACTGGCAAGCTACAATTGGCTTGCAGACTAGAATAAATTGCCTGAAACTTCCAACAACCCTGAAATCTCAACCAACTATAATGATGGCAGAACTATAATGATGGCAGATTTATTTGGTGAAAAATCCTAAAATGTGGAAATGGCCTCCTTCTAAAATTGCAGGGTGTTGATAGGTAAAAACTGATTCCTTCCAAGTACAATATTTGATTTGCAGATGTTACAGATTTTGGGATCAAATATGTTGCATTTTGAGGAGATATACTTTTTTTTTAAAATGGCTTCTGAGTTTGAGCCCATAAACAGCTGCAAACCTGCGTAAGCAAATTTAAGGCTGAGCTGGGTCTTGACAAATGTTGCCCTTTAGCAAGGCCCCCTTGTGCTCGCAAGCTGGGTTTACATGTTGTGATACTGATTCTGGATTCTGTGGTATTCTGTAGAAGCTTCATGTGGGGTGGGGGGAGTTTATAATGAATGAACTATGAAGGTGAATAATAATCAGTACAATAACCCCTTGTGTTATTTCCTTTGGCCAGATACTGCCACATATAATCACACCAATTAGTACTTTGGTCCCCAAATAGCATTATTAGTTCCAATATAACTGTAACGTTCTACTGGGAACATCCAGAACTGTGAGCCACTGTGCTATCTCTCTGCCCCAGCAAGGGTTAGTTTTGCTGGAGATTAGACTGTGAATCAGCCCCCTGCCACACCAGTCTGTCTTCCTTACCAGCAAACTTCTCAAGGCTCTCCCTGCCCAAACCTTGCCTAGCAGATAACAATCTGTGAACTCCAGCCCCTGAACTCCCTAGAGATGTCTCCAATGCACAGCACATAGCACTGTACATTCACAAAGTATATTAATTTTGCTGCTCTTTCAAAGCCCTAAGCTTGGACGGAATGCCGCCCCTTAGAATCTGCTGCCCCAAGCACGACCTTGCTTGGCTGGTGCCTGGAGCTGGCCCTGATTATAGCTTATTAACTTTTATGTCTTTTGTTAATAAACTTGTTTTATTTACTATTATAAAGCAACTCAGTACTGTATTTGAAGGGAAGAGTGTGTTTACCTCAGTTAAGTGATACCAAGAAGAAGGAATAAAGATAGAAATAGTTACAAACAAATAAAAATATGCTTTCTAATGGGTAAGACCTTAACAAACTACTGTCTCCGTTCAAGGTAGTTTCCTCTCTAAGCAGTAGCCAACTAACTCTTAACCAGGATCCCCACAGAATCCAAGAAGTTAGTTTTACTTGTCTCCTCAGGTGAAGGATAATCCCAAGTCTTTCTGCCTTAAATCTCAAAGTCTGCCTTTGTTTCAGGATCAAATTGATCCCCTAGGGTTCAGTCTCCGGTCTCCTTCAGGGGCTGCCTCCATCTTGATTAACGTGTCCCGTGGGGTACACCCAGGTGATACTTCCTGCTGCAGTTTTACAATGTAAATGTCCTCTTTTTGCCACCTTTGATACAAATGAATAGTCCATTGAATTTGACCACATCTGGTTTGAGGTGTTGACCTCTTTCCTTTGTCTGGAGAAAACCTGTTCATCAATTTCGTCTGACATGCCTGGTTTAAGAACATAAGAAAGGCCGTACCGGGTCAGACCAAAGGTCCATCTAGCCCAGTATCCTGTCGGCCGACAGTGGCCAATGCTAGGTGCCCCAGAGGGAGTGAACCTAACAGGCAATGATCAAGTGATTTCTGATCTTTTAGTATCCATAATTCCATACACAGCATTATTACATACATTTCACAATGATATTATTGACCCATGTGGTGTTAGTTTTCAAAATATGCCGTACAAGGCATATTTTATACAAATAACGTTGCAGTAGTGTGTAGGTGAGAACACAGAGATACCTAGAGTCATAGTAACTTTTCTCAGAATATGATAATACTCCCTGTGAGATTCATGGAGTACATGTAGCGTTCCATATAGCTTTAAACAGTGTACTAAATTCTTTCATTGAAGTCAATAGGGTTGCATGGACATTATTTATTTTTTGTATTAGGATTGGTTTTAGAGCATCACCAAGATTAGGGTCTCATTGTATTGGTGTTGTACAAACAGGTAGTAAGAGATGGCTCCTGTCCTGAGGACTGTGGTAACTTTGTAGTAAGTATATGTTGGCAAATGTTGACAATTTGATTGTGCTCCTGAACCATGAGGACACAAAGACACTTTTGCAATTGTTTAGATTAGCTCTGCTTGAAATAAGTCTGTTGCAATCACTAACCTTTTAATTCCACAACAAAGGACACATGGAGAATAAATCAACTTTTGAGTTGTGGGAAGGAAATTACAGTGCAGAAGGGATAATTATCATAGCAGAACATGTATTTAGGAAAAATCTTCTGTAGTGTACAAACACCTGGATCAGTATTTTTACCAGAAAGAAATGTTGAATGTCCAATTAATATAAGCTATGAGTGTTGAATAAAGTAGCTATAACATTTTGAAATGTGGTCTTATGAGAATCCAAGTAGGCATGAAGAAGTACAGTGCTGGAAGAGATTTCCAAGAAAAAGGAATGTACTAAAGTGATGTTGATGACTCAGCATGTGTCAATCTTCCCTGTGAGCCAATTAATAGTTGTAGAGCTGCCTACAGTTATTTATACACAGGCTTGGAAGGATTAGATTTTTATTGGTAAATGTCAATTTTACTGGCTACACTCACAAACCAATGGAAAAAAATATTTCCATTGATAATCAAAATTTACAGATAGGCAAATTAGGAAAAAAATGCTACTTGAGGACTTAGCATAGTTTGATTTAAGTATATTTACTTTGTATATTTTGACATATTGACAACTTGTGTGTTAACGGCAATAAACTTTATTTAATTACAGTATATGTTGAAATTCAAAACAATTATTGTCTGACCCCTCCCATAATTTCCAATGACCGTGAAAGTTTAAATAGATGACAATAGAAAAAAATGCTTAAAATAAACATTATCTGTCAAAATTACAAAATAAAAATGTAAATCTGCCAAGCACCCAAAAACAAATTGAAATGTGAATAAGTGATCCAGTTTTGTAGCTAGTAGTACGTAAACTGTACCAGTTAATGATTAAAAGTTAACATGGATTTTGAAGTAAACACAGATCTGAGCTGATGTGCGTTTTGGATAACAGGTTTAGACTAAATGTCCAGTAATTTCAGCTAAGTATTTACAAACTAGCAATAGTTTTCCACTATACCAGCTGTATAACTTAAAGGAGTTTACTCGGTTGCCATAAATATGGGTCTGTTGTAAGAACCTACACAGAATAAACAGGAGAGCTTGAAGGTGACACACATGAGAATATCCTATAGCTCAGTGGTCACAAAACTCTGCTGAGAGGTAGCAGTTCCCTGTTCAAACTCTTACTCCCTTTTTTGGGGGCGGGGATTGAACCCTGGTCTCTCTCCTCCCTTTGTGGAGCTGCTGCGCCAGAGTGACTTGCCCCAGGTCACGTGTTGAGGCTATGGCAGAAATGAATGCAGGTCTCCCAAATATTAAGCTAGTACCTGTATCATCCTTCTCTGTAATTCCAGAAAAATGTATCCTGGGATAATTTTAAATTGATTTCTTTATTTGGCCCCCTCTCCCCCACTCCCTAAATCAAGCCTAATGAGCTCATTCAGCACATAAATTGATATTTCCTTCAACATGTAGTGGAAGAGGAAGTAGCGCTAGGGTCCAGCAGAGGTATTCACACTCCAGCTATCTGAAATGCCATTGTAGTTCCTACACTCCTACATCCCAAATGGTGTATTGCTGTGGACAGAGGATAGCTGCCTCATTTCCACACCAGAAGTGTTTGCATTTCAATGGTGAATTAAGCAATCCCTGAATATAGTCTATATATCACTATGGGATCATACAAATACAAGGTGTTATTTTCTAGATATGTGTTTTTAAATAAAAGTAACTTTCTATGAAAACTAATTTTTTTTAGTTTATATTAATTATTACAGGAAAATATTTTTGTTTCCAGCAATTTGTTAATATATTGAATTCTCTTATCCATAGATTAATAAAGTTAGAAGGGACCATTCAGATAATCTATCTGACCTCCTGTATAATACTGGGCATGAAATTTCCCTGAAATAATTCCTGTCTGAACTAGAACATATCTTGTAGGGAAAAAAATCCATTCTTGATTTAAGAATTCCCAGTGATGGAGACTGCACCACAAACAACCCTTGTTAACTTGTTCCGAAGGCTAATTATTCTCCTTGTTAAAAGTCTGCACCTTACTTTATTTCTAGTCTGAACTTGTATAGTTTCAACTTCCAGCCATTGGATCTTGTTATATCTTTATCTGCTAGAATGAAGAGCCCTCTATTATTAAATTTCTGTTCCCCATTTATGTATTTACAGTCTGTGCATAGAGTAATGCCACAGAATAGAAGATTATGCTGCTCTATCGATCTCTAAAATGCTTCATATAGCAATTCTACTCTATTTCAGTGTAGCACTGCTATGGGAGATATTTATTGGCTTCATACACCTTATTCAGTACAACTAGGGTGACCAGACAGCAAGTGTGAAAAATCGGAAAAGGGGTGGGGAGGTGGGGGTAATAGGTGCCTATAGAGGAAAAAGACCCTAAACATCTGGTCACCCTAAATACAATAAAATTGCAGTTAATATTATTAGCACTGAAGAAGCTTCCTATCCAGTCATAGCATAGGGATGCTCTTTACATACATACATACAGTAACTTGTGTAATAATTACTGCTTGAGAACAAGAATGGAAAGGCATTTGCAAAACTAAAACTGTTGTAAAAATGATAGGCTCAACAAGTCTGTCTTACTCCAAAAAAGAGAATACAAGCAATAACCCTAATGTGAATTCCAGCCTACTCTCTCTATTGAGCAGAAACACACTAGAGGCTGTAGAAGTTGTTTTGTATACTACAAACTGCTCTGGGACTCGCGCTTTCTCTTATGCACACTGATGCTATTATGTTGAACTGTGACATAAACATTTTCTATTGCAGTGGGATGAACTGTGTGATCTAAAGGATCTTTTCCATTTCTAGATGCTATGATCCTGTAGGCACAACTTTGAAGTAAATATACTAAAAATTGCAAATAAACATTGAGAAATAAATTTCTGTGCATTGGCCAAATCCTGCTGAAAACCATTACTTCTTCACTATTACCTGAAGGAAACATGACTGGTTTACACTACGCGAGTAGGTCGATGTAAGGCAGTTTACATCAACCTAATTATGTCAGTGTACACACTACAGCCTTGTCCTGCTTATGTAAGTGCCCTACTACACCGACATCAGAACTCCACAAGAGGTGTAGGACTTACACGGGTGTAGTTAGGAGAACTTACTTTGGCTGTTTGGGAACCTCTGGCCTACATGTTTGTGGGAGTGGAGGGTACAGCACTTTGCAGGACTGCGCTGTCTGGGAGGGGAAGAGCTCAGTTATAGTATATATCCTGTGTCAGTCTCTATGGCAGATTGCTAACTTCCTGGTGATGACAAGCATTTCTGTCTTGCTTTGCTGGATCTTGATAGTAAAGAACTTTTATTTTATTTATTGATTGATTTATTGCTGTTCACACATTAGTCCTAATTGTTTACACTTGTCACACAGGGACGTAGGGCTAAATTAATCACGGACATTAAATGTGCTCCTACTCAAAAGAGACTGCAAAAATGACTCCTCCTTGGCACTGTTTTTCTGGAGGGTTCACCTTCCATGAGACTGAAACAGTGTTATAAAGTAATTTCTTTTCAAACAAAGACTGTTCCTTGGACGCTTTACAAAACAAACAAAAAATGGCACCATATTCTTCTTAATGGAAAGTTGTTCTCAAATGCCAATTTTTTTTAAAGCACAGATTACACAGGGAAAAATGTATACTATAGGACTAGCTTATTAACTGTCTGTGTACTTTCCCTATGCACAAGTCTCATGAGCAAGCATTACTCTTTTGTGTGGATGATGAGTGGCCAAGAATTAATGAGCAAAGTGAAACATAAGATCCACAGCTACGAGATGAGCAGGCAGGTTTCCGGCAAAATAGATCATGCACGGACCAGATAGCAACGCTTCGCATCATAGTCGAGCAGTCTATGGAATGGAACTCCTCGTTGTACATCAACTTTGTTGACTATGAGAAAGCATTCGATAGCGTGGATCGAGAGACTCTCTGGAAGCTCCTTCGGCACTATGGCATCCCAGCAAAGGTGGTTAACTTGCTTAAGAACTTTTATATGACGGCATACACTGTAGAGTGATCTATGGAGGGCAGCTTACAAACAGCTTCCAGGTGTGAACCGGGGTCAGACAAGGATATTTGTTGTCACCATTTCTCTCTCTCTTTGTCATTGATTGGATTATGAAGACATCCACTTATGAGCGCAGGAACGGAATCCAGTGGACGTTGTGGACCCAGCTTGATGACCTGGACTTTGCCGACGACCTTGCACTCCTTTCGCATAGCGAACAGCAGATGCAAGAGAAGACTAACGTAGTGGCAGCCATGTCATCACAGGTTGGCCTCAACATCCACAAGGACAAGACTAAGATCCTCAAGATTAATTCCATCAGTAATGACCCAGTCACACTGAATGGAAGCCCTCTGGAGGAAGTGCAGTCCTTCACCTACCTCGGCAGCAGCATCGACCAACAGGGTGGCACGGGCGCAGACATCAAAGCAAGGCTCGGTAAGGCAAGAGCAGCTTTCTTACAGCTCAAGAACATCCAGAGAGCTGTCTTTGGCAACAAAGATTAGACTGTTCAATTCCAACATGAAATCAGTCTTATTGTATGGAGCTGAAACCTGGAGGACAACTAAAACAACCACCAGGAAGATCCAGACCTTCATAAATAGTTGCCTTAGAAGGATTCTCCAGATCTGCTGGCCAGACACCATTACCAACATCTACCTCTTGGAGAGGACCCGTCAACTTCCAGCAGAGGAAGAAATTAGAAGGAGAAGGTGGGGCTGGATAGGACACACACTACGCAAGCAGCCAACCAACATCACTAGATAGGCATTGCGGTGGAACCCCCAAGGCAAGTGGAAAAGAAGCCGTCCAAGAAACACCTGGCGACGCGACCTTCAGGCTGATAGCATAAAAATGGGCTATACCTGGAACTAGCTAGAGCAAATGGCCCAGGATAGAGGACTCTGGAGATCTGTGGTTGGCGGCCCATACCCTGATTGGGGTGACGGGCATGAGTGAGAGAGAGTGAAACATAAGAAAGGTAATGCCATTTAATTTCAGTCCATAAGGGATCCTTCCCTCCTCCCTCCATGTTAACGCAGCTAAAGAAATAGAAAAAGATGGTTCATTGTTTTATCTTTGTTGATCCCAGAAAGCTTTACCATAGCTTTGTAGAGGAGCCATGGTCCTGTGATTAAGTTACTGGCTTGGGATTCACAAGATCTGTATTCAGTTCTGGCTTCTGTCATCTACCCCTTATGGTTTTTTCTTTTCTTTTCTTTTTTTTGGGGGGGGGGGCAAATCATGTAATCTTTCTGTACCTCCGTTCCCCCATTGGTAATGGTAAAATGGATATAAGAATATCTCCCTTCTCCCATCCTGTTTGTCTTGTCTATCTAGATGGTCAGATTTTTCAGATCAGGGATTGTCTCATGATGATGTGTATGTAGAGGGCCTATCTCAGTGGGTCCCTGATTCAGATGGAGCCTCTAGATGCTACTGTAACAAAAATAATAATACTAAACACCCCCCCGCCCCCATGAGTGGCCACTGCATACAGAAAGAGACAGTGCCCTTTATAGGAATGAAATAAAAAAATCCCCAACTTCAATAATAACTCATATGTGGGATGCCAAGGTGTAAGAGCACCCCTCGCCTCCCTCCTGCTCCAGTTCACTTCCTCCCAGAATGTGCATGCCACAGCCCAAAGAAAGGTTATCACAGGGCCCAGAGGAAAGATGTTGCAGAAATAACTCTACTTTGCTTTCTTTTGTACCCCCTACCCCAGTCAGGGATCCACTGTGTTTGCATCTCCTCCACTCTCAGAAGCAGAGATGATGATTTTGGATTAATTTATTAAGAATCCCATTTGACTTCAATGGGAGTACTACATGTGGAGGGGCTGTTGCACTATGGCCAATCCATAGTCCTATCTGATCTTTCATGTAAAGTGATCACATGCAGGACTCAGGATCACAGGTATGCTCCCTCCCTCCTACCAATTTACATAATTGCACAATTGGCTAGATTTGTTCCTTCCTCCTGAAGTATGTAGATTCCTTACAGTGTTTCCATGGCATCTAGCTCTAAGTGTATGAGTTGAAAAGTCTCTTTGGAAAAACTCGGTTGTCAGAAAGTTGATTAGTACCTTTCTGTAAGGACCCCGAGAAACATTTGTAGTCAAGCGCCCCCTGTTTCTAATGAAAGACAGCAACTAATCCCATGCACAGCTTTTGATTGCTAAACAGGGTAATAGCTCTCTAAGACTTAATTGAAAATTGTAGCCAGTACTAATATAGCAAATTTATATTTTTATTAAATTCTTCTTATTCAAAGCATTGCTTCAAGATGCACTATTTCTCCATCATTCTTTGCTCAGGGTTGGAGAAAAACTTTGATTTTTAATGTTTACTTTCCAGTTCACAGAACAGGGCCTGAACAAATTATTCTTGATGGTGAATTGTTTGCCTAATTTACTGCAATGCTGGCCTGCAATTATAAATAAACACTTAACTGATTTTGTTTGGTTAGATCAAGGAGTCTGAGAGGATATTTGTGAACTGTCAATGTTTCAGTGGCCCATTTCATTTACACCGTTTGCTTCTTTATCATAGTAAGTATGTGGAGCATTGTCTAAGGTTTTGAATAACAAGGGTGCAGAGATTTTTGTTAAATAGTATTTATTCCCTCTGGCATTTGTAAAAGTATGCTAAAGAATACAGGGCAACTTTAGCACAAGGGCCAAAATTTCATTTTCCTAATACTCCCCACATTGGGCATTTAAAAAAAAAAGCTTTTTTTGGTGTGTGGTTTATTTTAAACATCAGAGACTGAAATGTAATATGAAAGAAGTGCTATTGAGAATAGGGTTAATCCATATTAGCCCATTAATGTGCTAGATTAGCAGGCAAGAAACTAAATTATTCCTGGAAAGATCTGTTTACTAAAGTTTCAGTGCATATAATCATGGATCTATTCCATCTTAAGCTATGAGCAGCCTGCTCTTCCTATTTCTGCTCCATATAAACTAGTAAAAGCCTATGGGAATTTGGATGAATGACTTTAATATTTGCCAAAATGCAATTTTTCTTTAAGGGCCTCCCTCTTCCACTTCTTACACTGATAGGTAGCTCTGTGCTCCTCTCCTACATCTGATATCTATTAAGAGATTAAACTCTCTGCAGTGGTCTTGATGTGTTGGCTGTGACCTGGTGTACCTGGGGTAGTCCTTACTGGAAATGCCAAGGTCAGGGCAGGCTGCAAAAGGGAGAGTAGATACTTCCAAGACTGGTGGGTAACAGTGAAGTTAAACTCCTCAACCAGTCAAACTGTGCTTTTGATTCCCCATACTGGTTATCAAGAAAGAAAAAAATAATAATCACACAGCCTTCTTTATGGCATTCCAGTTTTCTGGCTCTCAGTCAGGACCTAGGTCCAGTACAGTGAAGTTATTTTACAACTCTACTCACATAAACAAAATGTTCTTCTGACCCCAAAGGTCAGCCACGTTACCAGGTTAGTATAGGTTTGGATCTTATCCAAAATACCACGCTGCTAGCCAATCCTTTAGTGTCTAAAACTAAAGGTTTATTATAAAGAAAAAAGAGAACAAGATGAGATAAGGTAAAATAGTCACATACATACAAAGACTTCAAAGTCCATATATCAAGTTCCTAGCAGTACTGGTGGGATGGGCCACACAGCTTGGATGGGCTATTCAGGCCTTTATTCAGAGCTTCAGTTTGTAGCAAAGTTCCTCCGGAGGTAAGAAACAGGATTGAAGACAAAATGGAGAAGATGCAGCTGCCTTTTATAGTCCTTTGCCATGCAGTCTGTGCTTCCTTTGTTTCAAACACAAGCTATCCAGCACATGGCTTGAAAGCCTTAGGGTATGTCTTAACTAGCAAAGTTAAAGCACATAGCTGTGTAGTCACAGCACCGCTATTAAAACAAACAAAAAAACACTTCCATGAGGGGAGTAGCTCCCAGTGCTGGGAGCCACTGCTCCCAGTGCAGGTGCACTTTTTTTTTTTTTAACCCCCTCCTCCGATGAGCGAGAAAGTTGCAGTGCTGTAAAGTGCCAGTGTAGACAAGCCCTTAGGTAAGCATTTCAACTTATTAGAAGAGAACCTCTGGAGGTCCATTCCTCACTTGAAAACCATAATGCAGAATATTTTACTGTATTAGTGCAAAACTCCACCTTGGATGTGCATTTGCTCCAATTGTAGCAATAGGGCCAGCCCTTATGCTGCTTCTATTGTTTGGAACTTCACAGATTCAGGAAAGATATATAATTTTGTATATTTAAATACACACACACACATTATAGCCTCACGGTTCCAGTGCTTGTAGCTATGACTAAGAGTAAAAGGCAGTTTATTTCTAACAGTTGTTTTCAGTGATTTATAATTTCCCCCAATATTAGCATTCAGAAGAATAATCTTATTTTATGTATTTATTGCAATTTACAACACATGAGGGTATCTTTCTGATCAACTGGGTACCTTTGACATTATTTTAAATAATCCAATAAAAACAGAACCAGCAGCAACCCCCTAGGAAAAACTACAACCTCTATGCAACCCAATCTATTCATCCACTCAGGGACAAACAGATAGGCATTGCAGTATGTCTGAAAGTTCAATGATTCCTGACTATTTAGGACCAAGGATAGAAGCTCATTTCTTAGCTGAAAACTCCTCATGGAGAATGTTTCATCATTCAGCTCCCAGAGTTACAAGCACCAAAAAATAGTGTTTCCACAAATAGGAACAATTTTGGTGCATTTCTGCTCTATTGACCAATTTCTCTTCCTCTTAGGCTGTGAATGGTCCCACTGGTGCTAATGTAACCCACATACCTTCTGGGTGTGGTGTTCTGTCCCATCTAGTGGCATCAAGACCACTAGAGAGAGATTAATGAGTTTGCTCTACAGCCTTAGCTAACAGGCAGTTGGCTTTTAGTTCATGCAGTAGAGGCTCATGCACAAAGCTCCAGAGGTCCCAGGTTTAATCCTGCCTGCCAACAACCGGGGTCTGTCGGTGTTACGCTAAGACTTGGAGAGTCTCCTTCAGATCAAGTGATAGTAGCCGGTGCTTTTGGAAAAGGAGGATCTAAATTCTATTTCTGCTTATCCCATCATATATCGCCAGTGAAGCCAAGACTTGTGTGAATAAAGTGGGCAGGATTTGATAGTGTGTGTCTGATAAAATGTATCCTTTCTCCAGATCTTTATTAGTTAAGTACTATTTTATTCTTTTTCCCACCTCAGAACTGTTAGATGGCCCCTCTAAAATTGTCTTAAGCTTGGAAGCACTAAAAGACCTATCACTTTAGTCAAAAGGTGAGACTAGAATTTAATGAGGGTATTAGCACAATAGATCACAGCTTGCATCAGGAAGCATATGTTGATTACTAAGCTGTGATTGCTTCAGTGCATGAAAGTGCTTTTCAAATCATATCAAACATTCTGCTTTTCCCAGAGTCAGTCTTGTGAGATAGCAATACCAACCTTTTGCAAATAAAATGTGGTTATACATTATTTGTCTTACAGGATCAAGAACTGAAGCCTGTTGTACTAGGCTCTTTACAAACAAAGGGACAGATCTGTATATGTATTTAGGCACCAGGAGATGCAGATATGCTCCCAAGTCCTCTTAAAATCAAGCATCATTGTCATAAAAGGGCATAGAAGTGGAAGATGGATTTTGACATAGTTGAGGTTCAGGCCTTTTAGGGCTTTCTAGCTCACAAAGGGCACCTTGAATTTCACCTGGATTAAAGAGATGATGAGGATGGCACACAGATGCAACTGGATTTCTTTCATCTAGCCTACTTCAAAGGCAAGCAGATCCATCCATACTGCACCAACTGTGAGTGGCCTTTTTGAGAGGATGGTAGTTGGCAGGTTTGTCACCATTTTACCATCGTTGGTGCCAAAGTGCCATTGACTTCCCTGCACAGATAGATGACGGGATATTATTTCATATATCATCTTCAGCTTTGTCACTCTTTTCAGGCACATCTAACAGAGTGGAAATCTGAGTCGAAAGGGAAGTAAAGTTACTTTTGTTCTATCCTCTCTATTCTTAAAAAGGATTGGGCATGATTTATGTTTTTTTAAAGATTTGTTTATCAAGAACCATTTCTTTTTAATCTCAGGTTTCCAAAGGTGTGATCACTGTCTCTTGTCTTCTATTTTGTTGCCTAGTAAGGGAGACAGAATACTGAAACTGTGAGGAAATAATATGGGAATGGATGCTTGCATTGTAGTAGAGGCAGCTTCACAGCACATCACAGGATGACTTTGGGAGGTGTGAAATGATTTTCATGCTACATTTCAAGCTCAGCTCCAGTTCACTAGCCTTCTGCATCAGTTAACAGATAAATGTCATATGCTTCCACTGCAAAAATAGCAGTCTATTTTTTCCAACATAACCCTTATTCATTTAGTCTTTCTTCACTTGCTTCAGTTAATGTCGTATGGTTGCATGCACCCTAGGCCTAGATTCAGCAAAAGAACTTAAGCATGTGTATAATTTTAAGCATGAGTTATCCCATTGAAGTCCATGTAATTGTGCATGTGCTGTGCTGGACTGGGACCCTAATTGTTGCAGTGAGTGTTTGCTTTTTTCTCATGGTCTTCAAGTTTAATCCTCTATTACAGTGAAGAAGGTACTAGAGATGTGCTAGATCCAAACTTCTGCACTTGGGGGAAGAGGTTCAGATCCAGACCAAGTATTTAAACTCAGGCCCTGTTTCTGGTTAGCACATGAAGGACTCTGAATATTTAATGTTATGTAATTGCTTCATAATACAATAAGTGCTCTTGCCTGAAGTCTGTGCAGCATCTCATCTGGTATGCCTATTTCCCGAATCCAGTGCTATTTGGCTTGTATATAAATATAATTGACTTATTCCATCAACTGTGTTCCACATTTTCACAATTACCATTAATAAAGAGATTTTGGAAGGGTGTGATTTCTGCTCCCAATCTTCCCTATATTAAACTTTGGCTTGTGCTGCACATTATGCAGATATCCAAAAAGAAGCAAGCAAAATCTTTCAAATTGTATTAAGCTCTGTTAGTAGGGAAATCTGAATGGGATATGGCTCAGAATAGTACTTTGGGTGTTGAAAGCCACCCTCCCACAGACACCTCTTAGAGGGGGTTGGAAAAGCAACATTGTGGATGAAAGAAATATTCATGTGAGCAAAATACTCAAAAAGTCTAAACACAACACAAATATTCTCACGTAACATGTTTGTGGGTAGTGATTGTTTCAAGGATACTGACAGTTGTAGTCAAAGAAATAAATTACATAGTACTTGTGCTAATCATTGTGTATTATGCACTGTGAGTAAGACAGGCCAATGACATTTTAGATGGTTACCCACTGCTCTCAAAAACATTGAACACCGCAGCAGGTAAAGGGTAAACAAAGATCTTAACAGTGGGGGTATGCTTCTGCAAAGAACCAAATCTAAAATAAGTCCCTGCCATCAGCATTGCCTGTTCCCACGCATCAGGAATTAATACACACCAGTCTTTGCTACCATACTAGTCCACAAATTGGGCTACTCTTGCTTCCAGGACTTTGTCCACACTGAAATATTTCCTAAAAATTGCTCCATTGCTTTAGCACTGCTGCAGCTCTACAGATGCTAGCGAAGGTGGGAATGCTGGTGTAGAGAAGCCACTAGCAGTTTTACCATTGTGTTATCAGTGGTTCTCAGCCTGCGGGGGCCCAGTCAGCACAGAGATGTGGCCCATGTGACATCTTCAGTGCCACAGAGGTGGTATTGGATGCAGCCCACAATGGTAAATCAGTTGAGAATCACTGTGTTATCTAAACCTGCAGTGCTAGAAGAAACAGTAGTAAAAATGCCAACAGACAGTCTTTACTTTCACTCCTACCCCTGACGGCCCTGTACTAATGCTGGGGCAATGGGATTTTCAAAAACACTTCCTTGTAGATGTAGCCACTCATGGCAGTCCTTTTTTTGTTAGGGAAACTTTCCCTCCCCCATCCACCACTTGCTTCTGGGGTAAAATGACCGGAAAAGTCCCTTTTTATTCAAGGGCCCTAGCAGGTACATTGAGACCCTGCTCATAGTTACTGTTTTATTTGAGACAATGTGTTCTCCCTAGCATACCAGCCTAAAAACTCAAGCTTTCCTCCAGCTGTGGGCCAAGAGTAACCCTTCCTTGTATTTTTTGCTACTCATTAGTTTGTCAAAGGGCCATCTCTCCAGACTTGGTATCTTATCTTGGGCAGTTATTACAGGATTAGCCTTTCTACTTTCCTGATTCCGGGGAAGTCTGTTAATCCCTTCCTGCACTGGCTAGGTATGAATTTGCCATAAGTATTTATTGCTACAATCATTTTCTCATTATTTGGAGCTGTTCTGTGTGGTCAGAATGGGCATCAAGGGAGGAAGGTTCAATGCCCATTGAAGGGTGAGGGAGACAAAAGGCTCATTTGTGTGCATTTCTTGACCAGCTCTGTGGGTCTTGACTGCATAGACAAGTGAAGCCCCTCCATGTCCCTCCCAATACTTTGTCCAATGAAGCCAGCTTACCTATAGACGCCGCAGTGTTGCCATAATACAGTCTTTTTGTAAGTATTTCCTAAGCAAAGCTCTGAAAGACTAATGATCTACCAGTTGGTTTCCTTAGGCATTTTGAACTCTCTGTTGGGAAGACCAGCTGTATTGGTGTTTAAAGATGTACGTGAAAAGGGAAACCTTCTTTTGAAGTGCACTACTTGTATTCATCAGAGAGCAGTATTGCTCAAAGAGTGATCCAACAATGTACAGCCTTCCATGGAATGACAAAGCTCTTCCCTCAGACAAAGAAGAAAGAGAGGTGAAGCTGGTGCATTAATTCAGGGAACAAAGAAGAAAACAATGTGCCCACTGCATTCTATCCAGATGAACTGAAAATATAAAAACAACAAGGAGTCTGGTGGCACCTTAAAGACTAACAGATTTATTTGGGCATAAGCTTTCGTGGGTAAAAACCTCACTTCTTCAGATGCATAGAGTGAAAGTTACAGATGCAGGTGTCAGAATATAATGCCTCCATCTGTAACTTTCACTCTATACATCTGAAGAAGTGAGGTTTTTACCCACGAAAGCTTATGCCCAAATAAATTTGTTAGTCTTTAAGGTGCCACCAGACTCCTTGTGGTTTTTGTAGATACAGACTAACATGGCTACTCCCTGATACTTGAAAATATAAAGGTCAAGGAAAGATTTATTCTTTTTCTCAGGGATGAAACTCCACTATCCATGCTGGCCTGACAAGTTAATTGTTCAGGTACGTTCAACTGAAGCGTTCTCAATAAAAGCACAAACTGTGTATGCATACAGAAAAACTAGTGAATAAATGCAGAATGCTCTAGGAATGCTAATCTTGAGCAGTGAAGATATAACAGGTTGTCAATGAAATAAGCTTTGAAGAGATGTTTTAAGAATATCTAGGGAGTTAATTTCCATCTTGATAGTCACTGATTTGCTGTATCACATTTTTTTTTTAAAGCAGTCGTTTATTTTTGGTGCCTTCATTTCTGACTGCCCAAAGTTGATTTTCAAAAGTTCTCAGCACGCACAACTCCAGCTGAACTCAATGGAAGATACACGTGCTCAGCATCTAAAAAACAAAATATCCCTCCTTCCCGTCCCCCACAAAAAACCTGACCCAGGTTGGATGCATATTTGGTAGCTACTATTGAAAGCATGGGCCTTGATCTCTTATAATATCCACTAGCTGTACTGTGTTCAAGAAATTAATATGAGAGGACCTGAAGCTTCCTGTAATCTTCATTTTCTTCTCTCTCTCTCTCTCTCTCTCACTCATTTTGGGTTATTGTCCGATACTTGGAGGTTGGCTAGAGACACATGCTGAATACCAACTACATTCTTTGTAATAGCCAAAGTGCAGTCTGACTATGAAGTGCTCTGTGTGCCTTGAAAGCTTGTCTCTTTCACCAGCAGAAGTTGGTCTGTGTAAAAATGGCATTCTGGAGTTTTAAGTTTGTCTTTCTCTGAGTGAGAGATCAAATACACTCAGTTTATAAATTAAAAGAGGAGTTTTCATAGTGGCATTATATCCTTCCAGTTTTGACACTGTTCCCATAACGAAATAACTAGTCTTTCACAAATTATTTTAACTGAAAATATAAATAATTGAAATAAAATTAATACATTTGATACAATGTAATCAAATGTATTGAAAGCTAAGCTCATCCCCTGCCTGAATTGTATTACTGATGCTATTAATATGCACCTTGCTTGAAGATTCTACAGTTAGACTTTGTTAACAATTCGGTTGATGATACATGAGCCAAAACTGAATCCAACCCTCTTCCGCTTGGTTGTATTGGCTTTGAGGGGGGGGGGGGCGTGGCAAAAGCAGTAAAAACTTATTTTAGTCACTAAAGTCAGCAGATATGACTCAATCCACAAAGAGAGCAGATCTCTATGGAGCAAGGACGTGTTATTTCTACAGTCATTTTTCTGTTCATAACTAGATTTAAGGATTGGGGGAAAATCCAACATTAGAGAAATGGAGCATCTTTATAGGTATGTGCTAAGCCAATGGGAGGCAAACGATTTATTGTAAATAGTGTGAAGCAACATCCATCTCCCCTAATGGGGAAATGTCATGTGTGCATCTGTTTTAAACATCCAATTTAATAGAAAGAACTTAATGCGAATGTAGGAACAAAATAAAAGCGGGATCACTCACACACACGGTGTTTCCATAGCAGAGGCTGGCGCTAAATCCCAGTTGGTTTGTATAAACTGCTCCTTTACATGCCCAGCGCAAGAGCAGACTAGACTTTCCATTGCACGTTCCCCCTGTCCAGGATTGGTGCGGGCAGGTCCACCCCGGCTCTGAGCAGCCCCTAGCAGGCAGCGAGCTCTCTCCCGTGGGAAGCACCAGCCTCGCTCCATTGCAGCGGGCCTCTGCTCTGCGCTCGCTCGCGCCTGCACTCAGGGCCGGGGCCGACTGCTAACGCAGGTGCAAGGTGCGCCAGGCTGCTACCACATACCTGGAGCGGCCGGCGCGGCGCGGGGAGCCCGGCCCAAGGGATGCTCGGCGGGAGCGCGCGGCCACTGGTGCACGTTCTCGGAGCGCGGAGTCTCCTCCCCTCCCGGTCGGGGGCCCGCCCCAGCAGCAGCAGCAGCAGCATTGCATAGACCGGGACTGCCAGCAGCCACTTGCAGAGA
The DNA here is from genome assembly GCF_011386835.1 of Chrysemys picta bellii. Classification (NCBI taxonomy): domain Eukaryota; kingdom Metazoa; phylum Chordata; order Testudines; family Emydidae; genus Chrysemys; species Chrysemys picta. Next base: position 74,954,923 of record NC_088793.1, on the reverse strand, counting down.
AGCAGTTAGGTAAAGGAGGCGGCTGGCAGGGAAACGTTTCCTCCTCCGAGCGGGCGTTGAGTCTGTTTGTCCAGCAGCAGCAGATCCATCCTCAAAGCAATGGGGAAGGTTGCGCTGAGCGGGGCGCAGGCGGGCTACCCTGAGGAAGAGACAGCAGCCGCAGCTTGCAAGCAACACGCCTCGCGGGCTGCCTGTGTTGCCTCCTCCTGCTCCCAGCTTTGAACCTTTTGTTTTCTCCAGTCGGGGGGGGGCAGCGAGCTGCTGCTGCTATGTCGGGAAAGTTCCAGGAGGCATCGGATCAGGCCAGGCTTTTGCTCTGCCGGGATCTGCAAGGCGCGGTGTGTGTTCTGAGGTGAGACTTTGTTCTCTTCCTAAACACCTTTCTGCCAGCTGTTCAAACCAAGTGGATTGCTCCAGTTGTGGGTGCGGGAGGAGAGGGGGGCTCTGTGTGCGCGCCGGGGGAGTGGATCATCTGAATGGAGAGAGGGGAGAGGTGAACCCCAGAATTGTGAGTCCTGCACAATTATCCCAGGTGCATTTTTTTCTTTAACTTACAGTGCGGAGACACCTACATGGAAATCCATTCACTTGACTAGTTCTCTCGTTTCTGACTGGGGCTGAGCTAGGAATGCACTGTTTCTCCATGGCACCTGGTGCCCTTTTACTCAGGCTGTTGTCTCTAAGCAGCTAGGACATTTTAGAAATCTGCACCCTGAAGAGTACTTGCATTCCTGGGCCCCAGGGCAACTGGCTGTCAGGCCCAATTCAAGCTGAAAATAATCTCTAGCCAGCCATCCAGGTGGGAAAAATCTGCTTCATCTTCAGGCTTTATTCCAGGAGCCATTTATCAAGCCATTAATTAATAGGCAGAGTGGTTACTAGGGTTTTATAACAGTCTTCAGCAGTTGCACTGCTGCAGAGTTCAGCCAAAGAAACTGACTCTTCTTTCCGAATCTAAAGGTGCTAAAAAGTAGAGGTTTTGTCAGCTATGAGGTAGGTGCTTTAGGTTTCTCACACAATTATTTCCACAGACAAATCTGCACATGAGGCCTTTCCATTTCTTCTTCTTTTTTAAGTGTTTCCTCGTCTGGCCCCTCAAATTCTGGCATTATTTTATATCTGCTCAAACTTGGCCACGAAACATGTGCCTTTTATAATGGTCTTTGGCCTCTTTGCAAAGGTGCTGAGAACATACTGTCCATGTTTTTTCTTGTATTGCCTGAGTTGTGGGCTTGTTTTTTAGAGTGGTTGCTAAATAAAAACTGTAGTTCAGTATGTGATCCAAACATGAAAGCTCCCTATTATCCTCTAGGAGTTACATTCATAGTAGATATTTAAAGGGTTGAATGTCATCTCTTATCTTCCCTTACCTTTTTAATAGTGATTCTTTACAGTTTGATTTTATAGCCTATACAGTATCTGTATTTCTCTATTTTTCCTTCCAATTCTCTCTCTTATGTATTGTCTTATTATCACTTTGTCTGCAGAAATGCAAATTAAATTGGGTGGCTGGGGTCTGAGATTTCTGCTTTAAAATATATTAAATAGATTTCAAGTCCAAAATACTTTCTACTAGAGGATGCATGTTATTTATTGCCTAAGAAAGGAATATTAACTTGTGAATTCTTGGACTGTGAGAACTGCAACATTATCTATCTAGTTATTTTAGGATTTTCTGTAGTTACCTGCAGTGTTTTGTATCTACGATCTTGATTGTGCAAAGTTTATTAGACAAAAATACTAACATACACTCATTGATATATTTTTGATTGAAGAGTGACTCTTAGCCAAAAAAGTGCCCCATCAGGTTGGAACAATTTTATTTGTGGGATTTGTGTATACAATGCAACTTTGTGCATAGCATCTTTCATACATGACTATACAAGACACACTACAATTCTACTTACTGAAACATTTCATAAAGATATTTTTTGGCAAATCAATTACGGTATAATTGTTTCCCCATGAAAATGGACTGAAACAAAGGAATATATGTGCATAAAGATATAAGCAACATCTACATTCCCCAAAAATGGGGCAGAAGATGTGACAAGCAAGTTGTGTGGGTGGGTGAGGGGACTGTCAAAAATTGTTCATTTTTTATTGAAGAAGAATGAATGTTTAAATACTGGGAAATATATTTTGTACAATGCATTCTTTGCTATTGTGAGGAACATATGGTACATAGCTGATCTTATAGCAGAGAGAATAAGAATCTGATATGAGAAACAATTTCTCAGATTAAATAGACCATTTCTGTATATCTGTTAAAAGCTGTTTTTCAAAAAAGCAGTTACTTGAATGGGAAAAACCAAGCATTGTCAGCTCTCCAGTGTGTTTTGCTTCAATGTTTGCAAAGTGTTCCACTCTCTACTATCAGTGATGTCAGTTTTAACACTTATGTTGTCAAGTTCCCAGGGTCATATTAGACTAAAACATTTCATTGTAACGAACCTGTCTACAGAAGCAGATTTGACACTGACCAGTGGTATTGAGGTTTATTATTTTTTTTATTCAATGTGATCATCTTTGAATAATTTTTGCTGGTTTCTATAACTGAAGTTGAATTTTTGCACTTATACTATCCCACATCAGAAACCCAGATGCTTTGCTTATGTTATTAGACAGTGTCCTTATTATTATAGTGTGTGTCAAATGGATAGCTGCCTTTGTAAATTGAGAAAATAATATGAATCATGAAAATATTAGTGGATCATATTCAAAAACTGCATGTAAACAGCTTTAACTAAGCAGGACAAAACTGACAGGCGCATACTCATTTCCCATTATCTGCTCATCTCTTAAGAGATGTTGACACTTTTCATAAGGTAATGGCTGATCACATTGTTTTCACATTTCATTCCTGTGCCACTCTGAAAATCCCCCTTTAATAATAAGTGTAGATGATGTTTAGAGGCATAGCATACTAAGGGCTTGTACACATTACCACTTATGTTGGTATAACTGATGTTGCTCGGGTGTGAATAAGCCATCCTTTCTCCACTCCCCGAGTGACATAAGTTGCACCAACCAAGTACCGGTGTGGACAGTGCTATGTCAGCAGGACATCTTCTCCCCCGACACAGCCATCACCTCTCTTGGAGGTGGGTTTATTATGCTGATGGGAGAGCTCTTCACCAGTGGTGCAGCTGCATTGGTAGACTTGGTATTGTAGACTAGCCCTAAGTGATGAAACAGTAGAAGAGGCTTGGAGTTTTGAAGTTGGAAACAGATATTGCTCTTGTGTAACCATTTGTGTGAAGATAACTTTACTTACTGTAGTAGAAAGAAATCTGGAGGAGTCTCTTACAGCCAGTGTAAGACATTGGTCCTGCTTTGAAGTGCTGTAGATATGATGGGGACATTAAAGCGTGTATATATAGGGATTATCACATGCTTCTTAGTGCCTTATTTCACTGGTAGAGGTTTTGCGTATTCATTCCAATCTATATTACATTCCACTGTCTTGAATAAACAAAAGATCTTATGATTAATTAAATATCTTAATTGGGTAGAATGTCTGCCAACATACTTTGCCTTTGCTCATTTCAGGCCACATTCTGGTACCCTTATCCATGTTGAGTAACACCTTGCTCAATGAGTAGTCCCATTGATCTCAGTGGGCTCAATTATAAGTGGCCTAATTCACTTGCATAGTGGGCATAAGGAAACCTAAGCTTCTCCCTCATTCGCTTGTGTTGGCTACCCACAACATCAAGTTATACAGGAGAGTTGGGAAGAGCAGCTGTCTCTGTGATGCTACTCTTCTCTTCTGCATAGGGGGCCAGGCAGGGAGTGGGTAAAGGCTTGACTCCATTCCCCCACGCCCTCACCTTATGCACTGGCCAGTGCAGCAGAGGCGGAAGTAAGCTGTGTCAGGAAAGGGCTGGCACAACTTCCTCCTTCCACTCCAAATTTGCTTCTCGGGCAGACCCACTGGGCTAGTAAGGTTTTATTCAACGTGAGTAAGGGTATGAGAATCCAACCCAGAGCCTGCCAATATTCTTACACCAAGGCCTTTTATTTAAGTGCAAGGAACACTTTCAATAGAACAGGTTTTTTTACTCGACGGGAAATTATTTACTCTGCAACAACTAGCATGACACAATGCTTGGGCTAAATGGCTCAAAGCTGGTTTTAGAGTAGTTAGCATGGCTGAAGTCCAAGAAGCTTTCTTGATGCACTGGTTCTTTTCCATCAGAATTATGAACAAATCTTGGGCATGTGAAATCAGTCTGGAATTTTGTAAATATACATCTTACTTCTTGGTTCAAATCTATGGCGTTTTTTGGATTCTTGGTCTCATCTTGGTTCTACACTGTGTGTGTGCACCGTATATTATGTTATGGGGTTTTTTGGGGGGAGGGGAGAGATTGGGAGGGAAGATATCTTGATGTGTCTAGATAATAGTCCTAGCTCTTACATAGCACTTTTCATCAGAAGACCTCAAAGTGCTTTACAAAGGAAGTCAGTATTATTATCCTCATTTTAGAGATGGGGAAAATAGAAATACAGAGAAGTAAAGTGACTTGCCCATGGTTAGCCAGCCAGCCAGTGGTAGAGCCAGGACTAGAACCCAGTAGGCTACAATGCCCCTCAGGAAAGCAATATATTTTAAAAAGCATGTGTAGTTTCTTTGTCTGTGTGCCAAGGGCTATAACAGGGATGGGCAACCTTTGGCATGCGACTCGCCAGGTTAAGCACCCTGGTGGGCCGGGCTGGTTTGTTTACCTGCCGCATCCGCAGGTTCGGCCGATCGCGGCTCCCACTGACCGTGGTTTGCCGCTCCAGGCCAATGGGGGCTGCGGGAAGCAGCGGCCAGCACATCCCTCAGCCCGCGCCGCTTCCCGCAGCCCCCATTAGCCTGGAGCGGCAAACCACGGTCAGTGGGAGCCGCGATCGGCCGAACCTGCGGATGCGGCAGGTAAACAAACCAGCCCGGCCCACCAGGGTGCTTACCCTGGCAGGCCGTGTGCCAAAGGTTGCCGATCCCTGGGCTATAACTACCATCCAAATTAGTAGTACAACTAAGAATTTAGACTTGCTACATACTTTTCTCATGTATTGATGAACCTGAATAAAGAAGAACGTGGATGAATTACAGTGATATTTTAAATGTAGGAAATAATTCAACAAGGAAGTCTGGTGACATTATAAAACACAGTACATATGTTTTATACATTACAAGTCAAGACCCCAAGACTAAACTAATTCCATAGAACATTTTGTGATATGAGGGAGGAATACTATTTAACACTTCGTTAGTAAAAAGGGGAAGAGCAGGGACATGAAGCTTTTAATCACTTAGGTTGCAGTTCAGGAAAGTACTTAAGTACGCACTTTAACTACACATTGGAACACAGCAAGTGCTTAAAGTAGTTTCTGAAGTCCCAGTTTAGTCATTCCATGTAAATTTACTTGAAAGAAACCTCATAAGATCAGTGGTGGCTTTAGAGTTAGTGGGGCCCTGTGTGCCGCTTCATTTTTGGGCCACCCTGCTTGGGACCCAACCAAGAAAAAAACCATTCTCTCTTATCTTCCCCCCTGTCCCCGGTTTTCATTCTTTTTTTTTCTTCATCCTCCTCCTATATTACAAGTAATAGGAAGTAAATGAAAATAAAGTGAGATACCTTGATTGGGCCAGGGGGTTGGGGTGCAGGAGGGAGCGTGGGGGTCAGGTTCTGGGAGGAAGTTTGGGTGCGGGTTCTGGGTTGGGGCAGGGAGTTGGGGGGTGGTGCTAACCCCTCTGGCGGTGGCTTCTAGGCGGGGGGGCAGGGGGTCTCTGCATGCCGCCTCTGCAGCTCCCATTGGTCGCAGTTCCCAGCCAATGGGAGCTGAGGAGTCAGGGTGGGGGCAACGCATGGAGACACCTTCCTCCCCCTCCTCCCCCCAAGGGCTGCATGGATATGCCAGCTGCTTTCGGGAGTGGCGCGGCACAGAAGGAGGGAGGCAGCATGGGCAGGGAGCTGCCTTAGCCCTGCTGCTGGCATGTCTCTGCACGCCCCTTGGGGGGAGGGGTGCAGCGGGTCTCTGTGTTCTGTTTGGGGTGGGGGCAGTGCACCGCGGGGGGGGGGGGGGCGCGCCAGGGGCATGCAGAGACATGCCAGCAGTTGCTTCCGAGAGTAGTGTGGGGCCACCGGCCACGGAATGCAGGCAGCCTGCCTGCCTGAGCCCTTCTGTGCCGCCCGCCGGGACTTGGGGGCAGGTTGTCAGACGAGATTTGTCCTGCATTTTAGGGGGCCCCCTGTCATTGGGGGCCCCGTGCCACAGCGCTGTTTGGTTTCATGGTAAATCCACCTCTGCATAAGATACAAGCATATGATGTGTCTCAGTATTCAAATATTTCAACACCTTTCTTTTCTGAAACATAGTTTACTGTCTAAGGCCCTGGATTCAGTAAGGTATTTCAGCACATGCCTAATTTGAAGTATGGGAGTAGTCCAGTTGACTTCAATGGCACTTTTTAAGGACCTTCCAGAATTGGGTATAATTTGTTGCCATAGATAGATAGATAGCACACACACACATAACTGTCAAAATAAACATTATTAAGATTGCAGAGTCAAGCACGCAAATGTTAGGAAATGCCAGTATTAAGGTTGCCTGTATTCTTTTAACTTATTTTTTGTGTGTGTAATTCCTAGGCTTTCTAAAACGCATACTGAAAAAGCAGAAATTTGATCATGTGGCATCCTATTGACGCCTGTGTAGTTGACATTCGTAGCGTTTGAACCTTGAACCACATGCAGACTTGTGCTACTTAAGCTAACAGACTGATAGCAGTAGTAGATAGTGAAATCCACTTGTAGAATGACAGATATTTGTTGGCAGCAGAGGAATGGCGAGACTCCAAAATCTTGAATTCCATTCAAGGGTCTGGTGGGAAGTGTGCTCCAGTGGGTGCAGACTTTTCTGCCCATTTCCCTCCCAAGTGTGACCCATCCTCCTTGTCCCCTCCAACCTGTCTCTTCCCCACATTAGGCTCCTCGTCCTAATACCATTCTCCTTGTCTATGCAGTCCTAGTTTTTTCAGGTTTCTCATCCCAGTCTTCTTGCTCAGCCAGTCACAGTTCACCTGAAGCTCCCATTTCCAGCCTTCTTGCCTAGCCGGTCATAGTCTTCATCCCAAAACACCTGCTTATATCCCTCCTGGCTTCAGGCCCAGTCTCAATGTCTCCACAACTTCCACTCCTGGTCCTTTCCCCCCGTTTCTCTAGCTGTTCTGTCTATTCTCCCTGTCTGCATTGTAGGTTTGGCTCTTTTTCCCCCTCAGCATTCAAATCAGGCATTATCCTTCTCCGTGCTGCCTGGGTATCATCGGGGGGGTCATTGAAAGCACAGGAGAGACTGACTCCCTGCTCTCAGTTCTGGTGCCCAAACCCAGCAGGGTCTATAGCAGCCCAGAGGTATAATTTCAGGGAAATTATACTCAGTCCTGGGCTGAAGCATAACCAGTGTAGAGGGAATCTTGGGAATTTAGCTGCTAAAATATAAGAAGTCTCTACTGAGCATGTGCAAATGGTGACTTTTTCCCCCACTAAAGGCTTATAGCTTGGCCAAATCTGGGTGGATTTTCTTGGTCAGAGCAAAAGGCACATCATTGATGCAAAGGCCAAACCCCTGCCAAGTTTAAAATGCTTGCTTCAAAGCATGGTGACATGAGAGCTTTTCAAAGGACAGGCTGATGGAATTTTTTAATATGGTGCCCTCGGGGAATTCTGTGCCAAAAAATTAAAAATTCTGCGCACAATATTTTAAAATTCTGCCAATTTTATTTGTCAAAATAACAGTACATAATCACACCATTTTCAATTATTTTGGTAATTTATTTCAAAATACCTGTCAGCAAGTATGTCTGTGACAATACAGACACACACAAAAATTCCCCCAGGACTAGAGAGTTAAAGAAACCTCTCTGACAACCCAGTTCCTGTTTCTCTGCCCCCTTTTCCTCCCCCTTAGAGTCCAGCTGGTAGGCCAGACACCCATAACCTCTTCTCCAACAGAGCCCTGCCAATACACCTGAACCCCTATTCCCCCACAGACTCGCCTTGGGGCCCCCCAGCCCAGATACTCACACTCCCTCCTCCCCCAGAGCCTAGTCATTGCCCCCACTGTGCAATGCAGAATTTTGCAATTTTCCCAGGAGTAATATGGGCAAAACAACATATTTTTCCTTAGACTTTTTCTTGGAAGTGGCTGAACTATTTTCACTGAAATTTCCCCAGAAATATTGAGTTGTTTTTTTTGTTTTTTTGTTTTTTTGGCAAAGTTAAAAGCAATTGAAAACAGGGTTTTATAAGGGGAAGTATCTGGCCACCTCGATAATCAGCAGTGCTAACAGCCCAGCCTATAATGTTACACATACAAAACTGTGTTAAAAGAACATTAAGGTTGCAAAGTCAAGCACACAAAAGTTAGGAAAAATGCCAGCATTAAAGTTGCTTGTGCAACCTTAATTCACCTCCTTTGTGCTTATGCATTATGATACTCAGGGCCAGATTTAGGGGCAGGCAACTGCCTGGGTGCCGTGCTTGGAGGGCACCGGGGTTGGGGTGCTATTTTAGTTGTTAGCATCTTATATGATGGGGATAAATCATGCATACAAATTGTGTATCCGAGTTGTGAAATGGGCTACAAATGCAATAAAAAATAATGTATTCAAAAGGTTAACAAATTGGGGTTGGAGGGGCGGGTGCTGAAGATGCTCCTCGCCTAGGACGCCATTTGGTCTTAGGCCGGCCCTGATGATAGTCTTTAATTACATGATTACATGCTATTTTTCCACAGGATTCCTTCCTCATTCAGTGCACAGGATGGGCAGTGTTCACTTAATGAGCAGCTACTCCATATTTTGTTTTCTCCTCATTGTTCAGTGTGCGGTCCCATGCCTTATGTGCTGCACACTATTCAAACCCTGCTCCGAAGACAGAATTATTCATTTCATCATTAATTTTCTATAGTGTTCATCACTATAGTATCAGAATGCTTTGCAAACGTTAATTAATTTATCCTCTGAACACCACTGTGAGGCCAGGAGGTGGTATTATCCACATTTTATGATGGGAAGCTGAGGTACAGAGAAATTAAGGTCAAAAGTGTCCACTAATTTAGGGTGCTCAATTTGAGTTACTTTAAATTCCAGAGAGAAAATGTATGCAACAGATGTACAAAGAAAAAAGCAGATTTTTATATGAAGATTGTAAAAATCATCTCTTTCGACAGCTGAATTGGATAGACTATAAAAACTATTAGAGTAGTTTATTGCTTTAAGATTTACTATATTTCATAAAATCACACCTTTTTGAGCATCCTTTAAAGTTCTGTTTTTATATTAATGAAAAAGTATGTGATTTCTCAAAAGTAATAAAGACACTTTTTAAAAAAGTGTTGAAAATGATTCTGAAATAGAAAAATTGAATTTTGTTGTTTAACCTGCAGAACATCAGGATTTATTTAGTACTTTAGCCTTATTCCATTGAGCCTTGTATTCTATCAGATCATTTAGGTTTAAAGTCTTCAGTATTATTTGTCACTTTTGAGGTTTTTGTCCCAAAATCTGTTTGTGATTTTGTATGTTGTTGACAGGAGTTGGTGTGTGTGTATATAGGTGTGTCTAACTAGGAAGCTATTCAATTGTGTTGTCCTGCCCTGGGTATTGTTTGTTATAACTTCTTGTATTATAAAAAAATAATGTGTGTGTATGTAAGTACACAAACTCTCTTTATGGTACAATAAGTTATTCTAACTTATATTTTATATCATAATTAACAAAAAACCCACCAAAAACCCTCCTTGAAGCATTTAAAGAGTGCACTCGAGTGCATGCTTGCACTCAATCTCTCATCAGAGGTTTGTGTGTGTGTGAAGTGCTTTAGAAAGGTATGTAGTAACAGCCCAGGAGATGGAATCCCTCTATTCACAGAGAAGAATCAACACATTTAGTGGAAATGAAGAGCCTCCGCCCCCAGAATGCCATAACTCTGATTGGAAGGACTCACCATTAAAGCTGAAAAGTTAGTTTGGCCTCCAGGACCACTGCGGGTTTGTCTACACTAAGGCCTTGGCTACACTGGCACTGTACAGCGCTGCAACTTGCTGCGCTCAGGGGTGTGAAAATGCCCTCCCCTGAGCGCAGCGAGTACAGCGCTGTAAAGCGCCAGTGTAATCAGAACCTGCAGCGCTGCAAGCTATTCCCCTCGGAGAGGTGGAGTACATACAGCGCTGCGAGAGAGCTCTCGCGGTGCTGGCGGCGTGACTACACTTGCACTTCACAGCGCTGCCGCTGGCATAGCAGCATCACTGATCATGACTTAAATCAGCAAGCAGGAAACGTTGATTTAAATGATCATTTTCAGTCATGTTTTCAATTGTACTTTTTAGTTATTTTCTTAAAGGTTGATCCTCATTGGTTGGTAATCATTAAAAATGTTGATTTGCAATTAAATATAGCCTTTGTACTAAGTTTGGTGCTTCTTTTTGCTAACAGGAGAATGTGCCATACCTATACATGTATATATTTAAGCAATGATATACATTAATTTACATTCATTCAGATTCTTAATTTTTACATTTTTAATTAATTAGAAAATGATGAATGAGCTATTTCTTATTGACTAGATCATGATTAATTTTTTACTTGTGATTTGTCAAGTTCTATTTGGATGGAAATCAAAAATGCACTAAAACAGCATTTTAAATATTTTTATTTAAAAAATACATTAAATATGCTAAATGCAGGAGGGGGAAAAAGCTTATCAAAAGTTTTGCATTGAAAATTGATTTCTTAAAGGAAATATCTGTAGTTAATCAGTTGAACTGATAGTTTCGTATGCTCATGGCCTTCTAGATTTTAGAACTGGTAGATTTCATCCTCTCACCTACTTTTTCAACTCCCAGTTGGTTTCTTAACTATGAATGGGCTAGTCATTGAACTGAACTAGTTGAATAAACTGAAATGAAGAAAATGTTTTCTATGACCCTGCAGAAGAGACTGCTGCTGTCACAAAGTGGATGTCAGCAAACTCTGGTTCCAAGTGCTAAGCCAATGACTTCTACTAATTCAGTGGTTTGACTTTCTTTAAACCTTGGCAACAAATGTACTGTTTATAATTTTTTAAAAATCATTTTAATAGATTCTAATGAGTTTAGGCCTCCACGTAGATTGTCAATTTCAAATTTAGTTTTAAATAGGTTTATTAAAAAAGTTAAACAAACCTGTGTTTGATTTAAAAAAACGTATTTTTTAATGTTATCGATTTTTATGCACTCTGTGTAGGAACACCATCACTTCCTCGAATTACAGTAGCTACATTAATGGAAGCATTCTTCCATCAACATAATTGCATCTACACTGGGAGTTAGGTCAATATAGCTTATCTCGGGCACGGGTGTGGATTTTTCACACCCCGATCGACATAGCTATGTTGACCTAACTTTTAAATATGGACCAGATTTGAATCTTTGGAGTATCTGTTGAGGGTATGTCTAGACTAGAAACACTGTAGCATTTCCAGTGTAGACATTTTATTATAGTGATGTAGTAAATCCACCTCTCTGAGGCCTGGTCTACACTAAAAAGTTAAATCAATGTAAGCTGCCTTGCATCAGCCTAGCTGTATGCATGTCTACACTTGATGTAAGCACTCTCGTACGGCGACACACTTACACCAGCTCCTTGAGCCATGGTTGATGTAATGAGGTGACATAGCATGAGTGCAGACACTGCATTACCCATGTCGTCCCTAAAAGTCCTTCAGCAGCTGTCCCACAATGCCTGACAATGACCACTCTGGTCACAAGTGTAATCTCCACAGCTCAGGAGTGACCGAGACTGAAAGTTTCCCCTCTCTTTCTCTCCCCTCCCCTTCCCCGCCCTCCCCACACTTTTAAAAAGCTCTCAAATGTTTGAAAGGCTTTTTCCTGATTGTCCATCTTACCGAGCACATTGAGCAGCTCTCCACTGTTGTCTGCAACTGCCCAACTGACCATGCCAGCTACACGCTTCAGATGCACTCTGGCCTGGAGTAGATGGGAGCTATTAGATCTCCTGAGCCTGTGATGAGAAGAGGCTGTGCAGGCACAGCTATGGACCAGCCACAGAAACGTGGACATCCATGAGCAGATTGCACAGGGGATGCGGGAGAAGGAGTACAACAGAGATCTTCAGCAGTGCCAAGTGAAAGCGAAGGAGCTGTGGCAGGCATATCAGAAGGCTTGGGAGGCCAACAGTCGGATCTGGTGCTGAGTCACAGACAAGCTGCTTTTACAAAGAGCTGTATGCCATAGTTGACGGAGACCCCACCTGCACCCCACAGAGCATGGTGTATATCTCCAAGGAGCCGGAGTCACAGGCCCTTGCCTTGAAATAGGACAAGGAGGAGGAAGAGGAGGAGACTGGGGAGCATATGACTGGAGGGGGGTGGTCCAGCTATGCTACAAGACAAGATCTGTTTGAGACTCCACCACAGTCCAGTAAAGCATGGATGAGCCCGATGCAGGGGAACAAATGTTGGGTAAGTGTGTAAATGTATTTTCCATTACAATGAAGTACTGGTGATGCCCCCAGCTTAGCAGGACACAGCTATTGACTTTTCACTAATTTAATACTAGAAGAGGTAGCAGTATAACTAGAGAGGTAGGTTTATCTGCTTTTTGTTCTCCTATGGAGTTAGGTGTGGGCAGAGGGGTATGCGGCGCAGTTTGTTTATGTATGCAGGGATGTCCCTCGGGGATCTTGATAAAACTTTTATGGAGTTTCTCTGTAGTCCTTTCCTGAAGGTTTCTACAGATGGCACCCCTATTTCTTTCTCCGTGGTAGGACACTTTCCTATGCTGGTCAGCAATAACTTTGGCAGTCACCATTGCAGTCAACAGGCTAATGGCATATAGGCCCTGGCGGTTTCGGGATGCCAGCAGCAGCTGTATTCTTTGTGCCTTTAGCACCCTCAGGAGTGAGATATTAGCTAAAATCACCACTGCCTGTAGAAAATGGTGCCAGTATTTAGTACCATTTTCCTCTACTCATGACTTCATGCAACCGAGCAATTCCCTTCTCGTTTCCCTCGCCCCTGACAGGCCATGCTCACCATGGCTGGTGCAGTGAGTGGTGCAGTGCACAAGCACTCCAAAGCAGAAGTGTCCTTAAGCATGTCTTGTTTAAAACTTTAGGGGAGCAAGGGAAGGGAGTTCTGAAATCTTTACTTTTTCTTTTTATTGTGACTATACTTACAGTGGAACCTCTGTGTGTTTCATCTGTAGCTGCTGCTGTTATGACTTTGAGGGGTTCCTGCTCCACACCCACACAATGCCTTAGCCAGTTAAGGAGGAGAAAGAAGAGGACTTGGGATGACAAGTTCAGCGAGATCCTGCAAACCAGTGCTGTATCAGACCATGAGCAGAGGGCCTGGAGGGGGAACATTGCAGACTACATGGAGAAGGAAAGAGCAGACTTGAGAAACTCTCAGCAGAAAGAAGAGAGGGAGATGCACTATCCATAATGGAGCTTTTCCAGCAGCAAACACAGCTGCTGCAAACTCTTGTGGACCTTCAGATTTAACAATCATGGGCTCATCTTCCTTTTCAGCCTCTGGAGAACTCCATTATAGCACCTCCCTATGCGCCCCTCAACATTTCAAATGGAATCTGGGGGTGCATCCCTACACCTGCCGTTCCACACCAGGGGACAATTGGGACAATCACAACTTCATGTACACTGACCTGTGAGAGCAGTGGTTGCTAAAATGGAAATCAATATTCTTAAGCTTGGTTTCATACATTTATTAAGTTTTTAATGTACTTCCTTTTAACTTGCGCAGAATTTTTTGCAGTATTTCTGTTAGTCAATAAAATTCTATTGTTTGGAAAATAATTCATCTTTATTAGCTCCCAAAATATGCTGCAGAATGCCTAGCAGTATTAAAAGCATCCACTTCCTTGTTGTACACACAACTCATAGGATCAGTAACAAACACAGTGTAATGATCATAAATGTACAGCAAGCGCTGATCATAAATGTACAGCAAGCGCCACAAAATTAATAGGTGCATTGACAGTGTTACATTCATGCATGGGCACCAAGTACCTCAAAGTTGCTAACAGGCACTAGAACAGCAGGGCGAGGTAGAACACAGTACATCACAATGCATTACTATGACTCACTATTAAAGTGCTCTTTCAAAGCCTCCCTGAGTTGGATAGCTCTGCATTGAGCTCTTCTAATAGCCCTTGTGTCTAGCTTTTCAAATTCACCAGACAGCCGCTCCACTTCCACTTTCCATCCCGGCTGCAACATTTCCCCCTTTGCTTCACAGATGTTGTTATGCAGGTCACAGCAGGCAGCTAGAACCACTGGGACGATGTTTTCATTCAGATCCAGACTGGTGTGTAAACAATGCCAGCCTCCCTTCAATCTAGCAAAAGTACAATCAACTATCATTCTGCACCTGCTGAGGCAATAGATTAATTTTTCCTTGATGCTGTCAAGATGGCGGGTGTACAGCTTCCTGAGTTAGGTAGGCTGGGTTTCCCAGGATCACTGTTGACATTGCAACATCACCAGTGATAATACACCAATGGGGAAAGAAAGTTCCTGCTTGTAGCTTTCTGTACAGTCCTGTGTTCTTAAAAATGTCAGCGTCTGTGGCAAGGTGGTCTGGTGCCAAAACAGGAATATGAATTCTGTCTATTGCTCCACTGCAGTTCAGGAAATCCATTGCTGCAAATTCATCCATCTCAGATTGCTGATAGTCACAGTCCTGCATAGCAGGAGATGATTAATGGCCCTGCAGACTGGGATGGCAAGGGCCCCTTAGTGGATTTTCTACCATCAAAATCATTTCCCACTGACTGGTAGCAGTCTGGTGTTGCAAACTTTCAGAGTGCGATTGCCAATTGCTTCTCCACAGACAATGAAACTCTGATTCTGATGTCCCTGTGCTGGAGGGCTGGCGCAAGCTTTCCATATAGATCCAGGAGCATGGCCTTGTACATCCAAAAGTTCTGCAGCCACCACTTGTCATCCCAAATCTGTATTACAATGTGATCCCACCAGTCAGAGCTTGTTTCTCAGGCTCAGAAGCAATGCTTCACCATCTGCAGCTGCTCTGTGAATGCCACCCACAACTTGAATTGGCTCTCGCTGTGTCCCACATCAATCTGTCCTCCACAGAATCATAATGTTCCCTTCTGATTCAGTGGTTCTTGTGACTCTACAAATACTGAAGTATTGTGCGCCCTGTGCTTGCAACACTCATGACAATCGTGCAGAACTGTGCAGGAGTTGTATAAAATTAAAAATATAAATTAATGAAGATATCCTATCTCCTAGAACTGGAAGGGACCTTGATAGGTCAATCAAGTCCAGCCCCCTGCCTTCACTAGCAGAACCAAGTACTGATTTTGCCCCAGATCCCTAAGTGGCCCCCTCAAGGACTGAACTCACAACCCTGGGTTTAGCAGTCCAATGCTCAAAGCACTGAGCTAGCCCTCTGTGCTTCTGTCAGAGATGGTGGACAGTGAGGAGGGCCAGACAGGTCTGAGAGGTGGTTTTTTTTTTTATTTTTTTTTTTATTTATTTTTAAAGGTGCAAAACTTATGGGATATAGATGACATTATGAGATGGAGACAGTTGCATGCTGGGAAGTTGACTCCTTGCTCTCAGGCAGCCAAGAATGACTCGTTTCTGCCCCCCCCCTCCCCCTTGCATTGCCAAAACTTCCCAAAAAGTGCACTGGACAGTGGTGAGTTGCATGCTGGGGTATATACCCATGGTGTACCACACTGTGCATCGACAGAAGTGCTTCTGGTGAATACGCATAGCACCAGTGCAGGGAGCCAAGTATCACATGTGCAAGTGATATACTAACTGTGGTGACATTATATTGGTGCAACTTGTATCGGCAAAAGTTTGTAATGTAGACATGCCGTGAGAGGCGGTAGCTAGGTCAACAGAAGAATTCTTCTGTCAGCCTTGCAGTGTCTACACTGGGGCTTAGGTCAGTTTAATTACATTACACAGGGCATGACATTTTTTACGTCCTTGACAGATGTAGTTAAGATGACCTAACTGTAGTGTAGACCAGCCCTGAGACGCCAAATGTTGTTTGTGATGTGAAGGCGGATGTCATCAATACTCACTCACCTCGGCTTGTTCAGAGTGTTTATGAGAGCAGGGAAATATACTGTACCTAACTTGTAAGAGGGCAGGCAAACCTTCTCTCTTTTCCCTGAGACGTTTCCACTGCAGTTACTATGTGGACACCTGTCTACCAGGAACTGGACTGTATCCATTCACTCATTTCACAGAGACTAGCTAAAAAACATCAGTTCGTAGCAGTGTATGGGTAATACTGACCCGGGCTGGATTTATTTCTTTACATATATTTAAATTGTCTATCCAATCAAGCTCTAGGTATCTGTACAGTTATCTTAAAAAATACACCCCCAAAATCCAAAAAACTGAAGGAGAAATAGCCTTACCATAAATAATTCTGCTGCCAAGCCACCTCATGTCTATAGCCTGGTTAGTTCTATGATAAGCCTGTATTACATTTAATAGCTCACCATATGTAGCACCAGACTCCAACTTCCTCAAACTGCTCCTCCCAGAAAGGCCCAAGAAAACAAGTGAGCATTGTAGTGCATCCTGAAGGCTGTAAAATCTGAGCTCTGTAGAATGAAGATGAAGGAAGAGTTCTAAAATTGAAAATCCTTCTTGGAAAATGACCTGCCAGCATCTCTCTCCCTTTCAAGCCAAGGGACTGTCATCTTGAGCAGCTCTGCTGATTGCAGTGAGAGGAGTGGGATTTTTCAGGCAGCCCAGTGAAAGACTGTGTATCCCGTTATCAGTCCTCCGAGGCATCTGGTTGATCAAGCCTGTGTGTAATTCCTCCCCCCCCCCCTAAGAATACCAATAACTTTTTTGTTTTATTAGCATACTCAATTAGCATAGTGATTACACACTTTAAAATATAAATGCCTTTCTAGCCTATTTGTGATATAGATGAAATATGGTATTAGAATTTAGCTGTGTGCAGCCAGATGGCTTATATAGTGTTGCTAAGGAAACAGACTATGAATGTAGTGGTAGCTGAATGTCCCCAGAATCTCAGACTATTTGAAGCTGGTATTTTTAACCCATGTAGGCAGATAGATAAAATAGATACAATTATGAAATATTAATTTCCTGGGTTTTACATTTCATTAGTTTTTATTGCTCATTTATATTTACTAAAGGTACTTGAATTCCTTACTGTGCCAACAAAGGTACATGGGGCACTTCGCTACAGTTTACAATTAAATGATAAAACAAAATGCTAAGAAACTACAATAAAAGATCTACCATAAAAAGAATCATCAAAACTGTTTGATGGATGGGTAAAGATATAAAGACCAAACAGCGGTAGGGTCCTATGGAAAAACGCCTTTGGGGTGGGAGGAGAAGTTAAAGGTAATTCAAGTGTGGAAGAGATAGAGCTACCAGTGAGGATGATAGAGGGATAGGCTGTATCACAATTTGTTACTGTTTGGTCTTCATAACAGCCTGTCAAACTACACTCCAGACAGCAGCCCTGCCCAGGAAAGGAATTTGATACCTTGTTGAAGGACTATCATTGAGAAGGTATCAAATCTGCAATCTCAGGCTATCGACTTTGATTGACTCTCAAATACTGGCCTACCTCCATGGAACAATATTTTTTCTTCATGGTGGTGTGTATGGCTAGGGGAGAGGACGACAGAGAGAGAGAGAGAGACTGTCCTTAAGAAGCATGCTGCTGTGAGCATCATCGCATGTCAGAAGGACTTGCTGGAGAGTGAGAAGGCAGGAGGGACACTGCCTTGCCTGAAAGGCTGATAAACCTCAGACCAGGGGTGGCCAACCTGTGGCTCTGGAGCCACAAGCGGCTCTTCAGAAGTTAATCTGCGTCTCCTTGTATAGGCACGGACTCCGGGGCTGGAGCTACAGGTGCCAACTTTCCAATGTGCCGGGGGGGTGCTCACTGCTCAACCCCTGGCTCTGTCACAGGCCCTGCCCCCACTCCACCCCTTCCTGCCCCTCCCCTGAGCCTGCAGTGCCCTCACTCCTCCCTCTTCCCCCACCCCTCCCCAGAGCTTCCTGCACGCCATGAAACAGCTGATCGGGAGGTGCGGGGAGGGAGGGGGGGGCTGATTAGTGGAGCTGCCGGTGGGTGAGAGGCGCTGGGAGCAGGACGGCAGGGAGCTGATGGGAGGCTGCTGACTATTACTGTGGCTCTTTGGCAATGTTCATTGGTAAATTCTGGCTCCTTCTCAGACTCAGGTTGGCCACCCCTGCCTCAGACTCACTTAATTAAAGGGTGGGATCAAACTTGGGGAGGGTTCCTCTCCGTTGTCTGTTATTTTTCAAAGATCTGTAACTCTTGAATGCTTTTAAGAGTAAAGTCTTTGTGGTTAAGAAACTCCTTGGGTAAGCTTCTGTACCTGGCTTTCCTGACACGTTGTCCCCAAACGGCTTGAATTACTGCTTAGTTGGAGTTCTGGGGGAGTGTGTGTAAGTGACTTGGTGGACTCAGGAGGCTCTGCTTGTAAGGCACTGATTTCAGAGTCTGGGGTGGTTGGTTTGCAGAGTGTCAAACAAGGGGTCTGAACCTGGGAGCGTGCCCTATAGACCCAGCACTAGAAATAATGACTAGACTCTGCTCAGACCCAGTTGGCTTGGAAGCACATGGGATCCAGCAATTAGGTGCACTTGCAGCAGACTGGTGACTGAATCGGGCCAGGTTGTAAGAAGGCAGTACACCTCTACTTCGATATAACACTGTCCTCGGGAGCCATAAAATCTGACTGCGTTATAGGTGAAACCACGTTATATCGAACTTGCTTTGATCCACCGGAGTGCATAGCCCCGCCCCCCCGAAGCACTGCTTTACCGCGCTATATCCGAATTCGTGTTCTATCGGGTCGCGTTATATCGGGGTAGAGATGTATAAAAAGAGAGATGATACTAAATGCGCCTTTAAAACACTTTTTGAAAGGCTCACCTTCTTTTAGCTGAGACCTACCTTATTACGGCCTCCATCTTGCAGATATTTATACATGTGCTTAACTTAAAGCGTATGAATTGTCTGTTTGATTTCATGGGGAGTGTGCCCATGCTTTAACACATGTATGTTTGCAAGATGGCAATCTGATTCTGAGAATAGATGCTCCATGGATGGACTGAAGGGGATGGCGGGGAAATGACTTAACAAATCATATTTGTCTGAAACAGGGAAAGGTAGCTAGGCCTCTTCTCTTAGCAGGCATCTAATATGGTGCTGATTGGGCCTGTGGAGCTGGGGACGTGGCACTGGAGGCTCCTGCAGAGATTGCAAGAGTAGATTTGAAAATGTTTGTTGAAGAATTAAAAATTATTGGGGCTGGTCTAGCAAAGGCAATCTGTGAACTAAAATATGAAGTGAAGGATTTGAGGGAGAGTCTCAAGTATGTAGAACTTGTTGGAAGATGGAATTTCCATTCTGCAGGAGATTCTGGACTCTTCAGAATTAGTTTGCATTCTGAATTGGAACAAACTTTCTCATAAATTAAAGATTCTGAAAAAAATGGTTTGGGAAACATTTAAATGTTTTCTTAAATAAGTTAAAACTGTTTCATTTTGATAACCTCAAAACATTATTGTATTAAGTGTGTGTGTGTGTGTGTGTGTTTGTGTGTGTGGAGAGAGAGTTAAAACAAAATAAAACCAACTTTAACGTTATCAAAATGAAACATTTTAACACAAAATGAGTCTAAATCAGTGTTTCCCAAACTTGGGACGCCGCTTGTGTAGGGAAAGCCCCTGGGGGCCGGGCTGGTTTGTTTATCTACTGCATCCACAGGTCCAGCCAATCACGGCTCCCACTGGCCACAGTTCGCTGCTCCGGGCCAATGGGAGCTGCTGGAAGCAGTGCAGGCTGAGGGACCTGCTGGCCGCCGCTTCCAGCAGCTCCCATTAGCCCGGAGCGGCGAACCGCGGCCAGTGGGAGCTGCAATCGGCCAGACCCGTGGACGCGGCAGGTAAACAAACCAGCCCGGCCCGCCAGGGGCTTTCCCTACGCAAGCGGCGTCCCAAGTTTGGGAAACACTGGTCTAAATGAATAGTTTTGATATAAACGTAAGGAGAAAGTCAAAGCAAATTATTTCTACTGTCTTAGGCTTTTTTTTTAAAAAAAAAAAAAGACACGTTCCCACAAAATATTTTTATTTGTATAAAACTTCATTTTTCAATGGAAAACTGTTTGCATTGAAAATGTTTTGATCAGCTATACAAGTATGGAATTGCTAGTAACCAGCTAGACTTCTGTTATGGCCAGAGTTAGATAAGTGTGTCTAACTGAAACAAAGAAAAAATAATTAGAGGATAAAAAAAGACATAAAGTGAAAATGAGAATTCTAGAGGGGCACAGAAATGGTAAATGGGGTGACATTTTTACTTTAGTTCAGTATATGTTCTGCAGCATACTGGAAAATCCATGTAATTGGATTTTTTTTTAAGAAATATCAGGATGTCATCTCCTGGTTTTGTTGCAGGGCTGTCCTTTTGGGTGTCTCAGGATGCGTATTATTATTATTAACTATAACATCTTAATCGAATGGGTGGGAGATATCTTTAACAAAAGCTTTCTTTTTCCAAAATGTTAATTATTTATTTGAATTTAAAATAGAGTTTTAAACAGATTTTAAAACCCCCCCCCCCAGTTGCTCAAAAGATGACATGTTCGCTCTCTTGTTTCTTGTGATGTCATTTCACTTGTTCTCCGGTCATCCTAGGCCATAACTTTCAAGTAACCACTGAAATTGGGGGTCCAACTTGAGTCATTTGTGGCCAGATATCTCAGCAGATGATGTGCACCCATAATCTGGCACCATATATTGCTTTACAGTCATTACTGTTTTTAAATTTATACCAGATACGAGAAGTCAATACATTGTAGAAATTATCTCCTTAGAAGCAGATGTTAAATTCAAAACCAAATAAGCTTCTCCTTAACTTAATACTCATTTTAATGTTAGCAAAATGAGTTAACTGAAATATCTTTAAGCTCTTGGAGGGAAACATGTTGTTGAATTAGTGAGGGAAATACGATCTTATGTTTTCTTACACATTAGTAATTTGAGTTAATATATAACTGCTTCTAATTATGTAATCCTGACCTTTCCAGATTTTTAATTAATATTCTGGAAAGCAGTCTGAAAATTCTTTTGGTTTTATTTGTGTAAGAGTTAAGGGAGATGTGGTGGGATATTTGAGAAAGTTTGGAGCCCTGGAGGTTGTTTACTTTAGGAGGAGAAATTGCTGACGAAGTCCGATATTTGATACAATTCTGTTTATTTATAGAAATTGTACGAAGACCTGTTCCTCCTGAACAAAGGAGAAAACAAACAGGAGATACAGTTTCTTTGCTCACAGTTCAAAGCCCCCTTTCAGCCAGAACCCAACCTCAAAGCTCTTTCTCTCTTTTTCCGGGACCACACATTCATTGCTTGTTCAGGCTGCATCTAGTGTTCCATGTTGCTTTCTGTCTCGGTTTCTCAGGAGTTTCTCTTCTGCTTCTCTTACACACACACACAAACTTCTACTACAAACAGTACCCAGCCAAGCCCTTCTCCCTCTTAATTCAAATTCCTGAGCAGCCACTATGTGCCTTGGTTTCGGGTGGTGGCATGTACCTTTGTTTGGGGTGGAAGCTACTACTGTTTCATGAAGGAGCGTAACTGTTTCTTACAGCTATCTTAAATGAAGAGTGGCAGTTACACCTAAGGCTCTGCCAAAT
Organism: Chrysemys picta bellii; assembly: GCF_011386835.1. Taxonomy (NCBI): domain Eukaryota; kingdom Metazoa; phylum Chordata; order Testudines; family Emydidae; genus Chrysemys; species Chrysemys picta. Next base: position 74,933,132 of record NC_088793.1, on the reverse strand, counting down.
TCACGGCCATGAAAAATGCATCACGGATTGTGAAATCTGGTCTCCTCCTATGAAATCTGGTCTTTTGTGCAGAAGTAAGGGTAGCAGTACCACAACCCCCCGCCCCCACCAATAACCTGTGACCCTCCTCCCCCCCAACTCCTTTTTGGGTCAGGACCCCTACAATTACAGCACCATGAAATTTCAGATTTAAATAGCTGAAATAATGAAATTTACTATTTTTAAAATCCTATGATCGTGAAATTGACCAAAATGGACTGTGAATTTGGTAGGGCCTTAGTTATGCCCATTGGTTTCAGTAATGTTTTGCCCAATTCACAGCAATATGTTAAATGTTTCATATTGTAGATGTTTATCATAGCAGAACAGCAGCTTTCTATAGTTAAGGTTAAGACCAGCTTTCTGTTTAAAGCTATATTCTTCTAAGTGCTCTAAAATGTACATGATTACTCTGATTTCCTTGAAATTTGGTGTGCCTTCTGGGGTCCCAGAGTTCTATTAGAGATCCTAATTTGGGGCCATTTGACCAAGGGGTTCCCAAGACACAGCCCCCCAAAATAAACAGCTTTTCTTAGATTGCCAGAATTTGTTAAGATTATTTTTGCTCACAGATAGAGATTAAACCAGCACTCAGATCATCACATCAGCATCTCAGACTCTCAAGGGTTACTCCCAATAGAGTACATAGAACCCACCAGACCTTTGGGGGGAAATCAAATTAAAATGTTATTTCAAAAGCAGTTTGCTTCTACTCTTAGGCATTTGAGAAAGCTTGCATGCCTATTTGCATGTCTAATAGATTATACCGAACGTGTTCAGAAAGAGAGGCTACCTAGCTGGGAAACTACCTCTAGGTCACAGGACTTGAGTGACTGTGAGGATATGTTATACTTTGAATCTGAGCTCCACCCCAGGCACTATGAGTTCAAATCTGCCCCAGAGTGGAAATCTGAATTAGAAAAAACAGGTGTATTGCTCCAAACTGTCTTTATCAAAGGGAGATTTTTATTTTGGGGAAATGTAATCTGGGTACAGCAGATTATTTAGAAAGCACTGAGATTATTTTTTGAGAAGAAAATAAACTACACAAGCAAATGCTGGCTGGGAGGGGAGGATGATTTGGGGTGGAGGAGTAGGTGGAAAGGGCTTCGGTATCAGGTGATGGGGAGTGGTGGCACACTGGGAATGGTCATAGGGATGAGTGAGGAGGAGAAGAGGGGCAGGAGTGCCTGTTAGCCCATATTATCTTCCTGTGTCTGTGCCATGATCTGAGGCCACCAGCCTCCCCTTTCTCTGCCTCCCTCATGTGAGTCAGGTTCTGGAGGGGGTTTGCCTAGCTGGAGTGATCTGAGCTCCTTTCCTTTATTCCCCTTATGTAAGCTGGGGATCTATGGGTCCCTGCTCCCCCAGTGGGGTTTGATCCCTCTCTGCCCCCCCATGTGTGCAAGGATCTTGGGAGCCCCTGCCCATCTGTGCCAGTCTCTGACCCTCTTGTGTGCCCCCATGTGAATGCCCCCCCAGCCATGCCATCCCCCTCATGTGAAGGTTCTGGAAGGGTCTTGCCTTTCTGGGACTGTCTGAGCCCCACTCTCTAACCTGTTCATGTGATTTATTGCTTTAAACATACTTTTTTTGGTACTTCTTAGGAACTTCTGTCCTATTTTCTCTGCTTGCATATTGTTGTTCAAGACTCATAGAACAACATTTAAGACCCTACCAATCATGACTGCATAGACATTTTTTGTGTATTGTACTGGATTTGTTTTTGTCCAGCTACCAGTATGTAAAGGTCATTTCTGATAGTAAGGCAAATGGAAATTCTCCTTAACCCTCCTCCTGTATGGGCACACTTCTTTGGAATTATTGCTCATAAGATGGATTCATTTTTGTGCAATTTTTTTTTTTAATTTACTATCTTGAGAGAATAATTCTTATTAGTTGATTTGAGAAGTGAAACGTTCACAAGTTATTCAAACGATTAGATAGCTTGGCTTAATAAACACCTATTACTTTTATTTAGATTCTACATTTTTACATTAAGACAAATAGGTTAATGTTCCAGTATGTATCTGACTTGGTAGATTAGCCTAGATTAATTCCGCAAATTAAGCATAAGGTAAATGTTGTTGGAATTCAAGTGAATAATAATGACTTTAGAGTATTTTTGTATTAGTTGAAAATAAAAATTCTATATATTTGATACAAAATAAATAACAAACTTTATATTAATATGTCCCCTTTTTATCCTGAAGGATTCTGTGGTACTTTCCAATCTGTGAGCTGTACTCTTCTATCGCTGAAACAGTTACCTATGCTACTTGGCTAGCCATAACCACCCTACTTTCTTGACCCAAATGCTATAGGGCCTGTAGTATTCACAAGGAGCAGGAATCCTAACATCTATTTCCTTGGAAGTAGGGATTGGGTAAAAGTCCTGGGAAGTAGCAGAACTTTGGCTGCAGTAAGGGTTGCAGCAAGAATGGTAATGGCATGGGCTGGGGCATTCCCTTCCAACCTCAGCACCTCCAAACCTGGACACTACCATCAGGTTAGAGCCGTAGCCTAAGAAACCGAGATCCTTTAATAAAGACTTAATAATCAAAATGAAAAATATATGGTGGGTATAAATCAATAAGAATAAAATTGAAAAAAATAACAGTCACAGATTTAAAACAAAATAAAAGTAAAAATAGGCAATAGGAGGAAAATCAGTTAAATAATGGGCAAGGATTAAAACTATAAAATGGGTAAAAGTCATCAACATGGTGATAAAAACAGCCGAGCCCTGTTAACACTGTTGTTACCTCTGGTGGATCATTGTGGCTGCAAAGTTTGCTAGTAAAAATACTGCCAAAGGCTTTTGCAAACCCTCTGTGCCACAGGTGGGAGGCTCAGTTAGTCACTAGATATAGGGTGACCAGATATCCCGATTTTATAGGAACAGTCCCGATTTTTGGGTCTTTTTTTTTATATAGGCTCCTATTACCCTCCCACCCCCGTCCCGATTTTTCACATTTGCTGTCTGGTCAACCTAACTAGATACCATGTGAGCAACATACCTAGCCCACAATTTGTAAAGAATACAAAATTGTCACATTTTTCCACTCATTCTAATACCCCCATTTCCACCCCAATGTGTGCCCCCCCCCCCCCCAAATCACAAATTCTTACTCTTTCACAGTCAGGCAAGTATCTATGAAAGCAATAATGAGATAAGTGTGCATATTTTGCCTTGCTCTGTCAGTAATGGAAGTAAAGACATTTCAGTAATGATTTGTTACTTCATAAAAATGACAAACTGTGTGTGCGCTTTAAGTTCCATTCATAGATAGCTGCTATCGTTTTGTTAAACCATTAATGACTAAGGAGCAAATCCAGCCAGCTCCCTCTTCCCTGGCAGCAGAACAGGTATATTTCCAGGATGTAAATGGGTAAAAGTGTAGAGGGGAGCCATGGAAGAGATATACCCCCTTCCTTGCATGGATCCTGGGTCTAGGTTCTCTCTGCTTGGCATTGCCCAGTGGACACAGCCAAAAGTGTGCTGCATGGATCCTCTGATCCTCCCGTGCCACAAAAGTGTGTGGTAGGTGACATGTAAACTGCCTCAGCCAAGAGGCTGAAGTAGCTTTAACACAAGAGCTCTGCAGCTGCTTTGCAACCTAGAGTGGGCTTGTCCTAAACCCTACTTACCACCTTCTCAGCGTGCAGATCAGGTTTTCAGGTGGGGCATGGAAGGTGTATTTGACCCTGATTGTGCAGTTTAAGGTATTCAAGAGAAGCAGGGTTTGGTTTATTTAAGTACAAGAGCTCAGACATTGTATCATATGTTACATTCCCAAAACGCCCAAACCAAATTTAATGAAAGCTAGCCAAAAAAATATTGTTGTTGGACTCACACCAAGCATGGAAAGTTGTCAGAAAATAATATTTTGCCAAAAATTTTGACCAGTTTGAAAAGAGATATGAATGTATTGAAAAGCTTTTGCAGCCTTTTGAGGGAGTCACTAGCATGCTGGTATGTCTTGTATGATGGATGATTCTGAATACTTGCATGTATTATTTGTATTACAGTGGTGTCTAAAGCCCTCATCTGTGTTTGGGGCCCCTTTGTGCTAGACATTGTATGAACACATACTAAGGGCTGGTCTGCACTGGGAACTTACATCAGCATAGCTCTGAAAAATCCACACCTCTGAGACACGTAGCTATGCCGACCTAGCCCCGGTACCGGTAGACAGTGCAAGTCGGATAGTCTCCTGTCAACCTAGCTACTGCCTCTTGGGAGGTGGATTAATTACAATGATGGGAGAACCCCTCCCATCGCTGCATTGAGTGTCTACAGTGAAGCGCTATCAGTAGCATTTTAAGTGTAGACATATCCTAAGGGACAGTCCCTATCCTGAAGAGCAGGATGTGAAGTGATGTATCTCACAAAGCAATACTCATTTGTGGTGCAGCAAGGTATTGGTTTTGACCTTGAAATCAAAATAATTTGGGTATTCTTATAATTTCTTTGATGAGTGCCTTCATTAATATACAGTGGCTGAAGTTAGGCAAGCTGCTTTGTGTGGGCAGACAAGTGTGCCTGCACAGAGCCCCATTGACTCAGCTCTGTGTATGCATGGGGTTCCATCCATACAGAACTCATTGCTGGATCAGGACAATTTTTTTTCATGTTGATGGATTCTACTGATTTGAGAGAGTTTCTCAATACATATAATGGGGAATACCAATTGGACACAGTACAAACTGTTCTGGTTCACTTTCATTTCTTTAAAAAATGCTTTGTTTTTATCCACCTGCTTGGCAGCTTGAGGTTAAAGTTATTCCTATATGTCACAGATATTTTAGATTACTTTTTTAATTGGGTTTAAAAACACTACCAGCTCTTACTGATGGCATCTTCTCTTAGCATGCAAGTAATGAGAAGAAATAAAAAATTATTTCAGAGAATATGCTTACCTTGTGGGAAGATCTGACAAGTTAAATTTGAATTTAATCCTTCCAAGTTCTTGGCACTATTTTCTGCCTGCTGGCAAACCTGCTCCCTTAGCTGATGCTTTAGTGAGGCTGGGAGAAAAGATTAACAGTTTATGATGCTGATCTTGTTAAACGGGGAGCAGATTTAGTCATGAATGCCTATCATAATCTTAGCACTGCATTTTAGCTGTGTGTTTTTTATACATGACTAAATAATATTCCCTCTTATCCTATTTATTGGAATAAACAAATTGTTAACTTTGAGCTGATTGCAAAATAACATCCATTAATACTGACTTCTGACCATTTGGGAAAACTGTGACAGAGTGATTGTGAAACAGGTCAAAGCCTTTCCAGCGTTTTAAAAACCAGAAGGTCCATAAACATTCCAGAGGAATGCAATTTTGTCTCCCACTACATTTATCTTATGCTTTGATTTTTATGTATACAAAATATTTGTAAATAATGGAGATCATTGGGAGCTGCCAAAAAGCATTAAGATGTTTCAGCTTTCAAGGCTCGCTGATACTCTCTCATTTCCCTTTGAGAATAAGTGGAAGAGTCTGCCAAAGTGCTCATTTGAAAATGGATGGTGTGAATTCACCAGAGCCATATGAAAAAGTAATACTCAAGCCTCCTAGCCTGTTTGACAGATGTCACATTAGATATTTGTTAAAGTAGAGCAATATCCTGTTGACGACTGGGTGGTGGTGGTGACTAGATGGTCCATTTATATTATTGTAACTGTCCAATCATTTTCACTCCTCTAATATGGTTGGGTTGATGTCTGTTACTTTCTGCGAACTTCATTCACCCTCCTTATGAAATTCCACAGCAGCCTGTGTGTTTAAATGCTGTTTCTTTCCATTGTTTTCAGAGGGCTTTGGATCAGGCCCTTAACACAGCTAGGTTTCTAAGCATGTTCCTAACTTTAAGCACGTGAGTAGTCCAGTTGACTTCAAAGTTAGGTGTATGCTTAAGTACCTTGCAGAATTGGGGCCTAAGTTCTACTTAACAGAATATTAACCCCATCCAGCAAAAAGTATCTTTTCAGTTTTACTGGAGGGAAAACTGCTGCCTTTCTGCCCATGTTCTGCCTTATGTTTGGACTTAGTTGTTACAGTTTCAGAATAACTGCCTCTTTGACAACCTCCAGGTCGGCTCCAGGAATGCTCTCTCAGGTCTCTAGCTGTCCCCTCTCTAGACAGGGACTCAGGTTCTCCCCAAGCAGGTCTGACTAACGTCCAGCCTCTGGACTTTGCTTTCTCTTCAAGGACAATGACAGTGGCTTAGCAGTGGTTATAAGTGACTATCCAGCTCTTTCTTAGCAGAGTACATTTACTTAAGAACAAAAACATACAGAGAAAACATATGAAACAAATAAAAGGTCTCAATGCATACTAGTTGTACCAGGAGTCGCCCATCAGTCCTGTGTGGACTCTGGCAGATTCCAGTCTTTCTAACCCTTCAGCTGGGTAGGGTGCTACCTTGGATGAAAGGTCATGTCCATTTGTGGGATCAGAGAGCAGACCGCTGAGTCTGTTTAATCCTAGCCTGTGTATCCCCAAAACTGTTGTCTCCCAGCCTCCTGAAAATAGGTAAAGCCAGTCAGTGTCCCTTCCCCTGGGAGGTAAGACTTCAAAGTCTGCATAATCAGCCTTGGAATTTTGTATTAATCACCCTCTAGTGATTCCAAATTCCCCCAGTGACCAAGAATACACAATACATATAACATGTATTGATACGAAAGGCTATGAATATTCTACGGTCTGTATCATCTGGCACATCTCAACATAATGGTCTTTGAAGTTTTCATACTTTCAAGGCTGACTCAAACATTCAGATAACATTCATAACGATAAATACAATCGCCTCAAGAGAGGCCTGTGTTTGTCATATCTGTGTCAGTAGTACTGACTTACTTATTTTTTTAACAGGCTGCTCGAAAAGGGAAGATTCTGCTGAACATCAGTGCATGCAACCTCACAAAGAGCACCGAAAGATGACTTATTCAGACTGTTCCTTATTCTGTTCAAGGGATCTTACCTGGATTGGTATGTTTTGGATTTTTGTGTCAGGAAAGAGTGTTATTGCAGGTGTAAATGGACGCTAAACTTAAATATCCAATTTAGATACATTGGATACAAATCCAATGGAAATTTGAGAATGAAGTTGTGAAGTTAAAAATGGATCTTCCTATTGGTTAATTTAAAAATTAGGCAAAGACCATGGAACATCATTGGCAGTGCAAATTTTCAGCAATACTTTGCACTTCTTTAGTGCTTTTCATTTGATGATATTGAAGGGTGTCCCAAATGCTAACTAGTCCTCGCAACATCCCTGTGAAGCAGGTGGATAATAACTGTTTTACTAATGAGGAAACTGGGTCACAGCAAGTCAGTGGCAGCACCGGCAGTTAACCCAGAATGCTGATGCTCTTTCTTGTGATCTAAAGACTAGACCATGCTCTTTCTGAAGAACTAAGTAAATGGTATTTTTCTTTTCTTTTTATATCTGTTCACAGTTTGTAATATGACTTCTATGTTGGGCATTTTTTGGCCATTAACCATCAGCTGAATTAAAGGCAGAAGGCATTCTTCTTAAGAGGGTAATTAAGAGTCACTAATTGCTCAATCCAGATTGGTCATTGTTGCTTTAGTACTTTTCACTTTTAAATATAGATAGTTCTAGTTTTAAGAAGAAAAGAGAAAAATACTTCAATTTTAAATAAACTTTTTTTATGAATAATTCTGCTAAAATCATACCACTTGAGTGCTTTCCATAGATCCTGTCTGTTTACAAAGTCAAATGCTTTCTTAAAGTCAATGAATGTGCAAAATAGAGGTTCGTTGAACTCTGCGTCTCTCCAAGATTTGATAAAAAACAAATATCTTATCTACAGTCCAGGTTCAGGCGTAAAACCAGCTAGTGACTCAGAAGGGATTTCCTGTGCTCTTTTTTGCATTTGGTTGAGAATCACTCTACAGAATACCTTGCTAGGAATGCTTATTAGACATATTTCTCTATAGCTGTTGCAATATGTTGGGTCACCTGTTTAAAAGAGTGATACAGTGATTGAGCATTGCCAGCCTTCAGGGACTTCACCCTTCATCCAAATGAGGTTAAATCGTTTGCAAAGGAGCATGACTATGCCTGTTCTGCCATGTTTTAAAACTTCAGGTGGATACCATCTGGACCAAGTGCCTGATTGTTTTTCAGAGACCTGGTTATGGCACGATTTTAGAAGCAAGTTGATTCAAATACTGCAGAATCTATATAGCATAGCTTGATATGCAATACAAGTCAGCAGTGAGCTGACATAGTAGTTTGAAGTGAAAACTGAAGTCAAACAGGGGTGCATACTAAATCCAATATTTTTTGCTCTACAATTAGGCCTGATCTACACTTAAAAGGTTGATTTAGCTACAATGCTCAGGGGTGTGAAAAATCCCACATGCCATAGTGCAATATCTTTGCCATCCTATGCCCCAGTGTAGACATAGCTATGTTGATGGAAAAATGCTTCTGCTGATCATTCTACCATCATTCAGGACAGTGGAGTTTCTACAACAATGGAAAATTCCCTTCCATCACTTTAGTAAGGATCTAAACTATGACAGCATAGCTAGAGCACCCTAACTGTGCCTCTGTAGTATAGACGTGGCCTTAGAAAACATCTTGTTCAGCTCCCTTAGGACCCATCTACACTGGCAAGCTTTTGCGCACTAAAGCAGCTTTGAGTGCTGTAACTCCCAAAGTGAACACACTGCCAAGGCATTTAGTGCGCAGAAACTACGCAGTTGCAGCACTATTAAAAAAGCTAGCCTGACGAGAGGCTTTCTGCGCAGGGGCTACAGTGCTGTGGTGCCAATGTAGACACCGTGGTGATTACAGTGCTGCAATTGGTCTCCAGGAGGTGTCCCACAATGCCTGTTCTCACCTCTCTGGTCATCGGTTTGAATTCTACTGCCCTGTCCTTAGGTGACCAACTGTCAGCCCCACCCCGTACATTCCTTTACAAATTTGAAAGTCTCCTTCCTGTTTGCTCAGTGATGCGTGCAGTGGTCTCAGCACATCTTTCCAGGTGGCCATGTCTGCTCCACACACCAGGCAATTCCCCACTTGGAGCACTGCCGAGCTGCTGGGCCTCATTGGCATTTGGGGAGAGGAAGCTGTGCAGTCCCAGCTGCGCTCCAGCCATAGGAATTATGATACCTACGGACAGATTTCACGATTCATGATCGAAAGGGGCCATGACCGGGGCACATTGCAGTGTAGGGGAAAAGTGAAGGAGCTGCAGAACGCCTACCACAAGGTGCGGCAGGCAAACCGCCGCTCCGGTGCTGTGCCCACGAGCTGCTGGTTCTACAAAGAGCTGGACGCGGTACTCGTTGGCAACCCCACCTCCACTGCGAAGACCACTATGGATACTTCATTGGCTCACGTGCCAATCGAGAGTGGACCGAGCCAGGAGGAGGCAATCTTGGACAAAGTGTGGGGGGGACTCAGAGGCCGAGGATGACTCAGAGGCCAGAGATGCATGCAGTCAGGAGCGATTTTCTACCCCGGAGGAGGCAAGCCAGTCATAGCAGTCGGAGCTTGGCAAACTGGAGAGGAGGCCCCTGGTAAGTGGATCTGATTTTGGGAATTGATGAAGCGAGTTGTTGGCGGTTGCAGGAAGCAGGCTTGTTTCCCACCGCATGCCTAGTTTGAGCGGCAGAACAGGCTGTTGATAGACTCCCTCACTTCACGTGAATCTCCCTCAGAGATCTGCAGGAAACTCTCATGGAGATACTGGGCAATCCGCTGCTGCAGATTCCTCAGCAGAGCTGCTTTGTTTCTTGCCCCATTAACGGTAACTTTCCCGCGCCACTTTGCCATGACGGGTGGCGGGGGGACCATTGCTGCACGCAGGCTAGCCGCCTAGGTGCCAGGGTGGAAGCCGCAGGCTCAGAGAACACCCTCCCTTGATTCCCTGCTCACCCTCAGCAGCGAGATATCTTCCATAATGATCACCTCCTGTGGAAAATGTGGGGACAGGAATGATTATCAGGCCCACTCTACAATGCTGGCTGTCCCCAAGAGCCACGTGCCAAGTGTACAGCAGGATCCGGGAAGAGTGATTTACCCTGCCCCTGCAGCTACTCACCATTTTGGGGGGTCTTGTGGCTCATGTGTGCTTGCCTGGGGTCATCCAGTTAGTGACAGGTGTGTGAGTACTGGCTGTGTTTTAAAGCACTGAATCAGTGTTGTCTGTGTTGCAAATAATATTGCTTCTGTAAAATGTTGCATTTAAACTTCAGAGATGACCTTGGGAGGCCAGCCTCCCTTATCGGCAGCAGAACGGATGCGCAGAATTAGAAAGAAGAGCCAAGGAGGACTTTCTGCTTGAGGTTATGATGCACTCAGCTGCTGAGAAACAGGAATTGAAGGCGTGGCGGGACAGCAAGGAGAATGACCGAAAGGAGAATGCAGCATACCAGAAAGAAGCCATGCAGTGGCTCCTAACAGTTATAGAGTGCCAAGTGGACACACTCCAGGCGATACTAGCTCTTCAAACCAAGCAGCTCCGTGCCCACCCTCCCCTGCAGCCGCTGTCGCAAAACTCTTTCCCATGCACCCGCCACACACCACCAACACACTGTTATCAACCTCCTGGCTCCACTCTCTACCCACAGCATTCCACTCGTCCGTCCTCACAGTCCAGCAGTGTGGACTCCACTACACTCAACACCCATCCCTCAGCAGCTTGGCCCTGCTGAAGTACAGCACTGGATACATAGTACTCCAAAGGAGAAGGTTGGGTATAATCCCTGGACACAGACAAATTTGTAGCTGTCCTGGGACCCCTGCTCCTCTTGAGAACTTCCCTTCCCCCATACCCTCTTCCCCTCCCTGCAGATGAATTTTTTCGTTTGACTCTCTCCTCCGGTTGTTGTTTTTTAATAAAAGAATTGTGTGTGTTTGAAAGCAATATTTATTCTATTAAGTGAAAGCAAAAAGAGCACTGCAAAGCAACATACAATTATGTTAATAATTGTAATAATTGTAAATAATGTCTGTCAGAGGGTGGAGATGGATGGCAGGAGAGAGATCACTTGATTATTGCCTGTTAGATTCACTCCCTCTGGGGCACCTGGCATTGGCCACTGTCGGTAGACAGGATACTGGGCTAGATGGACCTTTGGTCTGACCCAGTACGGCCTTTCTTATGTTCTTATGTTAAGGCCCCTTCTTGCATCATGTGCACCAATCACGGCCTAGCATTACAAGCACTGCAATCCCGAGCATAGCAACAAAAATTAGTGGCTTTCAGCTTCAAATTAACCTGTATACACCAGCCAGAGAATGGGGATTAAAAATGAATGAACAAAAGACCAAACTAATGTGAAATCAGAAATCAAGAAACTGACTAAATTAGTTATTAATGGTGTAGACTTCACACAAGTAGACAGATTCTGCTACTTGGATTCCATTATAACATATGACAGCTACTATGAAGATGACATTGACAAGCGGATAGCTACTGCCAGGAGACCATTCATGTAACTGAATAAAAATGTTTGGAATGTAAAATCCGTAACAACTAAAACCAGATTATATACAACACTCGTACCCACATTTCATTATGGTTGTGAAACATGAATATTGACACAATGTCTGGAGCAAAAGCTGCAAACATTGGAAATAAGGTGCCCTTGCCATATTCTAGGTATGACATGACTAGGTAGATTAAGAAATGACGACATCCGTAAAGGACTGAAAGTGTAGTCCATGACTAGAGTCATCAAAAGATGCAAACTACAATGATTTGGCTATGTTGTTAGATTGACTGACTGCTTAAAATTGTTCGCTGTGGAAGAGTGCATGGAGATAGAAGCTGTGGATATCCAAGGAGACAGTGGTATAACATGGTATATAAGACCAACCAGGTAATACCCCAACAGGCTCAAATGGAAATGGTGACTCAAAACAGATGTGGATGGAATCTATTCATAGCCCTGGCTCTACCCAATCTTGGTATTTGAAAAAGAGATGAATGAATGGTTCTGCTGGTGATACTGGACACGCAAGTCTGCGTGATTGGAAACTAGCTAATTCAATTGTCTCACCAGTGGAAAATCAGGTAGGTTAACAAGTAAATTGCCCATTCCCATTGGTTCTATGCCCCACTCCTTGCTCTATCTGAAGCAGGGAATTGAATGTTAAGGCATTGAAGAAATCCTTTCCCTCCCATGTAGTGAGAGAAATCTGCCAGGTCCCCCTTACACAGGTATGAGGTCAAAGAAAGGATAGTTACATTATTTATAACATTTTGGTTTTGTATTTAAAAAATGTTTCCCTAATCTGTACTACCTACCTATATCTGTGTTTGTGCTAAATGTATTTGTTACCCTAGTTATTTAGGGCAGTCAGCACGTAGACTTATGTAATAATAAACATGGTAATAAACATTACAGATCATCGTTAACCCAACCAAATGTGAATTAAAATAAACCATTCATGATAATTGTAAAAACAAAGCAAAACAAAACCCAAGTGGGACCATGTAAAAGGGCATGTTAAAGTTCTTCCTTTCTATGTGTTTAAATCACCTGTCAACTTTAAGATGGTTGGTTGGTGGTAGGTGGCTAGAATTTGATACAGAAACAGGTAAAATTAAAAAGGAAAACTTTAAATTTAATGGCAAACTTGAGCAACAGCCAAATGTAGACTAGCCTACTCTGCCTCGAACCCAACTGTTGCTGTAATACTGTATTTACAAGTATAAAGAAAAACCCTCCACCATTTGGCTATATGGGAGGTTCTGGTTTTGATGGTTATTGGCTTTCTACATGAGACATAATCTTTGACAGTTGGGTATACTTTCCAAATTCTAAACAGATAGATTTTTGCCCTAGCAATAATTATATTTGATGAATGAAATTTGTGCGATATTTAGCTGTGAGTTTACACTGCATCAGAAACAATTATGTCTATTATGCTCCATATAAAGAAAGTTGCATTTGAGTGAGAAATTTGCTTCAGAGGAAATGTGCGTACCCAGTAATTTTCTGTATTGAAAAGGAAAAAGTAATTTGGACTGTAGCTTTTCTGCATTTGAAAAGAATCAACGAGAGTGCATGTTCCAAAAATGAGAATACAGTGACAAAAATGTATCAGCGTTGTACTTGTCCACTTTGATCAGAAGCAAATTTGTCGATTTAGATTATCTTCAATCTATGGGCTCATTTATGCTCAGTTCAATAACTGCTATCCAATGCATCTGTCTCAGTTTCAAACTGTAGGATTTGGCCTTCACAGCTAGTAACTGAAGAGTGAAACAAAACCACTGTGAACTCCTCTTAGCTCCTTTCTTTCTGATTTCTTTTCAACCTCTGTTTCTATTTCCAATTTTTTTTGGAGGAGGGAAACACAGGATGGATGATAGAAAAGATTGTGTGCTTGATGGTGGGAGGAGAGAACAACTGAAACATAAATTTGTTGCAACTTGCTCTCTGTGCAAAAAGCCTGATTACTCAGGTTTTGTGGGAGGAACTCTGTGGGGTTGGATGAAGAGAATCCTACCCACTCCCTCAACTCACAGACAGGGCAGAGGGCTGAAGCTCAGCCCTTCCTTGCTCTCTGCTTTCCCAGCCCATTGGAATAGAGTATCTACAGCCATTCCGTGCACCTATATGGCTGTTTTTACTCATGGACCTAGCAGCTCATCCACAATGCTAAGTTATTTGGAATCAGTGAGGAGACCCTGTCCTCTGTACCTGTTTCATTTGCAAGGAGCGAAACTGAATGCAGATTAAATTGAACAAATGGAGCTGCTTTAAGCCCTGTGCATTGCTGTGTCCATGTGGCTGAATTGCTCCCAGCCTAACTTCCGTGTTGCCTGTTTTTCTGATGTCCCATTATCAATGAATAGCAACCCCTCCAGGGAACATTGGTCCTCTGTCTCCAATTGCACTGATCCAGTACCTAGAGGGCTCAGAGGTCCCCCAGAACAGCCTTTCAGAATGGATTAAATGGTGCACAAAACCTTTCACTGGTACTCTGCACCTGGGTGAATTTCACACTCTCTGTGTTGCATATATTAGCTACTGGGATTTAAATAGAAAGGAAGGAACAGCGCATGTATGCTTGTGAGTTGATATAGTATATGTAAAATAAGCTTTGTGGCTCGTACTTTTCCCTCAAGTTGTTTTCTGCTGTAGTTAAAGGGTAATGAATCATAAAAGCCATATATTTTTAAATCCCTTCCCTCTAAACAAGAACACCTTAGATTGATTGGTTAGTTTTCTGTCTAGCATTTTGTGAAACATCCTCTGCTACAGTATCTGGACACCTAAGTCTATCTAAATTTAAAACATCAGAGCTAGATTAGATGTTATGAAGATGTTTAAAGCCCTGATTCTGCAGATTTGGATGGTTAACTTTAAGTATATGAATAGTCCCATTGTTTTCAATGGGATAATACTTAATGATAAGCATGTGCTTAAGTACCTTGCTGAATTTAAGCTTGAAGATGGGCCTAGTAGCACCCTCATACTGAGTTATATCCCTCACTTCCTATCAGAACATCTCCAGGATTTCCTCCATTTGCTGCTCATAATGAATACTGAGTCTTAGGGCACGTCTTCACTACCCGCCGGATCGCTGGGTAGCAATCGATCTATTGGGGATCGATTTTTCGCGTCTTTGCAAGAAGCTGTAAAATCGATCCCTGATCGCTCTGCCGTCGACTCCGGAAATCCACTGCAGCAAGAGGCGGCAGCGGAATCGACGGCGGCGCAGCCCTAAGACTCAGTATTCAAGCTTCAATTCAGCAAGGTACTTATCCACCATTCTAAATCATGAATTATTTGTTGTTTTTATGCTCCCTTTCAAATCACTCCTTACGGAACACTGATGCTACTTTCTCTCTACACTGCTTACAGTGTTCGTTGAGTAATAGGCCTTTGTGGGTCTCCTAAATAGGATTTTGATACTCATACTGTCCAAATTATTGTTCATCTGAACCAGAAAAGAGTGGGATAAATTCCTATTAGGTATTGATTACACACAGAATTCTAACATTTTTGGTGGAGAAGGCTATTAAAGGAAAGATTCCTAAATTGGCTTTTTTTCTCAATAAGTTCTGGGCAATTTCTCACTATGGGTCTACTGTTTGTGCTTTAGTTTATTATTAACATTAGTGCTTGTTGCAGAGGAGTTAATATAAAATAAAAATGAAGGGCGAGGAATAAGGAGGAGAAGAAATCTAGAACAAGGTAACTAGTTTATCTGGCATTTTTACAAGAATGTCACTATGTAGTTTAGGACAGTCTACTTTCCCTGAGCTACCAGCAGGGCTCTGAAATGTAAAAGGTAGGAGGGAAACATAAAATATTAATCCTCCTCCTTCAAGCAGTAAGGGAAAATAATTAAACTCATGAATCAACAGTGTAGTTATGTTCATAGTAATACTGTACCTTCCTGTGAGGGAGTGAACAAACACCATACAAGACCAGACTAGGAAGAAGTTAAAGGTCTGTCTGAGGAAACAGAAGCTGAAAGTGGCCTTGCCCTGCAACACCTGCCAGCAATATGGAGCCTGGAGGGAGGCCACTCCTGCTGGGGGGCATTTGAAGTGGAGGAGGCAGGCTTGAGGGCTGAGAGGTCCTAGACAACTAGGAACCTTAGAGGAAGCCCGAATAAAAGTTTGGACTTCTTGTTCATGATTTGTTTTTATTATTGTTCATTTCTTTGTTAATAAACTCCAGCTGTGGGAAGGGATTGTATTTTTGACCCTATGTGTTTTAGAGCAGGTAGGATAGTCTCTTACTTATGCTTCCTCATTATTCTGTGACTTCAAAGTGTATCTAAAATCAATGCCAAATAAAACTAAGCCAAAGACTGTGTTTCTGGTGTGGTGCCCCATCTCCCTTCAGGCTTGAAATCTTAGCAGTCTCGGACTCACTCAGATTCTAAAACACATTCAGAATGTTTAAATTAATAGTCCAGGACTGGGGGATGGGTGAAGGAGGAGAATAATTACAGAATTATCAGATAATTAATATCAAAATACAGGGGTTCTCAAATTTATTACATTATTTGTCCTTTAGTGATGTCTAAGAACCAATTTTTTTTCCTGCTCATTTTAAGTTTCATTCCTATGTTTGTTTGTTTTTGTTTTTTCAGGCATAAATATTGGCATGAAAGTTGGAGCTCTGCTGTTTTCAATTGTGTAATCCTGATTTGGTCCATGGCCAAGGAACATGATACTACCCTTACAAGCTGAAATGCCTTGAGGACCTTGGCTCTGCATTCATTCCTCCCGAAGCAATGGTTTTCTCCGCAATGTTGACATCTGCCCACTCTAGGACATTGAATGCTACTTTTATTGTCTATGAAAATGCCTATATGAATTTTACCACTCCCCAATTTTTGCTTCATAGTGGCACAACACAGCCATTGAATCACAGTTCAGGGGCCATGGTCACCACTGAGATAAGTACTTTACTAGTGAACCCTACAGCTATCCTCCCAACACAAGAAGTTTTCAAGAGCTTGAGTCTGCCACTCCAGATCATTCTTTCTGCTGCTATGATATTTATACTGTTGGTTTCTTTTCTTGGAAACTTTGTTGTCTGCCTCATGGTCTACCAGAAATCTGCCATGCGATCTGCAATTAACATTCTCTTAGCAAGCCTGGCTTTTGCAGACATGTTGCTTGCAGTGCTGAACATGCCTTTTGCTCTGATAACCATCATTACGACGCGATGGATTTTTGGAGATCTCTTCTGCAGAGTCTCTGCCATGTTTTTCTGGCTGTTTGTCATAGAGGGAGTGGCCATCCTACTCATTATTAGCATTGATAGATTCCTTATTATAGTTCAGAGGCAAGATAAGCTGAATCCTTACCGTGCAAAGATCCTCATTGCTGTTTCATGGGCTGCATCCTTTGTTGTGGCTTTTCCATTATCTGTGGGGAACCCAAACCTGCAGATACCTTCTAGAGCACCTCAGTGTGTTTTTGGCTACACCACTAGTCCTGGCTACCAGGCATATGTAATACTAGTTGTACTAATTTCTTTTTTTATTCCATTCATGGTGATGCTATACTCTTTTATGGGCATACTCAATACCGTACGCCACAATGCAGTTCGTATCCACAGCCATCCCGACAGCATATGCCTCAGCCAGGCTAGCAAGCTTGGTCTCATGAGCCTTCAGAGACCTTTTCAAATGAACATTGATATGAGCTTTAAAACTCGTGCCTTCACAACCATATTGATTTTGTTCATTGTTTTCATAGTCTGTTGGGCGCCCTTCACCACCTACAGCCTTATTGCCACATTCAACAGTCACTTTTACCACAAGCACAACTTTTTTGAGATAAGCACTTGGCTCCTTTGGCTCTGCTACCTCAAGTCTGCACTGAACCCGTTGATTTACTACTGGAGGATTAAGAAATTTCATGATGCATGCTTAGATTTAATGCCCAAGTACTTCAAGTTTTTGCCACAGTTTCCTGGTCACACAAGAAGACGCATTCGGCCAAGTGCCATCTATGTGTGTGGGGAGCACCGGTCGGTTGTGTAAAATTGCAGCTATTTGACATGACGATTATTTTCTGGGATTATTTGTTTTTATGTAATTGTTTTATTTTAATATGGCTCCTTCAACTGCCATATCTTATAACTTGAGTATGTTTTCCAATATCTTGTTCAATTTTAAGGAAGAACGTGATTGATTAGAACTGGGTTTACTGTCAGAAACATTATAAACAAAATTACAAATATTACCTCCCAGGATTCAGTGGAAACCCAGACTTTTTTTTATTACATTTCTAATATTTTGTCAGTTTTCTGCTTATTAAGCCTGCAATTGCATCTAATTGTAGGATTTTTATGCTGCTATGGTACAGTATATTTAGTTGGTGTAATTTTTCTGAAAATGTTGCTGCTTTCTGCCAAGACATTAGAGCCAAAAAGTCACATTTAGGTAACTTTTATTTAATTTTAACAATATTTCAAGAGTTTTGATGATGACAGAACCTTTTAAAAAATATTTCCATTAATATTTTGTGCACTTTACAAAACTTGCTACAGAATCTGTTTTTCAGAATGTTTGTGATGCCTGTAGAGAAGGTTTTTACACATTATGGTGGTAGTTTAAAGAAAGATATGTTTAGTTTCTAGAGGGCAGATTTACACTGGTGTATCTAAAACTACAGTTACTGATTTGCTAGATATTGTTTCTGAAAATTAGCCTAATGGGATATTAACTCCTTAATCCTGGTGAATGAGGAAATGGAGGCAGAATGAAAAGATAAAATATCATGCCCAAAATGTAAGGCTAACACAAGTTCTGGAAAAATGGGCCCAGGCAAAAATTGATATTTTTTTGATCATTGCACACATTTTAATATTTTAGTGGTTCTGAAACTCCGAAATCTATTGCTATGTCCAAAAGTCAAAGTTATAAATTATGGTTGTGATCCTGTGATTTACAGCGTGTGGGCAGACAGATGTTCCCATTCAGAGCCCTAAGGAAGTCAATGGGAGACTGTGTGAGTGGAATGTTGCACCCAAGCATTCTAAATGGGCAGGATCAAAGCCTGGGAGAGTCTACGGCCAGAGGAGAATTGGAATAGGTGTTTCTGGGTCCAAAAAGGAAAAAAAAAAGTACATGAACCATGTTTTGGACTGGGCAATAATAAACACCCTCATCTAAAGCAGGGGTGGGCAAACTTTTTGGCCCGAGGGTCACATCTGGGTGGGGAAATTGCATGCAGGGCCATGAATGTAGCAGTGGGCCGGGGGTTGGGGTGTGGGAGGGAGTGCAGGGTTTGGGAGGAGGTGCGATGTG
Organism: Chrysemys picta bellii; assembly: GCF_011386835.1. Taxonomy (NCBI): domain Eukaryota; kingdom Metazoa; phylum Chordata; order Testudines; family Emydidae; genus Chrysemys; species Chrysemys picta. The sequence continues at coordinate 74,914,307 of NC_088793.1, read as the reverse complement.
CAGGAAGGGGCTCAGGGCAGGCGGGGTGTGGGAGGGGGCTCAGGGCAGGGGGTTGGGTGCAGGAGGGGTTCAGGGTGCGGCGGGGGTTGGGGTGCGTCAGGGGGTTGAGGTGCAGGCAGGGGGCTCAGGGCAGGGGGTTGGGTGTGGGGTGCAAGAGGGGTTTGGGGTGGGGCTCCAGCCCAGTGTTGCTTACCTGGAGCAGCTCCAGGGTGGCAGTGGCGCGCAGCAGGGCTAGGGCAGGCTCCCTGCCTGCCCTGGCCCTGCGCCGCTCCCGGAAGCAGCCAGCACCACGTCCCTGAAGCCCCTGGCGGGCTCCATGCACTGCCCTCGTCTGTGGGTACATCCCTTGAAGCTCCCATTGGCTGTGGTTCCCCATTCCCAGCCAATGGGAGCTTCAGGAGAAGTACCCGCAGACGATGGCAACATGCGGAGCCCTCTGCTCCCTCCCTCCCCCAGTGGCTGTAGGGACGTGGTGCCGGCCGCTTCCAGCAGCAGCATGGGGCCCACAGCGCCATGGGACTGGCAATCCTGCGGGCCGGATCCAAAGCCCTGATGGGCCAGATTTGGCCCGTGGGCTGTAGTTTGCACACCCCGATCTAAAGACTGGCCACAGCCCTACAGTTTATAACCACGACAAAAAATTTAGATAATCTTTCGGTGAAATAATCTGATTTGTAATTATAAGATGTTGGGGAGATGGTTTAACAAATGGGGAAAGGTTGGGAAGCTAGTTCAGAATTTATGATGGAGAGTTGGGCAATGGGGCTTGAGTGGGATCAAATAAGTCAAATTCCCTACCTCTCTCCTGTATTTCTTTGTCGTTTTTCTTTGCCATCTCCCACTCACATGTCTGCTGTCCCACTAGTTTTCTATGTATTACAAATCAGCTTGTTTAGTGGAAGCTTCTTTCACTGGAATGCCAAACCATCTCTTGGATTCACATCAGGTACTGACTTTTCCTTTCTTGATAACTGCCTTGAAAACATCCATTCTTATTTGAGAACAGGAAAAATGTCGGTGGATTTCACTCAGTGATCATAATCCAGGTATGTATTTTTATCAACTACATAAACTTGTAAATGACAGGTGAATCAGATAAACAGGGGACATTTGTGGCATTTAAGTGACCGCCCTGAATTGGGCATCAGGGTGGAGAGGGACACAACCACAAGGGAGATTGCACTTTTGGAAAGTAAAGTCTCTTCTGGGCTGTATTTGTGCATGGGAGGAGTGCAGCCTGCTCCCTCCACATAGAATCCCATTGGCTACAAATTGAAGGAGCAGATTGCACCAGCCCTGCTCCAAGTAGGGGATAGAGTCATCGGCCTGCTTCCTTCCTACCCCCTTTTTCAGCTTCCTGCTCTCCAGGAGTAAGCAGTCCCTGTACGGTGTCAGTTCTTCCGAGTGTCCCCTTCTGAGCTGCAAAAAGTGTGTGTGCGCGTGCATGCTGCATAAGGCTTGTGTGGGTGTGCAAAGAAGCTGCTTGTTCTGTATGAATGCATAGGGACCACTTGCTGTCTGGAGAGCATGCCTGGATTAGATTTTATGAAGCTATTTAATGAAGGGCTAAGACCACTCTCAAAGTAATCTCTACTCCTCTCACCTAAAAATATTGATAAAAGGGCATTTGTATTTTGAACAGATTAAAGGAGGAATTTTGCCTTGATTTTTATTTCATTTTTAAAGAGTATTTTGCTTTGAACATGCAAATGCACTGCCACTCAATGCAGATTTGACAAGGCTGTGGGCTTTCAAGCCAAGGCACCAGGGCCAAGGTGTTGTTAAAATGAAGAGGCCCCTTGAAGTCAGCTCTTACGTCCACATTTAATTCTTCTGGTGGCATAATTGAAACAATTATCCTCTGATCAGATGACAGGCAGCAATGGAGTTTTAGAGCAAAATAACTGTTTTTTTGTGTTCCTCTTAGAGAACAACTCTTATTTTTAATTAATTTTGCATCTGTGGCTCCAGTTTATGGCCGGGCTTGGTATAGATTTTGTATTTCAGAGCTATCCACCCCTTTTCTCTCTGAAAACAGAAAAATTGTGCTTTAACTAATGTTATATAATGGGAGTACACACACTCTACCACTGGCAGGAACAGATATTTTTGCTCTGTCTTCCAGAGGAACAAAACTGGTTTGAATGGATGTAATAAAATATAATAATTCAAGTAGGAAAGAGGATGAGTAATCCAGTGAGGTTGGTTAAATGATTCCTTGAAGGGGGAATATGACCTTTTGGGGATTTCATAATCTCTGATCTGTGCAAACTGTGAAGTAGAAATTGCATCTGTAAAAGATTTGATTTGTCTTGGTAATGCAATGTTTAAGTCCACATTGGAGCATGTTCTCTTCTCAATGCTTGAACTGTTAATGTCAACTCTCTGCATTGGGCCAAATTCAAGGTGTCTTAAATTGGGGGTGAAACATACACATTGAATAGGTTTGGGGGATTGGGAGGTTAGCAGAAAAAACAAACCAGCTAACCGAGAGGGAGTATAATAAAGTAAAGATGACTTGCTCAGCATATAAATCAGACCAGTTTACCCCAATGTGTTATTTACAGAACCAGTTGGCTTATTGTGTTCAATTGGCTGTTACAGAGCAGTGCCTTGTTAATTTCAGTTGAATTCTTAGGATCAAGATAAAGATTGATAAACTGCTTACTCTCGCTGGCTATGATCCTGCAAACACAAGTGTTTGGAGTATTAGGGCAATTGTGTAAGAGAAATTTTAGCTGGGGAGGGGGGTTTAAAATCTTAAATAAATTTGATCCTTTTTAATTCTAGGAGATTACAATATTATTCTTCCTCTCCAAAAATTATTTATTTATTTTTTACTCATTACTGAACTGTTCCCTTCTATTATATTTTGAAGATTCTTTGGTATTGAAAATGAAGATGAATGTATTTTTTATTACTTTGCAGTTATCTCAGTGTTGTTCAGTCAAAGCATGAAGCTGTCACAACTTTCATGTGTACAAATCTGTTGCTAAAATGATTTTTTTATACTCTTAAGGGGTGTTGCATATTCTTGTATAGTTTTTGCTACTTATGTAAAGGTATTTAGGTATATAGAGAGGAAAATGCTTTGTTTCTTTTCTTCCTCTGTTGATTTTCACTTTTATGCCTGATACTTTTATAATTTCTTTTATTTGGTTTTATACTTAAACACTGCCAGATTTTAATGTTCTTTCTAAGAACGTGAGAGATTTTTCACTCTCAAGTCATGCAACATTGCCCTCCTTGAAAGATTTATTGGTTTATTTTTATGTGAAAGCAGAACTCCAGAGCACAAATTTGTTGCAGAGAAAATGGTGAAGAATTTCTTAGAAGTCAGTTTTTCCTGGAGCCACTACTTTGTCATTATGAACTGGTTTAATCTTTTTGAGCAGTAGTAATTTACCTATGTGGAAAAACCTTGAATTTATTGTTTTAAAAACAAATTGTTAAGTAGAATTGTGTTGTATTTTCTGTACATATCACACCCATGAAAATAACTCAAAAACAAAAAAGGAAAATAAACATGAACATTCTTCAACCCTGTGGAAAAAGTCCTTGACATTAAGAAATTGTTATATTCACACTCAAATGTAGGCCTGTCAAAATGCCTATAATTTAATATCTGCTTTTATCATTTCAAATAGTTTTAAAGCTTCCTTTATAATTCATATAATGAAGACTGATATCTGCACCATTAGAAACTTTCCTATATTTGTAGCTATTTTTGTTTAACCCAAAACATTATTTCCTTTACAGTAATTGTACAACAAAATGCAGTAATGCTAAAACTGCTAGGGAGATGGTGCCAATATATCTGAAACATATGTTAGCATTTTTAATGAAGGAAAGAGTGAAAGCCTAAAGGAGGATACATAACTTTATTTCCATATAAAGTAGATGTGCTGCCTTTTAGCTATGGCTGAGTAATTAAAATCATCTTGGTGTGGAATAAATAGAACATATGCCACGGGCAGTGGTACAGTGTAACATGATTCATTTCCACACACGACAGCGACCTTTATGACTCAATTTCTGCCTAATTGTAAATGACGGATTATTTCCATCAGTAGTAGAAATAAGAATTGGGGTGAATTGGATGATAAGCATCTTGTGGTTTTATAGGAATTTTGAGTTAGCAAATGAACTACACCTCTGCCAATAATTTTTGAAAATTATGGCGGAACCAACCCTAGGGGCAGAGCTCTTCTTGACCTGCTGCTCACAAACCATAAGGAATTAGTAGGGGAGGCAAAAGTGGATGGGAACCTGGGAGGCAGTGACCATGAGATGGTTGAGTCCAGGATCCTGACACAAGGAAGAAAGGAGAGCAGCAGAATACGGACCCTGGACTTCAGAAAAGTAGACTTTGACTCCCTCAGTGAACTGATGGGCAGGATCCCCTGGAAGAGTCCAGGAGAGCTGGCTGTATTTTAAAGAATCCTTATTGAAGTTGCAGGAACAAACCATCCTGATGTGTAGAAAGAATAGTAAATATGGCAGGCGACCAGCTTGGCTTAACAGTGAAATCCTTGCTATTCTTAAACACAAAAAAAATGTAGCTTACAAGAAGTGGAAGATTGGACAAATGACCAGGGAGGAGTATAAAAATATTACTCAGGCATGCAGGAGTGAAATCAGGAAGGCCAAATCACACTTGGAGTTGCAGCTAGCAAGGGATGTTAAGATTAACAAGAAGGGTTTCTTCAGGTATGTTAGCAACAAGAAGAAAGTCAAGGAAAGTGTGGGCCCCTTAGTGAATGAGGTAGGCATCCTAGTGACAGAGGATGTGGAAAAAGCTAATGTACTCAATGCTTTTTTCACCTCTGTCTTCACGAACAAGGTCAGTTCCCAGACTACTGCACTGGGCAGCACAGCATGGGGAGGCGGTGACCAGCCCTCTGTGGAGAAAGAAGTGGTTCGGGACTATTTAGAAAAGCTGGATGAGCACAAGTCCATGGGGTCTGATGCGCTGCATCTGAGGAGTTGCTAAAGGAGTTGGCAGATGTAATTGCATAAGAACATAAGAAAGGCCATACCGGGTCAGACCAAAGGTCCATCTAGCCCAGTATCCTGTCTACCGACAGTGGCCAATGCCAGGTGCCCCAGAGGGAGTGAACCTAACAGGCAATGATCAAGTGATCTCTCTCCTGCCATCCATCTCCACCCTCTGACACACCGAGGCTAGGGACACCATTCCTTACCCGTCCTGGCTAATAGCCATTAATGGACTTAACCACCATGAATTTATCCAGTTCTCTTGCAGAGCCATTGGCCATTATCTTTGAAAACTCATGGCAATCCCGGATGACTGGAAAAAGGCTGATGTAGTGCCCATCTTTAAAAAAGGGAAGAAGGAGGATCTGGGGAACTACAGGCCAGTCAGCCTCACCTCAGTCTCTGGAAAAATCATGGAGCAGGTCCTCAAGGAATCAATTTTGAGGAGAGGGAAATGATCAGGAACAGTCAGCATGGATTCACTAAGGGCAAGTCATGCCTGACTAACATAATTGCCTTCTATGATGAGATAACTGGCTCTGTGGATGAGGGGAAAGCAGTGGACATGTTATTCCTTCACTTTAGCAAAGCTTTTGATACGGTCTCCCACAGTATTCTTGCCAGCAAGTTAAAGAGGTATGGGTTGGATGAATGGACTACAAGGTGGATAGAAAACTGGCTAGATCGTTGGGCTCAACGGGTAGTGATCAATGGCTCCATGTCTAGTTGGCAGCTGGTATCAAGCGGAATGCCCCACGGGTCAGTCCTGGGACCGGTTTTGTTCAACATCTTCATTAATGATCTGGTTGATGGAATGGATTGCACCCTCAGCAAGTTTGCAGATGACACTAAATTGAGAGGAGTGGTAGATACGTTGGAGGGTAGGGGTAGGATACAGAGGGATCTAGACAAATTAGAGGATTGGGCCAAAAGAAATCTGATGAGGTTCAACAAGGACAAGTGCAGAGTCCTGCACTTAGGACAGAAGAATCCCATGCACTGCTACAGATTGGGGACCGAGTGGCTAGGCAGCAGTTCTGCAGAAAAGGACCTAGGGGTTACAATGGACAAGAAGCTGGATATGAGTCAACAGTGTGCCCTTGTTGCCAAGGAGGCTAACGGCATTTTGGGCTGTATAAGTAAGAGCATTGCCAGCAGATTGAGGGCTGTGATCATTCCCCTTTATTTGACATTGGTGAGGCCTCATCTGGAATACTGTGTCCAGTTTTGGGCCCCACACTACAAGAAGTATGTGGAAAAATTGGAAAGAGTCCAGCGGAGGGCAACAAAAATGATTTTGGGGCTGGAGCATATGACTTATGAGGAGAGGCTGAGGGAACTGGGATTTAGGGGGGATTTGATAGCTGCTTTCAACTACCTGAAAGGGGGTTCCAAAGAGGATGGATCTAGACTGTTCTCAGTGGTACTAGATGATAGAACAAGGAGTAATGGTCTCAAGTTGCAGTGGGGGAGGTTTAGGTTGGATATTAGGAAAAACATTTTCACTAGGAGGGTGGTGAAGCACTGGAATGGGTTACGTAGGGAGGTGGTGGGATCTCCTTCCTTGAGGTTTTTAGGGTCAGGCTTGACAAAGCCCTGGCTGGGATGATTTAGTTGGGGATTAGGTCCTGCTTTGAGCAGGGGGTTGGACTAGATGACCTCCTGAGGTCCCTTCCAACCCTATGATTCTATGATGGAAAACTTCTTCCATTTGTCTAGCTGTGTATACACCAGAGTTAGGTTGACCTAAATATGGCACACAAGGCACAAATTTTGTTGCAGCCCTGAGTGATGTAGCAAGATCAACCTAAATTTCAGGTGTAGACCAGGCCTTAGTTTGCTTAATCCCAGAATTTCCTCTGGTATTAAGGGCCTGTCTACACTACAGCTGTACAGCTACAGGACTGCAGCTGTGCTACTGTAGAACTGTAGTGTAGATACTTCTTACATTAATGGAAGGGATTTTTCCATCAATGTAGTTAATCCATAGGTGGTAGCTAAGTTGATAGAAGAGTTTTTCCATTAATCTAGCTGTCTCTACACCTGGGGTAGGTCAACCTAACTACTGTGCTCAGCGTGAAATTTTTTCACAGTCCTGAGCAATTTAGCTAGGTCAACCTAATTTTTAAGTGCAAACCAGGCCTAAACTAAGGCCACTTTACTTCTGCATCTGAGAACATCCACATCGGGGGTATAATGTTCTTTAACTTCACGCCATTAGTTAATTGATCTTAACTTTCCTGAGTGTCCCTGTGTAGAGAAGCCTTTAATGCAAATGAGTAACTTCGGAGCCCAATTGTTACCATAATGGTGTGAGGCTTTTTGCAGATTTTTTTTTATGAGTAAAATTTTTGGATCATTGTTTTGTTTTTGTCTTTAGAATAAACATTTGTAATTTATTTCAAATTCTGAAAATCAAAAGGGATCCATCCATAGATCTAGATGCCTGGCTATCAATTTTATTGTACTGTACAATTTTGTATGTTTCTTAACACCCTAATCAACCTCACCCCTTAGCAAAATCCTATTGTAGTCAAAATTAACAGATCAATACCCCATTCTGTAGGTGCCGTATAGCTATAATGTCTTCAGAAATACTTGATGTTGCCATTGTAGGAGACAGGGCAGCGGACTGGACAGACCTCTGGCTTGTTTTTGTATGGCAATATTTTGTTCTGAGATAGCAGTAATTATTTTTAATTCTCACTGTTTCAACTTTAATCAACAATAAATTTAATTATATGGTTAGTAATGGTCTTTAAAAGGCCATTTCTTTATACTTCTTTATTTACTTTTAAGATTCTTTCTATTCATTAGCTCACCTTGACAATGGCACTAGGAAACTTCAGTGTCTTTATATGCATAATTGAAGGTCTAGTGGTGGTGGTTGTGGAAGGCTGGTTTTCTTAACCAACTTTCTCAGAGGAATTCATTACCTTGAAACCTGTGCCTAATAAGAGATGTTTTTAGCTTTTGAAGTTCAACTAATTTCCATGAAGGGATACGATTACTAAGCAACAGATTCTGTGGAGTGTCTCTTGAGGGGTAGAAGCTACAGTACATACAAAAAGTAAAAGAAAATTCCAGTACCAGAAGCAGCAGGGAAAATAATTGATGAAATGCCGTCCTAGATAGACCTAATATCACATACAGCATATCTGTCCAGAAGAGGCTTCTTGGAAGCCAGTCCTATACTGTGGAATGAACTCCAGGAACTAAGGTCCATCACCATCTCTGCTCTAAGTGCAAGGTGCATTTCTTTGACCTTGTGTTCTCTAACATAAATACATAGCAACATATACACTTTAATGTAGTGCTTTGCTTTTTTTTTTTTTTAACAGGCACAGTTCACCCCCAGAGGAGAGCGAACCACACATGCCACATGTTAGTCACATTGCTTAATGAACTACTGGAAGACACAGATATTATGGTGATGAGGATGGTATAGGAATCTATATAGAGTAGAATAGAATACAGGAATGCTTGCTTCTTAGGCCGTAAAGCATAATGTCACTTCTCCATATTGGCTTTTCTGTCTGGTTTTACTATGGCTAAGTGTACACTGGCACTTTTGTCAGTATAACTTATGTCACTCAAGGGTGTGAAAAAAAAATCCCTCTGAGTGACATAAGTTACACTGACAGACGTGCCAGTGTGGCAGGAGACACTCTCCTGCCTACATAACTGCCGCTGCTTGTTGGAGGTAGTTTAATTATGTCAATAGGAGAACTCTCTCCCGTCTCCATAGAGCAGTTACATGAGCGATCTTACAGCGGCACAGCTATATCGATACAGCTGTGCCTCTGTGAGCTTGCCAGTGTAGACCAGGCCTATGTTAGAGTGGAACCTTATATATGCATCATGGCTGGAATTATGACAGCTAAACTTTCTAGAGCCTTTGGCACTTGTGTACTTTTTGTTTGACTTTGTCCTAGTGGCGACCCTAGATACTAGAAGTAGGTGAGCCTGCAGAAAACTAAACATAAGACCCCCCCGGCCCCAAGTTTCCCTATGAATTTGAATTTGTTTTGACCTTGTCCGTGTCATTTTTGTGTTCAGTTTGAGCAAACATTCAAGCTCTGTCCAGATTACTGGCACAAATTTTGCATTATGTGAATTTCAGTATTCATGGCAGAAATGTTTTACATAGTAATCCAATCAGGTAAGAAAAACAATACTATGTGATTTAGGTGACTAATTCCAGATAAGCCGTCCAGTATACATTTTGGATGACTATGATCAAGCCAGGAAGTAAAACATTCTAAAAGACAGATTTGACAAATTTGAATAATAAGTACATTCAAGCATATCACCATCTAGTCATGAATGTTCCAGAGAGAGAGAGAGAGTGAGGCAATCTTCAGTATATTTGTCAAATTAGTGGTTGCCCAGTGATGGGATGAATCAATGAGTAATCAAAGCTTCTGGTTCTACGATGCCTCCTCCCAATCTAACATCCAGTCATGCCCTAAAGCAGCAGGAGACAGATCTCATTTAGGCTACTACCTCGTTCAGCTGAAAAGTCCCTGAAAAATCTGCCTATACAACATGTTCTCAACAAAGGAAAAAAGCTAGACTCTTACCATAATATTACCCACCCCTCTGAAGCAAAGCAAAACAAACAAATTGAAACACACCCATGTCTGAAACACACTGTTACTCTGATACTGGGCCTCTCTTGAGCACCACCTGCCAGTTATGACAAATTGTTCCAGGCTGGGCGGTGCATTTTATATGTGAACCAATTATAAGGACTAGGCTGAGACAACCAGACTCAAACCCACAGGGCATTAATAGTGGCATCAAGTTAAGCCACAGCATAGCACTCCAGCTGGTGTAAACATGCCTGTCTTCTGAAAGCAGAAATACTGACTTCTTGTCTTCTCAGATATGCTTCAATATGTTGATCTTTCAAACAATTTTTTGTTTAATATAATAATAGATTCAGGCTTGATCTTGAACCACAAATGTTGTGGAAGTTCAGGTCTGAACTGGATCCAAACTGGAAATGACTGAATCTGAATCCCTACTGACTTTAGAGGAGTTCAGATCTACATCTGTATGTGAATTTCACAGCTCATTTCTATTTAAAGATCACATTCTATATCTGCTGGATGTATTATATATGCCAAATATCATTAACTTTTCAAAAATTATTGAGCTACTAAAAAACAGGAGTTCTCTTCTTGACTGTATCATCAGTCTGTTACAAGTTTTGGATCCTTTTAATTATGAAATAAGAAGAGGTAAGATATGCTCACTGATTAATTGACCCCACAGATTATATGTCCGGTCCTGGCACAATTAAAATTTTAAAATACTGCTATAGATCATTTAAATATCTACATTTGATTATTCTATTGCAGAGAAGTTTGGGTCACAAATACCTGGGAAATGTCTTCATTTTTAAAAAATGTACAGTATCTACATAATTTAGTGGTTGCATCTGTTGACTTCAAAGGAGCAAGTAGAAGGAGACATTCCTTTTGATATTGTGTGTTGGATTTAATCAGAGAGCAGTTAACATGTTACATAGGCTTCAGCATGCTGAAAATAACTGTGATGTTCCCTGTCCCTTTTTATTACTCAAAGTATAAATTGCCATAATCAGTTACAGAGTATGTTCATGCACTAGATCTAAAGGAACCTGAAATCCACAATGATGTGTGAAACGGTGAATATAATATAAAATCTAGAGATGAGACCAAGCTCCTGAAAAACAAGCTTCTGGATCTGAAGCCTTATACAGATCTTACTCGGGCTTAAATGGTTCGTAGATCCTTTTGTTGTGCATCTGAGAGTGCTTAATGGGGTGTGGTAGTATAAAGGGTTTTTTTGCCTGTTTTCCCATATAGATAAGTCTTTTTTAGAATTTGAGAGAATAATTTTTCTCTAGGCTTGTTTTGTTTTTAAAACCATCCTTTAAAATGTGATACATTATATGAAATTTTAAAAGATGGTTTGAAAGCACCGTAGAGGAAAAGGTTTCAGAGTAGCAGCCGTGTTAGTCTGTATCCGCAAAAAGAAGAACAGGAGTACTTGTGGCACCTTAGAGACTAACAAATTTATTAGAGCATAAGCTTTCGTGGACTACAGCCCACTTCTTCGGATGCATATAGAATGGAACATATATTGAGGAGATATATATACACACATACAGAGAGCATAAACAGGTGGGAGTTGTCTTACCAACTCTGAGAGGCCAATTAATTAAGAGAAAAAAACTTTTGAAGTGATAATCAAGCTAGCCCAGTACAGACAGTTTGATAAGAAGTGTGAGAATACTTACAAGGGGAGATAGATTCAATGTTTGTAATGGCTCAGCCATTCCCAGTCCTTATTCAAACCGGAGTTGATTGTGTCTAGTTTGCATATCAATTCTAGCTCAGCAGTCTCTCTTTGGAGTCTGTTTTTGAAGTTTTTCTGTTGTAATATAGCCACCCGCAGGTCTGTCACTGAATGACCAGACAGGTTAAAGTGTTCTCCCACTGGTTTTTGAGTATTTTGATTCCTGATGTCAGATTTGTGTCCATTAATTCTGTTGCGTAGAGACTGTCCGGTTTGGCCAATGTACATGGCAGAGGGGCATTGCTGGCACATGATGGCATATATCACATTGGTAGATGTGCAGGTGAACGAGCCCCTGATGGTATGGCTGATGTGATTAGGTCCTATGATGATGTCACTTGAATAGATATGTGGACAGAGTTGGCATCGGGGTTTGTTACAAGGATAGGTTCCTGGGTTAGTGGTTTTGTTCAGTGATGTGTGGTTGCTGGTGAGTATTTGCTTTAGATATAACCGCATTTGCTCCAATCCCTCGGATAGAGACAAGCACCTACAATTCTGCTGAGCTAGAATTGATATGCAAACTAGACACAATCAACTCCGGTTTGAATAAGGACTGGGAATGAATAAGGACTGAGCCATTACAAACATTGAATCTATCTCCCCTTGTAAGTATTCTCACACTTCTTATCAAACTGTCTGTACTGGGCTAGCTTGATTATCACTTCAAAAGTTTTTTTTCTCTTAATTAATTGGCCTCTCAGAGTTGGTAAGACAACTCCCACCTGTTTATGCTCTCTGTATGTGTGTATATATATCTCCTCAATATATGTTCCATTCTATATGCATCCGAAGAAGTGGGCTGTAGTCCACGAAAGCTTATGCTCTAATAAATTTGTTAGTCTCTAAGGTGCCACAAGAACTCCTGTTCTTCTTTTTTCGTAGAGGAAAATGTAGTCTCAATTTTTGGAGGTTTTAAAATCCTGGCTTCATCCATGCCACAAATGGCTTATGCAGGTGATCCCATCCCACAGCATCACTTGTTCTCTGTATGCCATCTACTTTATAGGAAAAGATTTTAGAAATATTTTAGAGAGGTGCAAAATTTTGGGTGTTATTTTTGTTTATATTTCCATCTATAAAGCCAGAATTTCTTAGTTACAATGGGACAATTTTTGCTCATTTACAACAATGTAAATCTGGAACAAATTAATTGATTTCAGTATAATTGCTCTGGAGGTACCTAGGTATAACTCAGTAGGATTTGGCTCCATCAGCTCAGTTTAGTCTAGATCTCAGAGACAGAGGAAAAGTAAATAAAACTTAAAATATCATTAAAATACCTAACATACATTTTCTGTCTCTGTGTATATTAGTGCTCCAGTTTTAAGGTCTGATACCTCAAGCCATTTCAGGGCTAGAAGCAAATTCTGTCTATTTAATTGGAAAGCAGGGAATCTATCAAATCCAATAGCATGTTGCTACTTTTTCCAGTTCTGGTGGATATTGACATGAAATCTGCCTGTGGTCCAGAACTAAATATGGTCAGTCCTCCGTATCAGGCCAGTGTAATTTTTGGAGAAAAGAAGGAAATACTTTTTGTGGCTTTTATTATTGCTATTATTTATTATTTTATTTTTTATAAAGGCAACTGTTTAAAGCTGAAGAAGATTTGGGATGTTAAAAGTAGTACTAGCTGAAAAAGATTTTAGGGCAGAGTGCAAGTGGAGAAGTCAAAGGTGGAGCTTCTTCTCTAGTTGTGCAATTGGATATTACCTACCATTACCTATGTTGTGTACCTACAGATCTAATATATAATCAATGTATTTGTTAATTATCTGTTTTATGGGAGAATTCCCTTGTCATGCAGGCTGTGAAAGAGAATATTCATGATAATAATTTTTAATGACAGAATATTAACAATTTGCCCCAAACAGGGTGGTGGCAGCATATTCACATCATCAGATTTGCAGCATTCCCAAAGCTATCTGGGGAAAAAAAAGCAGCCTTTACTATTCCATTTCAACAGCTTTAATTCACACTGTTCTCTAAAGCCAGACTGTCCTGATTGCTGGCTGCCTAGCAAATTACTTTACAAGACAGAGAAAAATAAGCATGCTTGTAGGATGAGTCTGAATAAATCACACAGACTAGGATGACCTTCTGAGTACCAAGGCTTGATTAATAATGTATTCATGATCTGTGGATCACTTTTCTTCTCCAGAATTCAGGAATACTGCTTAATGACAAGCTTTGATAAATAAGAGATTTACATTTGTTTTCCTTTAACTGGAGTACACCATCATAGTGAAAGCATATTTTAACTTTTTCCCTGTGTTCCTATTCAGGAATATTTTATCTAAGTAGTCATCGGTCCTCCATAAACCATGTGCTTTGACCAGTACTGTGTCCTACTGAACTCAGTGCACATCAGAAGACACTAGGTAATGTAGTTTAGGAGAGAATGCAGGGGTGTGTGTGTATACATATATATATTGTGATGGGGCAAGGCCAGATGGCTACAGTAAAGTAGTGAGGAACAGGTACGTTAGCCCCAGGCTAAACAAATCCTTGGTACCATGGTAACCAAATGGCAGTTGCTCCAGGCTAATCAAGACACCTGGGGCCAATTAAGATCCTTCTCGAAGGCAGGAGAGACAGCTAGATTTATTGGGACACCTGAAGCCAATCAAGGCCTGGCTGGAACTAGTTAAAAGCCTCCCAGTTAGTCAGTGTGGTGTAGGTGTAAGGAGCTATAGGAGGGAGCTGTGCTGTTGGAGGAATGAAGTAGTACGAATCCGTATCTGGTGCAAGGAAGGAGGCCCTGAGGTAATTGTGAAGAAGATATTGAGTGGGGGCTGCTGTGGGGAAGTAGCCCAGGGAATTGTACACGCCCTGTTTCCAAAAAGTCAGCTTTCATAGCTGCTAAGTTTAGGGTCCCTGGGCTGAAGCCCGGAGTAGAGGGTGGGCCCGGGCTCCCCTCTCCCCTCCCTGATTAATCACTGATACTGGGAGACAGCAGAGACTGTGTGAGGGAGGGTTGTTTCTCCTCACCTCCCTTGCTGGCTTATGATGAAAATGGCTCAGTAGACTGTGACTCTTGCCTCTAGAGAGAGAAGGGCTATGTGGAGGGTCACAGTGAGCCTCTGAGGCTAGCAAAAATCCGTCAGGAAACACTGGACCCCCACGGAGTCAAGGACAGAACTTTGTCACAATATATATAACAGAATCTGATTTTATGTTGCCTTTCACACCTAGTGTATCTCAAAATGCTTTATAAGGAAATGACTTGGACAATGGTAAGGCAGAAAGAGCATGACCTCAGCCGTGAATCCTCTCCTGGAGTTAGGAGCCTTAGCCAGGTCAGGCCGTACTCTCAAAAAAATGAGAAAAAGGAGCTGCCAGGCCACCAGACCTCTCTCCCCTTATATTTTCAATAGTCCAGGGACTTAAACTTGGGTTTGCCACATGAATGCCCTAACCACCAGGCTGTGGAGTCAATCTCTCACACTTGTTCTCTGACCCAATAAATATTTAAATAATACATAAAAAATGGAACAGCTTCAACAAGCAAGAGACCGACCCCAGCATACTTCATAGTCCAGTGATTAGTGCACTTTTCTGGGAGGTGGGAGACCTGGGTTAAAGTCCCTGGTCCATGTGGGTATTTGAACCTGAGTCTTCCACATCTGGGTGAATCCTCTAACCATTGGGTTATTGGTTTAAGGAGGCAGCTACTGCCTCCTTATTTTGTGCAGGTATTGATCTGGTAGGTAGCCTCTGAGAATGCCTGCTGGACCAGGGGCTGCAGGCAAGATAGGTGGGGGAGCACCTAGTTTGAGGATCCCACTGGGAGCTGGGCACCAAGCTCCTCAGCAGGGTCAGGATACAGGTGGCTGTGCACATGCGTGCAGACAGAAATTTAGATGCCTCGGGGGCTCTACTGGCAGAAACTTAGGCCTGGTCTACACTGGGGGTGTGTGTGGGGGATTGATCTAAGTTATGCAACTTCAGCTACATGAATAATGTAGCTGAAGTCGACGTACTTAGATCTACTTACCATGGTGTCTTCACTATGGTGAGTCGACTGTTGCTGCTCCCCCGTCGACTCTGCCTGTGCCTCTCACCGAGCTGGAGTACAGAAGTCAACGGGAGAGCACTCCTGGGGATCGATTTATTGCATCTAATCTAGATGCGATAAATCGATCCCATCTGGATCGATCGCTGCCCGCCGATCCAGCCGGTAGTGAAGACATACCTTTAGAGGCCTACGGGGTTAGGTGTTAGCTGAGTGGAGGTTTCAGATCTAAATTTTAGACTTGGACACTTAAAGTGGCAGTTAGGCATCTAAATTCATAGCCTCTAGTGTCTCCCTGATGAATCAACATTGATATTTTCTTTTATTCACTATAACCAAGTACATGTTTGCTTTCACAGGCTTGTATTTGCAATGTAGCAAAAGGGCCTATTACAGATAGTTTTCTGAACATAAATACACTTTATTATCACATCTTGTCTACTTCCCAGTAAACAGTAATGTGAGACACAAAACTAACTGTTATTTCACTTACCTGCTCCTCGCATGTCTTCCAAATTGCACCTGCTTTGTCTACTGCCAAAAGCAAAGCTTTAACTGCTGTCAACCTTTCAAAAGCAATACAAGTTTGGAAAAGTAAGCAGAGTTCAATCTGCCTTATCAAATATCTTTTGCAGCAATCTTATTCTAGAATTGTTGTGGTTGTTGATGTAGAAAGCTGACCAAAAACAGAGTGTGAATTTCAGATACGAGATTAGGGCAGCAGTACAGGAAACTTGTATGTATATATTTTTAAAGAATATCCTTCATCCTTATACTGTACTTACATTGTCCAGCAGTATCAGCCTTGTTTGCAGGGGTGAAGAAGTCAGCATGTATGCTCTGACTGTTTTGTGCCACTCCAGTGTTGCAAAGCAACCATAAACCCAGTTTACCCAGCTAGTTAAGCTGGGTTTACTGTTACTTTATATCATCATGGGCACATGGCAGTGAAAGTGAATCTGGCACATAGTTTATAAGAACATAGTTTATAAGAACAAACCATCTGTGAAAGAATCTAGTTTTCCATCCATTAATCTGTTGAGCAGCGTTTCCTTTGTCACAACGGTATCAGTACATGGGAAACACGGAAGCTTCTGTTTCAAAGTGGATTATGCCTTTGTGCCATTTAAGATGATTTGATGTGATCATTGATAGATATTTTTGTCAGAATTAAATGAAATCATTCCTATTTTATGAAGCTATGGGGTTTCTTTTAGTTCCTTTGCTGAATTGCAATCTTAGTGAACCTGTAGTTATCTCTGTGCCCTACAAGGCATGCATACCAATATACCACAATTAGGACCTGAGCTTGTGAGGTGGTGAGCACCCTCAGATCAATGGGACTAATCATGAGAATAAGGTTTATAGGATTGGGTCCCTATCTTGTAGCAATATGGCAAACACCACGTGTATTGTAGACATAGTAATTATGTAATTAAGCAGATGTAGCGGGTAATTACACTTGGAAATATCAAGTAATTCAAAGGTTAATTACTATGTAACTTGTTTATTAAACAGAACATATTGTGTTTATGCAAGACAGAACCACATAATTACCCAGAAACTATTAAATACACATAATTATCCCATGATTATTACAAGGTCCTTACCATGTACTTGTAAGGAGTCAGAATCCTTTGTGGGTATGATTCATTTGTGGTAGGAGCTAGGAATTTTAAACACCACCCACTTTGTGCATTGACCCTGTGCAGCAAGGCTGCACTCAGAGGTATAAAGGGTTTGAAGGTCACTTCAACTGAAATATGACTGGTCAGTGTGTTGTAACACCTGTCTTCTTTCTTGGGTATACTTAGGTGCTTAGGCTGTGGTTTCCATGAACACTGATGTCCCTGATGTCCTTTACATTATTTCAAGTGCAGGAACAATTGCTGACATTCCTAAGTGCTCTCTCCCTAAGTTATTGAGTTAACAGTTCTCAGACTTAGCAGTGTGATTCTTCCAGAAAACCTTGGAGTTTCTCTGAACTGCCGCACTTTACTTTCTTACTATAGTTTACTCTGTTAATGTTTGCAGGGGTTAATGTCTTTGTTTCACTCTTTACCTTTCTGACTTTGACTTTCAAATTTTAAAATGAAAAATAAGCTATTACTAAAGCTTTTGCTAAGGCAGATACTGTGAGGTGGTTATTAATGCTGTTGCTATCAAATGTTCTAGCTACTATTTTTATGCAGTGTAATTAATATACTATTTACATAAACCTCTTTTATAACTGCTTCTGTGAGAGAGAACTTGTATACATTAATTTTGTATTGCTTTTGAAAATACTGTACACAGAAATCGTAGCTCTGCATCTTATGCTCCAAGCTATGATTAGTGGCATTTACGTCTCTTAGCTGTCTTCTCCAAGAGTACTTCTAACACATTCAGCCAATTACCCCTTCAATTGTTCCCACAATCTGTGCACCAGAAGAATGAACCTTCTGTTGTTAGATACTGTGCATGAGAACTTAAATATGTCTGTGATGGGAAACAATATGAACTCGCAATATACTGAAGCCAAGGCTATTCTAACCTAGTGCTGTGCTAAATAAGGTGGAAGAAATGCTGTCAAATATCTCTCTTCATGTGCTATTATTCCCAACTAGCCTATTCCTACAGTGGGACAGGCAAGATACATTTCTAGGAGCCCTTTCCAAGCTTTAAAACCTGCCAGCACAACTGGGACTAATTAGCAGACAGGTCTGCAGTCTCATCAGACTGATTCTTCCCCAAGGATTGAATGGGGCACTGAACTATACTTTCACCCTTGTATTACAGGTAAGAATGAAAGCCCACGGGTAAGGCAGGAATAGGTACTTAGTAAGCGTGTACTGCCAGATGTAGGTGTTCTGGGGCAGATTTTCAAGAGTGCTGATTGCCCAGCAGATTCAGCTCAGAACTTTGAGAGCTGCAGGTTGCTGATCTCTTTTGAAACTCTGGCCCACGTGGCTAAACAGACACCAGTTTCGGAGCTGTCTGAGGACTAAAATTCACTTTTAAAAGAAGGGGGATGATCAGGAAAAGAAAAACACTTATCCATATATTGTCTTGTTAAAAATACAAATGATTCTTACATTTTCTTAGATATTAGAATCACCACTGAAAGGATTCCAGTTATTGCATTTCAGTGGAGGTGGAGCTTGTTATATTCAAAATTTGTAATGCTGCAAAGGCACAATCATATCAATCAATGTCAGCTATGGGAAAAACAAATTAAAATAATCCCTTTGTGTTCAAAATGATGCTTGAAGATTTAGCTGCAAAATTTCCATTAAAGTCAATGGAGTCACACAGTGAATTCTCCATCCACTATTTTGATAATGTAAGGGTAGAAGTTTTGCTAAATTCTCAAGAAAACTTACAGCTGAATAAAATCCTTACTAATGCACACACAGCTACAACACCCCAATTACCTTATTAAATCTTTGACAAGGCTTGTTCATTTCTTCTTTGGGTAGTGGCAGTGGTTTGCTTGTGATCTTTGTCAAGAGCTATTTCCTTTCTCTGTAAAAAGTGTATAACTTGCACCAGAAACCGAAGAATTTTAGATAAATATTTCACCTAGGCATACCTATTACTTCAATGTAAGGAGAGCTGAGAGGAGTCAAAATGCATCATCAGATAGCTCTGCCTCTAGCTCAGTGTGTTTATGATTGCGTTTAGAAGGATGTAGGTATTTTTTTATAAATTTCAATGGATAATTTATGATTTCAAAGTAGCTTTTTTAGTGAGGTATCAGATTGTTGTTTCTTCAAAATATAATGACTGTAGAAGTCAGTCCAGGTTCATTAGCTTCAGAAATAGTCATATTTATAATATCTTATTGTTGTCAGATAGAAATTACAGTATGAGCACATCAGTGAACTACAAATGCAATTTGTAATAGTAGTAATCTTTTATTGTTGACTATGGGAAAAAATTCATCAGTTTTTGGGTGGAGAAATAAATTAACTACAGACATTTTACAGATTAAAATACAAGTTCTTGTAAGACTAGGCAAATATTCAGTAGGCCATTCTCAGAAGTAGCGCACCAGAGCCATATGCTTCCTTTCCAGAGTCAGTGGATTTTGCACTGGAGTTCTTCATGGAAGGTGAGGTGGGAAACAGAATCCTTTTGTTTCCTGTGGCCACTAAAGCAGCCAGGCTTTGGCTGGTGGGTGCAAATGACCACAATCCTCTTCCCATACACCCAATGATTCTCAATACTACTTCATTTGGGGCCCCCATAGAGCATAAGTTTTGACCCCCCAATACAGGATTTCTGCTACCTGCATAGTACATCATCGAATCCATTGTCTTTTTGGGCCCTGTATGCCTGTGGAAGGGTATGGATAAGGGAAGGACAGAGTTTGGACCTGAAAAGTTATCTTAAAATAGGAAGCATTTTATATCCCAGTTGACCCCAATGCAGCATACACGGTGTTAATACATTGTGAATGAAGTGTGCCACCTCTGGGATGGAGGATAGCAGGGCTGCATAGTACATTGCCTAACAGTGATGGTGGGCAGGTAAAAATTTGACCTTATATTCTGGGAGCTAGATCCACAAAGGGATATAGACACCTAAATCCAAAATTCAAATCCTCAAACCACACCACCTGCCTAACCCTGTAAGTGCCTAAATTCCCATGGCACCTAAGTTTCTGCTGTTACAGTTCCCTCGGCAACTACATTTCTGCGGGTGGGTAAGAACAAAGTTGCCTCAGTCCTGAAGCCCAGCACATAGCTCAGGCCTTAGACCTGGTGGGATTCACAAACTAGATGTTCCTTCTCCTATCTCACCTTACACAAAACACAAGAAGAGGCAGATGAGGTGGTGGAAAGACCCATTACCTCAGAATGGGCGACCTGGGTTCAAATCCCTGTTCCCATCTCTCACATCCTCTGTGAGTGTTTTTACCACTGAACTATTGGGTAAAAGTGGGGAGTGTAGCACAACCATCTCCTCTTATTTTTTTTTTTATTTGTGAGAAAGGTCCAACCTGATTTAAGTGTCTAACTCCAGAAGGGGGCTCATGGCTGTGGATGCGTTCTGTAAAATGCCTATCTTCCTTTGAGGGGCATGGCTTAGGCCAGGGATCGGCAACCTTTGGCATGCCGGGCCGGTTTGTTTACCTGCTGCGCCTGCAGGTTTGGTCGATCACAGCTCCCACTGACCGTGTTTCGCCGTCTCAAGCCAATGGGGGCTGCAGGAAGTGGTGTAGGCCGAGGGATGTGCTGGCCACCGCTTCCCGCCACCCCATTGGCCAGTGGGAGCCAGGATCGGCCAAACCTGCAGACGCTGCAGGTAAACAAATCGGCCCAGCCCGGCAGGGTGCTTACCCTGGCGGGCCGCGGGCCAAAGGTTGCCGATCCCTGGCTTAGGCCAAACCTCTCTCCTTGGCATTTTCTGTTGGTTAATTTAGGCAGCTCCCTTCTCATCATGTTGGGTTTTGTGAATCCCATTTTTAGGCCTCTAACTCTGGCCATGCATTGTATAACTCAGGGCTGTCAGTTCCACTAGGTAGCAGGTTGTCTAAAAGTTAGGCACTGATTCTAAGTCCCATCTATGGATCTAGCCCCAGAGGAAAACATCTCTGTTTTTACACCATGTTCTATGGGATCATGGGACCATGAGATGGTTGAGTTCAGGATCCTGACAAAAGGAAGAAAGGAGAGCAGCAGGATATGGACCATGGGCTTCAGAAAAGCAGACTTTGACTCCCTCAGGAAAGTGATTGGCAGGATCCCCTGTGAGGCTAATATGAGGGGGAAAGTCCAGGAGAGCTGGCTGTATTTTAAAGAAGCCTTATTGAGGGCGCAGGAACAAACGATCCTGATGTGCAGAAAGAATGACAAATATGACAGGCGACCAGCTTGTCTTAACAGTGAAATCATCGGTGAGATTAAACAGAAAAGGGAAGCTTACAAGAAGAGGAAACTTGGACAGATGACTAGGGTGGAGCATAAAAATATTGCTTGAGCATGCAGGGGTGTAATGAGGAAGGCCAAAGCACAATTGGAGTTGCAGCTAGCAAGGGATGTGAAGGGTAACAAGAAGGGTTTCTATAGGTATATTAACAACAAGAAGGTGCTCAGGGAAAGTGTGGGACCCTTACTGAATGGGGGAGATCATCTGTCACTAGGTTATGTGGAAAAAGCTGAAGTACCTGCCATCACAACTGGGACTAATTAGCAGACAGGTCTGCAGTCTCATCGGACTGCAGCTCCCAGACTGCTGCACTGGGCAGCACAGTATGGGGAGGAGGTGAGCAACCCTCAGTGGTGAAAGAACAGGTTAAGGACTATTTAGAAAAGCTGGACATGCACAAGTCCATGAGTCTGGATCTAATGCATCTGAGGGCGCTGAGGAAGTTGGCTGATGTGATTGCAGAGCCATTGGTTGTTATCTTTGAAAATTCGTGGCAATCAGGGGAGGTCCCAGAAGATTGGAAAAAGGCAAATATAGTGCCCCTCTTTAAAAAAAGGATGAAGGAGAATCTGGGGAACTACAGACCAGTCAGCCTCACCTCAGTCCCTGGAAAAATCATGGAGCGAGTCCTCAAGGAATCCATTTTGAAGCACTTGGAGGAGAGGAAGGTGATCAGGAACAGTCAACATGGATTTACCAAGGGCAAATCATGCCTGACCAACCTGATTGCCTTCTCTGATGGGATAACTGGTTCTGTGGATATGGGGAAAGTGGTGGACGGTGATATTTCTTGAGTTTAGCAAAGCTTTTGATACAGTCTCTCACAGTATTCTTGCCAGCAAGCTAAAAAAGTATGGATTGGATGAATGGACTATAAAATGGATAGAAAACTGGCTAGATTGTCGGGTTCAACAGGTAGTGTCAGTGGCTAAATATCTAGTTGGCAGCCGGTATCAAGCGCAGTGCCCCGGGTTGGTCCTGGGACCGGTTTTGTTCAACATCTTCATTAATGATCTGGATGATGGAATGGATTGCACACTCCGCAACTTTGCAGATGACCCTAAATTGGGAGGAGTGGTAGATATGCTGGAGGGTAGGGATAGGGCCCCGAGTGACCTAGACATATTGGAGGATTGGGCCAAAAGAAATCTGATGAGGTTCAACAAGGACAAGTACAGAGTCCTGCACTTAGGACAGAAGAATCCCATGCTACTGACTAGGGACTGAGTGGCTAAGCAGCAGTTCTGCAGAAAAGGACCTGGGGATTACAGTGGACGAGAAGCTGGATATGAATCAACAATGCACCCTTGTAGCCAAGAGGGCTAATGGCATATTGGGCTGCATTAGTAGAAGCATTGCCAGCAGATCGAGGGAAATGATTATTCCCCTCTATTTGGCACTGGTGAGGCCACATCTGGAGTATTGCATCCAGGATGTGGACAAATTGGAGAGAGTCCAACGGAGGACAATGAAAATGATTAGGGGGGTGGGGCACATGACTTGCGAGGAGAGGCTGAGGGAACTGGGCTTATTTAGTCTTCAGAAGAGAAGAGTGAGGGGGGATTTGATAGCAGCCTTCAACTACCTGAAGGGGTTCCAAAGAGGATGGAGATCGGCTGTTCTTAGTGGTGGCAGATGGCAGAACAAGAAGCAATGGTCTCAAGTTGCAGTGGGAGGTCTAGGTTGGATCTTAGGAAAAACTATTTCACTAGGAGAGTGGTGAAGCACTGAAATAGGTTACCGAGGGAGGTGGTAAAATCTCCATCCTTACAAGTTTTTAGGGCCCGGCTTGATAAAGCCCTGGCTGGGATGATTTAGTTCGGGTTGGTCCTGCTTTGAGCAGGGGATTGGACTAGATGACCTCCTGAGGTTTCTTCCAACCCTAATCTTCTATGATTGTTAATGTACTGTCCCAATGTCATAATTTCTCAGCAGCTGTAGAAATCAGAATGTCAAGTGCCAATGTAGATGAGTGTGGAAAAGGAACACTGTATGCCACGAATTAGAGGAGAACAAGCTGTTTTAAGAATTTGTCTTTGGGGCCATCTGCTATGCAGTGCAAATCTCTCATGGGGTTTGGTGTACTTGTGGAACTAGACAATATGCCAAATAAATTGACTTGAAGTGAACTGGAGAAGGTCTTTTAGGACATCTATAATGATTGCATTTCCCATATGATGTGCAAACCAACTAATGTTTAAAGACACTTGCAGTACTTGGGTACAGAAATTCACAGAAACTTAATCCTGAATTATCTTGGATGGTTATCTTGTAGGATGTAGTTAGATGCTTGGGGAGAAAATGTGTAAACTGCCTGAAATGTGCCACAAATGTTATAAATTCAGTCCAGGTAGCCAATTCTAGAATTGAGGCCCTAAATATTTTGGGGTTCCAATTGGTCTACAACGAAAAACTTTACAGTAGAGAAGACAATTCTGAGAGAATTGAAATAGATTATGGCTTTGCATGATGCTTTTCATAATTATGATACCCCAAAGCACTGAACACACCAATGTATTAATTACTGTAGTATGCAGCTAGACTTGGCAGTTATTTTGAGCTCCACAATAGCTCAGACATTGCCTTAGATATTAAAACCTATTTGAGAGAGAGACTATTAATGCCCTAGTCTTTTTGAGGGCTGGCAATTGGAGGCCAAATTCTGCTCTATAATAAATCTGGAGTAATGTCATTACTGTCAATGGAGGTATTCTGGATTTGCACCGGTGTTATTTTGAGCAGAATTTGGCACTAGAACTTTAACTTCCATCTGGACAGTCACTAAAGATGAGTAGAGGGGCAGCTTAATTAGTTTATAAGAAAAAATGACAATTTCAATAATTAAAAGGTATATGTTGTTGGAGACGAAAAAGCTAACCACTGCATATCCTTTCCTAACTGAAAGTGCTACAGCTTTATTGACTATTCTGTTTTGTCAGTGGTTGATTAAACTTTGCTATTTTACATGCAAGTCAGGGTTCAAGATATTATTAGTACCACCACTACACAGTAGTGGTGACTAATTACACCCTGCTTGAAACCACAAGTAGCCTTTGGCATTGTGTTGGAGTTATTTATCTTCCTCAAAGTAAATTGCATTCTTGGGTGAAGACTAGAGTGACACAGTTGCTAGAATCCCAATCAACTACAAAGCCATCACACACTATCTTGGAAGTTTCTGTTACAAAGTGATAGAGCACAGAAGCTCTCTGAGACAAGAAAATATTGATCTGCTTGGGAAGCATTAATTAACATTTGTAGGAAAGCAGAACAACTTTTAAAGTGGACAGTGCTGTCCTTCTATTCACTACTTCCACCTTTCCTTCATTCATTCTCCAACAAATAACAATAATATTTACTATACAATTAGTCTATGGAGCAAGAATTTCTATAATCAATAAAAGATCTTCAAATGTGAGCTCCCTGTTTTCATGTTGTTTTGCTTTTACTGTAAAGTCGGGTTCAATGATAATTAATTCAATAAGAATTTAATATAAAGTGGATTAATGTTAAAACATCAACTCGTAAATCCTTGGGCTATCATAGTTCTCTTCGTAAAGGAGTTTACCTTTACAAATGTTTGCCATCAAGTTTTAATGGATTTCTTCGTGGTTTTATTTACAAGACAAACTTCAAGGGGCTGATTACTTCAGCTACCGATGCAGTCTCTGTGCGTTGCACGGTAACATTCCAGACAGGCCACAAATAAATGCAAGTTATTATAAAACTTCATAGCACAATTGACAGATCTTTCCTACCATAAGTTTGGTAAAGAGGCAACTGATTTTGTCACATCTGGCAATGATTGTTGTGTCAGGAAGCTTACTGAAGCAGAGCTGGCGAAACTTATCAGTTGATTTCACCATCCTGACTTTCGGTTTCTTCTCTTGAGGTCCATCTGCTACAGCTGGCTCAGAAATCCCAGCTAGCATACACTGCAGAACTCCACCCTTCCATCCTAGATGACTATATAAATGCAGTACTATATCATTGTACTTAAAACTAAGTGAGTGGGAGGTGTAATTAATTGACATGGGAGCTTGAATTGTCCAAGATCCTTTCCCTGAGTTCTCGGCCATGGTAAAGTTCTTTTTTACAAGGATAAGATTCTAGAGATGTGGAAGAACAGGCCCAATTCATCAAAGCATTTAAGCACATGCATAATAAATTCCATTGAAGTCAAGGACTTACGCACTTGCTTAAATTCTTTGCTGAATAAGGATGGACTTAAGAATTTACTTATGTGCTTTGTTGAATCATGGCTTGCCCTTCTATCTTCTTTCTGGTCTGTCTGACTGCACTTCCTCAGGTATTAGGTCTCATGCCCTTACCTGTCTTTCATAGATTCATAGATTATAGGACTGGAAGGGACCTCGAGAGGTCAAAGGGACTTTGGGTGATATTTCTCAGTTCTCCCACTCTTAAACCAGGTTCTGGGTATAACATCCCGGCTATAACAACCATTTATTGTTGTGCAGGTCCAGCTTGACACCTGTGTTTCTTCCCTCTATGGGAGCCTGTGATGAACAAACTTCGTAAAATAAGTATGTTTAATAGCAAAGAGAAAAAGCATTAGAGAAAATTATTTAAAAAAATAGCAGCTTTACTCTCATTTTACCTTTTGCTTTTGCTGCCGAATGGCTAGGTAGCAGTTCTGCTGAAAAGGACCTAGGGGTCACAGTGGACGAGAAGCTGGATATGAGTCAACAGTGTGCTCTTGTTGCCAAGAAGGCTAACGGCATTTTGGGCTGTATAAGTAGGGGCATTGCCAGCAGATCGAGGAACGTGATCGTTCCCCTTTATTCGACATTGGTGAGGCCTCATCTGGAATACTGTGTCCAGTTTTGGGCCCCACACTACAAGAAGGATGTGGAAAAATTGGAAAGAGTCCAGCGGAGGGCAACAAAAATGATTAGGGGTCTGGCGCATATGACTTATGAGGAGAGGCTGAGAGAACTGGGATTGTTTAGTCTCCAGAAGAGAAGAATGAGGGGGGATTTGATAGCAGCCTTCAACTACCTGAAGGGGGGTTCCAAAGAGGATGGAGCTCGGCTGTTCTCAGTGGTGGCAGATGACAGAACAAGGAGCAATGGTCTCAAGTTGCAGTGGGGGAGGTCCAGGTTGGATATCAGGAAAAACTATTTCACTAGGAGGGTGGTGAAACACTGGAATGCGTTACCTAGGGAGGTGGTGGAGTCTCCTTCCTTGGAGGTTTTTAAGGCCCGGCTTGACAAAGCCCTGGCTGGGATGATTTAGCTGGGAATTGGTCCTGCTTTGAGCAGGGGGTTGGACTAGATGACCTCTTGAGGTCCCTTCCAACTCTGATATTCTATGATTCTATGATTCTATGATTCACCACAAGCTAAGGTTAGATGGGCTTCCCTCCTTAATTTAAGGAACAGGACAAGGTCTAGCTTACATTCTTCTAAAAATCTCAGGAGTTCTTGCAACTCAGCCTGGTCTCCCTTTCTTCTTCCTCCAGTCCTTTTCCCCCCAGCCCCTTTCAGGAAAATGTCCCTTTTCTCAAAACCCCACTTCTTTGTGTGAGCCCAGTTACCATATATCTCAATAGCTTTTGTTACAGGGCCTAGGTGTGAAGTCTTCCGTTTGCCTCGGACTGGCTTTTCTCACTTGGCCAGCCAAGCCAGTGCTCTGTAATGTTTGTAAAGATAATTTGAACATACCTCTTAAAAAGTTCAGATGAGTGATAACTCAACAAATAATGTAACAATATATCTTGTAGGAAAAATCAGCTAAAACTGACCAAAGCCAGCCTACTCCTTCCTATAGCAGATGTTATTAACAATGATTCTCTCAAACAAGTAGAATTTGCCCCTCTGCTCTTTAAGATCATGCTGTTAAACAGACCAGGTTTAAGCAGAAGTAAAAATATGCAATAAGAAAAAAGATTGTCAATGTAAAAACTGGTGTAGGCAGGAAGATTTAAAACAGATGGAAAGTTATATATTTTAAATTCTGATTTCATGTTACAAAGTAAACTTTTAAAGAAATTACCTTTTGTGAGTTTAAATGCAAACAAATGTACTTTCTTTAGACAAGATGTCCACTAAGTGATGAACTGTCTGGAATTGCAGAGTCAGAGCTGCCTCTCTTTGAAATTAATGACAACACTCCTATGAGTGCAGATCTCAGTTGTGCTTCATCTCTACAGGAAAATGGGGGAAGATGACTGTGGCCATAGGTGTGCATCAGTCAGCAAGTTGTTGTTTCATCTCCCCTATGTTCTGTTCAATATACGAGGCACGGATCGTAGATGCCCATTGGGTACCTCTACCTTATGTTCTAACACTCTCCTTTTCCTTCTCTGCGTTCTTTCGCAAACAGATTTTATTATAGACTCACTGTAGTGACTCCAAAGTTAAGGCTGTAACTCACCCGTTATGAGCCTGATTTTGACCGTATCCCCACACCAATCAAGACATTACTTTTAAAAAGTCCTTTCCATCTGAAATTGTCATGCATAGTATGAACTCTAGGCAGAGGAAAATTTTCCTAGGAGAGTTTCAGATTAATGGACAGTCTATTTTGCAGACACTGAACTCAAAATAAAACTGACAAAACATGCTTGAGCCCCAGTGCATAATTGCTTGAGCCCTGGTACCTCTTTCATTACAAATTAAGCACTGGTTAAACCTCATTGAAACTGGGTGATGTAACTGCCATCCAGAACACTAGCTGGAGAGAAGGGTTCAATTCCCTGCTTTGCCACAGACTTCATGCTTGATCTTTAGTCTGTCAATAAGGACTTAACAGCACAAAAAAATTTACTGCCATAGTTATACCATTGGAACACTCTTATTCAGAATAACTGTGGCCTTTTTTGGGTGTAGCTTATGTCACTTTCTACATAAGCTAAGCCAAAAAAGACCACTGGTGTTCTGAAGAGAGTGTCCACCCAGGGAGTTATACCCATATAACTGTAGTGTTATATGGGTATAGTAATGTCATTAAATTTCCCCATGTAGACAGGCTCTTAGTCTCTCTGTGCCTCAGTTCCCCATCTGTAAAATGGGGATAATAGCACTTCTCTCTCTTACAAGGGTATTGAGGATAAATACTTTAATGATCAGGAGGTGCTCAGTTACTACAGTAATGGGGCCATATTACTACCTTAGATAGATCTGAAAATAAGGTAGATTGGAAGGAGAGGTATGTTGACTTATTCTTTTAGGGCTAGATTCTGATACCTTTATTCACAGGGAGCCCCGACGTTCCAGTAAAACCAGTGGGACTGCTTGTGGAGTAAAGCAGGTTTGACATGAGTAAAGGTGACCGAATTGGTCCCATGATTTTTAGTGTTGTTTTAGTTTGTTAAAGGAAAACAGAAAATAAGAAACCTGGCTTCTGTTTAATTTCATCTGGCTTATATGAAAAGACTTAGCTAAACCACTAGTAAATAAACTGGCCAGATGGCAAGCCAACAGTTGGTGATAGAAGCAAAAATACACATAACCTTCTGTGGTTCCTAGGGGTTTTTTGTGTCGTAGAAGCCCATATCATTTATGGTAAATAGAGCTGTAAGGCACAGACAAGCAAAAATGCATGAACGGAAAAGGAAATTGTTCAGCAGACAGAGAAAGCAAACCTGCTCCCTTTATCCTTTCCCCATCTGTTGTCCTCCATAGAGAAATTGAGAAGGAAGTCATTGGGGATTCCCAATCTGTTGCGGCCAAAAGTTATGTTTTTTTTTTTTTATTTAAAATTGGTCACATTGCTGAATCTGTGTATCCCAGCAGGATTTTGTTTTATTACTGGCAGCTTCCTCATACTTCACATCTATTACTTCCCTTTTCAAAATATGCTGTAACTTGCTTCTTGGTTCTCTGAGCTCTGGTCAAGTGTAGGTAGTCTCTTGGTCTATCCAAGGCCGTGATCAAGTGTCTTGATGTTTTTGGTCTTTTGGCCTCGAGATGAAAACCTTGTCTGTGCTTCTGGGACCTTGAAGTGAAAAAATTCTCTAAGCTTAATAGTTATCCAAATTCAGGCAACCAAAAATTCTAGTAAGAAATTCTGAAAATGTTGAAATCCCATTATAACATTTTTGCAGTCTCGCATTGAAGAAATAATGATGATGCTTAAGAGATTCCTAGTACAATACAGCAAAGTATTGTACTAGGAAAGATGTCTTTCATAGATGTAAATGTGCTGCCCATATCACTGCTGTATGCAATAATTTGCATACAACATTGTGAATGTAATTTAATTTTTCACTTTGCCTGTTTCTGCAACAATCTGTGACTTAGTTATGTCACATATAGGAATTTACCTGTTTTAAGGACTGCGTTTCTCTGGAAGACAAGATTAACCAACCACTCCACTCACACTGAGTTGAGGAAATCTGGGTTAATCAGACTACTTCACAACATGAAATAGCCCTGCTGATTGTCATAGCATGAAAATAAACAAAAATCACTTAGGATCAGAAGGGAAGCATTTATCAAAAAGGACACTGCAGGTGAGAAAGTCATTTGAACTCACCCACCTGACATGGAGAAATCAGACATAAAGCTAACGTTAACTTTGTACTCATTTATTGTCCACCAAAGTCTGCAGGCTGGCTAGTGGCCTGGGAGACTTCAACATCCAAGCTGACAAGTCATCAGATGCAAAAATCCTGAACCTCCTTTCCTCCCTTGTGCGTTAGGACTTTCCAAAGTATTCTCAGGGCCAGTCCTCAGCGGAATGGCCACACCCTTGACCTAATCTACTGATATTTGGACTGATGTCAACACACAGGAGGTGTACCACTGTCTGCAGACAGACAGACCATCACCTCATTAAGTCACTGGCTAGAACTCTCCCAGGTATCCGGCAAAGCAAAAGGTCTATGATGCTGGCTCACCCAAAAAGGCTCGTGGCCCAGCCCTGCCAAATTCAAAAACATACTAAAGGACAACAGTGCTCCACCATTAGTCCTGGATTTCATGAATCATTATCATATTATACTGGGTTACACATTATCATGTTATTTGCCTCCCTCATCCCCAAACAGCCCCTTCCTCTTTGAAGAGCTCCCTTGAAGATGAAGAAATAGAGATGGAACCTTGAGCTAAGAGTAGGTGGACCCTGACACATTTTCAGAGTCCCATAAAGCTCTATGCAAATGCATGGAGCCATCCCCACACAGCTCATTGCCGGATTGGGGCTTGGGACATTTAGTGGACTGTTTCTAAGGGATACATCTCTGGCCAATGGATATCTACTCAAAGTTTATAAATGTATGCCAGGTTCAGTTGGCTTTGTTCTGCTGCTAATAAAGAAATGGGAGAGCTGGAAAAATCATAACAACCTACTAGGCAGCCTGAGTATTAAATGATTTGATTTTAAATGATCTTTAACTACTGTGTCCTTTTGCTTGAAATATTAATTTAATAGACGATCCTTCAGTGACAGGGTGGGAAGGCTCACAGTGGATAGGTACATGTTTTATAAAATAAAATCAATAGTTTTAGCTTGCCTCGCACTGTATCTGGGTACTTTACAAGATTAAAGATGGAAGGAAAGAAGATAAGAACACTCCTAAATAATGATAGTGGGTGACCAGCTATGTGCCTGGCCCAAAAATGCCTGGGAGTACCTCATGGTCCAGTGTTAGTATTTTGAGGTGCCATTCATATGGAAGGTGAAACCTCTGACCACAAGCCTTGGAGGCACAGGACCAGACTCAACACCAGCTCTGTAAGTGGATCTATTAATGCATATCTATATTTATATGAAGACCCCAAACTATGAACAGTCTTACCATGTGTTTTTTCTTATGACAAAGAAAATAGATGGGTTTATTTTGCAATTTATTGGGAACATGCTGTTATGGGTTGGGTTAAACCCAGTGCTTAATTTGTGCCAGGGCTTGCCAGGCCTGAGCCCTAGCACCACTAGGCTTGGCAGTCCATAGCCCTGGCACCTCTGGGCTTGCTGCATCAGTTATAAAAGTAAAAAAATTGCTTGAGCCCCAGTGCATAATTGCTTGAGCCCTGGCACCTCTTTCATTACAAATTAAGCACTGGTTAAACCTCATTGAAACTGGGTGATGTAACTGCTATCCTTCTTTTAAGATAGTTGCAAAAAGTCATTCTACTCTTTTATGGAACTTGGTAACTGAGACAATAGCAGCCTTCACCCACAACACAGGCACAAGCGAAGTGCTCAGGAATTTGAACTATGTGAGCAGAGGGGATTTGCTGAAAGAAAGCCAAGAAACTCCACAGATATTTGATTCCTACTACTGTTCAGGGAAATAGGACTTTGTACATTCTTTGTAAATAAACAGGATTGTGTCAAAGAAATAAATGACTATCATCAATCTCTCTTCCTAATGGAAACAATTCACAGAACCCTGAGTTTTGGCTAACTGCTAGTAGTAATGGGAACTGTATCTTTAAGTGGTTGAGCTTCCCCAAGAGGAAGTCTTGTGGAGGGATCTACAGTAGCCCAAGTTCTGTCATGCAGAGGCAGCTGGACCTGAATCACTGAGTAAAGTGGATCTCTTTCAAGCACCTTGGGCCCAGAGCGATTCCTGAACAACACACCACTTAGGTCAAAAATGGGAAACAATGTCATAAAGGATCACTGTGGAATGACAACAGGATACAAAGGATCTGAGAAACTCAAT
The DNA here is from genome assembly GCF_011386835.1 of Chrysemys picta bellii. Classification (NCBI taxonomy): domain Eukaryota; kingdom Metazoa; phylum Chordata; order Testudines; family Emydidae; genus Chrysemys; species Chrysemys picta. The sequence goes on along the minus strand of NC_088793.1, from coordinate 74,882,397 downwards.
AGAGCATTGCAGCTTTATGTATCAACACTCTTTCCTCTGAATCCTCAGACCTTCAACTGTGTTTGCATTGAGTTTATTAATGTGCTGCTATCCATCTGGTATCTACATGCAGTGTTCATTTCAAATAGGGAGGAAAGTAAGTAAGGGATAAGTGCTAATAGAGTAACTGTGGCAACATGAGAGTCCTGCTGTGACAAGGATCCTTTTCTTTCAGAACTAAGAATAGCACACCGTTTCAGCAGCTTTCTTTTAAGTGAGATTGCCAAGTCTGTAGGTGATAATATTAGAGAAGGATTTTTAATGGTAGATGAATACAGCATCCACGGGAGTTACCGCAGAAGGGGGAAAAGGTTACTAAGATGTTAATTACATGTCCCGCTTTTCACATGTACATTTCTCCATTCAATTGCCATGCAGCTAAACATAATATTCCTTTAATAGCTTTCATCTTGAGGGACAAGGTTAAAATCATATATACACATGTATATATTGACACATTTCCCTACCTGTGTCACAAATATCTAGAATCATTACATCTGAATGAATTGAAAACATCTAAATGATATTGCCCTATTTATGCTGCGTTTTCCTTATGAGCTGCAGCAGGATTACAAAGACTCTGTATGACTCTTGTTAACAGAACCAGCCTTTGGGATTCACAAAGGAGCCTCTCAGCTTGCTGTCTTTTCTGTAAACTGGGTTTCTAGATCTTTTCCCTGCCAATCTGGCCTCAGAAATATAAACTGATATTAACCAACAGCTGAAGAACTGCAGCTGGGCTTTATTTCTGCAGCAAGAAGGTGGGGGTTGGGCTGACCTAAAAATCACCTCTCCCCAGAACACTTTCAATGTAAAAAGGAGACAGTAAAGTTTAGGATAGAGCTAGTCTAGAGATTGCTCTCACTAGCTCTCCCCAAAATCCTTAAGCAAGCCCAATGTAGTGGTGAGATCATGGTGGAGAAGATCTAGTTACATTTGGGAGAGATGGGGGGAAATGGGAAAAGTGATTTCACTAGCCTGCCCAAAGATAAAAAGGCTGATATTGTTAAAATGTACAGTTCTTCATGTTGCTGGGGCTGAGACGGATGCTGCAGCTCTCTGCTACTGCCACAGAAGCAATATAAAGGGAAGTAAATTTCTGGGTCCTCCCACCCGTGCTTCTAGAAGGGCACTGGGGATGCACCACACAGTCTCCACACATTCATTTACACCATGTGCACACCCCCTCAAACCATCTGCTGCAATACCGCACACAAAGTAGGAGGAGAGCAGGCAGGGGCCAAGCTGCTACTGCTCTGAGTGGAAGTCCTGTATCCAACTGCAGCTTGCCTCTTCCTCTGCCAATGCCTGGCTCCCAACCTCTGAATTTGAAAAGCCAGTACTGAAGGAGATCTAAGAGCCCCACTCCATCCTCAAAGTCCCATGGGCGACCCCATCTTCCCTTGCCTCCCACCAACTGCCACAGACCCTCTCCCAAACCCCACACCAGCTAAGAGAGATTGCCACCAGTCAGGGAAGGCCCACCCACCTCAAGAATCAAAAGGGACCCATTTTTCACCCCAACACACAGCTCACCATCAAAAGGACTCGTGCTACTCACCCACTGCACAAACAGAGGTGGCAGGACAACTTGCTTGCTATGATTGCTGAAGCCAAAGTATAATCCATCTGCCACCACCACTGCTGCTGTGGGGAACATAAGTAAGGCAGTCTACTCAATTCCTGAGTATTACTTATAAGCAGGATCTGAATGAACTCTCCCCTGATATCACCTGATGGGCTGGGGAGAAGACTTCAGAAGCCGACCTTGTTTGCATAGACACTTCCACTCTGCTTAAGTGTGCAGCATGATGGGGTGGCTTTGCCCAAATGATCACTTTTTGCTGGTGTTGGATCACACGTCACTTTGTTATTGGATGCAAGGGTGATAAATTGTTGTTACTCTTGTGTGAGTAAAGGGCATCAGAAATGTGCGAGGCATGCCCTGATTGAGGGGTTCAACTGAACTGTACTCACCAAGCAGGAGATAGGGGTGCCAAGGGCCAGTGGAGATCAGAGAGATTCTTGTGGCTGGTGGTATGGATTTTGCTCAAACAGTCCCAGACACCATTTGGTCTTTCCTTTCTCCACTGTTCAATGACAGAGATGATAAGATTCAATGGGGAGTCTTTTGTTGTGCATCATTAGAGTTGAAATCACTGATAACCATTAGACTTGCTATGGGACAGTGTCACTGGTGAAAGAGAATGCCTCACCCATACTAGTAGTGAGGTTCCCACACTAAAAGCTGAAATCATTGAGAGCTGTGTTAAGTAGTAGGATCTCAAGACATCCCTGAGGTTGCAGTAGAAAGGGAAATAATGGAATCAGAGATGGCAGAGCAGCTGATAGTAGAGTGAATGGCTGATGGCAGAGCTAGCAGCCGGCGGTGGTGAAGCAGCAGCTGAGGCATTGATCGGAGCCTCCCCACCCTGGGTGGCAAGTGAATTTATGGGAATGTAGCTCTGAACTCTGGGTCTTCGCTGACCAAGGACAACAACTGTGAGTGTGGTGGAGGGAGAGGGGAGTGGCGTGTTAAGGTGACATTTGTTTATGGGACTTCCACACTGCAAGGTGAGAGATTGAGGAAAAGGACGCTGCCCAGCATATGCTGGGGTGGGTGTTTTGTTCATGGTCATATTTTCGAATCATGCTTGTAGTGTTTTCCCAAATTAATGCTGGGTTCCTTTTCCCTTTTATTAAAAGTTTTCTTTTCCCTACACAGGCTCTGTGCTTGCGTGAGCAGAAATATTGCCTCTTGGAGGCACCGGGGAGTGGTGTGTAATTTTTCCATGTTACTGGGTGGGAGCTTGAGCTGGTTCTGTGTTGTATTGTTAAAAAGGAACCCCTAGATATTGAACCCAGCCCTTGTTGCTCCCAGCTCCACCTGGCAAGAAGGGTTATATACTGATGCTGAAATTGTCCTGGTAGAGAGAATGCTTTATGAACAATCAAATGTAACACTTTGCAGCTAGAGGATAGAAAAGAAATTCTAAAGGAGACTAAGAAATGGTACAGAGAGAGACAGAGCAATAACTTGAAAATGGAAAGCAACAGGATTATTAGGCCTAGAGAAAAAGTGTTTAAGAGGTAACCCAGGTCACATGGAAGAGGAGAGATAAAGTAGAATGGTCTGATTAATCTTATCCACTCTCAGCAGTTCTATTCATTGTGTTATTTTTAGTCTTAGCTGCACTGTGTAAATGGGGCCCTACAATCCCTGGAGGGAAGTATTCTTATTCTAAAGAAAGCTCTCCTGTCATTGTTCACTGAGCTTTCTAAATTAATTCTCATGCTTTAAAGCTAAAACTTTTTGGGGGGGGAGGTGGCGGGGGAATTATCACATCACAGCTAAACTTCCAGAAATCAAAAAACAAAAGACATGACAGAAGTCTAGAAGAGTCTTTTTCTGTAAAGAAACACATTTTGGAGAGATTATCATTCATTGACAGTTAAAGTTGTCGCTAGCTCTGCTAAAAGCACTCTAAACCTCCTAAATATGGAGAAACTAAATTAACCCATTGCAATGTTAGTAGGTGTGCTCCTCTGTTTGAAGAGAGCTTTTTAAATTAGGAATGTTTTAATTAGGAATGACAAGACATTATCACTACTGAATTTGTACCACTATATCTTAGTTCCTTGCTTTGCAAAGTAGGGGATGTGGCATTATTGACCTGTTGCTGAATGGTAGCAGGATTTGGGGCCTTCCAGGTCAGTTTTCTGTTTGGGCAGAAATTTGGTGAGGTGGCATCAGGTATTTTCTTAATATAATTTGTTTATTTACAAAATGTACATAAGTCCTGTTTCCTCAGAGTGGTAACAAGCAGCCACATGGCCACTCCCATTTGCAGAAAGCTTATCTAAGGAAGGCAATTCTGCCCTGACCCCAGAAGCAGCTGTTTTAGGCCTCTGTCTCTCTATGCCCCCTTTCTTCTTTCAGCTCCTGCATTTTTCATCTGGGAAATTCCTAGAGCAAAGCTGCTCAAGGAAATCATACGGTCTGGAAAAGTGAGCCGGGGCAGAGGGTGTCTATCCTCTATTTGTGCAATTGCTTTGTAATAAAAAGTAAGCACATAAAAGTAATCACCCAGACCATTAAAGGAGAATGCTTTAATCCATAACACCTCTTTAAAACCTCTCTGGGTATGTTTACCATCTAAAGCATTTAAGGTTTCAGAGTAGCAGCCGTGTTAGTCTGTATCCGCAAAAAGAAGAACAGGAGGACTTGTGGCACCTTAGAGACTAACAAATTTATTAGAGCATAAGCTTTCGTGGACTACAGCCCACTTCTTCGGATGCATATAGAATGGAACATATATTGAGGAGATATATATACACACATACAGAGAGCATAAACAGGTGGGAGTTGTCTTACCACCTCTGAGAGGCCAATTAATTAAGAGAAAAAAAAACTTTTGAAGTGATAATCAAGCTAGCCCAGTACAGACAGACAGTTCTAACTGTCTGTCTGTACTGGGCTAGCTTGATTATCACTTCAAAAGTTTTTTTTTCTCTTAATTAATTGGCCTCTCAGAGGTGGTAAGACAACTCCCACCTGTTTATGCTCTCTGTATGTGTGTATATATATCTCCTCAATATATGTTCCATTCTATATGCATCCGAAGAAGTGGGCTGTAGTCCACGAAAGCTTATGCTCTAATAAATTTGTTAGTCTCTAAGGTGCCACAAGTCCTCCTGTTCTTCTTAAAGCATTTAACACTTTCTACAGTTTTACTTTGGGTACTTATATGTCATTGACCCCTAATGTGCAACTTACCCCATAACAATATTTACCTTTCTTCCTAGGGGTGTTATGAACCAAAAAAACAAAAAAATCATCACCTTTAACTTAGGCTCTGTCTACACTAGCACTTTTATTGGTAAAACTTACAGCGCTCAGGTGTGTAAAATACACACCCCTGACCGACCTAAGTTACACCAATAGAAATGCCGGTGTAGACAGTGCTATGTCAGTGGGAGACGCCAACACAGCTACCACTGCTTGTTGGGGGCGGTTTACTTATGTTGACAGGCGAGCTCTCTCCCATTGCCATAGAGCGGCTACACGGGAGATCTTACAGTGGTGCAGCTACATTGGTACAACTGTGCTGCTGTAAGCTCTCTAGTCTAGACACAGCCTTAAAATGTGTTCCTACTCTGAAAAGTCTGCACCTGGGTCAAACTCTAGGAAAGTCTTTAAGACATTCTTGCTGGATGTTCAATCTATGTCCATCATTTGAAGCTTTTGGTGATCACTCAGTGTTGGCTGTGTAGCTTAATAATGGCCGTGACTGTGTAATCATGTCACCTTACTCAAGGTGCTGAAATAAGTGTTGATCGCGTTCTCTGAACGAGTTATAGAAATGGTTTTACCCAGTCTACGCTAGCACTTAGATCAGTATCCTTACTAATTCAGGGGAATCTAGTCTATTGAAAACCTTTTGCAGCAACAGTTGAATATTTTAGTGTAAACTGTGCATTAATATGGTCCTTCCAGGTCAGAGTTGAGGCACAGTGTCAGGATACGTGTGTTGTCATGGTACATAGAGTGTATATATCTTTTTTGTGGGTAAGGATAGCTGTGATCTCCCAGGCTGGTCAGTCCTGCACTAATCTATCTAGAGTAGAGGCAGTCAATAGCAAAACTCTCAATGACTTTAATGGATACAGGATTGGGCCTTAAATGATGACTACAGTATAGAGATGTTACATTTAAGGGCTTGATTCTGCAAATCTTACAGTATTATGTATAATGAGTAGTTTCAGTGAACTCAGTTGAACTACTCATGCAAGTATTACTTAGCAGGAGCAAGGATTGCAGAATCAGACCTTAAACCATTTTGAATTACATAATGATTCTAAGTTGCCACTGGCAAAGAGAAGAATACGCTATTAAGTTCACTTTTGACAACACTTTGTGGATTTATATTGTTCAGTGTGTAAACACAAATGCAGTAGAAATACCTAAAATAGCTAGATACTTGACTGGAGCATGGCTGGAACTGGACGTGTAAATGAGATAAACACCGAGATCTAAAAGGTGGAGTCTGGAGATCTTAGCACCAAAACAGCATAAGCTCAATTATGGCCTAATCTGAAGTCTACTTAAGTCAACAGAGTCTAATTTATTTCAGTGGGCCTTGGATCAGGATTCTAATAACCAGGATTAATGTTAGTACAGCGTTTTAGGACTGGAGGCAACAGCATGGTTCCTGTGGTGAAGAATGTTATGGAATGTTTGGCAACTAGACTATGATGATTATAATCTAGAAAAGCTACAAATTCTATGTGCCCACCTTGATATGTATATGTGTAGACTCATAGCTGCTAAAAATACATGCAGATATGTATAAATACTATAAACCTACTGTGAAGGTTTCGGTCACAGAAACCCCTTTGGGACAATCACCTGATGTGCTAAAATGACCTCTGAGCCCATTTTTCCTGCCAGCTTGGGACTCCAGAACCTGGCCTTGTTGAGCCAGACACGCTAGCCTGTTGCAACACAGACCCAGGTCTGGTCCACGCCCCCAAAGCTGCAGACTTTAAAAACTGCTCAGCAGGTCACCTATTTACAGCACCCAGACACCCAGTTCCCGATGGTATCCAAACCCCAAATAAATCCGTTTTACACTGTATTAAGCTTTTACACGGTAAACTCGTAAATTTTCCGCCCTCTATAACACTGATAGAGAGATATGCACAGCTGTTTGCTCCCCCCAGGTATTAATCACTTACTCTGGGTTTACTAATAAACAAAAGTGATTTTATTAAGTATAAAAAGTAGGATTTAAGTGGTTTCAAGTAATAATAGACAGAACAAAGTAAGTTACCAAGCAAAATAAAACAAAACACGCAAGTCTAACCTAAGACATTAAGAAACTGTTTACAGGTAAATCTCACCCTCAAAGATGTTCCAATAAGCTTCTTTCACAGACTAGACTTCTTCCTAGTCTGGGCACAATCCTTTCCCTGGGTACAGTCCCTGTTAGTTCCAGCTCAGGTGGTAACTAGGGGATTTATCATGACTGAAAGCCCCCTTTGTTCTCTTTTACCCCCTTTTATAGCTTTGGTACAAGGTGGGAATCTTTTGTCTCTCTGGATCCCCACCCCTCCTTCTAAATGGAAAGGCACCAGGTTTAAGATGGATTCCACCATTCTTTCTGTGCTGGCTTACACGAACACAGGAAGGCTTGCAAACAGAGCCATTTACAACCAATTGTCCTAGTCAATGGGAGCCATCAAGATTATAAACCATCATTAATGGCCCACATTTTGCATAATTACAATAGTACCTCAGAGTTATACTTTATATTTCTAGCTTCAGATACAAGAATGATACATACATACAAATAGGATGAACACACTCAGTAGATTATAAACTTTGTATAATGATACCTTACAAGAGACCTTTTGCATAATAAAGCATATTCCAGTTGCATCATATTTACACTCATAAGCATATTTCCATAAAACATATGGAGTGCAACGTCACACCTACATATAACATGCAGGCACAGGATTCAATATCTATTGACTTTTGTTGGCTTTGCATCTGTGTAACAGTGTAGAATTAAGCTTATTGACTTTAAATTGTATAAAAAGCCTACATGATTGTAAGGATACACTGGTGCTAATTCAACTGGGATTTGTTTCTCTCTAACAACACTTGGCTGATTTAAAGGCTATTTAAAGTGTGACCAAGGTCCTAGTGGGCAGCCAGTGTGGTCACTCAATTAGGGTGAACTGCAAAGAATGGGGCAGACAATCCCCAAAAAGCTGGTGGATATTCCAATACTTAGATTCACTAACCCAGCAAAAACAGCTTCTTTATTACCTCACTGGTTACTCAGAAGTCCAAACAACACAGTTCCCTTAAAGTGATCCAGCCTCAGGCCCCCATTCAGGTACTCACGTCAAATATGATGAAAATGTCTGTAAATCTTATTTCATCATATAAAAGGATCGGACACATTACCTCCTAGGTTAATGAATGTTTCAGATCTTACCCAAATACACCCTACAGCCAATTCTTATTAATTAAATAAAATTCATTAAAAAACAAAAGAGAGAGAGTATGGTTAAAAGATCAATATATATACAGACATGAGTTCAATTCATTGAGGTTCAGATTCATGGCAGAGATGGTGAGCTTTGTAGTTGCAAAGAGTCTAATGTCCAAATCTCATATTCAGGGCATATCAGTATCACTGGGACCTCAGTCTTGTGACTCAAACTTCCCCTGATGAAGTCTAAGCAGATCTGAGATGACAGAATCAGGACCCAAAGATCTTTTATAAAATTTCATGTTTTATAGGAATTAACATAATTAGTTCCTCCACCATTCACTGTACATTTCAAAGAGAGATGAATACTGAGATATCCTGTATGTACAATTCATTTAAATGCTAGGATCCTCTTTTGACCTCTGAGTTATCAGAATACAGCATAGACAGGGACTGTTGATTACATTGTCCACCCAACTCATACATATGTAAATACACAAAAACAAAAACATTATCTCCCCACTTCTTCCCTGGGTTATTTATTTTCCAGGTGTTTAACCCTTTCTAGCCATGAGTCACATAAAGGCATACAGAATTCTGTGTATCCACTGTCGTTGCTTCTATCACACACCTGCAAAGGAAATGGTTTGTAGGAATTTGTGTGATCTAACAGAACAAGAAAATAGAAGTTGCTTTTACAATAAAAATTAATCGGTCATTAAAACAAGCTCTGCTGATTTCTGAGTGTCTGTATATCTGGCTGTGTGCACCCGGAGTATGTTTCTTTCAGCGTAAATGAATTAAATCCTCTTGTAAATCTGCATTGAAAATGTTATGCTGCTTTATCAATTACCTTCCAAACCAATTAGCTTATTTTAAAGCCTAAACCGTTTCACTATTTATAGAACATATTCTTCCTTCTACTTGAATGTAGAGGCATTTTTTATATATAGATGATCCTTGAAATATCAAAGCAGTGAGGCAGGCAGTCACAAAGACCTTATCTAGCCTACAAAAATTAGTATCCATATTTCAGCAGCTACCAGTAATATCAGTGGTAGCAACAGAAAAAGCTTTAGGTTGAGATTTTTAAACTGCTTAGGGGACTAATGGGAACCAGGCATACATATCTCCAAGCGGGCTTTGAAAATTGCAGTCCTACTGCACACAGGGCTGAGGCATTTTTTCAATCATATCATGAAAACTTGCTCTGAGGAGGTTTTCATAAGACAGTGGTAAAGACGGGTGAACCCTAGCAACACTAATGGACTAGCACCACCGTAGCTGCATCATTGCTGCTGTTACAGATACTCATTTTTGTAGAGAGGAAGGATGGGCTAGTGACTTGGCCATAAGCCTAGGACTTAAGAGACCTGGGTTCATTTCATGGTCTAGGGCTCCAGTGTGACCTTGGGCAAGTCCACTTATGGCTAGATTTTTGAAGGTATTTAGGAGCCAAAAGATGTAGCTAGGCACCTGAAGACATTTTCAAAAGTGCCTAGACTAGACACTTTTGAAAATTTCACTAGTGCCCAAATCCTCAAAGGTATTTAGGCTCCTAATCGCCATTGTGTCCAACTGCCTTTGTGGAACCAAGCCTAGGAGCCTCTTATGGTGCCTAAACACCTTTAAATACCTGGCCCTTAATTTCAGCTGCCCCTGTGTGAAACAGGGATGATAGTACTCCCTACACTACAGGATGCTGTGAGGATAAATACATTAGATGGTGAGGTGCAGAGAGAGGGAGGCATATCACTACCTAAGGTAGAGAGCCACCCAAAAGTTTTGGCAAAGGAATATGCAAAAATATTAAAGTATCATCAATCACATATGCCTGAGTATTGGAAGATTTACCGTCTCAGTTTCCCCTAATAATATTCCAGAACATTTGCTGACTTTTAATTTGAGATTTGAATATGAAGTTCTTCCTTACCTAAAATGATGCTTTGCTGTATTTTCAAGATGATTATGTCCATAATTAGTAACCAAGCATAATTAATCTTGTGAAAACACTGTGGACATGCCGCCAAGAAATGTTACTGTGCTTGTACTCCAGAAACTTGCATTATTCTCCCTTTATTAGAGGGCCATCTGATGCTACTAAAGCTGTAGCATTGAATCTTCTCAGGTGGATGGTTCTTCTTAATGGAGATGAAGTGTGATGGGGCATATAAACCTTACAGTGGACAACATGGGGTTAATGAGCTAATGTCTGAGAGCTCCTTCTTGAGGAAAGGGAGGGTTGGATGCTGATGGACTAATTCCCCTCTATTACCTGTGAAGTTGGTTTATTTGAGTTAATTCCCCTTGTTTTTGTTTGTTGATTACCCTGGAAGAGGAGCGACTTTAAAGTGACCTGTTTGGAGGACCAAGTTACAGGGAGAGGCAGACCACTGCTGGCCCAGGGTGACTGTCAGCATGAGGTACAAACAGATAGACAGCTGCTATACCACACTTGGCCACAAGGAGGTGCTAGTGGTGAATCAACTCCTTCAGATGACGGTTGAAACATTGGCAGTGCAGACAAAACTTGCACTGTAGCTACCTTTTAACTATCAGCCTTGGATAAAGAGGAATTTTGTTTAGAGCCCTGCAAAATCCTGTAATATTCACTGGAACATAACATTTTGAAAATAAAAATAATACTATAAGAGCATAATATGAAGTTCTCAGATGCCAGAAAGACTTCATGAAATCCAGCAGCACCAAGTGCATTTCTTTGGCAGAAATTCAGCTCTTTTAAATAGCTCCCATCCGCCCGCCTGAAGCAGTATTAGTCCTGACAGCAAGTTGCTGTAACTAATTTCTTTTAATTAGGGAGAGGAAGAACTGTCATTTATTTTGCTTTTCAAATTGTTCACTAATCACCCGGCAGTGACAGTGCTTTTAGGGCTCATCAGTGTTAGTTCTAAAGGAGATAAGACCTTTCTTTAAAAGCACATTCCAGTTAAACACATGCCTCCAGTCTGGATTTCTCAAATCTTCCAATGCTCTCCCCTGAGGCTTTAGGCCTCCTCACCTCCTCTTTAAAATGTTTCTTTTCACTGTATTGCCAGACTCCTCTCAGAATCATATCAAAACAGGAAAAATAAACCGGGGGAGGGGGAAGCTACAGGTAAAACATGCAAATAAATACAGAAACAAGGAGCTTGTATGTGCTCCTATCAGCAAGTCTTGTCACAATGCTAATTTGCAGTTTAGGCAAATCCAATATTTTAGCCCAGGGGTGGAGAGAGAAAGAGAAAATAGGTTTGGATCTGCATGGCTTTGCATATTAGGGGTTTGGCCTGGGACTCAGGAGAAGTGGGTTCAATCTGCTTCTCTGCCTCATACTTCCTGTGTTATGTTGGGCAAGTCCCTTAGACCCTCATCCTCAAAGGTGTTTAAATACCTTTTGAGGATCTGGGCCTTAATCTGTCTCTGCCTCATTTCCTTATCTGTAAAATAGGGATAATAGTATTTCCCTACTTCACGGGGTGTTTTGAAGATAAACACATTAAAAATTATGAGGTACTCAGATACTACAGTAATGAGGGCCATGTATATTGTTTAGATAGATTGCACCTTTTTATTGAGAGTAGGGCCCTGAATGAAATTCAGGCAGGCAGCTCCCTATATGCAAGTTCAGCCAGTCTAAAATCCAGGGGACTACATGTGGGCACAGAGCTCATTGAAAGATGAGGGCCAAAGTTACTAGCTATGTCAAGTTGGCTACCTCTGGAAAATCATGCACATTTCAAAAATGTTAATTCCGTTTAACAATGAAAAGGGGCATGATGCTGCTGTGCATACATGATTTTTCTTGTTACTGATTACGTCAATTACCCCCTAATCTCCCAGGCAATTTTATCTCTTGCTGATTCTACTGAATTTACTTCTAGGCTCTGGCTGTTTCCTGTGGGTTTAAAATGTGGATCTACCCACAAAATACAGATCACTCCAGAGCTATTATAACATGGAGGCAAGCTTAGAATTTTCCTAGTTAATAGCACAGTTCTGCTTGGTGTTGTATGATATGGCTTGGGCATGACATTGCATAAAAATAGCTGAAGGACATTCAGGATTTCTGTTTTTCATGCTCCATTTCTAATTGCCAGGATTGTTTTTTATAAAACCATTCAAAAACCATTATACATTTTTCTAGACATATAAATTGCCAGATGAGGTATAATAATAATAGTAAGAACTATTAACAAAAGCCCCACAAACTATGAAAAAAACAAAGTCTTTGTTGCTGGTTTTGATTCTATTGAATAAATCATGTTTGAATCATGAGCAATATTAAGCATGCAAAGAGACTAGTAGTAACTCTGCATATAAAAAGGTTGGCATGAAGACAAAACAGATGCTCTGTAGTGCAGTCCCCAGTTTAAGTGCTTATTGCTCCATATGTAAGTTTGCAATAGCATTTCTTTTTCAGGGTGACTTTCCAAAAGTCTTGAAAAGCCACACACATGATCAACTCTGCTTGAAAATTGGTAGGCCAGGTCTGAGCCTGGGCTATGGTTTGTGGTAAAAATTTGGAGTCATTTGGTTAAGGAGGTCCTGAAATAGCCCCCTTGCCCCACACAAAAAAAGTGATCTGTTTTGAAAAAGTTAATGCTTTCAAAATGTGGTGTTAGCTGGATGGGTTGTGTTTTTTGCACAGAGACTGGGAAAAATCCTTGGGCAATATTAACATGAAACTTATCACTGGACTGTGCTAAGCTCTAGTGTCCTGTACCAAGAACAAGCACCTGTGTCACATTACTAAAAAGTTGTTAGACCTTGTTTCCAGTTATATGGAGTGGTTCACCAGATTATTCTGACCCTAACAAGAATTTCTGGCAAACTGAGTATTTTGTGACCCAGATGGAAATCATGGCAGCTGTGTTCACTCAACAACTGCTGTTGCAATTTTCTGTGCAGTTCAACACCTTTCATAAGCCCTTATAACCATAATGATGCCTCCTTTGGGGCATGGCAAAGGACCACAGGTACTAGGGGGAAACAGAACCAGATTTAAAGTAGGGAATGGCTCACAATACAGTAGGCAAAGGGTGGCCAGGAGAATACTGAGTACATTCTAAGTCCCCGCAGTAGAACTGTTGTCACTTTAAGTGTGCAGACAAGATAAGAGAACAATGGATCTTAGTTGGATGCAGTGGGTACTTTGCTAACTTATAAGATGGCTGGAAAAAACAAAGAATGGCACTGGACTGTTTGAGCCTTTGTTTTCTTGATCATCCTTGATCAGCCTGGTGATAACCCTCCTCTTGTGTGCTAAAAGAGGGGATAGGGCTGACCTAGGAGAGAAAAGCTTAAAAGCCAGAAGCTAAGCGACCAATGGGAGCTAGCAAACAGGAGACTGCAAACAGCGGAGTTTGAGACAGAGTTTTTGGGGGGGAGGTGTAATATAATCACTACGTTAGGAAAGGACGCATCACCAGTGCCAATGCTGCTTCTGTCTCTTCTACCGGTACCTGTATCCAGACAGAGAACCTGACCATGGATGCCCTTATCCAGATCCTGGTGTGGATTTGCAGAAACTGTGGCCTGCATTTCCCTTTCATAAAAAGCCAGGCTCTGGAGACCGTCCAGCGTGAAAGGTGGCTGCTGATGGAATCTCGCAGGAAGCAGGTGGGGCGGCTACAGGAGGAAGTGCTAGACTGAGAAGCATCTGTGTCCACGAGGAATTCTTCAAGCGCATTCATATGGAGAGCTCCAAGGCTGAGGAAGCTATCCAGCTAGAGAGTACTGCTGTCACATCCTCAGGGGAAGAGGATACAGCTCTGTCACTGGGAGGACACTGGCTGCTGGTTACTCTGGTGACAGGCAGTACCCCTGCTCCCAAGCCACTGGCCATACTGATAAGAAACTCTTATGCTGCCCTGGCAATGAGGAATTGCCCCCAAAGGTGGAGGAGGAGAAGCTCTGTACTACCAAGGCTGAAAGGATTGCAGCCACCACAAATGTAGGGTAGTGGTGGTCAGTGACTCCCTTCCGAGAGGGTCAGAGGCACCCATCTGTCGGCCTGACATGGAATCATCGGAAGTATGCTGCCTTCCAATGGCCCATATCCAAGACGTTACAGAGGGATTGTCGAGGATCATCCAGCCCACTAACTACTGCCCCATGTTATTCATCCATGTGGTCACTAATGATACTGCGAGTATGACCTGGAGCCAATCAGAAGTGACTACAGGGCACTCAGAGTAAAGGTAAGGCCAGATCTATACTACAGTGTTAAGCCAACTTAAGTTATACTGACTATCATAAACCACTGTAATTACATTGCTTGTGCATGTTCACACAATGCTCCTTGTGTCAGTGGAGTGCATCCACAGTTGGTGCTCTAGCACTGACAGAGCAAGCAGTGCACCGTGGGTAGTTATCCCACTGTGCAAATCACCACCTTCTTCCACTAGGAGTTCTGGGAATGGATTGCAGTACATCATGGAACAGGATCACCACTTCCATGATGTGATTTTCTCCATCCCATAATTCCAAGGGCTTCTGACTGCATTTCGCACCATTTTTCAACCGCCACTTCTAAACTTTGCACTCACCATCTCCAGGGGTGCTGGAACAATTTGTATCGTGGGGGGTGCTGAAAGCCATTGAACCAAACTGTAAACCCTGTATATAATGGAAACCACTTCAAGCTATGGGGTGCAGCAGCACCCCCAGCAGTCCTAGTTCCTGCACCTATGGCCATCTCAGCCTCAAAGCCTGAAATCCTGCACTGCTTACCAGTCTTGTGATAACTGTTATGAACACAACATGGCTGATCCTGCAGTATTTCATGAACTGTGAATCTGAACAAGAATCTGTGGTGCCTGCCCTGCTGTGTGCCATGGAAAGAAACAATTCAAGATTGATGTTGGCATTCATGGAACAGCTGGACCATCGTTATTGGGCTCGGGAAACAAGCACTGAGTGGTGGGATCGGATTGTGTTGCAGCTAGGGGATGACAAGCAGTGGCTGTAGAACTTTTGTATGAGCTAAGCCACATGCCTTGAACTCTGTGTGGCATTTGCCCCTGCCTTGCAGCACAAGGAAACCAAAATGAGAGCTGCCCTAACAGTGGAAAAGTGAGTGGTGATCACTGTGTAGAAGCTGGCAACTCCAAACTGCTACCGGTCAGTCATGAATCAGTTTGGAGTTGGGAAGTTCACCGTGGGGGTTACGGTGATGCAAGTGTGAAGGGCTATTAATTACCTCCTGCTATGCAGCACTGTGACTCTGCGCAATGAGCAGGAAATAGTGGATGGCTTTGAGGCAATGGGATTCCCTAACTGTAGCAGGGTGATAGTTGGCATGCATATCCATTTTTGGCTCCAGACCATTTTTCAACGGAGTATATCAACAGAAAGGGCATTGCAGGCACTGGTGGATCACTGGGGTCGTTTCATTGACATCAACATGGAGTAGTCAGGGAAGGTGTATGACACATGCATCTTCAGGAACACTGGCCTGTAAAGGAAGCTGCATGCAGGGACTTGCTTTCTAATAGGGGATGGGGAAATGCCCATACTGATTCTGGGAGACCCAGTCTACCCCTTTCTCCCATGACTCATGAAGCCATACACCAGAAATCTGGACAGCAGCAAGGAGCGCTTCAACAACAGGCAGGCTCATCAGATGCAGAATGACCATAGAATGTGTGTTTGGCAGATTAAAGAGTCACTAGTGCTGCCTTTTTGGCTGGTTATAGCTCAATGAGGAAAATATTCCTATGGTCGTAGCAGCCTGCTGTGCTCTGCATAACATTTGTGAAGCCAAGGGGGAAAAGTTTCCCTGGGGTGCAGCGTTGAGGTGGATCACCTGGTGGCTGATTTTGAACAGCCAGACACCAGGGCAATTAGAGGGGCTCAACGAGGGGCCTATTCAAATGAGGGAGGCTTTAAAACAGCATTTTGACAATGGGCCCCAGTAATGTGTCTTTCTGTAACTAATTGAGCCAGGCATTGTTTACTTGCCACCTTTAATGACTCCTGTAATGACTCCTGCCTTAGGGTTAACTGTAGTCTGCAAAAGTGGCGATTGACACTGTTTGAATTTCCATTGCAGCCACCTTGTGTAGGTCACAAATAAAGAATCACTCTCTTTGTAAGCCTAAATTTTTATTAAACAGCAATACACAGATTAACATTTCCTACAAGGGACATGACAGTGAGCAGTACTTGCTGAAGAGAGGATCTCACAGCTGTGTTTGAGTCCAGCTGTCATTATGGAAAATGTCCCTCGGGTGGAGTGCAAGGGGTACTGCAATGGGCCAGGAACGTGAGAGGAATGTGTATGGGGAGTTTGGGGTGGTGAGGAATGCAGTTCTGTATGGGATGCAGGGGGATTCGAGCACACATGTGTTCCACCTTCAGCGCAGTCAGGGTCCTCAGCATCTCTGTTTGGCCCTCCGTGAGCTTTATTATCCATTCTTGACCCCATCTTCTCTCCTGGCTATCCATTTGTAGTTTCTTGTTTATTCTCTCTTGCCACGCTCTGTGCTCACTATCAGCCTGATCTGACGATTGCAGCAATTCCTGAAACATGTCCTCCTTACTCCTGCTTGTTTGCCTCCTTATCTGATGTAGGCTCTCCTCCGGTGGATAGGAGCTGGCCCGCAAGGGCACATCTACAGAAACAAAAGAAACAATACACAGAGTCAGCATTGTGAGTGCACTCACATTCTTGAATCATAAAAGTTATATATACCTCTTTCTCACTTTCCCTTGGCAAGCATGTCCAGAGCACTAAACATGTTTGGCCTGGGAGTGGGGATGAAAGACAAGACAGGGTCTGGGTGGTTTCTGAAAAGGATAAGTACAAGTGCCTGGAGACACTATTCTGAATACTGGCAGCATTTTCCACAATCAGGGTGATTGACACTGAAATCACACTACTGAGGGTAACTGAAGATGCAAGGGTGCATTTCCTGCATGCTTGCAGCTTCAGACCGGGTCTGTATGCCCTCTCCTGTGTGCTGCTTTGGTTCCTCCAGAAGTAATTGCCGATTGAAGCAGCAAAGTTTCCTACAACAGGGGAAGAACAAAGCAGCTCTGCCAAGGAACCTTCAGCAGGGGATTGCAGAGTACCTGCAGGGAAGCTTCCCAGAGATCTCTGTGGAGGATTCCTGGGAGATCTTGGTGTTCATTAACAAATTTTTCCAAAGAGCCCCCATTGCGTAGCTGTGTGAAGTGTAAAGCAGATGCAAACAGTACCTAGTGTTGTTAATTTTGAGCCCTTTTCCCACATGCCCCATGTAACAACATAAAAGACACTTCTACTTCATATAACTATGCACTATTAAAGAAAAATGAGTACTTATCAGAGCTCCCCTCTCCTGCTTCAAGTGTGCCAGAGTTGGACTGCTGGGACTGGCTAGACCTCTCTGGAGTCAAAAAGAGGTCATGGCTCACCACACCACCGGACGAGCCTGTCGCCTATACCACATCCTCCTCCAACTCGATATCCTCCTCCACCACTTCATCCTTGGGGTTGACTCCATTTTCCACTGCCTCCAGTCCCCCCAAAGTATCCATGGAGCTCTTGGTGGTGGAGGTGGGGTCACCACTGAGGATGGCGGGCAGCTCCTTGTAGAAGCGGCAAGTTTTCAGCGCCACACCAGAGCAACAGTTGGCCTCCTTGCCTTCTGATACGCCTGCCTCAGCTCCTTTATCTTAGCACAGCACTGAAGTGTGTCCCTTTTGTGCCCTTTCTCATCCAGGCCATGAGCAATCGCAAGTGTCAAAGTTTCTGTGGCTGGATCGGGGCTGCGACTGCACAGCCTCCTCTCCCCACAGACAAAACAGATCCAGCAACTCTGGCCTACTCCACGCAGGAGCCCATTTGCTGCAAAAGCCAGCATGGTCAGCTGGGAAGATGCGATGTGAGCTGTCCACACTGAGAAAAAAGGAAGAGGAATATTAAAAATTTCCAGGGCTTTAAAGGGGGAGAGGTGCATGCCTGTGTACCTGGCCACAGGGCAGCAGAGCAGAAACTGCTTACCAGAGCAGTCATGATGGGCATTATTGGACACTTAGGGCAACATAAGCAAGTGCAATATCTACACTGACACTGTGTTGTTCTAACTTTGTTGCAAAAAGCTCTATGCCGCTCATTGAGGTGGTTTTATTATGTTGGTGTAGCAGGAGAGTTAAATTGATAGGAGGGGCATTGTTGTGTGTACACGTCCACTGTTTTATCGATGAAATCTGAAAAAGGTCTGGAACAGGCCAGAGAGGCTGCGCAGGCCAGCAGACAATCAGCAAAGGCCTGTGGAGAGCTAATCAGGGCACAGGGAGAGGCAGCCAATCAGGGCCGGGCTGGGTCCTATATAAAGGCTGCCTAGCAGAGGGGAAGGCAGTCACTCCCTGACTAGCAAGGCAGGAGGACTGGCTCCTGAGGTAAGGAGGTAGCACCTTGGACAGAGCAGTGCTGGGCAGGCTCTGGGGGAGCAGAGGAGAGCTCCAGCCCAGTTACCTGCCAGGCTGCAGCCCTGCTAAAAAGGGTCAAGAAGGTGCACGGGGCCAAAGGGGAAGTGGCCCAGGGAAAATAGGTGGACAAGAGAGGAGCGAAGGAGGGCAGAGAGAGGCTGCTGCTAGAGGGTCCCTGAGTTGGGACCCAGAGTAGCAGGTGGGCCGAGGTCCCTCTGTCCCCCATTTACACTGCACCTGGCCACAGAGGAATGGGGCCAAGACAGACTGCAACCTGCTCCTGAAATGAGGGGCTAGACTTTGGGGTTGTGGTTGGCCACTGAGGCAGGTGCAAGCCGAAGGACTGCTGTTAAATGCCCTCACCCCTGGAAGAGCGTGAGACTGGAGTAGTGGGCACTGCTTGAAGCAGACACAGCCGAGCGGGGAGCAACGCGGTTCCCAAAGCAGCAGAGTAGGTGATGTACGAGACACCATGCGCAGAGGGAGCTCCACTGCTGACAAGAGCTAATTCCCAGAGAGACCAGCAGGAGGCGCTCGTGCCAGTGAGTCGTCGCCCCGCCACATACACGTTCAGTTTTGTCTTGAGGGAGATATTTTTGAGTTGCCAGATGTTTTTGAGTCTTCCAAATGCAGTGTTTGCCTTCCCGATTCTTCTTATTATTTCCTCAGAACTAGTACCATCTTGGCTGATGGTACTTCCAAGATACGTAAAATTGTCCACCTTCTCCAGTTTCTCCTCTTCAATTTTGATTTCTGTCCCTATAGTCCCCATTAACATGACTTTATATTTCTTTGCATTGTATCTCAAACCTATCTTCTCCATTACTTCTTTTATTTGGTTTGTGTGTTTTTGTAGTCCTCGCTGATAAGTGGCATCCTCACTGATAAGAACAATGTCATCAGCAAAGTCTAGATCAAATAGCCTTGAATTGTTCCATTTTAGGCTATATGTACCACTGTCGCATTGTTTTAATCCATAGTCGATGATTAGCATAAACAAAAAAGGAAACATGATGCTGTAGCGTAGCTGGGGGGAGCGGGGATGCGGCCGCTCCCTCACCGAGCACAAGTGGCACCTTTTTAACTTTACTCACCCGGGAGCGTGGGGGGGAAAAAAAAGGCGCCACCCGCTGTGGCGCTTTTACTGATGGGGCGGTGCTCCGGGTCTTCGGTGGCACTTTGGAAGCGGGACGTTCACTCACTTCAGGTGTCTTCGGCGGCATTTCAGCAATGAAGCTTCAGTGCACCGAAGACCTGCGGAGCGAGTGACGGTCCCACCGCTGAAGACCCGGAGCGCTGCCCCGTCACTAAAAGCACCACAGCGGGTGGCGCCTTTCCCCACCCCCCGCTCTCCCTTTTCCCTCCACCTGGCTATGCCACTGACAGGACGCACTCCTGCCTTACACCTGTCTTGATGCGGAATGGCTTACTCAATCCATTTTCCATTTTAATGCAGCATTTTCAATTGGCGTAGAATGCCTTCATAATGTTAATTAATTTTGTTGGAATTCCAAATTGTGGAACAATTTTCCACATTGTTTCTCTGTTTACACTATCAAATGCCTTTTGAAAGTCCACAAAATTGTTGGCAAGACTGCTTTGGAATTCAACTGTGGTCTCAATAATTTGTCTCGGGGTGAAAATAGCATCTGTGCACGATCTCCCTTGTCAAATCCAGATTGTTGTTCATGTAGGATGGTAATTGCAACGACCAGGGCAATTTTAGGTAGACCAAATATAATTTGGCCAGTACACTAGTGTTAACCCTCCAACTCTTGGGGAAAAGCACCATAGGGTCTTTAATGATAACAAGTGGTCAGAACCTCAGTCTTGCACCATATTTTGATTATGATGATTATACTTCCTCCTTATTACCTTCTAGCTTAAGATCTCATGGCACATTCCAAACAGAAATTAAGCCTTTCAATACACTTGTGACGAAGGATGGTGCTGTCAGCAGCACACTCCCCACTTGCTGGTTTTATTTATTTATTTTATTCAGCATGTGCATAGTCACCTAGCCAAGTGATGGCATCTTCAGTCGCGTGATGCAGTTCTTCTAGGCCACTGCTGAACCTAGTTAGCAGGCATTCATCGACAGTGTGCGTCATCACCTGTGTTGCGCCGCAGCTGCACAAAGGGCTATCACAAAGGCCCCAGCAATATTGGTTGGCTGCACAGAGATCTTGTTCGGTCTGGAACCTGTTCAACAGGGACCCATTGGCGATGGGGCAGGTCAAAACCAGGCGGGCAAATTGTGGGGTCGGCGACAAGGGACTGGTTGTGGATTATAACAGATATCCCATTCCTCTCACCAGAATGTTTCCACCCTAACATCCTGGTGTGGCGGATGAGACCATAATGGACAACGTGGTGCAAATGTGCAGCTGGTGGTTTTAAAAGGTCATTGTGCAGCAGCAGGCTTGAAATGGTGCATACTTTCTCCAGTAACTTGCCAGTGGCAACATCTCATCTGATATGAGAAGGAGCAATACTGCTCAGAACTGGGAGCCATGGGAGTGGAGTCAGATGCCAGGTTCCTGGAGATATTTCGCATGGCAGCATGTAACAGCGTATCCACCAATTTGGTGTGTGACGATTGACTGCAAACTAGTGCACAGTACTCTGTGCACAGCACCAGGATGGCAAGAGCTGACATCTGCAAAGTTGGAGCACCTCATGGCGAACCTGCCAGTTTGCTAAGAAGATTGTTGCGCGTCTTAACTTTAGCTGCTTTCTTCTTCGTGGACATGGTAACTCCGTGTGCCGTCCAAGGTCACACCTAGATAGACCGGTGCTACTTCATGCTTCACCTTCTAACCAGTCAGATAAACATTAAGTTCTCGGGTTGCACTGGCGTGATGAAGATGGAACAAACTGGAGACTGTTTTTATGACGCTTGGCTGGAGGCACCAAGTCTTACAGTAGGCTTACTAGAGGTGCCAAGTCTTGCTTGCTGGTGTCTGGTTGTACAGCTGCATGTTGTGCTGTCTTTGGATTAGATGTTAGTGTATTTTATCTGGAAATGTTCCATAGAAATTGATGCAAGAAAAGGTTTAGGGGAATCTGAGCTTGAGCATGGAGCTACTGAGATCACCTCTCCCTGGAACCCAGGCAGGTATGTTCATGAGCATTAGGGAGCTCGTTTTAGTGAGGCACGGTGAATTCTCAAAAATAAATGGTACAACTCTTCTTCCCCAAACACCTGATATTTCTTTTTTTCTTTACAGAGTGTCAGAACTTTAAAATAGCTTAAACAGGTTTTTGTGTCTGTGTACAGACTATTTGTAGCCACAGTCTGGGTACAGAAAGTCAAGTATATTTAGCAATTGTGATATCACTCTGAATTAATTAGCACCGCACATCTGAAAAGGTGAGAATGTAAATTCACAGATGACAATTGCAAATTTTTTTTTTGTATTTTTTAAATGTGCAATCAGCAAATGTGAACAGAACATTAGAAACTGGTAAAACTTTCATTACATCTATTGCACATTGGGTTTTGGCAGATCTGATACTGTGGGCCTGATCAAGGGTTTTAAGACCACAGTGTAAGAGGTCAAAAATCTCACAAAGGATTTTGTACCTTTCCAGGTGCAGTTAACCAAGGACTTGTTGAGCTACTGCATAATAGCCTGTAGGGAGTTGTTTCCTTCAGCATAGGTTAGAGCAGCCCTGCAGGTGCCGTATCTTTGCCAGGAACCAAATCTGCCCCATCTGCTCCCAAGATCAGGGGAGCACAGAAGTGTCCTTAATTTGGACCTGTCTCAGTATATCTTGCAGCTAAATCAGAGCTATTTAAGATGAGCTCTGCTGACAGTTGCATAGGACTCAAACCTGAGAGTGCAGCAGTAAGGAACTGATCAACCCCGCATCTAGCTCAGCCTGGATGAGCAGATGTGGAGAATGTAAGAGATTTCTGCATTACTTTTATGAAATATTGTGTGTTTAGCTGTTTAATCTTGTGCTGCTTATTAACTGACCTCAAGGAGTTAACTTCTTTGCCGAGACACTTGCTGGGAGTGTGTGTGTGTATGAGAGAGAGAGAGAGACATAGCCATGGAAGGGCTCAATAAAGGGACTGTCAAGATTCACTGACCTTTTAAAAAGTCTAGCTGGACAATATACTGGATATGCTAAAGAAGAAAGCCAAACTAAGAACACTACCAGGTAGGCTGGTAATTAAGCAAATGGATCACCTGGTAGGGGACTTTGATTCCCCCATGAAGCTGTATGGGGAGTCCCCTTACAAAAGGGGGCTGAGGTTATAGAAGGAAGGGTCTCTAACCATCCATTTGAAAGAATGGAAGGGTACTAACTGCAGGAGTCAGGGAGAGGCTCCATGATTTGGAGGTGAAGCTGTGAGCAGCAGGATGTGTATCCTAGACACTAGAACTCTGCCAAATCCCAGAGAGTGCTAAAGAGTAGTGAGGAAACTGAGAAGGGAAAGGCATACAGGTGTTTTCTTGTTGGAGCTATATATTTTGTGTGCTGTCTAAAGAGTTATTCCTTTTTTTTTTTTTTTTTTTTTTGGACCCTTCTGGCAAAGTCTGTGTCTGCTTGCTTCAATGGTCATGTTTTCCTGAAAAGGTAAACTGTAAGCAAACATGCCCATAAGGTCAGCACTCTGGGAAAGGGTGTGCTTAGACTATTGGGGAATCTGGGGTAGCTGGAAAAATTTTCAGGATGTAGACAGTTGGACTATGAGGTCTCAGCTCTCAGAAGGGAGGTGCGAGACAGGAGCTGTACCCCAAGAGCATGCCTAGAGAGCCAGAACTAAAGGAAATACCTAGACATGTACTCTTAAGCTTCCCGAGTCTAAGCAATGAGTCCAGAGTGTTGGGACCCTAACACAGCAGCCCGGTGAGTGTCCAGCAGGGGGAGCTTGACCAGCTCCATGACAGTATCTCAGGGTCAGCTTACTAGGATGCTTATTGGTCAGCAGTCATATGGCCTGAAGGACATTCAGTAGGCAGTATTTGGTTTGGTGCTTAACACTAACATTTGTACTATTCTGCACACTTATCCGATTAGCCCATCCCTAGCTGTAAAGCTGTGCAACATACTTCTCAGAAAAGTGAGAAGAAAATCACCAGCTGGCCTTTTGGCTGAGAAGCATATGGCCTTGCTACTCAATTCACTGAGACCTTAACTACAGCACAATAACAAGTGAGGCAAAAGACCTAGTTATAACTCTATTGTCTTTGGGCCTGGATACAGCATGGTTAGATGTTATAGAGGAGATGGAACCTTGCCTTTTCCCTGGGTCAAAAGCCCATCTAAACCACAGTTCATTGGTTACAGGGACATAATTAGGTGAATTTCACACTGGAAGTTTTGACCATGTTGAATTTGTTATAGGCATGGAGCAGGCAAAGGCCTAAGCAGTACAGAACATACTGACAGATTTGGCATTAAACTTAATTCAATAAGGTTTTTCCAGGATAAGTATCTTTGGGATCCATTATACTAAATGCAAAGTTTATGTATTAATGTGGGCTGGGATTGTGTGTAATCATGCTAGGGGGGCAGATGTGATGTAGGGCCTGGATGACCAAAGGCTATAATGAATGATGTGACAGACTAGAATGATCTTCTGGGACAATACAAGTTAAGTGGATTGCCTAGGAAATATCTACGGGGTGATAAATGCAAAGTCCCCACCTCCAGCTATGTAAAAACTGAGCCTTTTGAAGCTGTGGCTTGAGGAGTGAACCAGTGTCTGCTGATCACCTGTTACAGGAGGCCAAGATCAAAAGCCCAAGCCATATAAAGGAAAAACTGAACTATTTATGGTTGGTCTGAGACAGTTCTAAACTTGTAACAATGGGCAAAACCCAGTTGTGGGTTTTGAAGCCCTAACACTTACCAGAGCCCAAGGCTGGAGTAGGGGTGACCTCGGCTAAACTTTTAGCCTTGCGTAGGTTCTTTTCTACATTTGTAATGTTTTCTCTGTAATACTTTCACCTTAAGAATAAATGTGCTTGTTTATAAAGAGCTGTATGCTAACTTACAAGTGTGGGCAATTACAGCTGTTGATAGCCTCTAGAGAGAAAGGATAATGCAGACAGCTGGCTTTTCTGGACTATTACAGTGTAGACAGAGACTGTGCATCCTGGAAAAACCCCAGTCAGGAGGGAGAGAGATGCATGTCTCTCTCCAAAAGAGGTGACATATAAAGAGCTGGGAGCCTAGAGTGGGTGCCCTTAAGGGACCATGGAGAAGGCATACAGGTGCAGCTGCCCTGAACTGTGACACACACAATGGTCTGACCCTCTGTCTCACTTTGTATCTAACAGCCCCTTCTCCACAACATCTGATGCACAGGGGAGTTTTCATGGGACGAAGAAAAGAACCCAGTTTTATAGCACCACTTATTTCGGGAAGTAATATCTGAAACACATGCATAGACTGAAAATCTTTGACAAAAAATGTGGGAACCATGCCATGTTTGGGGGAATATTTTGAAAACTGGGACACAGAATATTTCACGCACTGCCCATGTGACTGGCCATCAAGAAAAGTTCATCTGTCTTGTTGGGAATGGTGAGCATTATATGTGTAGCGTATGCATTCTGTTCTGGTGATTGTTTAGTAAAGGTTAAGTAGGATATTACTGTGTAAGGCTCTTTCAAGGGTAAAAGACCCCGTAAACCTGCAAAAGATTAAGCTCTGAGTCCACAGGGAATGGTGTTTGCCTGGAGGAGTAGAGTCCAGAGGAGTAAAGTTAGGTGCCTTTCATCTGGACCCCTAGGAACTGGGAAAGGGGTGAGGGTGCCTAAATTAACCGGGTTACTCCTTGAGCCCTAGGAACTAGGTGAAGGTGGGATGTCTAGAGGGTGCGAGTAACAGAATTTTGTGCAGGTAACACATACCTCCCAGAGACCCAGGATCTTGGCCACACTGTTTCATGCTGTACACAGAAATATGAATGATGATACTAAACTGCTAATGATAGTTAAGTCCAAAGCAGATTGTGAAGAACTTCAAAAAGATCTCACAAAACTAGGTGATTGGGCAACAAAATGGCAAATGAAATTTAATGTGGATAAATGTAAAGTAATACACATTGGAAAAAATAACCCCAACTATACATACAATATGATGGGGGCTAATTTAGCTACAACAAGTCAGGAAAAAGATCTTGGAGTCATCGTGGATAGTTCTCTGAAAATGTCCACGCAGTGTGCAGAGGCAGTCAAAAGGGCAAACAGGATGTTAGGAATCATTAAAAAGGGGATAGAGAATAAGACTGAGAATATATTATTGCCCTTATATAAATCAATGGTACGCCCTCATCTCGAATACTGCGTACAGATGTGGTCTCCTCATCTCAAAAAAGATATACTGGCACTAGAAAAGGTTCAGAAAAGGGCAACTAAAATGATTAAGGGTTTGGAGAGGGTCCCATATGAGGAGAGATTAAAGAGGCTAGGACTCTTCAGCTTGGAAAAGAGGAGACTAAGGGGGGATATGATAGAGGTATTATAAAATCATGAGTGATGTGGAGAAAGTGGATAAGGAAAAGTTATTTACTTATTCCCATAATACAAGAACTAGGGGTACATCAAATGAAATTAATAGGCAGCAGGTTTAAAACAAATAAAAGGAAGTTCTTCTTCACGCAGTGTACAGTCAACTTGTAGAACTCCTTACCTGAGAAGGTTGTGAAGGCTAGGACTAAAACAGCGTTTAAAAGAGAACTGGATAAATACATGGAGGTTAAGTCCATTAATGGCTATTAGCCAGGATGGGTAAGGAATGGTGTCCCTAGCCTCTGTTTGTCAGAGGATGGAGATGGATGGCAGGAGAGAGATCACTTGATCATTGCCTATTAGGTTCACTTCCCTCTGGGGCACCTGGCATTGGCCACTGTCGGTAGACAGGATACTGGGCTAGATGGACCTTTGGTCTGACCCGGTACGGCCTTTCTTATGTTCTTATGAATAATTCCCAGGAAATTTTACAGCATTAGACAATGAGCACATATAAAGGGTGTGGGTGGGCAGAGAGATGCAATTCAATGTATACGACTTTTTACATGTATTTTCTGATAATTATAAATATACAAACAGTGTCAACTATCCCCATCTGCCTGTTAAGCCATTATGAATTATTATTTTTCTAGGCATGGTGGAGAGTACAGTCAGGCACAGGGAAGAGGGAGAATAAATATCATGCTAGCGGATGCCCAACATCAGGCAAACCAAGAGATGTCTAACTCTTGCACAAGTAGAGCAGTCATGTCATTAACTACAGCACTCCTGCTGGCAGAGCCTGGGGCTGCAGCAGTATACCACCAGCAGTTCCCCCCATGACTTACTATCTACAACAATTTCTGAAGAGACTAAAGGAGCAAAACCCTACTGGACGTGGTGTAGGTACACAAGAATGCTTGATATACTTCTTAACTCATTGAGGGCACTGACCTTCCTAGCCATGTTTCAAATCACGCTGAAGACATCCAGCATATCTGCACAGCCAGGCATGCTACTGGTAATGGAACCCGAATCTCTCAGGAAGTAAGCAATTGATTTTTAGAACACTTGGTAGTGGCAGCCTGGCATCTATTTTCTGTCCATCTCTTTAGATGATTATATTTAATAGAAATTTTTTTTCTCTTCAGTATGTGTCTCAACTTACACACATTGTCTTTGGTTCTTTTCTTTAAAAAATATCTAGACAGCAAAGGACTGCTTAGATTATCACCTTAGCCCATTGTAGTCCTGGCAATGGATAGAGAACGATTTGGCCCAAAGGAAAATACATGAATGAGAGAAACCTCTAATTTATTGCATTTTCTTCAGAGTAACATTAAAATATTAACTAAAATGCACACAAATGGCCACATGGGGGAGGGAGCCTGAAGTGTGTTTTTGTGTTTAGAGTGCTAAAATACATTTTCTAAATCTTTCATATTTACTGCTTATATTACACAGTATTGTAGGATTTGAAGGATATTTCATGCTCATGAAAAGGCACAAAAAGCACCTCTCTCTGACTGTATGCAGTATCAACCTTGTTAAGAGATCCATTCTTTATAAAATTCAGACTGTTTATTGACTCCCAAGTATAGGGTGAATGAGGATGTACTGCATCAAATCAGCACATACACACAACATAATATCTGTATTTATAGCAGTGTTCTCTTACGTGATTCATTTATTTTCTTTTCTATCCCAAGAGCATCTGATTTAGGAAATTAAAAGGTAAGCTTTTCTCTGAGGTAGAAAAGTGTTCTGTTCTTGCTGGATGGACGTAGCAAACAGAATTCACCTACAGTTATTTCTAAAACAGACACCTATCTAAAAAGTAAGATGTGTGTGGTATCCAGTATGCACCATGTCTTTCAGGTGTTTGTGAGTACGATGGTTATGGGGGGGGGGGAGGGAATCAAACAAAAATGAACACCGGACATAGGAATAAACATCCTACCGGGCGGGTCCCACTGAGATGGGCACAACTTTGGAAGTGACTAATGGAAGGGTTGCTGTGCATTCTGAAGAAGGGTAACTTGAAAAGATTGGAAAAAAATAAGATCTTCTTTTAAAATGAGGAAATTCTACAGTCTAATGGCTTGGTGGTATTGTGGTATCTTTAGAAGTGTCTTAGACCCCATCAGGGCAACTACAGAGGAAGGGCAATAGGTCCAGCCTATAATGCAGAGAAAATGAGAGCAAGTAGCTGTGTAGAATACTGACAAAAGATCAGAGGGTGAAGGCTTAATTGATATACCATAGTTTTTCCTTGAGCCACACACATCATGGGATTTAAATAAATAGGTGGGAGAAGAGTTTAACTGTAATTTTAAGGCAGTAGCACTACAAATCAAATGCACTCATTTACATAGGGTCAATTACAACAAATACTCTTTCAAAAATATTTTGCGACCTAGCCCATAGGCAGCCAATGGCAACATGCATCAACTCTCCAGGCTGCTATAATTTATGCTTGGACCTGTACTGACCCTCATCCAGTGCTATACTCAGATCCTCAAAGGTATTTAGGTGCCTAATTCCTGGGAGTTAGGAGTCTAAATACCTTTGATTTCAACCGGAGTATTGTGCTCAAATACTTTTAGAGGATCTGGGCCCAAAATTGTAAGGGCCTAAATGTCCCCTACTTTCCCCCAGAATGCATTCTTCTGTGCAGCACAGAGCTGGAGTACTGTGACACTGGCAGACCAGATACAAGCTCCTGCCAAGGCTTTAGGCCTCAGTAGAGCCCTGACAAATTACTTGTTGCAAACCAATGTAATAGTATGGTATTGGACTCTATAACAATGTGTTTATTGTTTAGATTTCATGAAAGCTTGTAAGTGCTGCATTCATTAATCTCACTTATAACAGCTTTATCAAATGCTATAAGGTAACATTTAAGTTTTTGCTTTGTAACTATAAAAAATGTTTGCTCTGGCACCGTGAACCCAGTTAGGAAGGATTGTCTCCTGCCCATCAAGAAGCCTATCAAAATGAAATGAGCCATTGAGGAACACCACAATACAAACACTTTGTTAATAGCCTCTGCCTAAATGTAAAAAGCAATGTGCAAAAGGGCTTGTCTGGAAAACAGAAAACAAAAGTAGCTGTCAAGAAAATCTGTCATCTCTTTTGCTGTTTGAACTCTCACAGGCTGGAGCTAGGAAACAGAAGCAGAGATCCACAGAGTCAGCCTGGGTTAGCATAAAAGACATTCAGAACTGACAGATTACTACAACTCTGTCACCTTTTAAAACCATAGACCCAGAGGTTGGCAACTTTCGGCAGGCGGCCCATCAGGGTAATCCGCTGGCGGGCCGGGAGACATATTGTTTATGTTGACTGTTCACAGGCACAGCCCCCCTTAGCTCCCAGTTGGCCACGGTTCGCTGTTTCCCGGCCAATGGGAGGTGTTGGGAAGTGGTCACCTGCTGAAGGTTGCCGACCCCAGCCATAGACTGTAACTAATTTGTGTATATATGTTTGCCTGTTTTAACCTTGCAGGGATCTGCCATTTTATTTGTATGTATGTGCGAAGATATTTTATTTGGATGCTTGTGCATGTTTATAGTGCTGTGCAGCTAGCATTAATGACAGTTATGCACTGCATGTCACGTGGAGAATAAATGTTTGCTTTTATCTGCTGTTTTCCATGTCCCCAGCACATAAGGTCGTGACGATGCGTTATTTTTCTGTTGATATACCCCTGGAGAAAGTACACAGGAAGAGATTTATCATTTCTTTTAGAGCTTACCTGTCAGTTTGGCTTGTGTGACTGCACCAAGGCACATATGCTTTTCCGGTGTCATAGCACAGATTATTTTGCTTTCATCCAAGACAAGCTAGAAGTATGACACTTTTTTACAAGAAACACTGATCTACAGCCAAAATGCTTCTGAAATAAATGTAGTCAAACTTTACGAATTCTGGGTCACTGAGAATGAAAATGATGCTTAAAATTGTTAATTGGCTCTAGTTTTCAAGATACGCTATTGGGTCAGTATATACGACCCTTGACTTGGGAATGGTGGAGGATAAGTGAGTTATAAAGGGAAGGGATCTCAATTTAAACCAGAAATGACTAAAATACATCTTTGACTGGATCTATGAATAAATCTATGACTGGGTTTGGACAGTACTTGCTTTTTAGGCAAAACAATGAAGGATGCAATCTGAAGCTGGTATTGCGTCATACATGATATGAATTGCCTCATGTTATTCCTAGAAGTCATGGATGATGCAATCATAATGAAGCTTACATCACTCTGCTGAACAAATTGCCCTATATCAGCTCTAGAAATCATACAGTGTCGTACCCTCTTATTTGTGAGTGTTTGATTTTGCAAAGGGACACATTTCTGTTTAGCCAAAGTAAGCAGAGATGCCTCATACTTGTGTGAACAGTGCAGATAACTTCTGCTATGTTTGTGGTGAAGTGACTTTTGCATCACAAAAGCACAGTATAACCCCTATGGTTAAGAAAGCCTATCACCTTTATTTTGGCTGCAAAATTGGAGATCATGACAAGAGGTGGGCCCCACACATATGCTGCAACACTTGTGCAACAAATCTTCTCCAGTGGTTGAACAGGAAAAGGAAATCTATGCCTTTTGCAGTGCCAATGATTTGGAGAGAGCCAACAGATCATACAGGCAATTGTTACTTCTGCATGGTGCCTCCAGTTGGGAAAGGTGTGTCAAAGAAGAAAAAGTGGATTGTGCATTGTCCAAACATTCCATCAGCTATATGCCCAGTACCCCACGGAGAAGGACTGCCGGTTCCTGATGCACCAGAATCATTCTCACTTGAGTCAGACGAGGAAGAGGATGAAACTTCTGGTCCTGAACCATCAATGTCACAGGACCCACATTTTCTCCCATCCTCCTCCTCTGAACCACACCTCCTAACACAAGGTGAACTGAATGACCTTGTCAGGGATTTGGAACTACCCAAGAGTAAGGCAGAGCTGTTGGGCTCCAGACTACAGCAGTGGAATCTCCTGGCAGGTGATGTTAGGGTTTCCATGTTCCGTGACCGTCAAAAGGATCTTATCCCATTCTTCTTCATGGAAGGTGATCTTGTAGCCTGCAACAACATCGATGGCGTGATGGCAGCCCTCAACATTGTTCACAATCCAGATGAGTGGAGACTGTTCATTGATTCATCAAAGATGAGTCTTAAAGCTGTTGTACTGCATAATGGCAATGTTTTGCCATCAATTCCAGTTGGTCCTGCAGTCCATATGAAGGAAACCTATGACAACATGAAACAACTTTTGAGGTGCATAAACTATGACCAACATCAGTGGCAGCTTTGTGGCGATTTGAAGGTTGTTGCTCTCTTGCTTGGTCTGCAGACTGGATACATAAAGTACTGCTGTTTTCTCTGTGAATGGAATAGTCGTGCAAGAGATTCCCACTACATCAAGAAAGATTGGCCACTCTGACAGTCATTGGAGCCTGGGAGGAAAAGTGTTCAGCATCCACCACTTGTTGAATCAAGGAAGATTTTGTTACCACCCTTACACATCAAGCTGGGTCTGATGAAGAACTTTGTCAAGGCCATTGACGAAACAAGCAGCTTTCAAGTACCTCTGTGGAAAATTTCCAAGGTTAAGTGAAGCTAAGATAAAGGAAGGTGTCTTTGTTGGTCCTCAGATTCGTGAACTTCTTCGAGATGATGCATTTGACCATGCACTGCGTGGCAAGGAAAAGACAGCATGGAAAGCCTTCCAGTTAGTGGCAATAAATTTTCTGGGAAACAAGGCAGACAACTACAGGTTGTTGGTGGAAAACCTCCTCAAGGCATACAAAAGCCTTGGTTGCAACATGTCACTAAAGATACATTTTTTGCACTCTCATCTAGATTTTTTTTCCATCGAACTGCCGAGCAGTGAGCGACGAGCACGGCGAGCGATTTCACCAGGACATTGCAACAATGGAGAAATGCTATTAGGGCAAATGGAGCCCATCAATGCTTGCAGACTATTGCTGGACAGTGACAAGAGATGCTCCATTTAATGAATACAAGAGACAAGCCAAGAAGCACCGAGTAGACACTGAATAGGACTAAACTATGTACATAATAGTTTTTTGCCTTTTGTTTCATAATAAATTTTATTTATATAACCCTTTTGCTGATTTTTAAAGTGTTACATAAACAGGACAGGTGAAATATTATCATGTAAAGCAACCATAAACACATGAAAAGACCTAGGTTTACAATTTATGATTAAAACTCTATCTACACAATATACATAGGGATAAAATGTAAAAACTTAAATATCTTAAACAGTAGCCAATCATTTTTTTAAATTGTCATATTTGAATTCAGCACATCAAAATACATAATAAATAGCACATTTTATCTGTGAAGCAGACGACTCCTCAAAAATTGTAGACCAGTGAAAGTGGGGAATATAATTTGGTTTTATAGAGTTATTTGTTATCTTCAAGTTTTCTCCAAGAGCTAAAACAAGTTAAATATGTCGAGCTGCAATACCCATATGGTCAAACAGAGCAACCATTATGCATTCACAAAGAGCTTTGGACATTACAGCCTATTTTTTAAGGACAACATGTTGGCTGGAACAATCTCTTCAAAAGTGCCATAGGAGCTTTTCCATTTGCACAGCTACTCCCAGTTGGGCAGAAATTACCTTGGAATGCCAACAATGGCAAAAACATTCTCCGCCCATATGTAGCACCTTTCATCCTAAATGATCACAGAACAATTTACAAACTACTGAATAAACATAGTGTTTATTTGTATAGTGTCTAGCACAATGGTCCATAACTAGGGCTCCCGGATGCTACGATAGCATAAATAATAATAATTTGATGCTAAAGTTTAATGGCAACCTTTTGGGAGATTGGCTTACATGTAAGCCAATCTGGCAGTCATAAGAAGCTGAAAAAAAAGGTGAATGGTGGCGGTCAGGAAAAGTCAGCCATGGAAAACCTTGGGAAGCATAAGGGCCAAAGCAGCCATGGATAGCAGTAAAGCTGAGGCACAAGGAGACTGTGCAGGAGACAAATAAGAACTGGAGAGAAGACAGAGTGAGGGTGTTAGGGCTGTGTAAAAGCTGTATGGATGACCAACGCTGCCAAGATATGGGATATAAGCATGAATGTTGTTCTGGGGTTCAGCTTAGCAGGAGGCAATGCTAAACTTGAGTAGACCTATGCAGCACTGTGACTGTTGTACTCCTGTGAGAGAGAAGCTGCAAGGGGCTGAATTAATAGCAAAAAATTCCTACACAGGTCACCTGCAAA
Source organism: Chrysemys picta bellii (assembly GCF_011386835.1). NCBI lineage: Eukaryota > Metazoa > Chordata > Testudines > Emydidae > Chrysemys > Chrysemys picta. The sequence goes on along the minus strand of NC_088793.1, from coordinate 74,849,184 downwards.
TAAGTGTCAAAAGGTTATTTTCAAGTAAACAAATGCCTGTGAAAATTTAAGTTCAAAGATTCAGGACCACATAGGTTCTCTCAGTCACCTAAGGTCTGGCACAGCAGTAGCGAGCAATGCAGGGGTCACTAGAAGAGCTGCTATAGGATTACATGGCAGATTATGGGCAAACCAAGAATGGTGTTGTCGGACAATATGCAAAATGATTCAAACCCTCTGATGTACAGCAAGATATGGAACAGATAAAGGGTACAACATGTTCCTGGAGAGGGCATTTATCACTGTCCGCTTTCATCGGCATCACTTGCTTTATTTGAACTTTCCATAAAGTTAAAAATAGCTGAAGTGGGACGTATTTGTGCAACACGCATGAAAAATACAAAGGAACTGGTTACATGATTGCAATTACAGTACATTCTCCTTTGATCTATATTTCTTTAGAGAGTTGATTGAAATAAAAAAACCTCTCTGCTTATGCACAAAGTGCTACAGTAATGATGCCGCTGCTTGGTCAGGTTGTTAGCACAAGCTAGAATGCCAGGAACTCATTCAGTGAGATCAAAATTCAAGTTAAAACATGGAAAACAGTTAGAGGCAAGAACCCACGTAGTTAGTTGCAGAAGACTCCCATTACTAAAGGATGCTTTATTTACTATAATATTAGTTTTTCTACTTAATTCAAGGATTCCAGGGGAGCATTAGTTACATCAGAATTTGAAGGAGAAAAATATAGGCTTCACTTGCTAAGGGCTTGTCTTTACACAAATATTTAGCTTGTGGCAAGCTGGAGTGTGAATCTAGCTCACAGTAGCCTGCCATGGTCTGCTTGCTTGTGTGCACCTTGTTGATGCACATAAACAGTACACTAACGTGCTTTGAAGCTTCGAAGAGGAATAGCTCAAAGCACTCTAATGAACTGTTAACACCCATCAGCAGAGCACACATGAAAACTTAGACCCTGGCAGGCTAGTATGGGCTAGAATCGCTCCCCAGTTTGCCATGGTGTAATTGTTGGTGCAGAGAGCCTTAAACTGTATTTGCTATAGGATTTCCCACAGGTCTTTTTAACCAGACCTTCTCTCTTTTCCTCTTGACTAGAATGTCATATGATCATCCAGGCCTCTGGAAGTCTGCCATATTTTTGCATCCATGAAGTATGTGCTGAAGAGTAAGTTTGGTTCCACTGACTGTATAGAATGCAGTTGATGGCATGTACCAGTTTTCTCAGTTTGCTTCCCAAGGGATGAGTCCTGTCATCTTTTTAGATCACTTGTCACAGAAGAGATTACATAGGTCTTGCAGGTCCACTTCCCTGAAGAATCATGGCAACTTATTTGGTCACCAGTGTGGTGGCATATTAGGGTTTATTATCCTAACATGCATAGCCTTAATTAGAGCCTGGTACAACTCTTCTACTCTCTCATTTCTTTTTTGGCATTTGTGCAGTCCAACTCCCGATAGTTCCTCCTTAGCATTGCTTGTTGCTGATGAGAGTCCATGTTTTCTTTTCATCCTTCAAAAGCATCAATTTATCTTGGATAAGTTTATATATAGGTATCAGTATTGGGTCTCTTGCTTGCAAAGCCTCAGCGTGACCTTTCAATTCTTCCGGAGAATCCAATGTCAATCCTAGATTTAAGAAGTCTTGGCGAATAGCTCTTCCTTAAACCTGCAGTGGTGCCTTTCTTCTGACTTGTGTCATCTTTGGCTCTAGAGACTGGATATGAATACCAAGCAGCATTTACAATTTTGAAGCTGGAGCTAATCCATGGCATACCAGATGTCTTCCTTGCTGCTGCTTTTTTTTTTTTTCTTTTCAATGCATACCCCTTGTTCAGCGAATGCCTTTGCAAGCCCTTTCTGGTTTTTGGCTGACTTGCTATAAACCCCCAGACAATCTGTCTATAAAACTTGCGAAGTGGTTTTATTTCAGTGCAGTTTTGCATGGCATCTACTGATGGCTCCAACTTGTGATTTGAGCAGTGCCATCCAATCAGTCAAGGGGATTTTTCTTTCAGTTTAGTGAATGTGCCGGATTGATCACTCAATGTTACAGAAGCACCATCCAAGCAAAATCCAATTAAGTGCTGTGCCAGGAAAAGTTCATCTAGTCCATGAGATAAAAGACAAGCCAACAATGCAGAGCTGGTTTCACCAGCTATTATCTCCAAACCTATAAAGGTTCAAGAAAAATGTAAGTGGCTGCTTTTCACTGACTGAACACTGTAAGTTTATGAACAGGCATGGTTCTGCAGTCCCATTTATTTTCTCATTTGGCAAGACGGACTAGAGGACAAGTTTATTTGATGTTGTCAGTTAGTTTTAAGTTGATCTGCTTGGCCAGAAATATCTATGATTTCAGTACACCTGACATCTGACTGCATAACTTCTCTGATGTTGAGGCCCTTTATTTTCTGCATTATTGTAAGACGAATATACTCACTAACCGAGGAGGTTTTTTTTTAAAGCAGTTTGCAGTCCTGATGGCATATTTTCTTCTACTAAGTAAATCCTCATCCTGCTTTAAAGTCTCTGCTTTATTGTGTTTTAGAACTTGATAGCTTCACAGCGAGCACTAGATTATTTATGTTCAAACAAGTTACGCAAATGATGGTTGCCTTTTTGATGTGCTCTTCCCAAGTGTACAATTTGTCCCCAGCATCCATTCACTGGAAAGCTGTCATTTCATCCTCAGCATGGGATGTGCAGACAGACTTTTGGCTTCCTGGCAGATTGGCTTGCTCAGAGTATCTTTGGGCACCAGCCAGCTATTCCTGTCTTGGAGTGTTTCACAATATACTTACTTCAACATTCCTTCCAATTGCCATCAGAGGTGAAAGTAAGCTGGTACGGGCCGGTATGGTGTACTGGTAAGAAAGTGGCTGCTGGTATGGGCCGGTACACAGCCAACATTAAAGCGCTGCCGCAGGAGTGCTTTAAGGACAGTACCAGCAGGGCTGCTGACGGGGGTGGAGTGGGTGGGGGGGGAAGAGGCAGCTGCCCCGGGGCACAGTGATTTAAAGGGGCCCGGGCCTCTTGGCCACTGCCGTGGCAGCAGTTGGAGCCCCATGCCCTGTAAATTGCCCCTGGAGCCCCAGGTGGCACAGGCCAGGCAGCGCTGAATGGCTGTCTGGGGGAGGCTGGCCCCCAGCCCTACCCATAGGCACTGGAAGTAGGGGTGTGAGGGGTATTGCAGGACCCCAGGCTTTGTGCCCAAAGTGGCTCCACGCCCGGGGGCCCTGCTGCCACCAGGGTCCTGGCCGCCAGTCCTCCACCCCGGGGCTCCACTCCTGGCCCTGGCCCTCTGCAGCCATCCCTAGCTGTGGTCCCAGCCTGGGGCGGTGAGGGGCATGGACAGGGGCAAGGGGGGGGAGTTGCAGCTCAGCACCCCCACTCTAAAAATTGTTCCAGCACCACTGGCCCCACCCCTTCCGGGGGCCTGGAGCTTCCCCTCCTGCTCCCACCTTGCCCAAGGGCCCTGCAGCCTTGCGTACTGGTAACAAATTTAAGTTACTTTCATCCCTGATTGCAATTATCTTAGGCTGGGGTGCTGGAATGGGGGGAAGGAGCCATAGCCCTCCCACTTTTTACTGGCCATAAGGGCAAGTGACAGAGGAGAGGAGGTGGAGAGGATCAAGCAGGGGACAGGGTCTTGGGGGGAAGAGGTGGCATGGGAGTCGGGTCTTGGGGGAAGGGTCAACGCAAGGGCAGGGGCTCGGGAAGAAGGGTCAGCGTGAGGGCGGTGGCTCAGGGAGAAGGGGCGGGGTCATGGTTCGGGTGCTTATGGCCACCCACTTTTGCGGAGCTTCTGCTGCTTCTGTCTTGGGCATCACTATGTACCTCTGTTTGTCTGAAAGGCAGACATTGTCCATTGAGTCTGTTTTAACTGATTCCTCAAACTTAAAAGACAGAAATGTTAATTGGTATTATATATTTTTAATACTCAAAAGGTTACATTAAGACAGAGACCATTAAGGGATATCTAGACTTTGGAAATTTACACTGATGGGTCTACATCAGTCTTTTTACAGTGATGTAAATACAGTAGAAAATGGATGGTCCATATTCACCATAAATAGTGTGACATCTTAATTGTGGCCATTTTGGTCAGCTTATACAAAAAGAAGTGAGATGACAACCCTTCCCCCATACATTCCCTGTAGACATTTCCAAGTTATAGCTCAACAAGGATATGCTGGATAGGGGCTTGAGTGGGGTTGCTGAGCTGGATGACTTAACAGAACATGGGTCTCTTCCAGTCTTAATGACTCTTAGGACTGCAGAAAGATTTTGGAAAATAAAAGCAGTAATAGAGAGCCACATAAAAAGGCACGCCAGATGGTGCAATTCTCCTCTTAAGCAAAGAGAAATCCCAATCACTGAGACGTTTCCAGCTATTCTTTCCTTAAGTAACTCTCCCACCAGGTTTCACCTCTATGTTGTGCTCTATTGCCATTAGTCACGTTGATTTTAGTTGACTCACAAATGGCCTTAATGTCATTGAACAGTAACATTATGTTTCAAGGTGTGGAGTGTCAAGTGATTTTGTGATTTTGCTGTCTTTGAAGTCATGATGCTTTCACTTTGAGGCAATAACTCTTCAAGAGTGTCTAATGCGGTGATTTAACCAAAACAGCAGTCATGCTGAAGGAAAAATAAAAGGAACATTAGTTAATTGCTATTTTATTTCCCCAACTTTTAAAATACTCCAAAGTTTTGGCTTATGGTCTAATAGCTGATCAATTTCATTTAAGTTACTTTTTATAAAATATGGAGACATGCAAAACAATTTTCTTTGGTACGGGGGGAGGAGTGGGGAAAAATCTTGTTTTTCCTCCAAACTCAGACCGTTTGAGGTTTCCTCTAAAACACTCACTGATATGGAACATGCTGCCCCCGTTTTTTCAAATCCATGGATTACTGTAGCTTAACAGGTGTCAGCAGCCATAAGATGTGCAAACACTTAACATGAGATCTTTGCCAATTTCACATTGCAGTCAATTCTGGGCATGTAAAGCCTTCCTGTACGAGAGAACCATTTTAAGCATCGCTGTTGTCAGCTTGTCAGAAAATAGACGAAAAGGCCAGAAGAAAAAGAGAACCTGTGGGAGAGAAGGAGAGAGAGAGAGGGAAAAAATAGACAAGTAGGATAATCTAAAGTAGCTATCAACATGTGTGCCTTGGTACCCACTGGACTGCCATTCAATTAAGAATGGGAAATGGAGGAGGGGAGTATGAGATGTCATTACCCTGAGCCTCATTAAATGTTTCCCTATGCTGTTGGCTCTCTACCCACAATCTTTCCCAATATCCTAGGGGAAACCTTGTCTCTGACAGGGTTTAGTATATTTTCTCTTGTGGGTGGGTGTGAAAGAGTATTGGCAGGAGGTGGGGATGTGTGAAATTTGTTTTTCTAATTTTTTTTAAGCAACCAATCTAACTATAGACAGTTCTCCCCCTCTTACCTCCTCCCCCGGGGTTCTCTTCTCTCCACTGAACCTTTTGGGTTTCAATTCCTTACCTTTCCCTTGTTTCTGAAACGCTCCCTTTTTTCCTGTAGATCTCTCCACTTTGTTTAATTTCTACCCAGTTTTGGTTTGAAGTTCTGCTCTCGTGTTTTGGGAGGTGGTATTCCAGTATCCCCATTCCTCTCCTCTTCTTGTTTCTTACCTTCAGAGTCCTGTCTGGGTGGGAATCCCTCTTCTCTGAGAGGAGAGCTGGGTGTGATTCTCTTCCTAAACCGTCGCTTCTTCAGTCAGTCACACAAACATGAGTATACTTCACTAGCGTGATGAGGCTCTTTTCTTCCTCCATACAGGGATGTAGGCTCTATCTATTCTTCCTAACATTTGACTGCTTGACTTTGCAAATTGAATGTTGTTTTAGCATTTAAAAAATATAATTCAGATATAAAACATTCACTGAGGAGACACTCCCAGCCTTATATGTAAGTGCACAGGAGGAACTGCTGGTACATACACAGCTAGCACTAGGTTATAAAAAGGCATTTATAAAGCTCCTATTCAACATGGGCTCCACAGGGCTGCCACCTCCTGCTGGCCCAAGGACTTTAATTTCTTTCCAAACTAAACCAATCATCTCTCCTTTGCTCTCCTTAGTGCCATGTCTTTAAGCTTAGTGCATCAGTGCAGTTGCCCTAATGGAGCATTTTAAGTGTATACCTGCCCTCTGATAAGTCACATCCTACTACAAAAATGGGGGCCGGGTGGCATGTGGCACACACACCAACTTCCTGGAAAAGTGGGAGTGGGAAGCAGAACTCTTATGGGGGGGAGGAGAGAAACTGAGGGGCTTACAGTACCACATGTGAGGTGCTACCACTCCTCCTGTGAATTCCTGCTTTCCCTTGTCTCTTTGCTCCTCTCAGTCACCAGAGACCATTGTTCTGATCAGCAGGTGAATTAAGGAATCTGCAGTTAACAGGAGCTCCTGGTAGGACATTCCCCACTTTTTCAAACTCTCCTCTCTCTAAACTCGTTGGATCAACTTCCCAGTTAAGTGTAGGGTTGCCACCTTTCTAATGGCTGGTAACCTGATCCGCAAGGCCCCACCCCACCCCACCTCTTCCCCCAAGGCTCTGTCCCTTCTCTGCCTCTTCCCTCAGGTCCCACCCCCTTCTCTGCCTCTTCGCCCAAGGTCCCCACCCCCTTCTCCGTCTTTTCCCTTGAGGCCCTGCCCCCTTCTCTGCCTCTTCCCCCCCCCAGACAAAAAAAAAACTGGATTGCAGAGCTTGTCAAATGGTACCAGGAAACAGAAGACAAATAGATGTTGATAAATAGCTAATAGAAGTTGGTTTTTTTTCTTCATTTCCTGCTGGGTTTTGAGCCTTTAGGGTGCATTTGGGTCATGTCTTTAAGCTTTTCTCTGCTAGTCATTTAAATTTTTAAGAGCCAAGCTTGTCATGAAACAACATGACTCCCAGAGTGGGGGCTTTAAGAGAAAAACTAAACTGCAAGTGATGTGTGATAAATTCACAAGCTTTGGTAATGGTGTTGTTTAAATGGAAAATAAATTCCATCCCCAAAAGAAGCAAGATGTTTTGCTTTTCAGACAAATTTTTAGAAAGTATTTTCTAAAATTTAAAATCACCAACAAAATAGAGAAAATTCCCTGCATCACCCTAGGATGTCCCATGTAGTGTTAACAGAATACTCCATTGGTGTGTATTCCAATAGCCCCCTTTGTGCACCATCTGCAGAGGATATGAATTTTTACAACCCCTACCTAGGGAACTTTAGCTCAAGCTATAGCAGCTTATGCTTTTAGGACTGAGGGTCTCCAGTTCAAGCCAGTGGGTCAGACAAGAAGGGTGGTTGTCATAATAGCATGTGCACCTACACCGCAAGAGCGGCCATACAGGCATTCCACTGCAGGTGCCAAAGGTGCTTCTCAGGTGTCCACTAGATAAATAAACACTATATTAGTACAAGACCCACCTGCTCTGTAAAGCATTTGAGTAGGGTGCTTGTTCTGTATTGTTCATTCTACATCCTCAAACTGAGCATTACTTCAAATATTTATTACTCTCTCTTTGCTGGACAGTGAACTCCCATAAAGGCCATTTATACACCAGATATGCAGTAAATAGGGAAGGGACTTCTGTAGAATCTTGGTTCATTCATTGCACAACTTACAAGATGCACCTTGCAAGTGCATTAGAAAATAATGTATGACATTAAATGGTATTATTTGAGAGAGAGCATATGTGACCATAATTAAAAACTATTGCAATGCATATGCACAAGAGGTGAGAAAGACCATTTCCTGCAGCACTGTAGAAATTGGCTAGAAAAAATGGAGATTTTTATCATCTGGGTAGGGAGTAATTTGGTCTTTGGAACCTGAGAAGGTGTTAAATGCTTTGGGTTACTGGTACCGAGGAAAGGGTTGAGGCTTTAGGCAGTGAATCTCTTCTTTCCTTCCTTTTTGGAGGCAGAATTAGAGGTCCTGTGAAACTTTTGGTAAGGAGAATTGAACTTTTTTCCAGTAATCAGCTATCCCCAGAGTCATAATCCACTACTACACCCCATTATGGCTCATTACATTAGTTAGATCAGTGGTTCTCAACCTGTGGCCATGGGCCACTTGCAGCCCAATCAACACACAGCTGCAGCCCATGTGACATTGTCAGGGCCATACAGGTAGTTTACATATTGTGTGAATGAGGCCCACATAATGCAGAGAGCTGCATATGCAGCCCACAATGGTAAATAGGTTGAGAACAACTGAGTTAGATGTTTCTGATAACATCAGACTAGCAGTGAAATAGTGAACAATGCAGACATTTAAAGCTGCTTCATTATGTTTCAGAGTTAACACCCCATTTCTCCATTTTAAAGTGGGATAATACGTCCCAGCTTCAGAGGGGTATGGTGAGGATATATTTGTGAGGTGGTTGGATACAATGGTGACACAAAGGCTCTACTTCCATTCTTTGGTATTTCTTTTCCTGAAATCTATTTGTTCCAGGAGAGTTTATTAAAAAATGTCTCAGTCAAGAATCTGTGCTGACTGCTAATAGAAGTGAGCCTCAGAGGAGCCCACAGGAAGTCAGTCAGTCTTACCACTCATGCATTTGCTTCCCCATCTAAGTCTGACAGTGTAGTTCTTACTTATTTCTATATTATTTTTAGAAATGATTTTAGTTCACCTTTAAGTGTGACAATACAGTGCCACTTACATTCTGACAAAGGCCACACAAGGGTATAGTTATTGGGAAGAAATGTAAACTAATGTGTGACTGATTCTGTATTTGAAATTGACCATTTTAGTCACTTGTAATTCTGCTTTATCAAGCCACTGCGTGTGGCAAATCAGTAAGTGCATTTTCATTTGTCAATACCCTGAGACTCCCAGGGGCCTTAACAAATGTGCTGTCCATTTTTCTTTGCAGATTGAGCATAGTGGTCCTTAGCAGTAATTTCCTACAAGAAAGCTATGGAATCAGAAAACCCTGATATTCCTCAAAACTCAGTGGGATATTTGTTTTTATGGCGTTGCCATTAGAACTCTCACCAAAGGCCACTTGATAGGGGATTAGGTTGAGAGCAATAAGTAATCCCCCTAAATGCTGGAAACCATCAATTAAAATAAGAATATATAGCCTCAAGCAGAAGCTTATTAAATGTGCAATACTTTTCTTTTAAAATATGTCATAGTCCTCACACCTTTAGGCTCCTTGGCTGGAGAGTGTGGGGAATCTTTCTGGTAAAGAGGCGTCTGTGTCTTTTTTTCCACACACATCCCGCCCTTTCTCCCCAGTTTTTAAGATGAATTTATCCTCCCCCCAAAAATGTTAACATTCACTGAAACAGGGGTGTTCACATAGCTCCTCTGCAAGAGCATGAGCTAGCTCATAAGCGCCACTGGGGATTGGGGTGACTTCAGACTGTCAGCACGAGCACATTGAGCTGTTGCTGATAAAGGCTGTCAGGAATGGGTGCCTGTGAATCAGTGATGAGAACAGTTTAACTGGTGGCACATGCTGGGATGTCATTGTTCTCAGACCCATTACAGAAAGGATGATTAAGACTTTTCTGACTGCAGAGAACGCAGAATTGTAATCATGATGTCATACAAACTTACCTCTTTTCACTGACTTTCCTTTTTTTCATAATTTAAAAGGCATTTGGGTTTACATTTTAAATTAAAAAAGCACAGGTTTATAGTTAACAATACACTTAGTAGTTATTCACTATAGCAGTTCAACATTTTCAAAGTGTTGAATAAACAGTAATTAACCTAATTCCTTGAATGCGTAGTATGAGATGAATACATGCACTGAATAAATACAGGATCATTGTGCTTTCTATCTCATAGAATTGAGTGTGTGTGTGTGTGTATGTGTGTGAGAGCGAGAGAGTGTGTATGTGTGTGTGTGTGTGTGTGTGTGTGTAAGGGGCGAGGAGAAGATCAGCCCAAAGCTGCAATTTTCAATCAGGAAAAATGTCAATTGAAATCAATAGAAGTATCGCCTTTGTAAAGAAATCAATATTGTATGCCATGCAACAATCATAAACAGAACTCCATATATTTTTTTTAAAAGCACCCTTAACAATTGTGCAAATTAAACAGGGATTCAGTTCCTTTCACTAATCAAACTAGCTTTGTTGATGGTACATTTTATATCTAGTCTAATCCTCCATTATTACTTGTGTTACAGAAGCATTTAGAAGTCTCAACTGAGGCAAGGTGTCATTGTACTAGGTGCTGTACAATCACTTGATAACAAACAGTTCCTGTCCTGAAAACCTCAATATTTAAATAGAGAAGCTAGACTATGGGTAGGAGAAAGGAAGCACGGTTACAACCATTTTACAGCTGGATAGCTGAAGCACAGTTATCCGAGGTTACACAGAGCTAGAAGTTGAATTCAGATCTCCTGCATTCCAGCCTAATGCCTTAACAATGCACCCAACCTTCTTAGTTCTTATATGGGCCCCAAACTGTGGTGTCTTAGAACCTAACTGAAATGAAAGACAAAAAAAAGGCACTGTCAAAAATCTTGAGTCTTTAGGTTTTAGCTAGGTTTGTGTTATTAGTAGCCTTAGGCAGAACGACTTTCATTTTTCTTTTTGAAACTTTCATTAGTTTGACTTCTGAGTCATGAATTTTGAATGGCACTTACCAAGTTTGAGAAGACTGGTCTATAAAAAGTTTAGTGAATCCCTGGCTTGCATGCTTTAAAACCAGCTTGAAAATAGAGGGACTGAAGAAATGTTTGCATGTCTATAGCTGTGATTTTTGTAAATAACCTATTTTTGGACTATTAAGTGTTAGGCTACCTCTATGATTTGTGAAGTAAAGCATTTCCAGAATTTTGTTATTAGTTTGTAATTTTCTTTCTAGGTATGTAAAATAATTACAGGCCCTGAAGCTCAGAGCATGTATTGAACATCATGGTGGCTACAGTAGGGGTACAACCCATCGGGGTTTTACACGGACAGTCTGGTTTTCGGCTTCTGTGTCTGGGTGCCCTTTAGGGTTACCATGTGAGTCCCCAGACTGTCCGGTTGAAAAGGAGTCCTGGCAATGCTCAATGGCACCAGAACCAAAGATCTGGTTACCGTGGGGTGGGAGAGGCATCGGTTCATTAACATGTGCCAGCCCCTGCTCACCTGGGGTCACCTCCTACCTGTAGGCAGGCTCCTTGAGAAGATCCAGCAAGTGATGGAGAGAGGTGGAAAGGAATGAGTCATTGGGGCAGGGTGTAGAGGGAAGAGGTGGAGCAGGGGGCGGGGCCTCCAGGGTCCAGTTACCAGCAATTAGAAAGGTGGCAACCCTAGTATTGCCAACCCCACCATTCCAAAATCGTGAGCGAGGCCTATGGTTGCCAGCCTCCAGGATTGGCCTAAAGTCTCCAGGAACTAAAGCTTAATCTTTAATTAAAGATTATGTCATGTGATGAAATCTCCAGGAATACATCCAATCAAAATTGGCAGCTCTATTTAGGCCCCAAACATGATGAGAGTCTAGTTTTTTTTTTATATAATATACTTTGGATTTTTATTATTTATCTCCTGGTTTAAAGCTTTGAGGGGGTCACACAGTCAAGCTTTTCTTTGCTTCCAGGAGGGCTAGAAATATGCTTTAAAAAAAAAAAAAAATGTGAGTGTTTCAAATAATCACATGACTCTATAACGGAGGCTTTAAGAAAAACACCAAATATTGTGAGACTCACAATAAACTAGCTGATTTCATAACACTGCACTTAAGACCAAAAAAAGAGCACCACCATTAAATTTCTATACAGCACAGAACTAGATGGAATATCAGGGTTATCATCCTGACAGTACCAAGCACTGAAATTTTACTCTTACTGCTTTTGTATAGTTTTTATTGTCCTATAATCACATATAGACCTTATTTATGGAGTAAGTTATAGCCAGAATGTAGGAGCGTTATTGTTTTTTTAATCTTTTTGTCTGTTGAAGAAACAAAACACACAATGATGTATTTTACATTTTATAGTGTGCTTTATTGCATAAAATAAAGCTAAAGCTTGTTTCACCTAGACAGAGACAGTAAAACTGAAATGCAGACAGAACTGCAGTGAAGGACAATATTCAAATGGTACAAAACACAGCTGCATTTGGTGGGGAGGGGAAAATCTATGCCAAGGAGCTATTGGGAACACCATCTCTTATGAAAAATTCCACGTGATAGTTAATGTCACACAAAACAGGCAGACTGATCTCCATGCAGCAAAGAACTCAGAAGTGCAACTAGTATTCAATTGTGCATGCTTGTAATATTTTTGTGTTTTGGGATTAGCTAGTGAACACACCTTAAATGTTATAACCACTATTTTTATTTTTTTCTTGAAGTTTTTGTTCTATTCATTTTGCTATATAACAGTGGCTCTCAAACTTTTTGTACTGGCGACCCTGCTGAGTGTGACTCCCCCTTATAAATTAAAAACATATTTTTTAATATTTAACACTATTTTAAAGTGATATTTGTATGTTTGTTAATATCACTTTTCACAGCAGATTTACTAGCTAGCTGGGAGGCATGTATTCATGACTCCCGCACATAATAACCTCACAACCTCCTGATGGGTCATGAATCCCAGTTTGAGAACCCCTGCTATATAGCATTCCTGCTGCAATATGGGTGCAGTCCAGTGATTTAAATAACTGTAAATTCCCAGTAACGAAGAAAGTATAACCTAGTGAAGGGCATGCTTTCAGAAAACCATGTCTAAATTGTGTGTAAGAAGAGACTAGGTGCTGATGTGGGATACATGTGTCTTTCAGTGACCCCTGGAGCCCCTGCTTCAGTGGTACCCTTTGAAGGAGTTCCAGTAGATATTCAGAGTCAGCTCAGCATGATATTCCCACCTGGCTGCCAATTAGGTCCATATGATCCTAACTTAGGGTGATCAGATAGCAACTGTGAAAAATTGGGAGGGGACTGAGGGGGCAGTATGCACCTATATGAGACAAAGTCCTGAATATCATGACTGTCGCTATGAAATCAGGACATCTGGTCACCCCGTGTGATATTGCACGCTAAATGATTTTATGAAAATATGCTAATGAGTGTGAATATGATGTAACTGGAATATGCTTCATGCAAAAGGTCTCTTCTAAGGTATCATTACAAAGCTTATAATCTACTGAGTGTGGTCATCCTATTTGTATAAATGTATCATTCTTGTATCTGAAACTAGAAATATGAAATATAACTCTGAGGTCCTATTATAGTTATGCAAAGTGTGGGCCATTAATGGTGGTTTGAAATCTTGATGGCTCCCATCAACCAGGACAATTGACTGTGGATGGCTCTGTTTGCTTGCAGGCCTTCTGGTGAGTCAGGCTGGGAGAAATGAAGGCTTGGAGTCTTACAGTGACATGTGATCATGTCACCTGAACTGGAATCCATCTTTAACCTGGTGCTTTTCCATTTAGAAGGAGGGGTGGGAACCAAGAGAGGAACAAAGGATTCCAGCCTTGTGCAAAAGTTATATAAGGGAGTGGAACAGAACAAAGGGGGCTGCAATCATGAGAAATACCATAGCTACCACCTGAGCTGGAACAAGGGCTGTACCAGGGGAAAGGATTGGGCCCAGACTAGGAAGGCATCCAGTCTGTGATAGAAGCTTATTGAAACATTTCTGAGGGTGAGATTTTATCTGTATTCAGTTTTCTTACTGTACTAGGCTTAGACTTGCATGTTCTATTTTATTTTGCTTGGTAATTCTCTTTGTTCTGTCTGTTATTACTTGGAACCACTTAAATCCTACTTTTTGTATTTAATAAAACCACTTTTTACTCATTAATTAACCCAGAGTATGTATTAATACCTGGGGGAGCAAACAGCTGTGCATATCTCTCTATCAGTGTTATAGAGGGCAAACAATTTATGAGTTTACCCTGCATAAGCTTTATACAGAGTAAAATGGATTTATTTGGGGTTTGGACCCCACTAGGAGCTGAGACAGGAACATTTCTTAAGCTGTTTTCAGTTAAGCCTGCAGCTTTTGGGGGATGTAGTTCAGACCTGGGTTTGTGTTTGTAGCAGGCTAGCATGTCTGGCTCAAACAAGGCCGAATTGGCAGGGAAAATGGGCCAAGAGGTAGTCTCAGCACATCAGGTGGTAGTTCCAAAGGGGTTCTCTGTGATCCAACCCATCACACTGGTCACCCTGTCTTAGCTATGCTGCCTTCACACATTAGAGATGGGCTGGATTACTTCCTGGGAGAGTTGGGGGGTGGGGAGAGAGCTTGAGACAGGGGTTTTGCTGCCTGGAAACCATGACATAGTGCTCTAAGGAAATATAAGACATACCCTGTTTGTTGATTTCTCTACTGATTTTGTGATGAAAAGAATACAGCCAAGAATGTCTCAGTTCGGTTAACTAGCCTCCACCTTCACTCCCCCACAATAAAGCTGAATCTCCAAAAGGTTTTTTGTGTGCGAGTGTTTTAAACCTGAGTCATTATTGAAGTCTTCAGGTTCCCAGCTTGTGATCCTGGTTATTGTGCATGCAAACATCCCATTGCACAGACAGTTATCCATTTTGTGAATTTCACTACATGTTGTGTAGTCACATTTTGTGTGCACTCATATTTTAGGCATCTGCTTTTAAAATCTTGGCTCAAAGTGTCTGCTTTGTATTTCAGATCTTTTTGGAGCTGCATTTTAATTCTTCATATTGTTTTTCTATGCTAAAAATGGCTATGATGATAGTTGGCAAAAATGACCGATTCAATATTGTTGTTTATTTACCTGTATATTTAAAAATGTTTTTGGCACTTATCTTGTTTATGAATTTGTGGTTTAGACCAGGAAATAGATAAAATTATTAAACAGCTCATCTTATGACAAAATGCTGGCTTCTTGAAGATTCCCTGCTCTGCTTACTTATTTGCTTCAGTAAAGGATCTACATTTTAAACAGAACAATACATTAATTTATTTTGTATTAGTAGCAGAAAGACTTTGTATTGCACATTATTGGAAAAATGTGACCTCCTCCTCCTTGGAATTGTGGTATAGTAAAATCTGGACTGATCTTGTAATGGAAAAAATTTCACTCCAAGATTTTAAGATTTGATAGGAGACACTGGGCTTGTTATCTTCCGTGATACACCAGTTTTAAGCCAGTGTAACATGTCTTAAGTGGTCTAATAAATGCCTATTTTCATACTAGCTACTGAATTTCTTATTATAATAATAAAAAGATGCAGTGAATTGCTATTATTCTCCTATTTGTGATTCTAGTTTTACTTTTATTTCTTTTCAGCTTGTCTTCACTACCGGGGTAAGTCAACCTAAGTTACGCTACTCCAGCTACGTAAATAAGGGAGATGGTCTCCGGTCAACTTACCTTACTCTTCTCAGAGAGCTGGAGTACCGGCTTCACTAGACCGACTAAATTGATCCCTGCTGCATAGATTGCAGCAGTGTCAATCTTCCTGTAGTTGAGACTGATGCATTTGTTAAGACCTCTGACAAGCTGTGAGCTTCCTGACACTAGGGTTACCATATTTCCTCATTAAAAAAACAGAGGACACTCCATGGGGCCCTGGCCCCACCCCCGGCCCCGCCCCAGCTCCACCCCTTCCCCGCCCCAACTCCGCCCCTTCCCCAAAGTCCCCGCCCCAACTCTGCCCCCTCCCCTGAGCGCCCCGCATTCCCCCTCTTTCCTCCCAGCCGCGAAACAGCTGCCCGAGCGCTACCGACTTCACGGTTTGCCAGGCAGCCCCCAGACCTCCAGACCCTGCCCCCGGCCGGGTGCTTCCCCAGCGCAGCCGGAGCTCGGGAGGGGAAGCGCCTGGCCAGGGGCGCAGGGTCTGGAGGCTGCCCGGCAAACCGTGAAGCCGGTAGCGCTCGGGCAACTCGGCTCTTCAGCTGCACAGAGCTGAGGTGTCGGGGGGAGCAGCAGCAGCCACCGCGGGGGAATCTGCCTGCAGCTCGGGAAGTCTGGACATTTACAAATTCCCCCTGCTATTTTTAACTGAGAAAAGCTGGACATGTCTGGGGCAATCCAGACGAATGGTAACCCTACCTGACACTGAAATCAGCAACCAGTTTGAAAAAGAAATATGAAAATCATAATTAATTAAAATGGTAATTAAAGGGTCAAAACTCAGCCAGGGTCAGTGTAGGAAGAAGAGTGAATCCTTTCTATTTAGCTGTCTCATTGCAAAGATTCACGTCTCTCAGCATAGGAGATCATGAGCAAGAGGTAGTGATCTGATAATATTAGTGTACTCTTCTTGTTTGTATGCACACTGCCAGCAGGAGGAGCTCTTGCTGTGCTGTTTGTCAGTGACACAGGACAGTAGCATCAGGGAATGTGACATATGGAGCTAGATGAAAATAAATGCCTATTTTCATGAAACCATTGGAGGTTGTTTTAGTTTTTGAAGTGTGTGAAACTGACCCTTTTAATTATTTCCTATTTTTCCCTCCAAAAAAATTCTCATTGAAACAATTATGATATCCTTTGATGTTTATCAAACTTTTCTCATGTGCAGAAAATCTGGATTTCAATAAATAAAAAAGCACAGGAATGTTTTAGAATGAAAAAAAGAAAAGAAACAAGGCACAACTTCAATTGAAAAAATCTATTATTTCAAAACATTTTGACAAGCCCTACCCCTCTAGTTCAGAATTGCTTGGTGGTGTAGACATTGCACAGACTACTTTGGCCAGCTACTCAAAGGTATTTAGGTGCCTAACTCCTATTGATTTCAATAGGAGTTAGGCACTTAAATACCCATGAAGATCAGGCTGTCAAGCTGTCTGGAGTGGCTCAGGAGTGTGGGTACCAACCTGAGGCAGACTGTTAAGAAGCAGGGCATGCACCCTAAATTGGTAGAGTTCTATACTTAAATTTCACCAACCAAGTATCAGATGTGAATGCCTCAGGCACTACAGCAGTCTTAACATGGAGTCACAGACAGTACTCTGGTCTATCTTGCCCTCGCAAAGTCTAAGCAGCATAAATATGCAGTTCCCTCTTGTCAAGGATATTTTCCCCTTCTTCCAGAGTTCAAGCTGGTGGAACGAGTCCACCTGCATGTCTCCTCTTCATTGTGTGTGTGGGGGGGGGGGGGTGAGGGGGGGGGGAGAGGTGTGTGTGGAAGGGATGGGGAGTAGCTCCCTTTGATGGACAGCCAGCCAGCCAGTTAGTTATAAAATCCCTCTTGGGCTGTTCTCTGCTCGCTTTACTGTAAAGGGTTAACAAGCCCACAGGTAAAAGAAAAGGAGTGGGCACCTGACCAAAAGAGCCAATGGGAAGGTAGAACTTTTTAAAATTGGAAAAGAAACTTTCCCTTTGTCTGTTTTGCTCTCTGGGCTGAAGAGACGGGGCAGGAGGAATGCTGTGTAAAGTTTAAACCAGGTATGAAAATCATCAGATCATATCTAGAACTACTTTTAACACCCAAAGGTGTAAGTAGATCAGAATGTTTAGCTAGACGCGATCAAGTTTATTTCTGTTTATTTTTTTAAGGCTTGTGGATCTTCTCTGTGATAACCCCAGATGCTTTTGTTTGCTTGTAACCTTTAAGCTGAACCCCCAACAAAGCTATTTTGGGTGCTCGAATTTTGAAATTGCTCTTTTAAAATCTAGCAAAAGCCTAAGTTCCAGATGTAATTTTTTCCTTTTTTTAACAATAAAATGTACCTTTTTTAAGAACAGGATTGGACTTTTGGTGTCCTAAGAGGTTTGTGCATGTTATTTGATTAGCTGGTAGCCACAGCTAATTTCCTTTGTTTTCTTTCTTAGCTCTTCCCTGGAGGGGGTGGTGGTGAAAGGGCTTGAGGGTACCCCACAGGGAGGAATTCCCAAGTGCGCCTTCCTGGGTTCAAAGGTTTTTGGGTTTTTTTGCATTTTGGTGGTAGCATTTACCAAGCCAAGGTCAGAGACAAGCTGTAACCTTGGGAGTGTAATACAAGCCTGGAGTGGCCACTAACAATTTTTAGAATGATTGCAGGCCCCCACCTTCTGCACTCCAAGTGCCAGAGTGTGGAATCAGCCTTCAGCCTCGACAGCAGTCAACAAAGTCTTTGTTCTTTGATGTTTCACAATGACTCATTTGGTTTCAGTGGGCCTTCTTGGTGGGCAGGACCTAATGCCTTCCATAGGTAGCCAGCATTTTACATTAACTAATCCACCTTTCCTCTTTGATGACTTACACAATTACAGAGGATTACAATGCAAACACTTAATATAACCTTATAACATGGGGTACAGACGTTATAAGTAAGATTATGAAATATTTGTAGGATCTTGCGTGTTTTAAAGACTAACACATTCTTATAAACGTAACATCACTTTTAACAAGACTAACACAGGGGAGCCAGACTGGTTTCCAGCTATGCATTGGTCAGTGTTCATAGATTAATAGATTCTAGGACTAGAAGGGACCTTGAGAGGTCATCGAGTCCAGTCCCCTGCCCTTATGGCAGGACCAAATACTGTCTAGACCATCCCGCATAGACATTTATCTAACCTACTCTTAAATATCTCCAGAGATGGAGATTCCACAACCTCCCTAGGCAGTTTATTCCAGTGTTTAACCACTCTGACAGTTAGGAACTTTTTCCTAATGTCCAACCTAAACCTCCCTTGCTGCCGTTTAAGCCCATTGCTTCTTGTTCTATCCTTAGAGGCTAAGGTGAACAAGTTTTCTTCCTCCTCCTTATGACACCCTTTTAGATACCTGAAAACTGTTATCATGTCACCTCTCAGTCTTCTCTTTTCCAAACTAAACAAACCCAATTCTTTCAGCCTTCCTTCATGGGTCATGTTCTCAAGACCTTTAATCATTCTTGTTGCTCTTCTCTGGACCCTCTCCAATTTCTCCACATCTTTCTTGAAATGCGGTGCCCAGAACTGGACACAATACTCCAGTTGAGGCCTAACCAGCGCAGAGTAGAGCAGAAGAATGACTTCTCGTGTCTTGCTCACAACACACCTGTTAATGCATCCCAGAATCATGTTTGCTTTTTTTGCAACAGCATCACACTGTTGACTCATATTTAGCTTGTGGTCCACTATAACCCCTAGATCCCTTTCTGCTGTACTCCTTCCTAGACAGTCTCTTCCTATTCTGTATGTGTGAAACTGATTATACCTTCTTAAGTGGAGCACTTTGCATTTGTCTTTGTTAAACTTCATCCTGTTTACCTCAGACCATTTCTCCAATTTGTCCAGATCATTTTGAATTATGACCCTATCCTCCAAAGCAGTTGCAATCCCTCCCAGTTTGGTATCATCTGCAAACTTAATAAGCGTACTTTCTATGCCAATATCTAAGTTGTTGATGAAGATATTGAACAGAGCCGGTCACAAAAGAGACCCCTGCGGAACCCCACTTTTTATGCCTTTCCAGCAGGATTGGGAACCATTAATAACTACTCTCTGAGTACGGTTATCCAGCCAGTTATGTACTCACCTTATAGTAGCCCCATCTAAGTTGTATTTGCCTAGTTTATCGATAAGAATATCATGCGAGATGTATAAAATGCCTTACTAAAGTCTAGGTATACCACATCCACCGCTTTTCCCTATCCACAAGACTCATTATCCTATCAAAGAAAGCTATCAGATTGGTTTGACACGATTTGTTCTTTACAAATCCATGCTGGCTATTCCCTATCACCTTACCACCTTCCAAGTGTTTGCAGATGATTTCCTTAATTACTTGCTCCATTATCTTCACTGGCACAGAAGTTAAACTAACTGGTCTGTAGTTTCCTGGGTCATTTTTATTTCCCCTTTTAGGGAAAATAAAGTTGAAGCCTTTGAAGCTTCAACTTTGAAGCCTTTGAAGGTTCAGTTGAAGCCTAGGGACCTGCCAATGTCACACTGGCCCTTTGTGCTTTTTGCTTTCTCACTATATTTGAGACTGGGCCACTGGTGCCCACTTTCAGCTTTCACCCCCACTCCCTCCCTTCCCTCAAGGCCCACCATTGCCCCACCTCGTCCCATCCCCGCTCTGCCCCTCCCCCGAGTGCACCCTTCATCGCTTCACCTCTTCCTGCCCCCAGTCCTCCCCCCAGCACCTCCCGTCCACCACCCAACAGCTGATTGGCTGCTCCCCCTTCCCCCAGTGCCTCTCGCCTGCCGCCGATCAGCAGGGACTGCTGAACAGCTGATCCGTAGGTGGCTGTTGGGTGCTGAGCACCCACTATTTTTTTTTCTGTGGGTGCTCCAAGGCTGGAACACCCATTGAGTCTGCGCCTACGAACTGGGCTAATCCCTGAGGTTTGCTTCATGCCTGCTCTCACACCTTTCTAGTCTGCCCCACCCCATTTCCATTAAATTATACACATTAGCATCTGGCAAAGTGTTAGATAGTGCTCATCATGCTGGGACTACACACAGTGCTGGATAAAAGGATTTTGGGGCCTTCCGCACTATTGCAATTGTGGGCTTCCCAACTTCCCTGCCTGAGGGGTAGGAGGCCACACCTTTCCCCATTGGGTGGGAGGCATTGGGGAGGGAGTTCAGGTCCTGCCCCTGGGGGGTGGGGAGTGCGGTTCGAGAGTGAGCCCAACTTGCACACTGACCCCTCAGGGGCTCCTGTGCTGCAGGTCTGGCCCAGCTCCCTGATCTGGGCCATTGGCTCTTGCCACAGCATGCAGGCAGGGCCCTCCACCCATGATGTCCCTGTTCCTGGCGTGCGCGCGTGTGTGTGTTTTTCCCTCTCTTCTGCCCTCCACCCATTCCTCCAGTGGTCAAGGGCTCTGCAGAGACAGGAACCCCAGTGGGCATTGATTCATCTGGACCCTGATTACACAGAGCCCAAACATCATATAATTTCTTTGCCAGGCCATCTGCCAAGTCATATTTAGGGATGTCAAGGCATTAGATTTCAAAGGAAAGCTGTCACCATGATAAGATTTTGTGGCATCTTGCATACCATGAAAAGAAAGTGGCACACACCTTGTGTTTGTGATTTGTAAGTGGAAATCCTGATTAAGTGGACACGAGTTAGCTGTAGTGGGTTGAGGGTAACAGGTGGGTTCCATGAGACAACCAAAAGTGATGGTTATCATCGCCTATTCATGACACTGAGGCAAAAAGTACCAACAGTATGAAAGCAAAGTACAATGTTGTGGATGGCATTTAACCATACTTAATAGCCCACTTTCCCCATCTCTCTACTCAGTAAGGTCTGAATTTTTAAGGGATGATAGCAAGTAACTTGAATCGCTGTTTTTTCATGCTGAAAGGTGAGTCTCTGGTCATTTCTGAGTGTTGATGTGAGGAGCATTAGTGCAATTTGCTGTGGTTTTGCATTACACCTGTCAGAGCAGCATTATATCTTTCATAATCTGACAAAACAATTTAGTGGTTTCTTGGAGAATATAGCCCTTAAGGGATTGTCTGATGGACATAGCTGCTAATGTTTGCTTTGTGAGCTTTATATTACCAGGTCTATGTGGGTGTATTCATTTATCTGCCTCACACAACTGCTTCTGAGGTGGCTGATGCACATCAGTGACTGCACCTGTTAATATTTATATGTGGTATTAGATAATCTGTCTGATATAGCTTCATTTCAAGACAGTAAAATCCCTATTTATGGTGTAATAAGCTAAAAATACCTATTTATCCAAATTCCCTTTTGGTGATGCATTGGGCTAATTGCAGAGGAAATGTACAAGCTTCTCAAATCCTTGTTAGCATCTGGAAAAGCCATTTGTCCCTTGTGCAACAAGTAAATTGTTAGTCTTGCTGTTTGCTTCAGCTCTTTGGATACAAATGAAAGGGCCAAATTTTTCTTTATTATATTGGTGTAAATCCAGAGTAATTTCACTGACTTTCATTACTCCAGCCTAAATGAGAACAGAATTTGGCCCAGGGAAATTAACCCAGTGTAAATTTTTCAGTCTGTCAAGCTAACTTGGTTATAGCCACTTTTAAACAGATTTTAGAGTCTCTGCACGAGGGATCGTACTGATATAAATACTTGGATTTAGTTGAATTGATGCAGTTTGTGTGTGTAAACAAGTGATCGGCCAGACACTGCTACATTAATTACACATGGGTCATATTTTCTTCAAAACTACGAGGACTAGAAATTTAATTTAAAAAAATCTGATGTAATTACATGACTCCAGGAGCTGAGGCCATAGGCATGGGTTTATAATGCATATCTTCTGGTCCTGATCACCTGTGCGCACAGGTGTCACTGACTTAAAAGAACATGTAGTAGAGGTAGTAGTGGTGTGTACCCAAAGGGTAGAGGGGATAAGATCTCTTTGAAAAGGCCTTTTATGTTAAGTGTAATAGTAGAAAACTAAAGGCACTGATTTATGTGTCTACTCTGAAACAGAGGAAATGCTCTAGCCAAAATATATTTTGATTAATGAAATCATTAAAAAGCAGTTTGTGATAACAGGATGGTGAATAGCCCTTTTTGTGTGGAAAAACTGTAAATTCATATAATTTATTTCTTATCCATTTTAAAACAAGACACTCACCTTCCTTTAGTTCTGTGACAGCCATCTTAATGGACTTGAATGGTTCATAAAGATGAACATCTCCAGCTCTCTCTGCTTTACATCTCTAATCTGACCAACTATTAACCATATTGAAAACCTACCAGCGTTTGAAAGGAGAAAATACAGAGAGAGTCATGTGCTTTCACTGCGTTCACTTATCACCTAGGATATATTTACACTACAATTCAAGGTGTGATTGCTGGCTGGTTAGGCATGCATGCAAGCAAGCTTTAATCTGGCTAGCATGGCTAAAAATAGCAGTGAAGATATGGCTTTATTGTGAGTGTGTACCCACAGTTCTGGGAGAGCTTGGACAGCCCAGGCTGAAGCCTGTGCCACCATGTCTTCAGTGCTATTTTTAGCTGTGCTACTTAGATTAAGCTAGTGTGAATAAGCCTACCTGGACTGCAATCACACCTCCAACAGCAGGGTAGACATAGTCTTTTGGGACCCTCCTGGACAATGCAGTTAAAAAGGTCATGTGGTAATAACACACGCTGTGGGACTTGGTCTTCAGATTTTTCCAGAATATCCATTCTGGAATCAAAAATGCTACTTTTTAATATTAAATTCCAAACATAATAGATAAGTTCATTACATGAATGAATCAATATTTCCTTTCCATAATTAAATTGTACTATTGCATTTGAATGCAATAAACTTTTGTTGCCCTTGTGGTTAATACTATTCCATAAAATTGTCGGCATAAACACCTTCTTTTTTATGCTTTACCTCATTGACTTTCAGCTTGCTGGGCTCACCATTTCTGGAAAGTCTGTGTTTACATGTTTAATATTTGATAGCCAAACGAATTACATGAATGCTTTGGTTTTACTGCTTGTGAAGATAATTTTAATCAATAAATGGGAGCCAGCTAAATGAAATAATTTTTTTTCAGTCTGTCTTACTATTTTCATACTTGGTGAGTTTATTTTTCCATTACCACTCCTTCCCATACCCTATTATACCATTCACTAATATTTATAAGAGGTTTTCTTTTCTTCCATCAGTTAGACAGTAATATCCTAGCAACCAACAAGGGCGTTATGAAGGAAGTTCTATTTTATCTGCATTTTTACAACACTGTACAGATAATTCTCCTTACCACAACACCATCTCACAAGAGAGAGAGATTGCTAAAAAGAGTCATCCTCAGTTGTTCGATATGACTTTGTCCAATAGCAAAATTGTCATTCCACTACATAAAAACATGAGTGGCAAAGAGCAGATGCTGTTTGAAAGGTTTCCCAATTACCTGATAAAATGCATGAATTGCCTCCTCCAGACTGACTCTGGAAACGTGCTGCCAAGGCAGAACTATATTATAATTTTCACTCCTAACAGTGATGACATCTCTCCATTCCCTGACCCAAATCCTGTATATCCCATAGTGTCTGAAAATAACCTGAGTAACATTGCTCACCAGGAGGTAGAGAGACCTCAGTAAACCAGCATTTGAAATCTTTACACTATAGACAAAAAATCAGTGGAAAGGGTGACTTCCTAGGTTATTTTTTCTCTGAATATTAATTTCAGACTCCATTTTTAGAAGATTGGAATTGAACAAGCTAATGAATGCCATGTTCTGAGTGCCACTTTGGCAGGTGCAATGGGATCCGCTCACCATGCTGGCACCTCCTGATGGCTGTCTTGGGGATTAGCTCCACAGGTCAGTACACCCTCCCGATTGTGCCTCACCCGCTGTCACTTCTGCTCCTGGACCCACATCACTCCAAGGACCACAGCATCCTCTTCATGACACAGCCCTCTGGATGTGTCACAGTCTGTACTCCCCCGTTCCAGGGGGGGAGTGCTGCAATCCGACTGTCCTGCCATTTCCCCGGTAGCAACTGCAGCCACTTGTCTGGTCACTTCCCCATGGCCCCAGCACCCTTTTCGCCCTTGCCTCATGACCTCACCCTGAAAATCCCAGCAACCAGCCAGGAGCTCTCTTTAGCTCCCCCGGTCCCTGCTAGCAGCACTGCTCTGTCCAGGGTGCTAGCTTCTTTCTGCCTGCCAGCTACCCAGTTCTCCCTCCTTAAGCTCCAGGGAGTAACTGATGCTTCTGTGCCCTGCAGCTATGGGTTTGTCAGGCTACGATTGGTTGTTCCTTGCAGCCTCTCTCCTATTGGTTGCTTTCTACGCAGCCTCCCTATTAATCCCTTGGAGGCCAGTGTGGGGCCAATACCTCATCACAGCATGAAAGAGATTGTGATGGTACCTGCTTGAGGTTCTCCAATCCCACCAATAGTACTATACAAGTTCGTACCAATGACACAATCTGGTATAACTGAAAAAAGAATCAGATAACTTGGATTGGGTTTCTGGATACATTAGCCTCACTATATACGTAAAGCAATCTCTGAAATAGGGATGCTGTGTCAATGGCAGGTGTGTGTATTTCTTCCACATGTTCAGTATCTTGTTGCAGGTTTCCTACTGCACTTAAGGCATACTGGTCAAAGTACACTCTGAGTTGTGCTCTTGGCCAGATCATTGATACAACAATGCCAGTGCTGTTCTGTGGCTGTTCATGAAGGGCTACACTGTGTCTTTATCTTATTCACCATGCTAATAAAAGGGAGAAAATCCCTTACCTAGACCTTGCTGGGTCTAGATCTTGTATTCAGTGTGGAGCGCCAGTCTCTGTTTGCTAGATGCTCCTCACTGCAAACAAGTTGGAGGAAAGAGCTGAAGGGTCTTTGTTCCATCTTTCCAACTTGCACCTGATTAGCCTCTCTGGTCAGCAAGGGGAAAAGTAAGCTGCATCCTTTTAAGGGCTCCAGTAACTTCCTTCCTGTCTATCCCTGAGCAAGAGACAAACAGGGTAGGAACTGTGCAGAGCAGTTGTAGCTATAATATGGCCATTAATGCTACATTTGTATCACAATGATTTGTTCAATGAACTTCTGAATTTCAATCTGGATTCTGCCAAACAACTGGCCACATTGCCTGACAAACTCCAAACTTGGGCTCTGAGACTCTCCCCGCTCACTGGTTTTCCAATCCCAAGCTCCAGTCCAAGCAGGAACATCTACACTGCTATTTTTAGCCCTGTAGCACAAGTCTGAGTCAGACGACCTGGGCTCTGAGGCTCACGGTCGCAGATTGATTTATTTTTCAGTTTTAACAGTATTTCTTTGGGCTTGCAATCAGCCTGGTGTCACTGCTGAATTTCCACCATTGACCATGGTTTTGCACCACTTTACAAAGCTTCAGTAATACAAAAGCAATTAGCTATGCATGAAGAACAGTATCACAATTATATATTTCCACCAACCCTACTGTAAAAAGTCGATGGTCCCAATTTAGTGGGCCAAATCTGACTTATGCTAAATAGCTCCAGACTCAGGAAATAGTTCCTTTGAAGTCAATGGGACTACTCAAGCAATACAGCCCTACTCAATGTGAGTAAGGGTGGCAGAATCCGGCTCTAATTTAGGATTTTCTATAGCACCCTGTGAGACCCTGTGCAGTGTGGGGTGAGTTCACCCGGTCCTTCAAGCTGTCCTCAGTCTCCAGGCCGTGAGACCTAAGGGCAGGAATCCATAGAGATGCCCTGATCCGCAGGGCTTTAAGGCCTACTGGCTGGAGTCTATGGAATCATGGCAATAGGGTCACGTGACCCACGTCTGATGGACAGCCCTTCTCTGCCTGGAAGTAAGGCCTAGTGGCCAGAGTCCATAGGGATACCCTGGGGTTTGCAAGGCAGTAAGACCCAATGGCCAAAGTCAATAGAGATACCCTGGGTCTACAGGGCAGTAAGGCCTAGCGTCCAGAGTCATTAATGATCCACTGGGTTCACCGGCAGCCAGGTCTAGCAGCCCGAGTTAATGGAGATATCCCTCCAGGCATGGTAGTATGGCCTAGTGGCCAGAATCAATAAAGTCTCCCTCCAGATGGGTCTGTATGGCCTAGCAGTCAAAGCCAATAGGGTCACCTTCTGGGCATGGCTGTGTGCCCTAGTGGCCAGAGTCAATAAAGTCATCCTCTGGGTGGGGTTTTACAGCCTAGCGGCTGGAGTCAATAAAGTTGCCCTCCAAGCGAGACTGTATGGTCAAGGAGCCACTTGTGTGTGCGTGTGTGGGGGGGGGATGTGTGGGCCGCCACCCGAGGGGCAGTGGGGTGGCCAGATAGGGGGACCTGGGCCCTCCCTGCTTCACCGAGTCCGCACAAAGGACCCTTGCAGTGGTGAGCGAGTCCGCCATTGGGTCAGCAGGGATTCGTCCGCAACATGCTGACTGGCCTCAGGACAATGGTTTGTCCTTCCTAGGCTACTTCCTACCTTGTCACTCCAGTCTGTGATCTGTGCATCTTCGGGTTCTCTGGGTTCTTCGGTCGGTGAAACTCCCTGTAGCTCGGACCTCCCTGGGGTGTCCACGGGTAGCTGGGCATCCGTGTTGGTCTCGGCACCTCTGGCTTCCACGGTCTGGGGCTCCAATGGTTCCTGGGCAGGAGCCAGCACGGAGTGTCCTTCCTCTCCAGCGGTCAGCCCAGGCTGAGCCAGGCTGCTCCCTCTTATCCTGCTGCTACACCTGAAGCATGCCTGGTAGGGACATGGGGACATGGCTTCCTCTACCCACAGTGAGGAGTTAACCCTTCCCCATCCACTGTGGGGTGAGTTCACCCCATCAGACACCCATTAGCCTAGTTTCCAAGCACAAAGTTGCTAATGTGTACATCTGGGCAATTCATTTGAGGGTTAATAAATTTCTACATACATAGCTGAATAGTCAAGGATGCCAGTTTAATTTATTACAAAGTAACCGGTTGTATCCTCCACTGGTGTAAATCTGTATGGCTCTGTTGAAGTCAGTAGAGCTATGTTGATGTGCACATCTGCGAGTTTGTATGAAGTTTTCTTTTCGGTATCAGGTTTGCATCATTGCGGTTGCTTAATGGAAGAAGAAAACATATTTTTGCATTGTTTACCACTTGGACAGCAGCAGTTTTGTGCCATCTAGTGGGTAATTGATAGAATATACCAGATGTATATTCAAAACAGAATACATATTTATTTATTATCACAGGGCCACTTAGCTCCTCATCACTTTGTTCCTTAGCGAAAGTGACTGAATAGCTAATGTAAATCCTTAATTATTTGCCCTTTTGAAAAGTCTGGCAGTTATACCAACATATTTACTGAAGCTGGGGGCAGAATTTTAACATGCGCACACACTCACACTCACTCTGTGGCAGAGTGCAATCCTCCTTTTTGTGGAACTGCAGGTGTGCCATCCTCAGTTCCCTTTTAGTTCCCCTCATCACTTGTTTGCATCCTGAAATAGTTAAAGTAATAGCCCCCTTCCTGGGGTCCAATTTATTAAATCCATATAAAAATAGCCTTCTCTGGCACTCCAGGTCCAAACCCTTCACCCACTAAGAGATTCCACAGCCCTCTTTTGTGGGGCTGTATGCTGCTTCCCCCAGTGAAGGAATTCCACCTTGGTTCTGTGCTATAAGTCAAGCCAACTTTCCCAACAAACCAGTAACCAAGTTCCAGCCCTGTTTCACAGAGCTCCTTTTCTCTTCCCTGGAGTCAACTAACAGCTAAACACCTTAAATGCTGGCAGAACTTGAGAGAATCCATGGATATGACCCATCAGAGCAAAAAAGTGTGGTCGACCATATGTAGACTCCCCAGCAATACAAAGACAGGTGGACATTTCAACATCTCGGCTGATCAGATTGCCAATCAAATGCTACTCAATGGGAAGGTTAAGTGGATCACTACCAATTGGTCAGCACTTTGGCAAAAATCCCTCGGTACCTCAAGCAATCTAGGTCTTACAGCACCTTTCTCCATGGAGAAATTGGACACTGGCATCAGTGGCCTGAAAACAGGCCTAGATGAAAACAGGGAAATCAAAGGCCTAGATGACTTTTCAAAGTGAGCAGATCAAAAATTTCAGCCCTCCAACACATGGAAGTAGCTCCTGAGTGTGTTCAATATCTGTCTCATCCAGCTCAAGATACCGAAAATTTGGCAACAAGCTGAGATAGTGGCCCTTATGAAGCCTGATCCAAAAAACTTTTGCCCTAACTCATTCATGTGTGATATTTTAAAATTATTTGAGTGACTACTCCAATTATTGAACTTCTTCTTATCAACAAACAGGCTGGTTTTCACCTGGGCTGGTCATCCACTGGACAGCTTCTGAACTTCCCAAAAATGTATCAAAGATGGATATGAAAGGAGACTGATTGCAGGAGCAGTGTTTTTCTCTCAGCTGCCTATGATACAGTCAATCATGGTGGGCTCCTTCATAAGGCACTCATGGTAATGTAGACCCCGCACTTCACAAAACTTTTGTTTCAAATGGAGAACTAGATAATACAGACCAGACTGGAGAACAGAAAATCCTCTGTGAACTTTGGTTTCAAACAGAACTGATGGTGATGACAGAAGAACAGCCTCCCTCAAGGTAGTGTCTTAGCACCTACATTATTCAATATCTATACAATGACCAGCCAAGCTACCCTGGCACTAGGTACTTTATTTATGCAAATGATCTGTCCAGCAACACACAACACAAGGAGGTTGGCACATTAGAGAGTACTCTGGTGAATGCACTTAACGCCCTAGGCAAGTACTATGCAGCCAACCAAACGCACGCAAACACAGATAAAATGCTAGTCAGTGCACTCCATCTCAAAAACTGAGAGGCCAAATGTGAACTCAACATCAGTTAGCTTGGGATGAAATTTACTCATTCCATAAATCCCATATAGTTTAGTGTTATTCTCGACCACACACTCTTCTTTAGAGCCTTTGCTGAGACACCTAAAGCCGAGGTTAGGATATGACATAACATTCTCAGCAAGCTGGTTACATCAAAGTGGGGTGTAGATCCATCCACTCTGTGATCAACCGCACTGGCTACTCCTTTGCTGAATACACCTGTGCAGTGAGGGCACAATCTCCTCACTCCAAGAAGGTAGACCAAGTGCTTAACACCACCTGCTGCTATCTTATAGGATGCCTTAAGCCTATCCACATCAATGGCTTCTAGATCCTTAGATATTGCTTCTCCTGATATATGCCAGGAAGTTGCTAGTCAAGTCAATCATGCAAGGCAATGCACAGATCCACTATGTGATATAATACCAATGCTGAGTTGGCTGAAGTCATGACAAAGTTTTCTTATCACCTTTAAACCTCTAATATTGTCACCCAAACAGACTAGGGTTCAGTTATGGCAAAAAGGAGAAGAGAATGCACAGGCTACAGAGTCATTCTGGCTCCCATCAGTTGAGCACCAACACCCAGTGCCAATCAGCCCTGGACTATATGGAACACCTCAATCGAGTCCACATTGGAATTGACCAGTCTAGAGACGTGACGATCAAGTGGGGCTACATCGCTGGCCCTATTGCCTGTGATTATGGCAGAGTTCCTCAAAGTGTGAAGCATCTGCCTGTGATGCCAGCTACTTTAGCGCAATTGCTCTTCTAGTGAATTGGTGAAGTGCATCGATCCAGAAATCGCATGTGCCTGATGTGATGGGAAGCAGTATGAAGACATGACCAAAAAAAAAAAAGAAAAGAAAAGAAACTAACAGCTGAATTTTATCCTGTTTAGGAGTTAGCTCCCTGCTTAATACAGGGCGCCATCCCCCTGCTTGGTCTGCTGCTCTCTTAAACACCTATTCCCTTAAAGGGGCTATGTCACGGAACAGGGTTGGCTGGCCCTGAGCCCCACTACTCCTTAAAGGCAAAGAATCACCCTGTTCAGTTACAACCAACAAACTATGTTTAAAGCACATTACTAAGGTTGCAAAGTCAAGCTCTCAAAACATTTCAGTGGGAGTTGGATGCCTAAATACCTTGGAGATTTGGGCCTCTATGGCAGTGGCAGGGATATAATCTAGTTCTCCAGGGAAGCAGTCAGCTGCCATAGTCATGAGACCATCTCCTCTCTTCCTGCAACCCCCACCTCACTCACTGCACATCTTTCAACCCAGGCCTCCCAGTGTGTGCAATAGGTACATGCCTTCCCACCTCTGTAACAAACAAGGCAGGGGTCCAACAGACAACAGCCTCCTTCACTATAAAACCCTGATTCATCCTCAGGGCAGGTCCATCCTCTGCACTGAATAAGCCAGGGGTCCTGTGGAAAGCATAGTATATGATCACGTAACTGAAGACTGCATCACAATGCGTACGCACAAGGTTGTCTCCCCTGAGTCAGCCTTTTTTCCCATCTGCATTTGAAGCAGATGGCTTCTTTCTTCAGGCTGCCTGGGCATCAGCAGAAAGAGCTGTTGAGAGCCCAGGAGAGACAGGCTCCCTGATGTCAATTCTGGTGCAGAGCCTGGAGCAGCCATTACAGGGACAGTGCTCCAATCTCCTCATCCCATAGCCCTGGGCTGCAGCATGCTCACTTGCTTTGTGGGGATGGCACATATGCAGTCTAGTCAACAATAGGAGTTGTGGAAGGCTCCAGCATGTTCTCCCGCATGGAATCTTTGGAAATTTTAGCTGATTTCCTAAGCATCTACTGAGCCTGTGTGAACTGCTACTTTTCAAAGGCTTATTACTTGGCCAAATCTGTATAGATTTTCACAGGGATGGCAAAAGGCATAAAGGCCACCCCCTCGTAAATTTCAAGTCCATGATCCAAAGCATGGGGGCATTAGAGCTTCTCAAAAAAAAACAATCACCAGAATTTTTTAACACAGACAAATCATTATATTTTTCGGTAGCCTCATTCTCAGAAGCGCTGAATCATTTTGCTGAAATATTCCCCCCCAAATCAGCCTGAGGCGGGTACTCAGCATGGGAAATTTCAGCCCAAATGGTTAGATTTTGGCAAAGTTATAAGCAACTGAAAAAAAGAGAGTCTTATAATAGGAAGTGGTGAGCAACTGAAGAAGAGATCTGTGTAGCTCGAAAGCTGGTCTCTTTCCCCAACAGAAGCTGGTCCAATAAAAGATATTCCCTCGCCTGGCTTGTCACTTCAATAATACACATTCTCAAGAGGGGAAAAGGCAGTAAGGTTGAGACTGCCTATCGTAATTTAAGGATTAAAATAATATATAAGACTGTTGAGATTTAAAAAAATAAATGAAGCAAACAAAACCTCCATCATTAGAAAGCCCGGAAATTCAAGAGTTAAGATCAAACTTAAAGAAACCCAAACTTTTGGAAGTGTAGGAATGCACAAAGGTCACCCAAATAACCTTATATCTGTGCCTATAAATAGAGCTGGCTGACCCTGCCTCTTGAGCTGCAATACAGAGATCAGCATGCAGAGGTCTTCTGTGTGCATAGACCCAGGGGCACAATTTGGCCCAAAGTTTTAGTTACAAATTTGGTATCTGTTGAGGTCAGTGCTATTCCTCATACTAACAACCTTTTATGGCCATCTGCATTGATAGCTAGAGCTTACTACTCCAAGACTGTTACCCTTCCTGGGAAAATGTTTGACTAAATTCTTGCTTTGTCTTTGTGGTTTTAAAAAAAATGAAGATCATGTGAAATGGATCCCAACAGGCACTGAAATTCAGCTCAGCTCATGGAGGTGAGTGTGGTTGGGAGGAGTGAATTAATACTTTGGCTACCGCTATTGTTTAAGATGACCTGATATCAGAGAGACAAGGTGGATGACATATTTTTTATTGGACCAACTTCTGTTGGAAAGAGAGACAAGCTTTCTGGTCCAATAAAAGATATTACCCACCCTCCTTCTCTCTACTATCTGGAACCAACGTAGCTACAACACCACCACTACGTACAAAGGAAATGTTAAAGAATTTGCTTTGAGCCTCACCCCTCTTTTTTTTTTCTTCATTTTATAATGTATCCAGAAGGTTGAAAGTTTTTATTTTTTGAAGCACCAGAATGATCAAGTCTTGTTTTCCCTAGTTTTGCTGAAGGACTTTTGGGAGCCTGCTCATCCCCCATGTGAAGGGATGGCCAATCTTTAACAAAAATACCCTTTCTCCTAAGTGTTTATTAGACATTAGGCAAAATAGATGTTCATAATAATACATAGCGCTTATCTAGCGCTTTTCATCAGTAGATCTCAAAGTGCTTTACAAAGGAGGTCCCCATTTTATAGGTGGGGAAACTGAGGCGCAGAGCAGGGCAGTGACTTGCCCAAAGTCACCCAGCAGGCCAGTAGCAGAACTGGTAACAAAGCCCAGCTAGCCTGAGTCCCAGTCCATAATCAAATAAATAAATAAAAAAACTACAACACTCCCCCCCCCGCCAAATTTTATAGTCTGAAAAAGTCTCCACTTTGCAATTACTCTGCTGACAGTTTCTTATGAATTTATAATCCCACTAACTTCTCTAGTTACCCATGGAGCTCCAGGTAGATGTGATGTGAACTAAGATCTCTAGTTACCCACAGAGCTCTAGATAGATGTGATCAGAATTTCTAATGTAAAAAATAAGCAAGGGAAAAAAGGCTTTAAAAAGACTAAAACCAACCAACCAAATCTATTTCAAGCCACCTTTATATATCCCAAAAGGAGCAAAAAATGTACACCCTCCAAATTTCTCCCCACCCCCCTTCCCTGCATAGGTTGTCTTATAGCTAGACAGTTTTCTGAACTGAAGTGAACAGAACATAGTGCATCAGTGTACATAGGAAAAATTATCTTCATCGTGCAAAAAGTAACATGAATATCTTCCACTGGGCAGTTGTACGTACACAAGAAAGAGACCTAGACACACTTAAAAAAATAAAACTGAGAATTTAAGAAAAACTGTGGAATAAAATAATAAATTGCAGAATCCATGACTTTTCATGCACTTGATTTTCTGGTGTTCCTGCCCATTCCTACTCAAATGGCTTAGAAAAAACAAATATAGATATAAGCTTTCAAACAAACACTGAGATTTAGTTAAAAAAACAGAACCAGGTTCAGGGTTATACACCAGTAATCTGAAAGTAAATAATATTTTGTTTATTAAATCCCAGTAGCTGATGGCATAGAGCAGAAAAATCTTAATTTGATGGTGAACAGAACTTTTGTTAACCTTTGTTGTAGTCTAGTTTGTTGTTTCTTAGCACTCATTTATGTAATGTGAAAGCATTCAGATCTTCAGACTTGACAATCATAGAATATCAGGGTTGGAAGGGACCTCAGGAGGTCATCTAGTTCCAACCCCCTTCTCAAAGCAGGACCAATTCCCAACTAAATCATCCCAGCCAGGGCTTTGTCAAGCCTGACCTTAAAAACCTCTAAGGAAGGAGATTCCACCACCTCCCTAGGTAACCCATTCCAGTGCTTCACCACCCTCCTAGTGAACAAGTTTTTCCTAATATCCAACCTAAACCTCCCCCCACTGCAACTTGAGACCATTACTCCTTGTTCTGTCATCTGCTACCACTGAGAACAGTCTAGATCCATCCTCTTTGGAACCCCCTTTCAGGTAGGTGAAAGCA
Organism: Chrysemys picta bellii; assembly: GCF_011386835.1. Lineage (NCBI taxonomy): Eukaryota > Metazoa > Chordata > Testudines > Emydidae > Chrysemys > Chrysemys picta. The sequence continues at coordinate 74,815,294 of NC_088793.1, read as the reverse complement.
GCTATCAGATTCCCCCTCATTCTTCTCTTCTGCAGACTAAACAATCCCAGTTCCCTCAGCCTCTCCTCATAAGTCATGTGCTCCAGCCCCCTAATCATTTTTGTTGCCCTCCTCTGGACTCTTTTCAATTTTTCCACATCCTTCTTGTAGTGTGGGGCCCAAAACTGGATACAGTACTCCAGATGAGGCCTCACCAATGCTGAATAGAGGGGAATGATCAAGTCCCTCGATCTGCTGGCAATGCCCCTACTTATACAGCCCAAAATGCCATTAGCCTTCTTGGCAACAAGGGCACACTGTTGACTCATATCCAGCTTCTCGTCCACTGCAACCCCTAGGTCCTTTTCTGCAGAACTGCTTCCTAGCCATTTGGTCCTTAGTCTGTAACAGTGAATGGGATTCGTCCGTCTTAAGTGCAGGACTCTGCACTTGTCCTTGTTGAACCTCATCAGGTTTCTTTTGGCCCAATCATCTTATTTGTCTAGGTCCCTCTGTATTCTTTCCCTACCCTCCAGCATATCTACCACTCCTCACAGTTTAGTGTCATCTGCAAACTTGCTGAGAGTGCAGTCCACGCCATCCTCCAGATCATTAATGAAGATATTGAACAAAACCGGCCCCAGGACCGACCCTTGGGGCACTCCGCTTGAAACCGGCTGCCAACTAGACATGGAGCCGTTGATCACTATCTGTTGAGCCCAACGATTTAGCCAGCTTTCTATCCACCTTATAGTCCATTCATCCAGCCCATACCTCTTTAACTTGCTGGCAAGAATACTGTGGGAGACCGTATCAAAAGCTTTGCTAAAGTGAAGGAATAACATGTCCACTGCTTTCCCCTCATCCACAGACCCAGTTATCTCCTCATAGAAGGCAATTATGTTAGTCAGGCATGACTTGCCCTTGGTGAATCCATGCTGACTGTTCCTGATCACTTTCCTCTCCTCTAAGTGCTTCAGAATTGATTCCTTAGGACCTGCTCCATGATTTTTCCAGGGACTGAGGTGAGGCTGACTGGCCTGTACCTCCCCAGATCCTCCTCCTTCCCTTTTTTAAAGATGGGCACTACATTAGCTTTTTTCCAGTCATCCAGGACCACCCCCGATCGCCATGAGTTTTCAAAGATAATGGCCAATGGCTCTGCAATCACATCCACCAACTCCTTTAGCACGCTCGGACGCAGCGCATCCGGCCCCATGGACTTGTGCTCGTCCAGTTTTTCTAAATAGTCCCGAACCACTTCTTTCTCCACAGAGGGCTGGTCAGCTCCTCCCCATACTGTGCTGCCCAGTGCAGCAGTCTGGGAGCTGACCTTGTCTGTGAAGACAGAGGCAAAAAAAGCATTGAGCACATTAGCTTTTTCCACATCCTCTGTCACTAGGTTGCCTCCCTCATTCAGTAAGGGGCCCACACTTTCCTTGACTTTCTTCTTTTTGCTAACATACCTGAAGAAACCCTTCTTGTTACTCTTAACTCCAAGTGTGATTTGGCCTTCCTGATTTCACTCCTGGATGCCTGAGCAATATTTTTATACTCCTCCCTGGTCATTTGTCCAATCTTCCACTTCTTGTAAGCTTATATAATATGCCATATTCTATGAAAAATAGGTAAACAATTTAACATGTATTTCTAAAAAAAAAATTGGATGAGTCTTGGCAGAAATTTTATTTCATAGACGATCGGGCCAAAAAAGAGGAACCACTGTGATAATCTAGTGCAGCGGTTCTCAAACGTCATTGCACCGCAACACCCCTTCTGACAACCAAAATTATTCCATAACCCCAGGCTCGGGGACGGAAGCTTGAGCCTCGCTGCCCCGGGTTGGGGAAGGAGACAAAAGCTGAAGCCCAAGGGTTTCAGCCCCAGTTATGGGGCCTGTAACCTGAGCCCTGCTGCCCAGGGCTGAAGCCCTCGGGCTTCGGCTTCAGCCCTGGGCGGTCGGGCATGGGCTTTGGCTTCGGCCCCAGGGCCCAGTGAGTCTAACGCCAGTCCTGGCGACCCCATTAAAATGGGGCTGCGACCCACTTTGGGACCCACAGTTTGAGAACTGCTGATCTAGTGTGATTTCCTGCATATGTCATGCCATAGAATTTCACCCTGCATCAATTTATGGTTGAACTAGAGCATCGTTCAGACAGGGTTGAATAGATGGGCCTAAACCACATCATTAGAGCCACACCCCCCACCCCAAACTAAATGACGTGCAGATCCCATATCCAGTGGTAATGGTCACATCAGGTTATTTGTCAATTTTTATTTTACAATTCTGTGGGTCAGTTGACATATACCAGTGGGCTAATTTCTAATCAGTCATTGAACATTTTTAGAATATCACCGATACATGTCCATTGCTATATTCTTTTTTTAGGCTACACAACCTACTTCTATTTATGGTATCCTGACTCTTATCAAGATTCTGTATCTGATGTATAAGAAAGGAAAGGAAAGGCAAGCAGCTGGAGTAAAACAGAAAGCCAAAAGCAAATCAGAAAATAAACTCTGATAAAAGCTCTCCTAGCAGAAGACAGTAAAAATCTAAACCAACACCACATTAAGCAAAAAAAAAATCAATATTTTATTGACTAGAAAACAGAGTTATATACTTGTTGTTAGTTATTATCCACATAGATTTTATACTATTGCAGTTTGGCACTGGCCTATTTTCATATAGTGTACTTTTCTTTTTGTCTTCTTAATGTAATTATCACTTTCAATTAAATAAGGAATGAGATCTTAATGCAACTGAGGTCAAAGAAAAGACTCCGATTAACGGCAATAGACTTTGGATCAGCTCCTAAAAGGACACATGTGCTCCTGAAGTTAATATGAGTAAGATGTGCTTTAAAACACATCAGGAGTGTGGTAAATGGTACAAAACCTGCCCTCGAGTATTTCATTGCACCATTCTCAATGGCTCAGTATAATGATAGTTTAATGACATGAAAGCGTGGAACAAAGGGAAGGAACATTTGTAACACTAATCTACTTGGCCTTTAATATAGACACTTTTACTTTAAAAGCTCAGCAAGCAGATTAAATCCTCTCAAAGTGACATAAATGAGATATAGGAACAAAACTACATTGTTCTGTTGGCCTATCGATTGTAATGAAAATATTATTAAAAACCATTGCTATAATGCTGGTAAATGTACATGGCTCTTAACAAAATGAGTAAGTCATGCTCCTTGTTCTAAAGCATTGACAGTCTTAATATAGACAAGGCAAACACATAAGATATTAGATCACAGTTTAAAGTGAGAGCAAGGAGAAACTATTCATGATGAGACAGATGGATGAATTTCTGGAAAATGGGTTTTCAGGAGAAGAGAGAGGTGGCTTGGCAGACAGGAAGGTGACTCTCAAGCCATGTTTACACTAGGAAAAGAGGTGTATGTTTAGTATGTACTAAAATCCTAGTGTAGACAAGGTGTAACCCACTCACGTACTGAGTGTGGTGTTCTGTCCCATCTAGTGGTACCAAGACCACTTAAAGAGAGAGATAAAATTAGGCAGCTCTACAGCCTTAGCTAAGGGCCATGTGGCTTTTAGCTCATGCGATAGAGGCTCATGCAATAAGCTCCAGAAGCCCCAGGTTTGATCCTGTCCACCAATGACCAGGGTCTGACGGCATTAAAAAGGCAGTTGCAGTTTTAAGACATGTTAGCGTTAAACTATACATTAGCGCTCTGATTGGGGGAGCTCATTGATTCCGATGGCAGATTAAAGTGTAGTTTTATTTATTTATATCCTGAAAAGATGACTTAGCAAAAAAAAAGTTTAACTAAAACTAGCTAATTTTGGTAAAGGGGCTGTAGTTCAGCTCTGCAAATCACTAGTCTTGGAACAGATTTTTGTTTGTTTGTTTAAGAAGGGATATAAGCCTTGATGCTTCAGAGCATAAACCGACCACTCAGTGCTGGCAGGACCAGATTTAGGGGCAGGTGACTGCCTGGGGTGCCCAGCGTTGGGGGTTGTTTTTGTTGTTAGCAACAATAGGGAAAATAGAATGTTTGAAGTAAAATGTTTCAGATATTTCGTATGTGGATTCGCTAACCTTCTAGACTGGGGTTGGCAACCTCCAGCACGCGGCTTGTCAGGGTAAGCACCCTGGCGGGCTGGGCCAGTTTGTTTACCTGCCTCGTCCTCAGGTTCGGCCGATCGCGGCACTTTGCCTGGGGTGCCATTTGGTCTAGGGCATGCCCTGGTGGTAGGTATTAGTAAGAAACTACCAGGATGGGCAACATACACTATAATTGTGCACTCTGGATTTTCTTGCATCTTCATCTGGAGCAGCTGGTGCTGGCCACTGTTGGAGATGGGATACTGGATTAGATGGGCCCATTGATCTGATACAGTCTGGCAATTCCTCTTTTCCTTAATCATAATGCATGAAAAAAATGTAAAGAAATCTTTCCCCCCCGCCCATGTTATTCAACTTATATGTAGTTCTTAGTAATGTGTCCTAATAGAGAAACAGAAATTTGTTGCTATGAGCGACTATGAAGTGTAAGTAATGAAAATGTCATTTACAGACACTTTTTCCAAAAACCATCTACGAATATGCACCTGAAACTTTGGACACACAATTAATTGCTTGGCTAAGCCCCACATTTTTGCAAACTGCTTAGTTAGCATTCATTATACTGAGAATCAGAAAATTGGAAAAAGTGAGTGGGTCATTGATTAAGCATAGAGCTGTGCAAAGGAATTCTGACTTACAACTTGGAGCAAAGATGATACAGCTTTTTAATTGCCCTATAGTGTATTCAGTGGTGTAAATTATGGAGGAAATGGTCTTCTGTCCCCTCACCTGACCCTCCTGGCCATGGAGTGAACTCTTGACTCTCTCTGCTGGTGGGCATCTATTTCTCCTACTCCTTTCTGTCTTACAAGGCAGAGAAGTAGCACCCCCTCTGGAGTGGTAGAAGTCTTTCCTTTCTGTACAACAACCCCCTACCTTCTGCACATAGCGAAATGACTGCTTTGCTGGCAGCCTTCTTTGTCTGCCCAGCAGCCTTGAGGTACAGAGAGAAGGGGGGACATTGTTCAGATTAAATATTGTGGCCCAGCGGGGAATGCACCACCTCTTTCCACCTGAGTGTCTGCATCAGTAGAGTACTGGTATAAGTTTTCTTCAAGGAGGTCATCTATTATGTCTTCCAAATACAGATTTTTCATAGTCGTTCTTGGATTATATAATATAAAATTCTAAAGCTCCCAACAGCAGAGTGCACTGTTTTACAAGGACAAACATACTGTATTTCCATTAAAATATATAGAGAAATTTCTTTGGAAATGTTTTCTTAACCAGAACTGTGTAAAAATCTTTTTACAAGATATAAGGCATGCATGTAGCAGCTGAGCACTGTGATAGAATTGAACTGCTGGTGGAAAGCAACTTGAATGACTAAATAACTCTTATGGCCTTTAAATGAATTTCTGACTGCAGGGTAAGGAAATACTTGGTTACAGCATGCGAGAATAACGTCTCTCTCTCTAACTATGCAGCCGAACCACATTCGCGACAGAGGATGTCATCTTGCTGGGTGAGGAATCCTTGTCCCACCAGCGAAATGGAACATTTTACACAATTAAAGCAGTCACTGTGCCACTGGCGCTCTTCAAATGAGATAAATTTGGCACCTCCAAGAGCTGAAAAAGAAATTAGAAAAAAGGGAATTCAATATATTTTAGAAGAGATCAGAAATAGATTGTTTTTGAATAGAGCATGTTGTCTTCGTTCACACTAAAATCTACTGGCATCCTACAGTTTGAAATAGCCTGTAGAAATAGATATGCCCAACATATGCATAATAGGAACTAAAAATTAGAGATGGGGAAAACGTTTGCAACAAAGCCCCAAACTGTGAGACACCTGTTTTCATATCCCATTACGGTCTCTAAACATGGACCTGGCTCATCAAAACATCCACTAACCCTGCACCCAGTTTCCAGCAAACTGCCATAGAAATCAGAGGCAACATGTACAGGAGGCATGCAGGGTTTAGTGCCTGGGCCCAGTGGCCAAACGTGCCGGGGGGAGGTGCAGTGGGAGAAGGACAGAGCCTCCCACCCTCCTCAGGTAATGTGGGCCGGGAGAGTGCAGTGGCCCCGGGCTTGGTGCAGGTCAAGGGAGAAGACATGTGGGGGTGTTCATGTGTCCTCCCCTTTAGATTGTGCCCCCCAGTATGGGGAGGCATGAGTCATCTATGATAGAAATCATGGGTAATGTGTGGGTTGTGTGGTTCCAGTGCAAAACCAAGTTTAATTCAGACATTTCAATTAAGTATCTCTGAGATTTAGGGATTTTCATAGTCCAGGACTCAAACTGAAAGTCACTAGATTTGACCTATGTGAAACACAAGCTCCCAGAAAAAGACTACCCTCGGGTATACTGGTGAATTGTGGAACTCTATAGGTTAACATGTTAATTAAGATTTTTTCTGTCTCAGAGATTCCTGAATCTGTTCCTGTCCCCCACCTTGTAATCTTATCACAGCAGACTGAATTTCCCCTCACTTGATTTACTTATATGAGGATCAGACATCCGTCATTAGCTGACTCCATTACACTTCATCATTGGGCTAGAGGAATAATAGATTCACTACTAATAGTCTCAACTAATGGTCTCAGAATAGTCAGTGTGTTAAATCATTTATAATTCAATGTCAGGTTAAGCACACAGGGCTAAATCATGATACAACTTTTCCATGAGTGGCAAGATCTCTTACTTTGATAAATGTGCCTTAGCTGCACAGAACAGTTAAATCTAATTAACCTACAATTGTACTAGTTTTATGTCTAAAAAAAACCTAATTACTAAAATAATGTATATGTTTGTGTGCCTACTAGAGGTAGGATACTATTAAGTGTCTCTTCATGTATCCTTAGGGACCTGAGGCACTCAACTTCACTTTGCAGCTTTTTCCACTCCAAGAATGTACAAGACATTTATATAAACCACAAGAGAAGCTCTTTTAGTACATAAAAATAATGTAATGCTTAGCTTGTACTGAATGACACGTGATTTACATGTTCCAACAAGGTATCTTGCATGTAATATGGAGGGGAGCTAGATTCTGTCTTCATTTACATCTGTGGCACTCCGTTTAGAAGTAATGAGGTTTAAATGGATGGGGTTGCATTTACTTAGCTAAGAACAGAATTTGGTTCATGGAGCTCACTTTCATATGGCTGTGAGCCTACAGACTAGACTGTCCCTTCAATGGGGTAAGTTTTATAACAAAGAGCTTTATAGAGAGAATCAAATAGATTTTGTTTCTTCCTTTTGAGTGCACTGGAGGATAAATACAGGAGGGCCCCTTTTGTGTCACAAGACACCATGGGACAGCTCTGCAGCTGATGTATATTGCCCTGGCTTCACTGAAATCGTCTTCCCATCACTGAAGTCAATGGAGCTATGACAATTTACACCAGCTGAGGATCTGCCCTAGTGTGTATATATGTAGGTACTTATATGGCCACTTCAGTACCTTACAAACATGAATGAATTTATCCTCACAACAAACCCTGTGAGGTGAGGGTTATTACTAACCTAATTTTGCAAATGGGCAGTTGAGGCCTAGAGAGAAGAAGTGGCTTACCCAATATCACACAGGAAGCCTGTCAGAACCAGGAACAGAATCAAAATCTTCCATGTCTCCCCAGTGCTTTAACCACAAGACCATCCTTTCCTCCCTATTTAGAAGAGGAGTAAGAAAAATGATAATCTCTACTGGTATGTCTACACTGCAAAGAACAACATGTGGCACTGAGTCTCAGAGCTCAGGTCAATTGACTTGGCTTGTGGGGCTCAAGCTGGAGGGTTAAAAATAGCAGTGTAGATGTACCCTTAGAGATTATCAGTTTCCTTACTCCTCCACTAGATAGGGAGGAAAGGATGGTCTGTGTAAATCCACCATTTACTGTAGTTGAAATGTTCAAGTGACCAGTAGCCCATGCTACAGAGGAAGGCAAAAAGCCCTCAGGGTCTTGCCTGAGCATTTCGGCAATAGCCACCAGCCAGGCACCTAGGAAAGAACTCTCTAGTAACTCAAAGCCTTCTCAATGTAGTGACCCATCACTGACCATTGGGGATATTTATTACTAGCAGTTTCTGATCAGCTATGTATCATTGTAGGCAGTCTCCTCATACTATCCCCTCCATAAGCTTATCAAGCTCAGTCTTGAGGCTGGTTAGGTTTTTTGCCCCCACTGCCACCCTTGGAAGGCTGTTCCAGAACTTCACTCCTCTGGTGGTTAGAAACCCTCATCTAATTTCAAGCCTAAACTTGCTGATGGCCAGTTTATGTCCAGGTGTTCTTGTGTCAACATTGGTGCTTAACTTAAATAAATCCTCTTTCTCCCTGGTATTTAGCCCTCTGATATATGTAGAGAGAGCAATCATATCTCCAGTCAGCCTTCTTTTGGTTAGGCTAAACAAGACAAGCTCCTTGTGTCTCCTCTCATACGGTGGGTTTTCCATTTCTCTGATTATCCTAGTAGCCCTTTTCTGCTCCTGCATCAGTTTGAATTTATCATTCTTAAACATGGAAGATCAGAATAGTACACAGTATTCTAAATGAGATCTCACCAGTGCCTTGTCTAATGGTACTAACACTTCCCTGCCTCTACTGGAAATATCTCGCCCGATGCATCCGAGGATCGCATTAGTTTTTTTTCATGTCCGCATCACACTGATGGCTCAGTCATCCCATGATCAACCAGTACACCAAGGTCTTTCTCCTCCTCTGTCGCTTCCAACTGAGAAGTCCCCAGCTTATAGCAAAAATTCTTGTTGTTAGTCGTTAAGTGCAGTTTGCACTATTAAATATCATCCAATTTCTATTACTCCAGTTTTCAAGGTCATCCACATCTTCTTGTATGATAGTCCAGTCCTCCTCCATATTGGCAATATCTCCCAACTTTGCGTCATCCACAAATTTTATTAGCACACTCCCATTTAAGATTGGTCCTAGATGGATCCCTGAGGAACACCACTAGTTTCCTCCCTCCAACCTGACAGTTCAGCTTTCAGTATGACCCACTGTAGTCTCCCCTTTAACCTGTTCCTTATCCAGTTTTCAGTTGGTTTAATCCTCATCTTGTCCAATTTAACTAATAATTTCCCATGTGGCACTGTATCGAATGCCTTACTGAAATCCTTGTAGAATAAATCTACTGCATGTCCTTTGTCTAAAAAATCAGCTATCAGTGGGTATCTCTACTCTGCAATGTAAGCCCGGGGTTTGAACTCAGGCTCAAGCCTAAACTCCCTTCTGTCCACACACAAATCACACTAAATCAGGGTTTAGACCCAGGATCCCGACCCAGGACCTCATGGGGGCAGAGGGCCTGAGTCAAGCTGGGACCCAGGGTTCACACCCTACTACTTTGCAGGGTAGCCCTGCTGGATTTGTGTTCTGTGAGTCCACCAAAAGTATTCCACAATCCCACAGGCCAAATTTCTTTGTCCTCTAAACAGTAAATTTTGGTGGACAGTCAAGTTTTCATACACTGCACCATGAATAGAGCAGCCATATTTTGGAAGAGCGCTAGGAAGTCTGGGATATGGTGGTTGGGCTCAGGCCCGTATGATGCCATGTAGAAACTGGAGCCCCAGATTGGGACTCAGGGTTTAACAATTCCTAATCTAGGTTAACCTCAAACCCTAGGTTAACAAACCGAGGGGCTCATAACACAAGTTCTACTAACAGTGTAGTCACACCGAAGAAGTGTTTTTTAAGCAAACTGATCATTAAAATTCACAATAAGTGCAATTATTTAATTACAAGTGGAATATTTTATGTTAGTTAATAGATATCTGACCTGAGACAGCACTGATAACGTTTTAGTGGCTGGTCTACTTTAAACGGTTAGACTCACCAGTAATGGGTTTGTAGCAGGCTGCACACTTCTTTGCATAAAGCTTTCTGAAGCAGTCTAGGCAGTATGGATGGTCATCTTTGGAAATAAACTTCTGCCCAGACAGCTGCTTCTTACATCCAGCACACAGGAAGCATTCTTTGTGCCATGGCTGGTCGTGGTATGTCACTCCACCAGTAGTTATCATCTGATGCAGCAACAAAAAGCAAATAAACAAAGGAATGAAAGCATGAACAACAATCTATAGCAATCAGCTGCAACACCAAAATGCGTCATTATTTCCAAAATTCAGATAACATTTGAGCTCTAGTCTAAACTAGGAATTCCCAAGGTATGTGGTATTTTTAAATAAATCCTCTTATTTCTTTTCTCTCTGCCATATATAGAGAGTCTCAATTGTTTTCAGTTTGGTTTTTAATCTTGACTGGGCCGGATTGATATGAACATGCAGCTGCATAAGTTATTCATGTTGGTTCCATGGCAGGTACTCATATGGGCTCCAATTGCAGTAGTATCTGTGCACCTCTCCATTTCTAGTGCATTTATTATCACAACACCGTGTGAGGTAGGAGAGAGCTGTCATCCCCATTTTACACAGACACTAAGTGACTTTGTCCAAGGCTACACAAGAAATCTGTGAAACAGTGGCAATAGAATCCAGGTTTTCCAACTCCCAGGCTAGTACCATGACCACTGGACCATCCCTTTTCTATTTAGAGTATAAACTCTTCGGGGCAGGGAATATCTCCAAAGCATGGGTGGTGGATATAGTAGGCCGCTGTGGCCCCGCCTATGCTTCGCCCCGAGGCCCCGCTCCCATGTTCCACTCTTCCCGTGGCCCTGCCCATGCTGCTCCTCTTCCTGCCCTTGCTCAACCTCCCCCCTGAAGCCGGTGAGAGCTAGGGTGGGCGAGCTGGCGGGTGGGCTAGTGCTTGGGGCGGGTCAGTGGGGGTGGACCGGCCAGCAGCCCGGGGCAGCTGGGCGGGCTCAGGGTAGCTGGGGCCAGCCGGCTGGTGGGCCGGTGCTGGGGCCAGCTGGGGTGGGCCACCCAGTGGCCCTGGGAGGGCAGGCGGGCCAGATCTTGGGCCGGCCGGTGGACCAGGGCGGGTTGGCTGGTGGCCTGGGGTGGGCGGTAGACCGAGACTCAGGGCGGCTGGGGCAGGGCTCCTCCAGCCATGGTGTGGGGCTTGGATATCCATCAGGGAGGAGGGGAGTAAGGGATGGGGCCGGGGGGTAGCCTCCCTGAATGTGTGTGTGGGGGGGGGTTCACGGACCTCCCATGTCTCTAGGAGTATTTCTAAACTGCAGCTGGGAAGGGTGATGCCCAGCACAGGTAGACAGACTTGCATTACCTCTGTTCAAGCTAGGTTGCTAAAAAGATAGCACTGTGGAAACTGTGGCATGGGTGCAGCTTGTGCTATTTGCCCAAGTCCAAGCCTGTCTAAGCGCCTGTGGCTAGACTGAACCACTACCTGTGCTCCAAAGTCCTCACTACTATTTGTAGCACACTAGCTCAAGCGGAGCTAGTGCAAGTCTATCTACATTGGCTGGGAATCAAACCTCTTAGATGCAGTGCAGACATACCCTAACTTGGGTTTGCATGGTACTTAAACAATGGGGCTATTTCTTGATTGGGAGCTCTAGGTGCTACTGTAACACCAATAATTAACAGCAGCAGAAGCAATGAGGACCCTAGGTTTGGATGGTATGAGAATTCTGTTCATTACAGGTTCATTTTCAACTCCTCAGCAGCTCTTAAGTAACTTTTAAAACATTTTCAAAAATATTTTCTATTGACTAAGTAAGAAGTAGGCAGAATAAGTAAACATTATAGTAAAACATTCTTACACTCTTTAGCAGAGCAAAGCACACAGTGTGAACTTACATTCTGCTACACCAGTTGTCTTCCTATGCTCTGATATGAAACTATCAACTTTATCTTTGTATTTAGATTAACTCCCTTGGTGCCATCCTGTGAAAAGGTCACTTGTATGCCGTGTGGCTGTGCTCTGCACTTCCTGCTGTTTCATGTAGGTTCAGATTGAAAACCTCTAGGTGTGTATAATGTATGGCATTTACAGAGGTTATTTTAACCTTGTAGTTTCTGTATTCAAACTCTGCCTATAGTGTCCTATTGTGCATATTTTTTTTAAATTGGGCTACCTTGTTCAGAATTGCATTAAAAAGAGTGTAGTAGTACTTAGTGTTCTAGCTCTTCCCTTTGGTTATGTTTGGTTAATTACCTTCTTGCAGGAGTAGCAGTGGTGAGCAAACTGCTTCTCAAAACATGGCACACAATAATTCTCATTGTCTTTGGTAATCAAAGGCTTTGTTCCTAATGGTTGCCGGCAGTATTGACAAACAAAACAGGCTTCATGCCAGCAACTTCCTTTAAATTCCATTTTACGAGAACCTGAAAAACAAAACACGAATGTGAGTCCCACTGAAGTTAAGTGATCATCTTGCAGAAGGACAGCTCCTCCCACCCAGCCCCCATCCACCTGAATTTGCATAAACTGAGATTTTAGAATTTTTTCTAGTATCAAAATATTTTAGGACAGGTTCTTCTGTGACACACTGTATTAATTCCCAAAAGTATTTCTCTTGTCAGTCATCCCAGTGCCCTTCTATCCTGTGCTCAAGCAGCACACTGGATTGAGCACTTCACTTTCACAAACTGGGGATTAATTGCTTAGATATTTTAGCATGCCCATGAATTTCTCCTACTCTTGAGGTCTTTTCACTTACACAAATTTCCTCCAACTTTCTTATGTCAGGTCAAACTCCTTTACTAATGAATACAAGTCATGCATAAGTAATCTCATTCTAACCAGGCTGGCATTCGTTTCTCTTCAAATTAATTTTAATTTCTTTGGCACGATGCAGAAAATGACAGTCTCTTAGTGTTGCTGATCATTTTCACCACAGATCACTACTACTTTTTTCCACCCTATACAGATTGTCAAAGGTCCAGGACATGATGGTCTGGTACATCTCAGGTTTCAGAGTAGCAGCCGTGTTAGTCTGTATCCGTAAAAAGAACAGGAGGACTTGTGGCACCTTAGAGACTAACAAATTTATTAGAGCATAAGCTTTTGTGGTCTACAGCCCACTTCTTCGGATGCATCTGAAGAAGTGGGCTGTAGTCCACGAAAGCTTATGCTCTAATAAATTTGTTAGTCTCTAAGGTGCCACAAGTCCTCCTGTTCTTTTTACTGGTACATCTCAGGTGCTGAGGCAATCCCCAAAGGAAACTGCTGATATAAATCTCTATCAAAGGAGATTTGAAAGCTCAGAGTTTTGCACTTCGTTTGTTGAGTCAGATCTGCCAAAACCCTTGCTTTGGAGCCCGATTACCATTGCCCCCCATGCCCAATTCATCTACAAAGTCATAACCCGTACACCCCCATGTACTATAGTGATTCTTTCAGTGACTCCAAATTGCAATTTTCCTCTTCTCCTCTGGCAGTGCCTCAGTGCTGAGAGATCAGGGACCTCTAATTGTCCCCCATTGTAGGGGAGGAGGAGACATGCTCCAACGCAGGCGATCCTGCAGGGAGGAGAGTGCCCACATTCTGGATGGGGGGAGAAGCTGCTGAGTCAGTTTTGCTTTAACATCATTGGGTTGGAGTTTCCCCTGAGCACTCAGCACTCACCAGAGTGGGTAAGAGAACAGGCCTTGCTGACCCTGCCTATTGGGGCTTATCATCCTGAAGTTAGTAATCAGAAAAATAAGAGATGTTAATGGTATACAAGGCAGAAACAGGCAAGCTTCACCTTGTCACCCTGTCAGTGTACTTTAACTTCTCTCTACTATTCCCAAATGGAGCAGAGACTGATACCCCTCATGCCATTCTCTTTATGCCAAACTATAGGGTAGTTTGTAGTGTGGAGAAATAAGCAATAATAAAGGACAATCATGGTAAGGCCACTAAAATCAGCCCTGGTCTACACCTAGAATGTAGCTCAACATAGCTACAGCACTTAGGGGGTGTAAAAATTACATACCCCTGAGAGATGTAGCTATGCCAATCTACCCACTGGTGTAACACATGGCTAGGTTGATGGAAGACTGCATCTGTCAATGGGGCTACTGCTGCTCTGGGAGGTGGAGTTAGTACATAATGTGATAGAGTTCCTCCTCTATCTTAGTGAGTCCTGCGCTTATTGGCGGATTTTCTTGCCTCAGAGATTCACCATGTGGGTTGGGGAACAGCCCAGAGACCTTCCCCTCTGGAAGAACCCACAGTCTAGGTCAATTGGGAGGTTTGGGGAGAACCCGGGCACGCCCTCTACTCCGGGTTCCAGCCCAGGGCCCTGTGGACTGCAGCTGTCTATAGTGCCTCCTGTAACCACTGCATGACAGCTACAACTCCCTGGGCTACTTCCCCAGGGCCTCGGCCAAACACCTTCCTTAGTCTCACCACAGGACCTTCCTCCTGGTGTCTGATAATGCTTGTGCTCCTCAGTCCTCCAGCAGCACACCCTCTCACTCTCAGCTCCTTGTGCCTCTTGCTCCCAGTTCCTCACACTCACACCACAAACTGAAGTGAGCTCCTTTTAAAACCCAGCTGCCCTGATTAGCCTGCCTTAATTGATTCTAGCAGCTTCTTCTTAATTGGCTCCAGGTGTCCTAATTAGACTGCCTGTCTTAACTGGTTCTAGCAGGTTCCTGATTACTCTAGTGCAGCCCCTTCTCTGGTCACTCAAGGAACAGAAAACTACTCATCCAGTGACCAGTATATTTGCCCTCTACCAGACTCCTGTACCCCTCTGGTCTGGGTCTGTCACAATAAGAACATAAGAATGGCCATACTGAATCATACCAAAGGTCTGTCCAGCCCAGTATCCTGTCTGCCAACAGTGGCCAATGCCAGGTGTCCCAGAGGGAGTGAACCTAACAGGTAATGATCAAGTGATCTCTCTCCTGCCATCCATCTCCGCCCTCTGACAAACAGAGGCTAGGGACACCATTCCTTACCCATCGTGGCTAATAGCCATTAATGGACTTAACCTCCATGACTTTACCCAGTTCTCTTTTAAACGCTGTTATAGTCCTAGCCTTCACAACCTCCTCAAGTAAGGAGTTCCCCAGGTTGACTGTGCGCTGTGTGAAGAAGAACTTCCTTTTATTTGTTTTAAACCTGCTGCCCATTAATTTCATTTGGTGGCCCCTAGTTCTTATATTATGGGAACAAGTAAATAACTTTTCCTTATTCACTTTCTCCACACCACTCATGATTTTATATACCTCTATCATATCCCCCCCTTAGTCTCCTCTTTTCCAAGCTGAAAAGTCCTAGCCTCTTTAATCCCTCCTCACATGGGACCCGTTCCAAACCCCTAATCATTTTAGTGGCCCTTCTCTGAGCCTTTTCTAATGCCAGTATATCTTTTTTGAGACGAGAAGACCACATCTGATTCCTAACATCCTGTTTGCTTTTTTGACTGCCGCTGCACACTGCGTGGACGTCTTCAGAGAACTATCCACGATGACTCCAAGATCTCTTTCCTGATTAGTTGTAGCTAAATTAGCCCCCCATCATATTGTATGTATAGTTGGGGTTATTTTTTTCAATGTGCTTTACTTTACATTTATCCACATTAAATTTCATTTGTCATTTTGTAAAAAGCAACAGAGGGTCCTGTGGCACCTTTGAGACTAACAGAAGTACTGGGAGCATAAGCTTTCGTGGGTAAGAACCTCACTTCTTTTGTTGCTTTGTGAGATCTTTGGTCTTAACTATCTTGAGCAGTTTAGTATCATCTGCAAACGTTACCATCTCACTGTTTACGCCTTTCTCCAGATCATTTATGAATAAGTTGAATAGGATTGGTCCTAGGACTGACCTTTGGGGAACACCACTAGTTACCCCTCTCCATTCTGAAAATTTACCATTTATTCCTACCCTTTGTTCCATGAAAGAACTGAGAACAGAACCAACAGAAAAAACTCCTTCTGTCTCTGTAATATGTGTCTACACTACAGGATCATAGAGGCATAGCTACAGCATTGGAACTACATTGTAGTGCAGACAAGTCTTTAGACATCACCCTGGTCATTTATTTATACTGGTGTAGTTAAAGCGGTATAACACCCCTGTATAGACGCGATTATACTGGCATAAAATGTGCTTATATTTGGGTATGCCTATGCTAGGGAGACTATACTGGTAGCTACATCACTGTAGCGATGCCTATACAACCCTGAAGTGTAGATGTAGCCTACACTAATGGATGTTTTTTTTCCGTCACTGTAAGGCCATGTCTACACTAGCGAGCTTATAGTGGTACAGCTGTACCGATGCAGCTGCGCAACTGTAAGATCGCTCGTGTAGCTGCTGTATGCTGACGGGAGAGAGGTCTCCCATAGACATAATAAATCCACCTAGAGGACTGTTAGTAAATATGTCGACAGGAGAAGCTCTCCTGCCAACATATAACTGTGCACATGAGTGCTTATGCCGGTGAAACTTATGTTGCTTGGGGGGGTAGGGTGTTTTTTCACCAACATAAGTGATAGTGTACACATGCCTAAGAACACCACCTTCCCGAATGATAGTAGCTAGGTTCAGTCGACCTCACTGTGTCTACACTGGGGGATAGCTTTGCCTAGGTATGTTGGTCATGGGTGTGGATTTTGTTCACCTCTGACTGATGTAGATATTCCAACTTAACTTTTTAGTGTAGACCAGGCCTCAGTATAGTTTATGTCTGTAAGGGAAGGGGAATGAACTATAGCACCTTTACAGTAGTATAACTGCATCCACTCTATGGGTTTTACCAGTAAAAAAAACAAACAAAAAAATCAATCACATCCCTAACCAAAAGAGCTATACCAACACAAAAACTGTGTGTAGACCAGGCCTAAGTATTTTGGAACCAAGGTCTCCTGAAAAATTAGCCAACCCTCCTTTCCCACTGGTTTCTCTTAATGTTTGCCAGATCCTATTTGTTAATGCCCTAGACCAGTGTTTCTCAAGGACCGGTCCCTGAGATTTCCCTGAGACAGTTTAAGAAGGGACCAAACTGTCCCTGGTATCAAAAAGGTTGAGACACACTGCCCTAGACAAGCCAGTTCATCTTGCCACATATGGGCTGCCGTTGTCTCTTCAGTTGCATGGTGTTTTCAGGGAATCTCCCACTATTGAGTTAGGATTGAATCTGCCCAACTCATGCAGAAACACCACCATGGTAAATCCTGAACAGAGCTGGTTGAAAAAAACAAAGTGATTTAGTGACAAATTTTAGAAATTCCAAAGTGGTTTAAGTTTTGCAGAGTTCAAAATAAGACTAATTTCCTGTGGGTTTTTTTTATGATTCTCCTTCTTCCCCCACCCCCACTCCCCCCTCCACAAAGCTGTCATTTTTGAAACTGGTTTTCAGTAAAAAAACTAAACTAAACCCGGTGTTTGGTAAATTAAAAATGTTGATAATTTTAAGACATTTAATCTGATATAAATTCAAGTTAAAACTAATCATAGAAAACATCACAAAAACAAAACAAAAACAAAACATCTTGAAACTTTTCTTTCAAATTTTTTTCATCTTTGAAGATGACATTTTTAACAACAAAAATTTCCATGCAAAAAACCCCCCTGTAACCAGGTCTAATCCCTGAAGGTCTAGATGACATAATGGAAAAATACAGATAGTAGTGTTCCCTACGCTCATACTAGCACTCCCACTGTAGCAAGTCTAATTGTAATTTTCCTGAAAATTGCCAGTGTAGGCAAAGTCAATGAGTCTATGTGGGCAAATCTGATTCTGTTTCAAGACTGTAATATTATTCCTTGTGGGGTGTAATATAATTACACATGCAATGTTAGATCACAGAAGATGAGCATGTATCTGCCTTCCCCCACCCCACTAACTGACAGAAGGATTAAATGTGGGGAGATAGTCCACTGCATGCTGTACTGAAAGCCAAGAAATTATACTTTGCAGCTTAACTACCCAAGTGCTTGCAGTTAATTAAAAGTGCGATATAACCATTTCACAGAGGTAGCGAAGAGTCCTTGTTATCTTACCAGGCATAATGGCCTTCTGACAGTGGAAGCACTTCGATGAATACTCATTAGAATAACACTGAGTACACAACAAGAGCTCATCCTTGGCAGCAAAAGGCTTTTCCACCAAAGAGTGATTGCATTTGGCACACTTGAAGCACGCTTCATGCCAGTGGCGGCCTTTATAGGCGAGATCCTTTGAGACAGAAAATACATGTTAATGGAAAGCATTTGTTTACCCCCACAGCCCCACACTTTTTTTTTTCAAAAGCTAAACAAAAAACAGTTGGAGAGTGACTGGACCAGTGGCTTGTGCCACTGTCTGGAGGGTAATTGTCAAAGATGACAAAATCTATCCAGAGTGGAAAGACAGTCAGGATATTCTGTAGTTCACTTTTATTGGCCACAAAGAGCTGCTTTGGCTCAGGCTATAGTTGATACTCCATGCCCCCACACTTGAGAAGTATTTTTTGTTTAATATAAAGGATGACTTTGTATTTTAAAGGCAATCTTCCCAGGAAACAAATGGGTTTCGTCCCTTTAATAAACACCACCAGATTTTTTTTTTCTTGCATGGTCTCCACATGAAAAACTCAGGTCTTTTTTTTTTTTTCCCCTGGAAGACTCTATGGACAACTGAAGAACTTAAAGGGTTATGGCCTCACAGATAGCAAGCAAGTGAAACCTGTTTAACTGAGCGGGGAAGTGATTTTTACTCAGACTATTAAACCCTTTGCATTTGTTTGTTTTTTGTTAAAACCCATTTAACTCAATCACCCTCTAACAAGCTGGAAGGAAAGATTTTCTTTTAATAATCCAACATGCTTAAGCGCTGAGAAAGCTGAGAAGATACATACAAGGTTTTCCCTTTGTTTCATTAAAATCAAGGAAGATATGGCTTAAGACTCCTGACATTTCTAAGGTTTAAAAAAAACAAGCAGAAAAACAAACAGCTAAACAGCAACAAATCCTACAAGAAATAAACCAAATCCTTCCAGGTCTTCTTTCTAATGAAAGAAGCACAAAAGGGCACAAATTCTATCCCTTTTATTGCCCTTGTCAGTTCCCCTTAAAGTAATAAAAGGGGAAATAAAATACACAAGACTTGATTTTAAGAGGTGCTGAACACCTACTGCTCTTTCCAAGTGCCTATAAAACAAAAACTGTTGTCAAAGAGTAGCCTGAGGCAAAAAATAACTAAAAATAAATACAAAGGAGAGAAGAAGGAGGCAGAGAGTTGGCCCCTTAATTCTGTGAGGAACAACCAATTGTCAGCCTAAGGGGGCAATTTTTTTAGTTGACTGTTGTACCCCCTTCATTTCACTCCTATTATCTTTTCCTGTCTCTCAGGCCTGCTCTATGGCTAAAACTTAGGCCAACTTAGCTATGTAGCTCAGGAGTGTGAAAAATTCACACCGCTAAGAAACTTTCTGTTAAGGCAACCTAAGTCCTGGTGTAGAATTCTTCCATCCACCTAACTACCTCCTCTCGAGCGGGTGATTTACTACAGTGATGGAAGTGCTGTGCCGCTGTAGTGCTTGTAATGTAGACACGCTATAGGGAGATGATTCAACCATTCATCTAGGGGACAAAATCATTAGTATGAAAAGATCCTGCTGCTTAGCTTGTTTTAAATTTAAATTTTGGATTAGGCAGGTTGGTTGGGCTTCAGAATACAGGCTCTCTTCGCCACGTAGAAGAATTTGCTGTTGAAAATGCAGGTCATAGAGTTTTGGGACAGTTCTCCCCAAATCAGCAGTTTTTCCTTGATAATTTCCATATGAAACACAGCTGGGCCCTATCTTGAACCTCCACAAGGGCCATTGACCCCTTCCCTGAAGAGGATGGGCCTTGCCCACCATTACCCTCCCATTATCCTCTGGCCTCTTTGAGCGGGTTCTGCTAATGTAACGGGGTCATAAAGCCATCAGACCCAGACCTCTAGGGATTTCCCCCCAATGTAGGGTGCTTCCCCAGGCTGATAGAACACCCCTAGATCATCTGTTGCAGATACCTTTAGCATAGGGGAAACGCTGTGGCACTGATGCAGAGACATAGATGTTGTTGGCTGGGCTGCTGCTGTGCCCTGGCTTGTCTGAGTTTCTGCAGTGGCCATTTAGGGCTACGGACAGGAATCACAAGTTCGGGCAGCTCTCAGGCAGTTCTACCCTGCACTTGGGGCTAAACCATCACCAAGACAGCGCAGGATAGGACAGGCTTAAAGCTGAAGTAAAGAAACTTCCACTCAACCGCAATCCCTGTGCCGAGGTCAGCTTCCATATTAATTGGGCCCTGAGAACATGATATATGCTAAGTGCATGGTCTGGGAATTCCTGAGCTCAAATCATGGATCAGACACTGATTCCTCTTTGGGTCTGGACCGCTTTCTAAGGGTATGTCTACACTAGAGCGGGAATGTGTAAATTCCAGCTTGAGGAGACATAGCTTGAGGAGACATAGCCACACTAGCAATGATTCAGCAAGCATGCTAAAAATAGAAGCAAGCTAAAAATATGGCGCAAGCAGCATGAGGGGTTATCTCCCTGAGTACCTGTCTATGGTCTTGGATGGGATTGTACTTGGGATGGCTAGCCACTCATGCCTCTGCAGCTACACTTCTAGTTTTAGTGTACTGGCTCAATCAGGCCTAGCACAGGTATGTCTCCCTGAGCTGGAATATACATCTTCCAGCTCCAGCATAGGTGTACCCAAATCTCAGGCTTAATTTCTTCATCTGTAAATTGGGAATAATAGTTACTTACCTCTGTTATGGGCAGTGCTTAAATTTGTAATGAAAGTAGTGCTGGGGCTCAAGCAAGTAGATGCCAGGGCTCAAGGCTTCTTTTTACTTTCATAACTGATGCAGCAAACCTAGAGGTGCCAGGGCTCAGCCAAATTAAGCATTGGTTATGGGTACGTTGAGAGGATTAATGTTTTTGCAGTGCTTTGACGATGCAAAGAACAGTATCGTCTGTTATGTTATTTAAAACTGGGCCTAAAACCCTGGAACCAAATATCACCAGATGCAGTAGGAGGTGGATCCAGATCTCAAGTTACTTTATGGCAAACCAACACCCTTCCAGATCCAAGCACACCTAATTATGAGGAAGATCTGGATCAGGAGATTGCAGCTGGACTTTATTCCTGTAACGAGCTGGACCACAAACCCAGATCTGGCTCCAAATATTGTGGCTTGGGTCCATCTCTGTAATTAAATATTATTATGCACTAAACTTGCACCACTAATTCCTGATGTGATTTCTGAACTCAGATCTCCTGCTAAGCAGAACAACATCCTATTTTTCCAAACTTTGTGAGCAAACCTGGTCTATGGTACAAGTGAGCCTGGGCAAATTTCTGACTGTGTTTTGAAACCGTGTGAAACACAGATGTTTTGATCATCTTTACGTTTCTGGGTTCATTTGAATATGAAATTCAAAGTGAAATGCAGGGTTGTGAGACAGAGCCAAAGAAAAAAGCTGACAGATGCCACCCAGCTAACTGCATTTACTTGGGATCTCCCAGTTCTAATTAATGTTCTACAAGGGGCCTAGATTCAAGGAAAGCAAAGTCCAGAAGTTTGTTCTGTCTGATTGCGCCTATCATGGAGATTTCCTTGATTAGACAAGCCAGGCATTGTGAGGTAAATAAGAAATTAAGCTGTCATACTGCAAGTAAGATATTTTAACCAAAATACGCCCGCTCAAGGCATCTTGTTTACAAAGACAGACAGCATTACATAAAAATGATAAATATTGTTGCCTTCCAGTCGAACTCCTGTGTGTTGACTAAACATTTGCAATAGAAATTATTTATAGACAAAGTGAAGTTGTTTTTCACTTGACATCTCTCGGAAGTATTTATTTTAAAGTTTCCTGCGATCTTATCTATTGAATAAGGGACAGCAAGAGAGGGTAGAGTAGGGAGAGAGTGAGAGACTGAAACTACTGAGGGCGCTAGAGTGAAAGATACATTTAAACAACCCAAGATATCTCTCTACAATAACCAAGCCTTTCTGCCACAACAGGAACAACACTCACAACTAGCACACACACCACCCCAGAGTTTTTATACCCTCCAAAAGGCAGAAGAGCCAGAGACTCTAGGAGGTCCACTAGGGACTTTGGTATGCTAATTGATTTTATATGGAAGGCACTCAGGTCCTGCAATAAAGGACATAGGTATAAAACCCTAAAATTGTTAAGTAAGGTAATGCTTCATCAGAAATTGACGATACTACAAAATATTGTGGAAGTGAATTAAGTAGTTCTATTGCTTACTGGGTGGACCCTCTCCCCAGTCCCATCCACCAAACTGTGCAGTCTTTATGCAGGAAATTAAGTGGCAGTGAGGGATAGAATCCACTTATTAATGTCGGGGTAGACCATAGATCACCACTATACTACAGACTCTGTTCAAGGCTTCTCCAGCACTGCATCCATATAAATGTAGGTCCTCTGGTCCCTGCTCTCAACGCTTCCTTCTGCAGCAGCATACGTCCAGTCAGCATAGAACCCCCCTCCCTGGTGTGCAGAGGCTCCATCTCCCCTTTGTACAACAGCTAAGTCCAGGTCGCCATACCTGTGCAGGGATTCTGAAGGCTTCCGTGGCACAGAGAGCCTTGGGTGGAACCCACCCCCAAAGAGGCGGATTTCATGCTCTGTGATTTAACAATCTCAATAAATACAGAAAAATGAACTAAATGCTTACCTTGGCATCACATTCAATGGGCCTCTTGCATTCTTCACAGGAGTTAGCAAATAGGCCATCATAACATGTAACACAGTAAGAATTCTCTTCTCTAAATGCATACCTCCTGCCAAGAAGGGATTCCATGCAGTAATGGCAGTGATTACTTGTCATCTTTTGGTTCTTCAGCTGTTCTGGGAGAAAGGAAAATTAATAAATAACATGAATGAAACAGTTCAGGCCCAAACAATCTCATTCTGTGAATAGTAATGCATTACTTGTGCAACTTAGAGCAGCGATTGCCCCGGTTACTTGCAATGGTTGGGATTCCTAACTTTGGAAGCATCTGGCAACAAAATGGCAGTTTTTAGCAATGCGTAATATTCAAGAAGATTGCCTCAGTTTAGTCGGTTAGTATTTATACTGATAATCCTGGTGCCTGAAATCTGTTCCCTCTGTCGTTAGTGCCGAAACAGATCAGGCAAGATGAGTGGAAATAAATCAATTTAAATTTCTTATCCTACTCCTCTCTTTACTCCTAAAAGAGAACTATTCTTGCAGAAAATGAATAACCTTAGCATTTGCATCAGTGGTATTACAGTCATAAAAGAAAATCGAGCAGACACAAAAAGGTGGAACACACTCCTACGTATTGAATGTAATTTGGGATGTCACAATTATATTGGAAAATCAATCATAAATTTGAAAGTGAGTTTATCCCCACACTAGCCATAGTCAGAGGATTTAATTAAAAAGAAAATAGGTGGAACATAAAGACACAAAGCCTCATACAGAAAGTAACTAGGTTTGTGAGGTCACCCCCAACCACCAAACCATATTGGAGAAAATGTTTTTATGTCCTGCATTGTGAGGAGTAGATTATCCAGAAAATTCACATAATATGGACAAAAGCTATTTTCTGAAATCAAACTGACACTGTAGATAAGAGGCCAAAGAGAAAGTAGGTTTGAACCACGAGTTTTCAGACTTTCCCTGCCCAACATCAGAACGTCCCCAATTTCCTTGGCAGTTCCTTTCTTTCTGTAATGTGTCTTCCTTTTGGAAAACCCAGTGTCCACCTTGAGTAGATAAAAGATGGACAAGGAACTCCAGGTTAGCTGGCCTGCACTGTGAAGATTATCTCTGTAATACTAAAATCAGTTACCATGCAGGGAGATTTGAGCAGCCTTCTTCCCTTGGATATCCTAAGAGAAAAGAGAGTGAGGGATAAACCTGGTATAACTAACATAAACCCTAAATCAAACCAAGTTTCTTTTTGTTGTTGTGGGAAGAGAATAGACTTCTGTTTTTCTTACATGCATCTGTATTGCCAAGTTCCATCCAGAACATGACTTTGAAGTGCCAGAATACTGTGAGAAAACTGATATTTCCATGTCAACCAGTTGCAGGAAATACCATAAATCTTCTGAGAGCCTAATCTCATATACTTCTCTTCCCTCAGTTTTACAAGCCAAAGAGGATTTGAATAAGCATAGAAGCTTTGGTATCTGAAACTCTGAACCTTTGGAGGCTTGTGGGGAAGGAGTCTTATTTCAGTCTTGTTATTGCTAGTTGGATCAGCAATACTTTGCTAATATTGGGTCATGGTTCCTGGGAATGAGGGAAAGAGACTCCAAAAAGTTCACAGTGAAGCAAAACTCAGACATCTGCTGGACTCGTTGAATTGCAATTTGATTAGCTCATGAGTAAGGGCCATTCTGCTGCTAATGTCAACAATCATAAAGAGTTACAGCGGATTTAAGAAAACTAGGTTTCATAAAGTATTTACATCTCATTGACTTTGGGCAGCCGAAACTGAGCTCTTGCACCAGTGAAGGGAGGTGTAAGTTACAGCTCAGATGAACCAAATGCAAAGGGTGAAAGTAACAAAGAAAAGAATAAAAAGAAATAACATTTGAGGAAGCAGTGAACATTAGAATTGGATCTATTCTATTCTGTGGTGCTCACTCCTATACTTTCTCATGCAACCACTGTGCAGCTCCAATCCACACTACAGCTTTAAAGAAATGCTATTGCTTTTTTCTCCCTTCTTGAAAACTGTTAGACATAATCCAAAGGAATATTTTAAACTTCAAGAAAGCATAACTAATGTCTATCCCCACTAGTAAACTCAAAGTCAAGGACTCTGTTTTTATTCTGTTCCCCAGGGGTTGTGTCATGACTGTGAAGAAGGGGCAGGGGAAGATGATGGAATGCTTATATTAGACCAAAAATAATGGCTCGTTCATTTGGCACAAGCTGTGGAAAACTTGTTGTCCCTGCAAATTGAAAACATTTTTAGCTGAATTGATTTACTATTTTTCTAACCGCACTAAATCATTGCACTAGCCAGGACAGTGTGCAGTAAAATAGTCAAATAGTCTATAACTCAAATCAGTGGGAATCAAGTGCTCCCTTAATAATATTACAGATTGATTTAATGTCTTGTTCTTGGATTATAATATAACAGGAGTCTGAAGCTGGACTTCCACATACTTGGGTCCTGTCAATATCCTCTTTGAGCACAGCAATCAATAGTTCAACTGTAAAGACTGCCATGTTGCAATTTTTTAAGATGTATTATCTGCTTTTGCATGTAGTGCAGCTTGTTATCCTAACA
Source organism: Chrysemys picta bellii (assembly GCF_011386835.1). Lineage (NCBI taxonomy): Eukaryota > Metazoa > Chordata > Testudines > Emydidae > Chrysemys > Chrysemys picta. Next base: position 74,790,091 of record NC_088793.1, on the reverse strand, counting down.
ATACTATAGCAAACATAAATTTGTGGAAGTGGGAATGATTCTGTAGATAATGGAGGGAGTTTATTTATTACCACCTCTGGACATGGGTCAAACAATGCATCAACACAGATTCACTCAAAACTGATCTCCGCTTACATCCCCCCTCCAACCAAACATGAAATAAGTTGAGCTCTTTGCCATGAATGTGATCCAAACTATATAGATAGTACTCACAGCAAAGACATTATCGTTATTAATTTCATTTACCAGACCCTCAGCTGCTATAAATCAACATAGGTCTTGTGGATGCAACTCATAAAGTGCAATTGAATTTTTATTTAGGTATTTAGTTTGACAATTAGTGGATTTACAGCTAATTTAGGCCAGAAGGTAATAAATACTGTCCCAAGAAAAATCATAGCTTCCTCATCAAAAGGGTTTACTGGTTGAGGAAAACTTAACTCTCAAAGCTAAAACTTCGTAACGTAAGAAAAGGAAGAAATCCTGCCTGGATCACTAAACTTAACAACAGGTTAAATATTTTGAGTGTAGTTTTCATAAAGTATTGCCCTAGTCCTGCGTTCACTTGTGCTGTTCTTTTGCACTATTACTGAAACTGTATAGGTGTATTGGGCATTTGCACAAACAAATGGATCTAAATGACCATCTTATGCACAAAGGCTCCCTTTGCACGTACCTTTATTGGATGTATCGGCGCAAATGTAGACATGCAAAGGTAATGTTGACCCTTCTTTATGAAATTCTGACCTTTTATGCCTATTCTTCTGTTGGTTCATATGCATGACTTCCATTAATATCAATAGGAGTTACATAGGATATTGTTATAATTTACAAAAAATGAACATAAGTACAAGAGTATATAAAATTGATCATCTTATGTACTCATACCACTAGAGACTCACATACAGAAACATGCACACCATGTGTAACTGGGTGCAGGGCCACTACAGAGTCCTCATTAAAGCAAAGGTTAGATAAATTTAGGTGATCTTCTCTCACCTCATGCACACCTACTTGGGAGGGGGCATGCCTGTGGAATGGCAGGACTCTACACCCAAGGACATGGGTTTGGGTTGAACCTCAGTCAGAGGGGTAGTTTGTTACTTGTTTTTGTTTGAGTCACAGCTATACACGTCCTCTGAAGTAAACCCTTACTTGACTATATTTCTGATTTGTTTCTGCTAAATCAGTCCATCGGCTTACAAAGAAATAACAGGGCATGCACTGATCAAGGCCGACTCCAGGCATCAGCTGAGCAAGCAGGTACTTGGGGTGGTCAAGGGGAAGGGGCTGCACGTCGGGCTTTTCGGTGGCAATTCGGCGGAGGGTCCCTCGGTACCTCTTGGAGGGAAGGACCTGCCACCGAATTGCCGCCGAAGAAGAAAGCGGCACGGTAGAGCTGCCACGGATCGCGATCGCGGCATTTTTTTTTTCTTTTTTTCCTGCCGCTTGGGGCAGCAAAAACCCTGGAGCCGGCCCTGGCACTGATGAGCTATTAATGCACACTTGCAGTGCACAACGCGCACAGACAAATAATTTCAGTCATGCTCAAAATGCTATGAATGCACATCTGTTCAAATCAATGGCATTCAACTATTACATTAATGTAAAAAAGGAACCCCCCCTTCAGTTTTTTTCAAGGAGTGGTTCATTAGATTTTTAGGGTTAATCTATGCTGAAAAGTTCTCTCTCTCCAAGGTACTTATATGGCACCCATCACCATAGTATTTTAATATATTTATCACATTATGCCTGTCCGGTAGTCAATTATTCTTATCCCCATTTTACAGATGGGAAACTGAGGCACAGAGAGGCTGTAATCTGCACACACAAAGGCCATGGACAAGGGGGGACTTGAACACAAATCTTTTTAAGTATGATGCCAGTGTCCTAACCACTGGACCATCCTTCCTCAATAAGCAATAGAGAGACTTTATGGGTGAACCCATATCTGCTTTGGAAAATGCTGAAGGCAACATATCCTCTACACACAACAATCATTAAACAGCAGGGGCCACATCTTACAGCTTTTCCTCAAACAAAACTCTCATTGATGTCAATAAGAGTTTGCGTGAGTAAGGACTTCAGGTTATGGCCCTTTATAAACTGATACCATGTTTGGATACAAAGCAGGATTGGTCTGACAAAGAATGACAGACTCTTCAAATCTCATGACAAAGATGTGGATCATCCTTGTGAAGTACTTTTACCATAAGACAACATAAAAAAATAACGAAATCCTGTCTCCCTGAACCATCGCTTGCCTCAGCCCAATAAATAAATAATGTTCTGAGCATCATGTAGTTGAAAGGAATGTTTTTCTGATGTTTTGATCGTAATCTCCACAGTAATATGTTTACTTGAAGTTAGCTGGAAGCTAGGCTTTGTGTTTTGGGAGGTCTGATCAGAATTCTCCGGAGAACTGATGTTATGCACTCTCATGGAATGAAACGCTGACTCCAGCATTCCATCCTCTGGTTACTGGTTTCCTTGACGCAGTAAAATGTTGAGTTTTATGTATTTCTTGGGAAAAATTATTTCGTTTTCTAGCTATTATGGGGACAAAGGTAAAATGCAGTTGATTTTAATCTATATAATAGGCACATATAATGTAAGTGACAGTAATAAGAACAGTAGCTGTAGTATATGCTAAATGAGGACACAAGAGTTACCATGGTAACTCACAAGGATGCAGCATTGGTGTCTTTGGGGTTAGAGTTGAGAATGTAGTCCGAGTACAAATTATAAAGCAGATGAAAGCAGGACACAATGGGGGCAGGCTGTTCTGCCAACAGTTTCGCCAGAAGGTAGAACACAACTCATGCAAATGTGCCTGGGAATTTCTGCATAGTTGAAATGTTCTATGTAAAGGGTGCAGACTGAAAAGTCCAAAAAACTTGTAAAGTTACAGAGAAGTGACATTCACTAACAGGAAGGTTTTTGAGGCCTACACAAATCTGGTCAGCGTAGAATCAACTATAAAGGGATCTTCTTCTCTCCTGTCATTGTGTAAGTAGTGCAGGGACAAGTAACCATTTTAATGTCTTATATTACTTTGATGTTTCCTGTAAATATATTGTTCCTGTTTAGAGTACATGATGTTTTTGGGTTTTGTACATTATTCCTAACGATATAGAAATTAGTGTATATACATGATGATATTTTAATTTGTTTTATGCTCTCCTAGTGGAATATTTCCTGTTCTGCCTTCATCAGGTTGCCCTTGAATTACATCTTTAAAAAAAAAATCAAATACAATACACGAAGCAGGGCTCCCTACTCGGCTCTGAACAGGTACAAACAAAAAAGAGTAATGATGGCATTAATCATCATAACACTTTTGACAGGGGGAGAAAAACCTGTTATGAGGGCCAAGTCTGCACATGTGTGAGGCAATCCAGACAACATAGTTTATCTACATTATTTCCAGTGGATTGTGTGTTTTCTTGCATACCTGCTTGAAACATAGTTTTGCTCTTTTGCGTATTCATCCTGAGTTTATTTTCCTTATTCTCCAGATAAAGGTCTCTGAGCATTTCACCAGCTCAAAGAATTGTTGCAAAAGTCATTGGCAAATTTGGGATATTGAGGGCTACTCCATCTTGAAGCAAACATCAGCCTATTAAAGTTAAGGTTTCTAAAAACCTACTGCAAGAAGCAGGCAAAGGACTTTGTTTGTCCTTTCCTAATTTCAGGGGTTAACTTGAACATCTCACTTTGTAGACTTATTGTCCGTCTAGAAAGGAGTTATTTCCTCTTCAGCAGAGCTGCTCAAAAAGAGAGTTAAAAGAAATGGAAGGGAATTTTGAAATTTTTTTTGTTTTTTCAAATTATAGAAAAATATCAATATATTGACAAACCAAAACCAAAAACCACCCCTCCCAAAAAAATCACCATCATTTCAATTAATTTTTTAAAATTGAAAACCAAGTGTTTGAAAACGAAACTTGTTTAAAACTCAAAATCTGGAAATGTCAATCAGCTGTACTCCTGAGTTATGCTTTGTCCATGGATTCTAGGCCCATGCTTTTCCAAATGTAGCATGAGAAGAAATGGAAACTAGAAGCAGCACATATTTCAGGCTGAGTGGAAGAGCATGAGTGGAAAAGGAAAGAACTCTTGGTTTAAAAGAAGGATTTAATATATCATTAACGCCATTACTTTCTTCTTAATTTGTATTGCTTTAGGCCTTGTTTGTACACATGATCTCAGCCCTTGGTGTGGCTGAACCAGACACAACCCCTAGCGTAGAAACTGTTTACACCAATGTAGTGAAATTTGCACAGGTATTGTTTATCCCAGTTTCCAGCTAGAACAACATAGTGTAAACATGTCTATGTTAAAAGTTTTCACTAATGCAGTTACACTGAAACCACAGCAGAGACAAGGCATGGGTGGCCAATGTACCTGCAACCTTTCTCCCTATGAGTGAGAAGGCAGGATGGAGTAGCCTGCCATTGCCTGTGCAGCAAGCTATTGTTCCCTTAATACTTCCTTTAGAGATTTCACCAGGCTATCCAATATGAATTTTACCTGCTGTGCAAATAATATTGAAGATTTCAGCTGATGATATTAAATAATTGATCTCTATTTTTAGGAGTGGGCATACAGTCACCAAAAAGTCCATTTCAGGTTGGACAAAACATTTAGTTCCTGGGCATTTTTAAAGGGCTAGATTCACAAAACAGGGGGTGGGGAAGGAGGAACAATGAAGAATCCCCCTTAATAGCCTTTATCTCAGTGGTTAGGGCACTCACTTGGGATGTGGGAGACCCCCATTTAATCCCAGGTCTCCTCCCTCACAGGTGAGTGCCTTAACTATCAGCCTATTCTGGGCTGGGTCTCTCTCAATCTCTCCCGTTCAAACCTGGGCCTCTTGCATCCCAGGTGAGTGCACTAATCACTGTGCTAAAGGTTATAAGGAGACTGGTGGTGGTGGCACATCCCCTCCGCCACCATTTCTGAATAGTGCCTAAGTTGCTTTGTGACTCAAGCTTACAGTTGTTGTTGTTGTTGACATCGTTGTCATCAAAACTATTTGGTGAATTTGTTTCAAATTCGCAAATAGTTTCAGGGTAAACAAAACTGCATTTTTCAACGAATAAATAAATTAAAATTTTTCAATAAATAAATCTAAAAATTTTCAGTCAGCTGTTCTCCCAATATCTTAAACAACTGCAATAAAACAAGGAAAGTTTGCATAATTTAATGTTCAATCTTATTTCATTGCTTTCATTTATCTATAACTTGTCTTGCCTACTTTATGTATAGGTCACATTTTCTGGCATGGGCATTCGTTATATAGCACATTTATGTTTTATGATCATCGACAGGTTAATGAAATAATAAAAGTGCTTCACTCATGCATTATTGTACCTCTGTAGATACGGGTCTGTATTGTGTTTTGAAAATCATAAAACATTGTTCCAGAATAAAATCTGACATGAAGCTGGTAAGTGAAATATTAAAAAAACACTTGTACAAAACTCAACTATTTCTTTCTTTTGAAAACAAGACTTGTGCAACCTACTTTGGCCCTGATGCAGCAAAGTGCTTAAGTATATACGCAACTTTATAGATGTAAGTAGAGATTTCAATAGGACTACTCAGGACTTAAAGTTAAGCACTTGCTTAAGTGCTCTACAGGACCAGGGCCTTAAGGCCACATTTTCAGCAGACACCTAACCTGCTTTGGCACTTCTGAAAATCCAACTGGGCACCTATCTAGATCTTTAGACACCTAGATACCTTTGAAAATCTGACCTTTAGTCCATAGTGTGGACTAGATTCTTTTATGAGGAAAGGCAAACCCATTAGTATTCTGTTGTTAAAGAAGCAGGTTCTGTGGTAGTTTACTGAAACATGGAAGGTTATGGCACTGATCATTCATAAAGAAAATCTGTTTTTTAAAAACTCAGTTGCATTCCATTTGAATGTCAATACCTAATTTATTATATAACCCAGAAGCATTCAGATTACTTTTTCATTCTCAATTTTTAACTAGAATGGATATTTGCATATCCTGACAATTTTTCAAGAATCTAAAGGTCTGAAAATCTCTTTTATTTCAAATGAATAAGGAGGTGTAAGTAGGGTGAGGTGAAAACATCCTTCAAAACTTTTTCCTTCAATGGAGAATTGGGTTTTCGATTCAGTGAAAATTTAGTGGAAAGTGTCCACTTGCTTTCTTTGAAAATGTGCAATTTTTCGTCAAAAAAACCCCAAATCCCCCAAACTGATTTTTTTTTTGGTTTTGGCTGGTTTCAGCCAAAAAATTTTGGGCTTTTGATCGAGTCAAAATTTTTCATGCAGAACTCCCCCCTTTTTCCAACCAGCTGTAGTCCTAACCATTTGAGAAATTGAGAGAATTCCAGTTTCACTACATTCTGCGTTGTTACTTCAGGTGGAATATCATCCATAGATATGTCTTTAGCCAGTTATACACTAAATATGGCCTTAGACTAAGGGTTTGGGCCTCATTGCTGGAAGATTTTCTGGCTGGTTGGCTCATTTTATCAGGACAAATTTTTTTTTTAAGATCGATACAGTTTGAAAAAGTTTTGAAGCCCTCCCCCTATTTGCTACTCTCAAATTCTAAAATTCAGTTCACCCCAGCATTATTTGAGTGACTTTGCTCCAGCAAGAGACAATCTATTCAGAGGTCTGCTTCAGCTCTCAACTTTTCCAGAGAAACACTGAGCAATAAAGATGTTTTCATGAGCAATGATGGAAAAACGTCAGTCTGCGCTAAATTCACTCATGTTAGATACCAAAGTATCCAGTAGGGCAACAGATCTAACGCTTTGGCAACACCGGCTCAAAATCTGCACAAAGAAAGTAGGAATTGCCATAACATCCATCAGCTCCAGTATTTGGTCTTCAATTGTGGCTAAAACTATTCAAAGAAAAATACAAGAAACCATCTGGCAGTAACCTGCTATGCAATAACCTGCCAACGGGGGGAAATTTCTCCAGAATTCCTCTTCTGAAATTGAAATACATTTAGATTTTAAAAAAATCATGCCTTTTTGTAGTAGGGTGGTTGAAATTTTTCTGTCACTGTTTTCCTTTGGAAATTTGGATTTTTGACTAATCAAAAATCTTAATGGAAAGTGTCTTCTTTCCTCTGTTCATTGGAAAATGAAAAATTCAATAATGAAAATTTTTTGGCCAAAAAGATATTTTATCTTTCAGATGAAGTTTTTTGTTTTTTATTGCCAAAACCAGACATTTTTGGTTTTCAATTTTGTTATTTTAATGAAATGTAAAAAAACATTTTCTGGCAAGCTTTACTTTGCAGTCTATGAGTATTTCTACACAGCAAAGAAAAACCGTGACTGACATGGGCCAGCTTCAGGTTTTTCTTTGCTGTGTAGACATATCCTAAGATATCAGACAAGGCAGCTTATATTTTGAGATGAGTACCCAGCAGCAAGTGGATGTTTATTTGGATCACAGATGGCTAAAAAGAATTAAAAAATTGATGCATCATATTGATTTGGAGAAAACAATGCAACTTTTTAATCTATCAAATTGAACTCCAGGATATAAAGAAGAGGGAGTGGGAAAGGTTCATTTTGGGCCCAATCCTAAAAGTTTTACATGAGTAATCCTTTATCAATAGTCCATTGGTATCATCAGACCAAGCATTTTGAGACGAATCAAAGAAAAGCTCCCACAAAATTTAGGAATTACTAGAGCAAAAGCATTCAACCAGAGATCAAACAGAGGCAAAAGTTGCACATGAAGACTTATCGGGCGAAATCTTGACCTGGGGGGTTTGCCACAGATTTCAGTGGGGCCAGAATTTCACCGATAGTACATAAACCAGAGAAATAACCAGAGATCTTTGTAAGAATAACTCCTTCACCCAAAGAAATCCCACTTCTAAAAAAAATATAAATAATATCAGTGACCTGACTGTCCATTGTACAATCCACTGTGAGAATGATATAAAGGAAGGTAAAAATGCCTGCACAAACCAGGGAAATCCCACCAAGGAAACGGCAGCTTGTTAACAAGGTCCTAATGCTACTTGGCAGGAACACATCTGCCAAAATAAGAATCAGCCTTGCCTTCAGGATTGGAAGCCTTCTTAGGGAGAAAATAGAAAACAATGCCTCAGATACAGTGAGGAGCAACAAGTTTACAGACAATAAAGTGAAACAGCCTTTGCCACTGATGAGAAGCAACAGAACCCCAGTAGATGGCACTGAAGCAGAATGCAACCTTTAAAACCTTACCCCAAAATAAGCTGTCTTTCATTGTGCAGCAACGTCAGCTACAGAGACAAAAATCTTCATTTTAGTTCAGGGATTAAAAGGAAGATGAAAAGTACTCTATCTCCTGAGAACAGAGAGTGCAAGCTAGTTAAACCCCCTTTTTAAAAGTAAGCAAGTAACTATAAGATTAACTTTTTTCCTAGCTTGGTTCTCTAAAAACCAATGCCACACTGCAAAGCAGCTTTGAAAACAGCAATAAGAAAAAAGGATTAGAAACAGCATGCATGTCTTAAAGCAAGTCATAACTGAAAGTCTCTTTGGTTACCCCACAGAAAAAAACAATCACCACGAAGCACAAAAAATAGAAAGTAACTTCTCTACAAAAACAAAGCAAAAGAACAAAACCAAAAACACCTAATGTACTAGAGAGGTCTGGTCTTTTTACTCATTTTTTCCCCTCACTGCTGCACTATCATTGCTTGACCTAGTTTTCTCAGCAAAAAAGAAATGGTTAGCTTCAAAAAAATAAATAATAATATTTCACAAATAAAAGTGAACCAGATACAAAGCTTTCTGATTTCAACCCCAGTTAGAGGGTTGCAGCCAGCGAGGTGACATCTCAGGAAATAAACAATGACAAAAACTGGCTTATATAGGCTAATATAAGAATAGTGGATCATAGGATCTTGTACTGTATGTGGTGGAGAGGGGAGCTAAATGGGCTAGAAAAGCTGTGTGAGAGACACATGAACAAACTATATATATTAGGGCTGTCAAGTGATTAAAAGAAGTAATCACAATTAATCGCACTGTTAAGCAATAATAAAATATCAAAAATATTTAAATTGTGTTTTCTACATTTTAAAATATATTGATTTCAATTACAGCACTGAATACAAAGTGTACAGTGCTCACTTTATATTTATTTCTGACTTCTTTGTTTCGGTCTTCACCGAGAAGTCTGAAGGAATGCCTAACATAGTGAATGCTAATGGGAAGGGGGTAGGTTTAGCGGATAAAATAAAAAAAGAACAAGTTAAAAATCACTTAGAAAAGTTAGATGCCTGCAAGTCACCCGGGCCTGATGAAATGCATCCTAGAATACTCAAGGAGCTAATAGAGGAGGTATCTGAGCCTCTAGCTATTATCTTTGGAAAGTCATGGGAGACGGGAGAGATTCCAGAAGACTGGAAAAGGGCAAATATAGTGCCCATCTATAAAAAGGGAAATAAAAACAACCCAGGAAACTACAGACCAGTTAGTTTAACTTCTGTGCCAGGGAAGATAATGGAGCAAGTAATTAAGGAAATCATCTGCAAACACTTGGAAGGTGGTAAGGTGATAGGGAACAGCCAGCATGGATTTGTGAAGAACAAATCATGTCAAACCAATCTGATAGCTTTCTTTGATAGAATAACGAGCCTTGTGGATAAGGGTGAAGCGGTGGATGTGGTATACCTAGACTTTAGTAAGGCATTTGATACGGTCTCGCATGATATTCTTATCGATAAACTAGGCAAATACAAATTAGATGGGGCTACTATAAGGTGGGTGCATAACTGGCTGGATAACCGTACTCAGAGAGTTGTTATTAATGGTTCCCAATCCTGCTGGAAAGGCGTAACGAGTGGGGTTCCGCAGGGGTCTGTTTTGGGACCGGCTCTGTTCAATATCTTCATCAACGACTTAGATATTGGCATAGAAAGTACGCTTATTAAGTTTGCGGATGATACCAAACTGGGAGGGATTGCAACTACTTTGGAGGACAGGGTCATAATTCAAAATGATCTGGACAAATTGGAGAAATGGTCTGAGTTAAACAGGATGAAGTTTAACAAAGACAAATGCAAAGTGCTCCACTTAGGAAGGAAAAATCAATTTCACACATACAGAATGGGAAAAGACTGTCTAGGAAGGAGTACGGCAGAAAGGGATCTAGGGGTTATAGTGGACCACAAGCTAAATATGAGTCAACAGTGTGATGCTGTTGCAAAAAAAGCAAACATGATTCTGGGATGCATTAACAGGTGTGTTGTGAACAAGACACGAGAAGTCATTCTTCTGCTCTACTCTGCGCTGGTTAGGCCTCAGCTGGAGTATTGTGTCCAGTTCTGGGCGCCGCATTTTAAAAAAGATGTGGAGAAATTGGAAAGGGTCCAAAGAAGAGCAACAAGAATGATTAAAGGTCTTGAGAACATGACCCATGAAGGAAGGCTGAAAGAACTGGGTTTGTTTAGTTTGGAGAAGAGAAGACTGAGAGGGGACATGATAGCAGTTTTCAGGTATCTAAAAGGGTGTCATAAGGAGGAGGGAGAGAACTTGTTCACCTTAGCCTCTAAGGATAGAACCAGAAACAATGGGTTTAAACTGCAGCAAGGGAGGTCTAGGTTGGACATTAGGAAAAAGTTCCTAACAGTCAGGGTGGTTAAACACTGGAACAAATTGCCTAGGGAGGTTGTGGAATCTCCGTCTCTGGAGATATTTAAGAGTAGGTTAGATAAATGTCTATCAGGGATGGTCTAGACAGTATTTGGTCCTGCCATGCGGGCAGGGGACTGGACTCGATGACCTCTCGAGGTCCCTTCCAGTCCTATAATCTATGAATCTATGAATCTATGAATTTTTGATTACAAATATGTGAACTGTAAAAAAACCAAAAGAATAATATTTTTCAATTCACCGAATACAGGTACTGCAGTGCAATCTCTATTATGAAAGCAGAACTTTCAAATGTAGAATCATGTACCAAAAAACCTGCAATCAAAAATAAAACAATGTAAAATTTTAGAGCCTACAAGTCCACGCAGTCCTATTTCTTGTTCAGCCAATCACTCAGAAAAACAAGTTTGTTTACATTACAAGATAATGCTACTCGCTTCTTGTTCACAATGTCACCTGAAAGTGAGAACAAGTGCACTGTTGTAGCCAGCATTGCAAGGTTTGTCTTAGCGATTGGCTGAACAAGAAGAAGGACTGAGTGGACTTGTAGACTCTGAAGTTTTACAGTTTTGTTTTTGACTGCAGTTATGTAGCCAAAAAAAAAAAAAATCTACATTTGTAAGTTGCACTTTCACGACAAAGAGATTGTACTACAGTACTTGTAGGAGGTGAATTGAAAAATACTTTTGTTTATAAATATTTGCACTGTAAAAATGATAATCAAAAATAATATACACTTTGATTTCAGTTACAACACAGAATACAATATATATGAAAATGTAGAAAAACATCCAAAATATTTAATACATTTCAATTGGTATTCTATTGTTTAATAGTGCGATTAAAATTGTGATTAACTTTTTAAAAATTGCAGTTAATTTTTTTTAGTTAATCACATCAGTTAACTGTGATTAATTGACAGCCCTTATATATATATTTCACACAGTTTATAAACAGATTGCTAGATGGAGATGGGCCATGGCAGGTCTGTTCTGCAATGGGAGTGCTTTGGAAAGACCACAGTCTCTGTGTTCCTCTCTCCCATTATTAAATTAACTGGTTATGGGACTCTACCAAGAAAGGTGAAAAACTAGAGCTTAACAGATAAAGAAAACCCCAGGATTTTCAGGAAAAAACTCCACAAGCAATTAAACAAAATTTAACTTTTTGGGTGGGAATTCAAGCTGAGGTAAACATGCACTCCTGTGATTATTAACCGTGAACTCCTGCCAATCCTTCTAACCATACATCACACTCACTTGATGTGCCTTGTGGAAAATTGTGGCCTGATCCTGGAAACCGTTATGCACATGTAACTTTACTGATGAGAGTAATCCCATTGACTTTATATGAGTCAAATTATGTATGTGAGCATTTGCTGAATTAGGCCTTACTTTGGAAACTCGTCATATTAAGGACCACGTTTTCAGTATGGCACCAAGCACAGTGGGGTCTCAATCCCAACTGGAACCCTGGAACTAACACTGCAGTAATTACTAGACCCTTCCTCTCTAATGATTACAGAATAAATAATTTGGTTTAGGCATGTGACTATTAAGGGGCAGAACAAAGACTGAGCTGCATAGCTCCAACGGGAAAAGAGGTATCAGCCCAGACAGACAGACTGGTAGAAATAGAAGGTTCACCCAGAACTAGAGCAATGATGGGAGATTTAAAAACAACACCAGTGGAGGAGGGGGCCTAAAGCACTATTTTTCTGCTTCTTAATGAGGCACCCATTCCTAGAGTCTTTCTGAAATGTAGATCAAAAGAAATATTTTTCCCCAAATAGGTATATGATACTCTGCATTCCACTCTGGCACATTGAACAAACTGCCTTGAAAGGACTTACCTTTGAGAACCTAAGTTCAAAATATGTTTCTTTCCTATATGGGGGTAGCTCAGTGGTTTGAGCATTGGCCTGCGAAACCCTGGGTTGTGAGTTTAATCCTTGAGGGGGCTACTTAGGGATCTGGGGCAAAATCAGTACTTGGTCCTGCTAAGTGAAGGCAGGGGGCTGGACTCGATGACCTTTCAGGGTCCCTTCCAGTTCTATGAGATAGGTATATACCTGACAGAAAATAGCGTCAGGAACTCAGTCAACTGAGGTGCTGGAAATCCTACTCATCATGTTGGCTCTTAATATTAACCTTAAGTGGACATGGGAATAGAGTTGTGCCCATCAGCATTTGCTGCTTTAAGAGTATGTGTATCATATGCAAAACACTGATATTCCTGATTTTATTCAATGGTGAAACATCATTTCCCCCAGCTTTTCACAAAGCAAATGGTGAAGTTTGTCCCTTGGATAAATTTAACTAAATATGTGGGCTTACAGCAGGGTGCAATTTTGCTCTTGCTTTTCACCCCATATTTATTTTAAGAATATTGCCATATTGGAGCAGCATAACAGGATATATGTCATTTCTCATCTCTGTACCGGTTTCCCCTCCTTCCCTTTCTCTGCCTTGTCTGTTTAGGTTGCAACTCTTTGAGATAGTTATGTGACTGGGAATCCTAACATCTCCACACCAGATTTAAACACACTTCTACTTCTTGAGACACAGGAATGTATTCACTTATGAGCTAAAATTTGAAGATTTTACAAATCTGGCTTTGATTTAATCTCCATTTAATGTGACATGAGTTAGTGACCCTTTAATTACTGCTCTGCTGGTTTTTGTTTTTTATGCCCTGGTAGCTGCAAAGATACACGTGTTTAACAAGATCTTTCTTTGCCATACTATTATTTTCAAAGTGGATTTCTTACTGTTTGCAATAAGCATGTCTTTTATAAAATCCAAGTTAAATGTGGGATTGTTCTATTATATTATTTGATTTGTAGAAAATGAGGGATAAGAACTTGCTAAGCTCCTGAAAAGTGGACATTTGGTTTGGACAAAGTAGAAGGGTTAGAAATCATAAGTCTTCAAAATATCAATGCAAAACAGGACTCAAGACACTAATCTCTAATACAGAAACATTTTAGACAAGGATAATTTATTTCAAGCCTACAGTGGAGTGATGAATCTGTTAAAAATAATAATGATTATGTGGGTCAGATCCTTAGAAAGAGAAAAATGATTCCTTTGCAAATCTGGAATGGAGCTGAGCAACTTCAACACATGGGGCCTTTCTTATTCCAAATTGTGATTAAGCCTTTAACTCCAGTTAGGTGTGTGGGTTTGGTGAGGACAGTCAGCAGCAGCAGTTTCATGGGTGATGACACAATCACCTGTCATGGTAAGATAACGTACAGATCTGTGGCCCATGATTCAAATGATGATTCCTGCTGCATTTAATAGCTTGCAGAGATCAAATGAGACAGGAGAATGGGCTCCTAATGAACAGCAATATGCTTAGCAGTTATATAGTGCCTTCCACTAAGGGATCTTAATGCACTTTACAATCATTAATAAATTAGTCTTCGCAGCATCCTTGTGAGATAGGTATTATCCTCATCTTACAGAGGAAGAGACTAAAACCCTCATTTTACAGATGAGGCACAGTGAAATTAAATGACTTTACCAAGGTCATACTGGAAGTCTGTGGCAGAGCCAGGCATAAAACTCAGTCCTATGCCTTAACCATAGGCGTAGTTTGACTTCTATATTAGGGGGAGCAGCTCCAGTCACACCAATGGGGCCGCACATGGGTGGGGGGCAAATTCTGTGCCTGCCCAAGGCTTGCTGTTTGAGGGAGGAATGCCCCCTCCACTCCCCCCAAACTATGCCAATGGCCTTAACCACAAGGCCATCCTTCAATTCACATTACCATCACAATAATGCCGATGGATGTTTTCAAGTGCAAAGGCTGCCTGATGGGTAATTTCAGAAGAACTTGTAAGAAGAGGGTGCAACAAAATGTTCTAGTCATCAACTTGAGATCATCAGTTATGGATTTAGGGTTGTAACTAATATTATACAAAACGTTCACAGTAAAGCTTGTCTGATTTTGTGTTTAGTGGAAACATGGTCCATGCCAGCTGAAAGGTTTGCTAAGGATTGTGAACTTTTCCAGTGAATTTGAGCTCATATTCCAGCAAGCCTGGGCTGCTGTAGTTTTGCATTGAAATTGCATGAATTTCCCTGTGATGTAACATAAAAGCATTTGGAGTGTGGCAGGTTCGACTGAAGTCTTTGAACTCAACTGTGACTCTCACCTGCATGAGGAGAAAGTCAGCAGCATCCAGTCATAGAATGTAAAACCCTCCCAGGCCTGGCTAATTGGGGTATCTGGGTGTTCAAATACGGATGGGTGGGGAAGGGGAAAATTAACTGAAAAAATTCTGGAAGTTGTGTCACATCATAAAATGACATGCTAAATTCCAGCAAGGAATTCTATTTATTTTTAACTACTGCTTCATTTTTCTCTATCTATGGTGATTATATGTTCCCATTACCATAGTATCTCAGTACCTGTAATGAATTTATCCTCATAACACTCCTGTGAGTGAGGCAGTGCTATTATCCCCATTTTACAGATGGCGAACTGAGGCACAGAAAAGCTAACCTGCCCAAAGTCACACAGGAAGTCTGTGGTAGAATATGGCATTGAACCTGTGTCTCCAAAATCTGAAGCCAGGGCCAAACCAGTGGCCCATTCATTGTCCTAGTTCCATTCTCTGACAGAAAAAAAGTCATAAGTATGGGAGGGAGAGGGAGGAAGGGACATTGTGCTACTACAGAAGTAGTCAGGGAATAGGGAACAAGGTTGAAGGCTAGCACTGAACCAAGGGAGCCTCTTCAGAACCAGGGTCCCATACCTAATGGAACCAGGAGAACTTATCAATACTTAGATGGATGTAAAACAAATTCAGATGGACCTAGAACAAATTAAAAGAACAAAAGTAAAAATGCACTCCACAGGAGGTGGAGAGAGAAGTACCCTTGCACTGCGAGAGTAAACGGAGAGTTACAAGCACCATTTTGGTGGGAATATTAAGTAGCTTAAAGAGTTATAAGACATTGGACAACACTGCTGTATTTCCGGAGACCTGAACTATGCAAAAATGAGGGGGTTAGTTAAACAGAAATTAAAAGGTACAGTGACTAGAGTGAAATCCCTGCAAGCTGCATGGACACTTTTCAAAGACACCATAATAAAGGCCCAACTTAAATTTATACCCCAAATTAAAAAACACAGTAAAAGAACTAAAAAAGAGCCACTATGGCTTAACAACCATGTACAAGAAGCAGTGAGAGATAAAAAGGCATCTTTTAAAAAGTGGTAATTCTACCTAGTGAGGTAAATAGAAAGGAGCATAAACCTTGCCAAATTAAGTGTAAAATTGTAATAAGAAATGCCAAAAAGGAGTTTGAGGAACAGCTAGCCCAAAACTCAAAAGGTAATAACAAAATGTTTTTTAAGTACATCAGAAGCAGGAAGCCTGTTAAACAACCAGTGGGGCCCTTGGATGATCGAGATACAAAAGGAGCGCTTAAAGACGATAAAGTCATGGCGGAGAAACTAAATGAATTCTTTGCTTCAGTCTTCATGGCTGAGGACGTTAGGGAGATTCCCAAACCTGAGCCGTCCTTTGTAGGTGACAAATCTGAGGAATTGTCACATATTGAAGTGTTACTTGAGGAGCTTTTGGAATTAATTAATAAACTTAACAGTAACAAGTTACCGATACCAGATGGCATTTATCCAAGAGTGCTGAAAGAACTCAAATGTGAAATTGCGGAACTATTAACTATGGTTTGTAACCTGTCCTTTAAATCAGCTTCTGTACTCAATGACTGGTACATAGCTAATATAATGCCAATATTTAAAAAGGGCTCTAGAGGTGATCCCGGCAATTACAGACCGGTAAGTCTAACGTCGGTACCGGGCAAATTAGTTGAAACAATAGTAAAGAATAAAATTGTCAGACACATAGAAGAACATAACTTGTTGGGCAAAAGTCAACATGGTTTCTGAAAAGGGAAATCATGTCTTACTAATCTATTAGAGTTCTTTGAAGGGGTCAAACAAACATGTGGACAGGGGAATCCAGTGGACGTAGTGTACTTAGACTTCCAGAAAGCCTCTGACAAGGTCCCTCACCAAAGGCTCTTACGTAAATTAAGTTGTCATGGGATAAGAGGGAAGATCCTTTCATGGATTGAGAACTGGCTAAAAGACAGGGAACAAAGGGTAGGAATAAATAGTAAATTCTCAGAATGGAGAGGGGTAACTAGTGGTGTTACCCAAAGATCAGTCCTAGGACCAATCCTATTCAACTTATTCATAAATGATCTGGAGAAAGGGGTAAACAGTGAGGTGGCAAAGTTTGCAGATGATACTAAACTGCTCAAGATAGTTAAGATCAAAGCAGACTGTGAAGAACTACAAAAAGATCTCACAAAACTAAGTGATTGGGCAACAAAATGGCAAATGAAATTTAATGTGGATAAATGTAAAGTAATGCACATTGAAAAAAATAACCCCAACTATACATACAATATGATGGGGGCTAATTTAGCTACAACTAATCAGGAAAGATCTTGGAGTCATCGTGGATAGTTCTCTGAAGACGTCCACACAGTGTGCAGCATCAGTCAAAAAAGCAAACAGGATGTTAGGAATCATTCAAAAAGGGATAGAGAATAAGATGGAGAATATCTTATTGCCCTTATATAAATCCATGGTATGCCCACATCCTGAATACTGCGTACAGATGTGGTCTCCTCATCTCAAAAAAGATATACTGGCATTAGAAAAGGTTCAGCGAAGGGCCACTAAAATGATTAGGGGTTTGGAACGGGTCCCATATGAGGAGAGATTAAAGAGCCTAGGACTTTTCAGCTTGGAAAAGAGGAGACCAAGTGGGGATATGGTAGAGGTATATAAAATCATGAGAGGTGAGGAGAAAGTGAATAAGAAAAAGTTATTTACTTGTTCCCATAATATAAGAACTAGGGGCCACCAAATGAAATTAATGGGCAGCAGGTTTAAAACAAATAAAAGGAAGTTCTTCTTCACACAGCGCACAGTCAACTTGTGGAACTCTTTGCCTGAGGAGGTTGTGAAGGCTAGGACTATAATAGGGTTTAAAAAAGAACTAAATAAATTCATGGAGGTTAAGTCCATTAATGGCTATTAGCCACGATGGGTAAGGAATGGTGTCCCTAGCCTCTGTTTGTCAGAGGGTGGAGATAGATGGCAGGAGAGAGATCACTTGATCATTACCTGTTAGGTTTGCTCCCTCTGGGGCACCTGGCATTGGCCACTGTTGGCAGACAGGATACTGGGCTGGATGGACCTTTAGTCTGACCCAGTTCTTGTGTTCTTACCAGATCTAGAATTTTAGCTGGGGTGGGGAGTAGCAAGGAACACAGAAATGATGAAGAACCTGACAGGGGAAAATTAAAAATCAATACAACTCAAGGGCAGAGGTCTGCGAAAGGTGGGACAGAGCAAGATGCAAATGGAAGGAAAGTTTTGAAGAAGTCATATTAACTAGAGTCAAATAAAAGCTTTTGCTCGAAGAAAAGGAAACTGGAAACAATGAGGATTGAGTCACTACTTTTTTAGACCACACTGTACACTTTCATAGAATACTATATCCCTGCTTTAGAATTATATGGGATAGTTTATATGATTCTCCATTAAATGCCCTATATTTGTGGAGTAACTTCTATGCTGCCCTATTAAATTTCTGTGAAACCTTATTAATTTTACCCCTCTTCAATTTTATAGGATTTTTCCAGAAGGTAAAGTTTAAATATATGGGCTGAGATTTTCAAAAGCCACCTAAATATTTTTGAATGCCCAGTTCCCCCACAAAATTAAATCTACCAGAGAGAGACAAGTAGAACATAAGTTGCAATGCATCATTCCACTCTCTGCAAACTCAGTGTTTGAAGCTCCATAGGCTAGCTAGACTGGAAGGGAGTTAATTCAGTGGGAGCTCTACACAACCTCATCTCCCAGCCAACCAGCAGGGAAATGTCTACAAGAATTAAAGATGATCCTATTCCTACGGGTACGTCTACACTTACCTCCGGGTCCGGCGGCAGGCAATCGATGTTCTGGGATTGATTTATCGCGTCTGGTCTAGACGCGATAAATCGATCCCGGAAGTGCTCGCCGTCGACGCCGGTACTCCATCTCGGCGAGAGGAGTACATGGCATCGACGGGGGAGCCTCCCTGCCACGTCTGGACCCGCGGTAAGTTCGGACTAAGGTACTTCGAATTCAGCTACGTTATTAACGTAGCTGAATTTGCGTACCTTAGTCCGAAGTGGGGGGTTAGTGTGGACCAGGCCTAAGGCTCTTGGCCCCAACCCTCAGATGAAATCTTGGCCCTATTGAAATCAATGGGAGTTTTGCATTGATTTGAATGGAGCTAGGATTTCACCCCTTGACTTAAGACTTTACATTATTGCAAGAACTCTTCTGGAGAGCTTGCACTTTCCCCCTCTTTATATCCACAGTTAGCCAATGCTGTTAGACTTCAACTTTCATGAGAAGTAAAATTCAACCATAAAAGTAAAAGACAAGGAATTGAAAAGAAAACTGGCTTTATTAGCAAAAGGAAAACTGTGGCCAAAAGGACAACTGATTCTGAACCTTACAATGTCCACCAATCAATCAACCAATAAAATCTTTAAACTTGTCTGCCTGCAAATAACCTTGAGACACATGGGTCAAAACTGATCAGAGTTTCTTTCAAAAAGCATATTATTTCATTTCTCTTTACGCTTGCAAGAAGGTTCACATGCCATCTTAAATTTCTACATATTATGCAATCTTAAATCAAAGTGACTTTTGTGACAGTGCAATAAAATTATATGGCAAGACTGTCAGGATTGTGATAACATTAATATATAAGTCTGTTCCAGGTTGTTCAGTTAAAATACTTCAAGAAATGTCAAGTAATCATACATACTGAAGACAAATGTGGGAATAAATATTAGATGTGAACAAAACAGACAGCACAAAGTTGTTTTCTTAATATAAGAGGTTCTGTGTCAAGCTTTAAGGACGTAACAAATCGACTGAAAATAAGGAAAGCTACAAAAAATAGTGTATTTTAGAAAAGTCATTTGATTACAATCTAAATTGTGTTTGCTAGTGTTATCAAAGTTTGATTTTGGGGCTCATTAGTAAAAGAAAAATTGACTGAATGTACTACATACATAAAATCAGATAGTACAGCAATTAATATATGTTGTTGATCTTCAATTATGGAAAATTTCAGTCTCATTATCCATAAAGCTTTTTAATGTGACAGTGTGAACAGACATTTACAGAACACTTTTTACTAAGCACTGGCACATCCTTTCAATATAGTTCTTAACACTCCCAAATCTGTGGCAGAGATCCTTAAAAAGCTGAGACTCAGACATAACATAATAGTGGAGGAAAAAGGATGAAATAATGTTTGATGTAGATTTGTATCATGTCTAAACTTTGTATGACCTCTAAATTTTCAAGTTAATTTTACATTAAATACACAACAATAACAATCCACTGTATACTATGAAAGTAACTTTGGGTCTAAAAGTGACCTACGTCATCATAAAGGTACAGTTGAGAGCTTGCTCTCACTGGCAGGTAACTTGGCTAGTAAAAGAAAACAGCATCTACAGTTTATTGGTTGGTTTATTGGCATTAGCACAGTAAATCTTAGTTATTTAATTTTTTAAAATTAATAAATTGAGAACAATTAAACCAGCAACAATCTTGGGAGTGCTTCATGGCACATTCAATCAAGATTGTTTGAATATGTTCACGGAATTCTGTAGGCAATCCTAGGAAGATGCATCAGCCACTCTAAAGGAAAATGTAGTACTATTTTTAAGGAAAATATACTTTCTTGCCTATGTCACAAATTCTATCAGCTATATAAAGTAATTAAAACAAAACACTACTAGAAATTGAAAAAATCAGAATTAATCTATGACTGAATAGAAAGGGTTCTTGCTTAGTTGTTCATAAACTTTCCATTGGTTACCTGGTCTATTGACCTAAATATTTAAAAACTGTCAAATAAAACAGTGGAAATGTAAATAATAAGGGAAAGAAGTTACTACCATACTCACATTTGGTTTCAAGCTGCTGCTTCTTATGACTTGTGTAGCAAAATAAAGGGAGAAAATAATTAGATTAGCTTTCACAGAAATAAGCAGTCATTAAATCCAAAATAAACAGAATAGCGTGCCAGAGCTATTTGAGGGTCCCATCAGATTTTGGCTCTGCAGAAGAAGGCTGAGGGTCAGTTTGTTTCCCTTAGACCTCATGACATGCAAATAGCTGGTTCCCTTGTCACCGAACCAAAATCATTCTTTGTCGTATTGTGTTTACAAACGATAGACAAAAACATACCACATAGGAGGTCCTTAAAGGAGCGTTTGAGAGACAGAGCTTCAAAGATCTAGCCAGAAAGAATTAGGAGCTTTAGTAAAAATCAGTATATGGAGGAGCGAAGGGGAAAGAGACTGAACATGTTCATACTCAGATTTTTTGTGCCCATATTCTTTGAAAAGTGCATCCACGACATTTGATAAAAATCAGAACTAACATTAAAAACCCTGATTACACATTCTTTAGGGTGTTCTGCATGGGGTCTGTGGGTAGGGGTAGAAGGGAGAGGTTAAAATTCTACCCTCTTCCAATTTAGGGAAAGGCTTTGGGACTCCATACAACACCACTGCTTGCCCCTAGTCCAGTTTATAGACTGGAATGGTTGCTGCTGTCCCTCTAGGCAGGGATTCCTGGCGACTAGATACACATCAGTGGAAAGTGAATGGCTTCTCTCTGGACCTCTCCCAAAAGCTCATCTCAGTGCTGGCCTCATTAGAATTGGAGCAGAGGTAACCTCTCCAGTTTGGGCTATGGTCACTCTATTCAACACATGGGACTACAGAACGGCTTACTCATTGTACAGGGCCTTCTGCAGGCTTTCAGTGAATTATATCAGTGAAACCATAGGCTGAAATTAAGCATCTTAAAACAAGAATGGCTGGTTGTGGCTTGCGCCACTGCAGACCCAAGGAAATGCTGACTTTCCACCATTATATTCACTGGATTACACCACCAGGAACCAACATGTCAGGGCTGAATCAAGCCTTCCATGTCAAGTAGACAGAAGCCATGTTTGTGTCATTGCGAAAAGAAAGAATTCTGTTACTCTGTTTAGATAAATATTACATTGGCTATTTGTACTAGGCAGTTGGAAGACTTTGGTAACATTTTCCAATTCCAGGCAATACATTTTCTAGATTATCTATGCCTAATTAATTTCAACCAGTTAAACTCTTTATTCATTCTCTTGCTCACTACTGCCAGGATTTTTTATCAGGTCCATTTGCCCTGTGACTGACTGCTTCATTAAATCTGTGAAAACACTTCGTGTCTCATCACCGCTGGTGAAATTAAGTTCTCTCCTATTAGTTATCTGAGTCATTAGCTTTATTTAGCTTGTCCTCTTGTGCTGATGCAGTCCATTTTAGATCAGCTTGGAGTACTGTAAAACAATGGTCAGGCACAACAGGGTGAAGTCATGAATAGTTAGGGCCCACTGGGAGAGCTCCAGTGTTCTAACCCCCTCTACATGCTTTTGGGGTTCAGCAGACTCCCCCTAGTCTGGCCACATGATCTCAGTGGGCAGTTCTGATGGGAGCAATGGTAGGGGCTCCCGGGTTAGGCCGGAGGAGAAGCACAATGGAGACACGAATGTGGGATCACAGAACATGCTGGGTGTCTGCAGGTATGGGATGGGAGGGCACCCAATGCCTGGGCTCCTCCAGCTGCTCACCCTTCAGCCACCAATTCTTCAACTGGTGGCTTTACAGATGAAGGTGTCACAAATATTCATATAGATGCCAACTTGTTCCTCGATAATCTCGGTGTTGGGGGCTGGATGAACTCCTAGGCATCCCGTATGGGGATGGAGTGGAGGTAGCCAATCTCATGCTGCCCTCTCCTTGTGGCAAGTGCTCAGTAAAGGAACTGGCTGATTTAGCCTCCAGATCCCAAAAGGTAAAACGGTGGGCATCCCACGGGCATCTCCTTACAAGATGTGTCTAAAATCCTGGGGTCAAATTCGACTCAGGGGCTGGGACACTATGCTGGGGGGAGTGCCCCACTATTGTGGTGCTGGTGGGGGTTAAGGTCCCCTCTCGCCTCAACTCACAAAAGGGGGATGGATGCTAGTGGGAGGATGGAGGTGCCCAGAAAACTGCAGATTGGCTCCCCTGTGGTGCAAACACCCCAATAATTAGCAAAGGACCCCTGGGGTGTGAGTGACTGCACTATGCTGTCCCCTGACAGGAAGCTTGGATGTAATTTGACTCAAAGTTGTGGCCTGGTTAAAGCCCATACCTCGTGGACTTGCTTTCTTCTGTGTGGTGAGCACATCAAATTACACAGCAGTATGTTCTTTTCAGGGAAGGTATGAAATATATGCTCACTTTCCCCTGCATGTTACCTTCTCCAAACTTCAAATGCAAGTGTTCTTCCCTGATTCTCGGAAGGAACTTGCAGAATAGATACTATGTCTGTATTATCTGCCAAATTTGCCTTAAGCATTTAAAGCAAAGTGAAAACCTTCACTAATAAGGAGTATGAAGTGGGGTTAATTAGAAGATAATATGGAGATTAAAAGTCAGCTGTCCTTTCCTCAGAACCCAAAATGAGCTATTGCCACACAGCCCTTCATAGCAACCTATTTCACGGGTGTAACAAGACCAACCTGATTTGACCTAAACTTCTACTTCTACGCTCACTAATATCAGCTTGGTATTTGTCATTAACATGACCCTCTTGAAGAGCTCTCTTTCCTCTTTCATTTTTCTCAGGTTAGTTCACTCAAATTTCTCTTTTTAACTAAGGTTTAAATCCCTGACAGTTCATAAAAATAATTTAAAAACCCATTTCACTTCTACATTGATCTTTGGCCTTTTTGATGACCATCACTTTTATGTTTCAGTTACAACCATCCTTTCCATGACAGGAGTAAACTTCCTTCAAAAATGACAGGTTTGAGAGTAGCAGCCACGTTAGTCTATATCCGCAAAAAGAACAGGAGTACTTGTGGCACCTTAGACACTAGCAAATTTATTAGAGCATAAGCTTTCGTGGGCTACTGCCCACTTCTTCGCTATATGCATCCGAAGAAGTGGGCAGTAGCCCACGAAAGCTTATGCTCTAATAAATTTGTTAGTCTCTAAGGTGCCACAAGTACTCCTGTTCCTTCAAAAAGGCTACTGCTCTCACAGACCCTTACTGTAAAGAAAATGTTAAGGTCAAAAACATGAAGCCATTTAAAACATTAACTAAAAGGTATACAGAAAGCTGTAACAGAAGTTCTAAATACCTATCAGAAACTCAGGACAACCTTTGTTAGATTACACCACCAATCTTAGACTGCACTCGTGCAAGTCATTTAAATTGTGAGTACACAACATATTACAATAGTTTTCAAATGCCACCACTTCTCAAAGGCTAACCT
This sequence comes from Chrysemys picta bellii, assembly GCF_011386835.1. NCBI lineage: Eukaryota > Metazoa > Chordata > Testudines > Emydidae > Chrysemys > Chrysemys picta. The sequence goes on along the minus strand of NC_088793.1, from coordinate 74,765,986 downwards.
CAAGCGTTTCCCTGAGTAATCACACACTTTCTTTTTTTAAAGTCACTTTGGAAGAGACTATATACAAGAAATTTTATGGAACATGTATTGTTAATGAGTGGAATGAGGGGACAAGTTGGCCATAGCAATGCTGCTTCCCAGCCCTTTTCTACAGAGTAATTTAAATGAAGCTACAATGTAAATTTATCTGAAAAAGAAATAGGCAGCCTTTTTTTGTGAACCGAACATCTGATCATTAGGATAAGAATCCTAAGAATAATAGGAATCCTTTCCTTTTTCCCAACCCTAAGTCCATTATATATAGGGAAAAAAATCATTAGCAAAGTGTTTGAGGAAACCATATTCCATCTCTCTCTCTCTCTCTCTCATAATTAAGACACCTTTAACTGGGAATGCACTTGATAGACAGACAGCCAATACTTATTTTTTCTGGCATGGGAATACTGGTGAAGGTTTCTCATACTGAAATTAATCACTGAAAATTCCAGGAAGAGACCTCTACTAGAATGTTAGTATTTCTTTCCTATCCTTTTTAAATAATGTTTTATTACTCTCATCATGTGGCCTATAATTTAAAAAATCTGTTGCATTATGTAGGAGACTTATAACAAGTTCATTATTATTATGTCTTACAACAGTATTAAGCAAAAGAGAAGCACTCAAAATTGCAAGTATAACAAATCAAATGGAGCACATTAACAACTGCAGTTTAAGCAACAAGTGCAAATCCAATCAATATATCAGCGGTTAAGTCAACAGCAGAAACTATTTTATCCACTTAACCATTAACTTTATTAAAATAATTATATTTGCATAAAGATATCAGATTGTACAGTATTATTTACAAAATCATCAATGCCATTTAAAAGTGTGTACATTTAATATAGGAAAATTAGAACTATTTTGATTCAATAACAAGAGACTAAGTACGTTTATTGTATGCAAACCATGTTTTTTTTAACAAAGTTAAAGCAGTCAGAATATTTTCCTCTTTTGTTTTTCTCTGGCCCTTCTTTTCAGGTGACATGGTTGTATAGGGGCTTCCAGCTAGGCTGATGGACACAACTGCCTCTGCCTCTAAGTCTGGAGGGCAGAGAGTGGAGCTGCTCTTTTGTACAGGATCACTGCTGTTTTGTAAAGATATTATTGAATTTAGTACAGTAATTTAGTGATTTTATATAAGTGATTCTGTTTTTTAAACTCCATTCTAAAAACAAGCCTAAATGCAGTAAGACAAAAGTTCAAATCTCATCCCCTTTTTTTTGTTGCAATCACAGTTTTGGGGACATTTTTGGTTGACGTCTACTCAGTGTACACCACTGCACATGACCTGCAGGAATTTAACAGACAATGCCACTTGGTAACATCCCTACAGTAGGTTTTTCTCAGTGCCAAAAGAGTTTTGGCAAGAGTGAGAGAATACTTAGAACAACTATTATTTTCACTGGACAGCAATGTCTATTACCTTACTATTCAGACTTGATTTTATGCAAGCAACTAGGTAACATTACAAGTACATATAATCATTGCATACTTCAGTGATAACAAGCTGAAACTGATATGATAAATTAAAATTGCACGGGATCCAAAACAAATAAAAAAAATATACAACTGACATACAAAATTTATGTAATTAACTAATATTGGAAGGATTCTAGTTGGTATACTTTACACATATTTTCTCTAAGACATATAATACACCCCATGTACAAATGAGGATGTAAATTACAATGGGCATGACAAAAATATTGCTAAATAATATCAAATACCTCTGGGAATAGGTTAACACTAGAAAAAACACTGATATCCAAAATGGTTAACATTTTCAGAATTTCTTTTAAGAAACATACTGTAAAGTGAACAAAATTCTGAACCAAACTCTCTCAAATAAAAATGGCATATATAATGGATGTTTGCCCCTTAAGAAACCTCTCTAGGAATCGTATCTGAAACTGTGTTGTAATAAGAGTGCCCGTCAGTTAAATGAACAAGCTAACTTGTATGCTAATTACAGAAGTCCCCCACCTCACCCCCTCAAAAAAAACAAAACAAAAACCCAATATAGGTCACTTGCAGTTTTATGACAAATCATTAGTTAAGGGACATGAAATGAAAAATAATAGTGTGTGCAAAATTCACTGGAATTCATTGAAAAAAATTCTAGAAATCCATCCTTAATTCAGCACCATAACCTCTTTGGTTAATAACCTTATTTGAACTGATCAGATATTTTTACTATTTTGTGCAGGTGTGCCTGACCACTTTATTATTAATCTCTGCACTGCTTAATATGCACTCCTGAAAAAGTTCCAATTCATGAGATCAAAAAAAGTAAAGATGACCTCTTATTCCACGCTATTACATACCTATAACCTTAATTTTAAAATGTAGCTGTGGAATCCAGAGAAACGTTTACATTTTGATAATTACTAAACAGGTAAAAAAAAAGGGGCACAGGGGAAATTCACATCTGAAAAGCAAATTATAAACTTATGGATATATGTATAAGAATTCTTAACCATTTGAAAGAGTAAATATTTCCTGAAATACTACATAAAAGGCTCCATCTTAGAATTTTAATTACATAGCCAATTTACGTGTTGCTATTAATGTCTTATGTAACAATGCATGCATATAAAATATATATATATATTTTAAAAGAATGTAAATCAAAATTCAGATCCACCACTGCCTGTTATCCCTCAGGCTTCAATTCTATACGCAAAATTTCAGAAGCCAAGACTATCTCAACCATTCTTCACTACCCCAACACAGTGAACTTCTTTCTCCTTTCAGAAAAAAATATTCTGACTGTTCGCTGGATTTAAAATTTAATTAGACCTTCACTCCTCTGTTACAGAAGATTTTCTGGGTCTCAGAACAAGATCTTTGAGAGAGGCGGTGATTTCTTGGAGTTCTTTTCGAATAGTGTCTGGACATTCTTTCTCCCCTAGGTTATCATCCACTGTGTCATCATCCCCTTGTCCAATCTTATAATTCTGACTGATCAACTGTTTCACCACTAATCCCTGATATTTGACCAGAAGAGAATGTTGATCCTGAGGCGGAGGGAAAAATTAAAGAAATGGGTTAAGGTTATTTAAAGGAGCACAGCTGACTTTGTGAGATTAAAGTCAGCAAATATTTTTCCATCAAGACATTTTACAATCTAAATTGCTACATGAATATTTTAAGGCATATCAAAAATAAAATGTCTGTAGTAATGAACAGGCATCTACACTACAGAAACAGCATGCTTAGCCACTGGAGGAGGGAGTGCTATGCCCTGATTAACAGCAGTTTGAAGCACATTTTTGGGTGCACCTTGGATTTTCTTTAAAATTGAATTGAAATAAATCAGGATTTATTCTCACTTCACTGGGGAGAGATAATGGTTAGAGAATGAGGACCTGTTCAATGGTCCACCCTTGGAAGGTGAATCCAATAAAGTTGCAGATACCTGTAGACCAGGGGTGGGCAAACTATGGCCCGGGGCCCGCATTCGGCCCTTCAGATGTTTTCATTTGGCCCTCAAGCTCCTGCCGGGGAGCAGGGTCGGGGGCTTGCTCCGTGCGGCTCCCAGAAACAGTGGCACGTCCCCCCTCTAGTTCCTATGTGTAGGGGCTGCTAGGGGCTCCGCATGCTGCCCCCGCCCCAAGTATCTCCCCCGCAGCTCTCACTGGCCCGCCAACGGAGCAAATGGGAGCTGCAGGGGTGGCGCCTGCGGATCAAGCAGCGTGCAGAGCTGCTTGGCTGTGCCTCTCCATAGGGGCCAGAGGGGGGGACATGCTGCTGCTTCTGGGAGGTGCTTGAGGTAAGCACCGCCCAGAGCCTGCACTCAGACACCCTTCTGTGCTCCAACCCTGCCCCAGCCTTGGCCCCCTCCCGCCCTCCGAACCCTTCAGTCCCACCCTCCTGCACCCCAGAGCCTGCACCCCCCGTCAAAGCCCTCACCCCCTTCTGCACCCAACCCGCAGTTTCATGAGCATTCTTGGCCCACCATACAATTTCCATACCCAGATGTGGCCCTTGTGCCAAAAAGTTTGCTCACCCCTGCTGTAGACTCTGGTGAACATTTATGTTGTTGATCCCATGAAACCACTCCATTAACAACTCAGTGAAATGACAACCTTTAAACTACAATCTAGGGTTGGAAATCGAGACAACTCATAGCTCTGAATCATCCTCACAGATCACTGTAATTTACAGATGACATGTGACAGATGAAGCCACATGGAAGTGCTAGAGTGCTAATGCCAACAAACAGGCTGAGACAGATAAAATAGAGAGACGTTTTATATTCTATACCTATAGATATTTTATATCTATATATTTATATGTTTTATATTCTATGCCTATAGATTCTATACCTTGATATTCTATACCTAGAACTATTCAGTGCTGGACAGTCCCGTGTTTTCCTTAAACCAGTCAGACACTACAGGATGCTATTTCATAAGCAGAATACCTCTGGGATCTTAGTAGTTAGGAAAGAAATGATTTGTGGTACGCATCTTCCTGGTGCATGAAGCATGCACTGTGTTGAAAACTGAAACAACAGGATCGATGTCAGGTGTAAAACAAGAGCTGGATCTTCTGTGACTTTCAGTTGTTCAATCAGAGCCTGTCTATGCTGAAACAGAATTTGCCTAAGAAAACAAAAAGTGCATAGAGAAAACATTTTTTTTTATTTTGTTCTTTATCAGGTTGAAATTTATAATACGTATTTAGATTTGATGGATATTAACTTTTTTCCTCCCAACAGACTGATTCTTAATATTAATGGGTGGCATTTTCAAAAGTGCCATCCTGAGCTTTTGAAAATGCCATCCTGAACTTTTAAAATGACATCTCTGTAAAAAATGAAATAAAGCAGCCATCTCCACTATCAGAAAAATTAGCATCAAACTTGGTAAGCTATCTACAAATTAAATATCTGATGTTTGGAAAGATGCCTAAACTTTGTCTAAAAAGAAGACCCCCGAATTTATCTACCCCTCCACCCTTTATCTACCTACATGTTCCACTGCTACCAAGTTAATTATCTAAAATGTGTGCAGAAATAGTGCTATATTTCCCACATTGCACAATTTCTTTAAGGTAATAAATGTAATTTTAAAAAGTTACCTTTCCTTCTTTTTGTCCCCTTTTTTCACCATAATATCACAAGCATCTGCTGAAGAATCAAGGCACAAAAGAAAGTCTTCTAAACTCTATAAAAAAAATTAGACCATAGACACTTAATTTGTGCTAGTGGCTAAAAAAACCTAGTTTACAGCACATCGTTTTTCCCTGTTCAAAATGATGGCATTTAGATCATAGAAATGTAAAATAATAAACAATGTAAGATGGGGGAAAGGATTCTGTTTAAAATAAAACATCACTAAACCTTTAAAAGTTTATATATTTAAATAGTAAAGGATATAAAATTAAGTAACTGAATGCAATCCATTTCTAATGCTAATACATTTTGGAAAAAAGTATATAATGTATCGTCTTCTAGAAGGTATCGCAATATTACCGTATATACTTGTTCATTAGCCCATTCGTTTATAAGCTGACCCCCAAGATAGTTAGGTAAAAATAGCAAAAACTGTATGACCCTTTCATAAGCCGACCCTATGTTTCAGGGGGTGGCAAACTTTGGCTCCTGGCCCGTTAGGGTAAGTCTCTAGCGGGCCTGGACGTTTTGTTTACCTGGAGCGTTCAGAGGCACAGAGCCCCTCAGCTCCCAGTGTCCGCGGTTTGCCGTTCACAGCCAATGGGAGCTGCGGGGCCACTTCCCTGCTGTGAACGCTCCAGGTAAACAAAATGTCCCGACCTGCCAGTGGCTTACTCTCATGGGCCGGGAGCCAAAGTTTGCCAACCCCTGCTACATTTTAAAAGCTGGCATCACAAAAAACACTCAAAATTTTGCTAGAATTATTTTAATGTAATCTAACAAAAAACCTGTTGTTATAATAACTGAACAAATATGTATTCACCTTCAAAATTACAGTCAATATTTAAAATCAGTAAATGGATATTTAAAACAAGTAACTTAGAACAATACGAGGCTTAAAAAAGTCTTAAAATCCTTCAAAGTCTGAATCAGTCTCTGATTCACCAAACAGTTCATTAAACTCAGCTTCAGTCACAGCTGCACCTGCATTGTCATCGTAGATGTCAGCAGTGTCGTCTTCAGTTTCAGATTCCTTCTCATCATCAGCTTCTGTTGTGTCATCATCAAATATGGCATCATCTTCTGACCCGTCAGGTACATTGCTGAAACAGCATTTCCTAAATGATTTTTCTGTCATTTCCGAGGGAATGGACACCCTTGATCCACTGGGTGACCAGATTGATTTCAGGCTTCATAAGATTCCTGCCTTTTGTCAACTTTGCCGTGCCTGAGCACATCCATTCAGACACATTTTGCGTAGCCTGTCTTTAAAGGGTTTGTTCAGGCAGACAACAAGCAGTTGCAGAACTGAAGTTAAGCCTCCAGGTATTACAGTCAAAGTAGTTTTCATATTTTTGGCCACATTTTTCACCTCATCCGTCTTGTGTGTCCTGATCATGTCCCAAACGAGAATAGCAGGTTTCTTGAAAGTGCTCCTGGTCTCTTATTCCACACTTTTTCTAGCCATTCAATAGTCCCACTTTCATCCATCCCTTTTCGTGTAGACGTACGATGACACCAGCAGGAAATTTCATGTTTTTAGGCAAGGTTTTTCTTTTGAAAGTAACAACAGGAGGGAGCTTTGATCCATTTGCCAAACACGATAAAACCACCGTAAAAAGGATTTTTTCATGGCCAGTGGTTTTAATTAAAACGGTTTTTTCACCAATACCGGTTACCGCTCTGTTGCTCGGGAGATCAAATGTCATCAGTGTTTCGTCCATATTTCCTATTTGTGACAGTTCAAATGCATATTCCTTTCGATATTTTATAATAAACTGATGCGACAAACATTGACAGCTTTACTGACTTGTATTTGTCGTCTGTCAACATTTGCAGAACACGCAGACAAATTCCAGTTCTAGTGACAATGTACCCATTTTGTTGACATTCAACAACCCAGTTATTGAGATCTTTCTCCAGCTCAGGAAATGAAGCGCAGCTCGTTGGACATTTTTCTTGCTTCTTGGCATGTCTTTTAGTGTTTTATTTTTTCACCATTCTTTTACTTGCTTCTCATTGATACAGAATTCACGAGCAGTGCGCAATTATTGTTTGCTTCTGCATATTCAACAACTTTAAGTTTGAACGCTACGTGATAAGCAGACCTTTTTCTTTTGATTTCAACCTTGTTCATTTTAAATACTAGTATGAGAATAGATTATTATTATTATTGTAGTTATAGATTTTGTAGGACTTTATATAGGCATGTCACCTGCTTTATCACTGTCAAATTATTATTATTCTTTGTTTATTTCAAAGCAGACCTGTAGATTGGCATGTCTGTGGGGATAACAGGCTATTTCAATTTTATTAGCGATTCCATCGATTCTGCACGTTATATTTTCATATTGGCTCGAGAGTTATGAGGTCCAATGGTAGAAATGCATGAAAAGATCAAATTACACAGTAGCGGACTGACACCAGTGCTATAGTACTATCGTTCATTGTATTTTTCTGATTGGCTTGTAAGGCATAGCATTTTGTGAAATGCATGGGTCAAATGTCATGCAGATCTGCAGCACTGCTCTTTTAGTGTTCCTTTCAAGCCAATCTAGTCCACTAAACAAAGCCTTTGCAACTTTAAAAGGCTGCAGTATTGACATCAATAAATGAGTTGGCAAACTTTGGCTCCCGGGCGTCAGGGTAAGCCGCTGGCGGGTCGGGACGTTTTGTTTACTTGGAGCGTCTGCAGACATGGAGCCCCTCAGCTCCCTGTGGCCGTGGTTTACCGTTCCCAGCCAATGGGAGCTTGGGAAGTGGTGCCACTTCCCACAGCTCCCATTGGATGGGAATGGCGAACCACACCACAGGGAGCTGAGGAGCTCCATGCCTGCAGACACTCCAGGAAAACAAATCGACAATGTATTAGATATTCAAGTCAATAATTCCATAGAGTTTAAAATCATCAAATTTTGGTGTAGACCCATTTATAAGCCGACCCCCGCTCTGATGCGTCACCTTTTTTACCAAAAATATTCGGCTTATGAATGAGTATACACGGTATTTACTTTTCTTAAGAAAAATATGATAAGCGTTTTTTGTACATTAGGCAGTAACTGGTTCTTTCCAGTTTTGTTTTATAGCTGCTATAGTCCACAATTTAATTATTATGATGGCTAAATGCCTACAGAGGTGAGGGCTCAAGAATTTTAGGGGGAGGATACATGAAATATCGCGTGTGCTAAATGAAGTTTAAGAAACTGCATTTTAATCTCTACTGCCAACATCATAAATTGAGATTGCCCCCAAGTCCCTTAAAAATGTTTATGGGATGAAGATTGACTTATTCTTACTGATTTACAAGAATTTGGATTGAGGATATTTGTATGCAGCCTTCACAGCAACAGTAATCACCTATCCGAATCTTTAACTCAGCTGAGTATTAGCATTACATTAGTAGAATGGATAATCTGAACTCTGGAAGTGTTTGGAGAAATTTACCTTGCCATTCAGAGAAGTATGTAGCTTAGTTAAAGGACCTCTGGTCTCTTCGGGTAATTTACCTAAAATCTTTTTCCTGACCTGTTGGGAAAAAAACATAATATTGTTTTACACATAAATTTCAGGCCTATCTTCATGTCAGTACTTTATAACTGAAAAGCTGTTGCAAATAGTTAGGAAAGAACAGTAATACTGTGATTATTAAAATGAAACTGCCTTAAAGAGGAATAAAAGTGGTATCTACATACCTCACTTGTAATGGCAGTACAATCTTCTAATGCTATCATTAAATCGGTAGCAAGAAAGTTGAAAATAAGATTTGTGATGTCTGTACAAACTGTCTTCAGCATGTGTTTGGCAAGATTAGTTTGTGTCTCATCTGTAAGATATAATTTCTGTAAGTAAAAGCAGAGTAAGAAAGTAACTTATTATGTTGTCTAATCCACCCACATGACAGTTCAGATTTCCCTACAGCGGTGGCTCCCATGCGGTGGGCTAAGGACTACTGGTGGTTCACAGAAAGGTAGCTGGACAGGTAGTGCAAGCTCTTCTTGTTTCCAGCTGCTTCTATAGGGGTCCAAAGTTCCTCACTGCAAGCAAGAGCCTGGAGGCCTGAAAATGCAACTGGAACGGAGGAGTCAGAGCAGCTGATACTACTAGGGGATGCAGCTACATAAGGAGGAGAAGAAACTGGTGCCTAAGGACAGCTCCTGAACCACAAATAAGACTGGAGCTGCCAGCCACCGCAAGAGAGAGAAATATCCTGGAGAGCAGGAGAAAAGGGACTAAAGCAGCAGGGTTCCAGGAACTAGGCAAAGAGGCAGCACCTTCAGGGAACTAAACAGACAGTGCAGGAAGGAGGTGCACAGAAACACATGCAGGATGAAGAGGAACAGATTCTAGGGGTAAATGTAATGAAAGGCAAAAAGAGACCGTATGATTAATATATGTCAAAAAGGCAGACAACTTACTGCTTTAGAGACAGTTAGAAATATTTCATTTTTCCTCTAATGCTACTTTTCACATGTAAGCAAGAACTGTAGTTGCCACAGTGATGCTATGCAAGTGTGAATGGCAGGGGAGACAGTCTAAATTAAGATGTTGTCCATAATGTGAAGAAATTTGAGAAGCCTTGACTACAGTATATTGCCCAGTGATTTGTCCATCCATGTTTTAAGTGATTCAAGTGATGAGGGTTCTACTACTTCAGTTAGGAGACTACTCCACAATCAAACAAATGTCATCAGGATACTTTTCCTCATATTCAGCATAATTTCCCTGTTCTTAGTTTCATCCTAAACTTCCCACAGATACATTTTACACCCTTACTGTACCACTGTAATTCCTCCCCCTCCTTGGAATTTACATCATTTAAATAAAACTAGGGCTTTAGCTAAAACAGATTCTACTCAATGACAGCATAGTTTGCATCCTTAATATTTTGTCGCTCTTTTCTTAATATATTCAAATGTCATCACCTTTCTAGTACTGAGGTGTTCATATTTTTTTTTAAGGAAATATTTATTGTACCTGTAAAATGCTTTGTTCCCTTTTCAAATAATCGGATATTATTGTACAAGTTTGAAACTTCTTCCTGCAAATCCTTGATGGTCCGCCTCCTGCTAGCTCCAGATGAAGAAGAGGTTGAAGACACGAATACTGAACGTACCACTTCCTGGTAGCTCTTTGTTAGGGACCTCAGAACAGGAAAAAAAAAAAAGGAAGATCTTAAAATTATTTAAAAAAAAAGTAGGGTTTATCCAAATACATTCACTATTAATGACAAGGTTGTTACACTCCTGTTCCAGATGTACATTCCAGAATGCGATAAAAGTGTATCTAAAAATAATAGTGCATAAGTGATGATAGATTATTAAAATGTACGCATATCATGTATTTCTGGTACTTTTGGCAGCACAATTTGTTATGATATAGTTAAGTCCTTGTCAATGTTTTCAATTTCACAGGCCTGTAAAACTTGTCCCTAAATCCAAACAAGAGGGGGGGAAAAAGCGTATAAGATGTCCAGTGAGGATGCTATTTATATACTGTTCCAAATGGTCACTGAACTGATGTCAGATCAGACAGTTAAGATGCACTTAAAATGGTGTGGGTTTTTCTAAGGTCACTCTCACAGTACAGAATATGCTGGCTGGCAGATGACGTAATACAAACTGCCAGCCATACAGAAGCAGCATTTCCTAGACTGTCGTATCAACACAGATTTCTGATATGCCAGGAGGTTTGCAATATTAGACTGAGCCACATCAAGTAGCAAGAACTACAATTCTGACTTCTCTCTCTCTCAATCTCAGAAAAAAAAAAGTACTATTCTTCTAGTCAAAGCAAGCAGGAGGAGATTTATTTAGAATGAAGCATTAAACACCCAATTTTACCAAGATGAATTAGTGCACTTACCGTATTAAATGTTCGGCAAGTTCTGTAATAAGCTCTTCAGGGCAGTCCTCTATATGGCTCCTTAAAACATCTTGAATCTCTTCCCGTGACATGAAAGGAATCTCCAGATGCTTATTCCTACCTGTAATGACCACGAGCAACATTTGAATGGCAGAACATTGAGATGATTTTAGTTAAAGCTACCCATGTGGCACAGGACATTGCAATGTCAGGTAGCTCTAACCCCTAACATGAAATGGATTAGCAGTGAATGTTAAGCCACCGATGCAGTTACAGCTCTCTCACAAATAAAAAGTCTGATATTTCTGTTCAGATGACTTGAAAACTTCTACTGTATATTTCACAAATTATCCACAAAAGGTAAAAATGTCAGTTTTAGATTTTTCTCACATTTGTTACTTGGTGCCGAGATTTTTTTTTTTTTTTTAATAGCATTCAAAAGCAAGACATAAAAAGACAGAGCACCCTTTATGCCAGGTTATCACCTACATTTCAAAACACATTGAATGAGTACAAGAAGCACTAGGGAGGGAACGGGTTTATAACAATACAATCACATGGATACTCAGCTTATGCTTAAACATATTTTGGTGGTTTTGTATTTTTCTTTTTTTTTTTTTAAACGTAGCATGACATTTATTGTGGACACTGCAGAAGAAATGAGTTTTCAGGGGATTAAAAGGAGTGCAAGATAATGACATGGAGAAGCAGAGTAGGAAAGGGATTATGCTGCACCTTACACATGAAAAGAGATGCAGACCTGCTTGAAGAAGAAACAGATAAATGAGGCATCAAGAATGGCAATACTGACAGAATAGTGGGATAGAGGTGATGAAACAATAAAAGACACGGTTGAATGAACAGGAAGCGGTGGAGCTATTTATTTAAGAACTTGGAAGTGAGGAAATGGTTAAATTTGAATTTATATTGTTAATCAAGCTAGTTGAGCATCAGAAAAAGAGCTCAGTAGATAAAGTTTTGCCAAACAGCACTCACCAAATGCTATTAAACTCAGCACATGACAACATATTAATATTTGCAATGATTGATTTTAAACTAAACTATGGAGGCTTATACCTAAAAAAACCCACCTTGCTAATATTTCACCTAGTAGATGAGCAGTCTGAAGAATTATCGCACTATGGCAGGAGTAGCCAAACTTACTGGCCCTCCGAGCCGCATACGACAATCTTCAGAGATTCGAGAGCTGGAGCACACCTGCCAGGAATTGGGGCTTGGGGCTTCCACCCCACTCCTGCTGAAGCCCCGAGCCCTGGCAGGTGTGGCCTGCAGGGCTGAAGCCCCGAGACCCTCCTTCCCTGCTGGACAGAAGTTCCTAAATCACCACCCCACTGTAAGGCAGAGGTCCCGAGCCCGCTGCCCCCTCTCACCCAGTCTGGTAGGTGGAGGGGGGGGGGCGCGCACGGAGGCAGCTTGCGAGCCACACTTTAATGGCAAAAGAGCCACAGTTTGGCCACCTCTTCACTATGGCCTGGTCTACATTTAAAAATGATCTAGCTATGTCACTCAGGGCTATGAAAACATCACACCCTGAGGTCCGTATTTAGGTCGATCTAACCCCCTGTGTAGACGCAGCTAAGTTGAGGGAAAAATTCTTCCATTAAACCTATTGTCTCTTGGAGAGGTGGATTAACTATATTGATAGAACAGGGAAGTGGCAGCCAGCACATCCCTCGGCCTGTGCTGCTTCCCACAGCCCCCATTGGCCGGGAGCAGCGAACTGCGGCCAATGGGAGCCACGATTGCCCGAACCTGCGGACGTGGCAGGTAAACATACCGGCCCAGCCCGCCAGGGTGCTTACCCCGGCGGGCCGCAGGCCAAAGGTTGCCGATCCCTGTGATAGAAAAACCCCTTTTGCTGATGAAGAGGTGTCTACAGTATGGTGCTGTAGCGGCTCAGATACAGAAGCATTCTAGCAGCTATAGTATAAACATACCCTATATGAACTACTCAAATCTATTGAAAGAGCTTTTAGTTACTGTTAGGGATTCAAGAGACTTATACAACCGGAATTAGCAGGCTTAACCATAAAACTTCTGAGAGACTGTTTTCATTCTTATTTCAATTATAACAGTCACCTTTAAAAAGCTAGAATTTACCAACATTTATAGCACAGCAAGTTTCCCCCTTCATTTAGAAAAGAACAGAAGTGTTGTAACTGTGCTCATTTTTCAATAGCAACCACTACAGGTCACTGAATCAAAGTTAAAACTTTTGGCTGGAGGTTTTCCTTTTCAAGGGAAAAAAGATCAGTTATTTCTAGTCATCACTAGGATTTCCTCATTTAAGCTAGTTAAACCTTGGAACTAGATAAGAAATGCTGGGTTTATCATACATTATTCAGCAGATATTTAAAGACTAAGTATGATCTGCATCTTGAAATCAAGGTTATTTTCTATATTTTCTGAATTTAGTAAAAATTCTGCTCTAATTCCCTTTACTTTGACTTCTTTAAGAATTGCTTACAATGCTCAGTATGAATGCATATCACAATACCACAATATATATTGAGATACATTTTCATTTATACAATTTAACCTAATCAGCACACTAGTATCTTTTGATATTTTATCTGGGTAGATAGCTATAATGGGGAGAAACACAAAGACTTACAAAAGCAGAAGATAAAGTAGATACTGGCTAAAACAAAATTACAAACTTGTGCTACTTGCTTGTGATTCCTCATCACTCTCCGCATCCTTTCTTCCTTTCTTCTTGGTTTTCTTAATCCTGAACTCTCTGGCATTTCCACCACCACTTCCTCTCACACTTCCACTGCCCTCTGGTGGCAAATTATGTGTTTAGTACATAGAGAAGCATTATCCCTTAATGTGATGTTTTTCATAGTTATGGTAACAAATGAGGCTGAACTATCTGTTAAAGATACTAGTGAAATAATCTTATCAACCTATCATGAATGGAACCTACATTACATATTGCAGATTAGTGACAGTTTGATATTTAAATAAAGAACATGAAAACAAAGAAACATACTGATTCACAACTTTTATTAGTTGTCACTTCATTACTAAAATAAACTGAACTTTATAAAAATGTGACTACTCCTTATATCAAATTATATATATCATGTAAACAACATTAGTAAAATAACAGTTCCCGACAGACAACAAAACCAGATACCATTGCTCAAAACACAAGGAAAGTAACCTGATGGCTGAAAATAAGATTTTTATTAATGCAGGTCAGCGCTGATGAACAATTGAACTACTGAACAAAATTTTTGCAGTTGTATTTAACATGTCATTAACATGAATACTCTACATTACAGGACAGAATCCTGCACTATAAGCATTTACCCAATTGCTGATAGCATCTCAATTTTCAGTATGTTCCTTTTCCACCGTGTAAGTTCTTCTGCCCTTGTTTCTGCTTCTTTCATTTGCAAAATTTTACACTCTGTAATAACTGCATTCCATACAAGAAATAACTTTGAAGTTTTAGGCCTTTTTTTACATTCTCAAGTGGCTAAACAATGGATTAATTCTACTATTGCTTAAGAAAAACATACAAAGGCAGTATTCAAATGCTTGTACCGTACAATTTGCTGGCTATGTATTTAATATGAATTCCCAAGCCCTGCTGCTCAGTCATTTCCTGGGACCATAATGGCGATAGCTGTGATACTTAAGTTGTAGGTTAGGAACAACTTATATTTGGGTAAGCCCTGGCATCCTGTAACTTCTTAGGGAAAAAAACAGGCTTTTTGTAGGTTTATTTGAACTGTGACTGAATTAAATTGAGCAGGAATTGGTTGTTTAATTAACAGTACAATAAGCAGAAATGATAAAAAGCTATTTTAAAAGAAGCTCTTTAATGATTTGCATCCTATCTTTCACACTGTGGGTCAGCACACAAAACAAGTTGCTTATATTGTTGACACGTGCAACCAAGATCTGATCTGTGGAGAGCACAGACAAGACAGCATACGGGCTGTAATTTACAGACAGAGTGAATGGGTTGTAAATCCAATGAAAGCCTGGTTAGAGGAACTATAACACTGCAGGTTTTTCAGGCCACACACACACCCTTTTTTTAAATTTTTTTAAAGAATGGACCTATGAAAAAACCACCATTACTGTTATTTTATTGTCTGTTTTCAATTTTGATGCAAAGACACACCGTGGATATATTTTAGACTTTCATACATATAAAACTGTCCACTATTAAGAGTATCTAAACTGGTGATAAGTGGTATCTGTCATTATTTCCAGTGTATGTAACAATGGTATCTGGAACCTGTGGTGATGTGGGTCATCTTGATGCATGCTACATAATGGCCAAAAAGAAAACACCACATCACTAAAGCAGATTTGCCAGGGTGGAAGATATATTACGTATGTATGCATATGACTATATATTTACACACACACACACACACACACACACACACACACACCCCTTATGAAGAGTAAGACACCAGCAAGGCTGGAAGTCATTCTATTTATGACAGTTCTATTAAAGTTCAAACTCCTCTTTAACAACTATGCCCTAGAAAAATCTGCTGTCTCTTGTGGTGAGAATAAGTTTGGTTTCCATGCCAACTCAATCCTGGTCTCTTCAGAGTAGAAACTAATGTTCTATTTAAAGATATGGTTATACTGTATATCCAATTAAGCTAGATATATCAGTGTTTGGTTCTGTAGCATGTAATAGGACACAACACTGAGGGACTGAAACAAATTTCTGAATCACCCTGTTAACGTCTTTAAGACTAATTGCATTATGTTTAGCCTGATTAAAGTTCTTCAGTGATTACTGAAAACTGTAAAGGTTCAGAAGGATTTTATATATATTTACATTCTGGAACAAACTGAGAACTATTGTAAGAAATGTTATTGCTAAATGGAGCTATGCATACTTGGACCCAGTATGAATTTGGCTCAGAACATATTTAAAAAAACAACCTTGTGAACCTTCAAATAATTATAATCTGACAGCATAATAGAGAGGAGGTTACCAAGTTGTGCTTGGAGAGGACTCTGACTTTAAAACTCACTCCAACTTCATCTGAAAGGATTTGGATTTGATGAGTTTTGGAGTACCCTGCAAAGCCCATCAATTTCCCCTGCCATTTGGAAAGTAGGACGAAAGAGGAGGATAGTGAGTGGGAGTAGGGATTTTTCATTGCTTGCTTTTTGCCTAACTATTGTCAGCTAGGGGGTTAGGTGAAACCGGTGGGAGTACTTTTATAAATAAGTATGGCCAAGGGCACACAGGTCCTCTTTTATATAAATAAAAATAATTCCGAGTACCTTACCTGTTGCTTTCTTTCTTCTTTCATCCTTTCTGTCTTTTTTGTTAGCAGATGAATTTTCTAAAATAGAAGCCTCTTTCAGGTCCTCTTCAGTGACTAAATTAACAGGGTTATTTTTCATTTCCTGGAATGAAGATAATTAATTTAATATCAAAATATAAATGCAGAACGTGACTAATAAAGCACCATTCATGCAGTATAGACATTTTAAAACATATTGTCTTAAACACAGAATGTGTTCTACATACAGCACAGGAAAAAGATACTTATTTTCCTCCTCCAAACCCAACAAACCTGTCCTGCAAGCTTAATGTGACAAAGGTAGTCAATGAATAACAGAACTGTAAAATAAATCCAGTAAAAAATTACATTAATTTTACAGTAATGTATTCAATCAAGAAACTTAAAGACAGTGTATGTCTCAAATATTTTAATAAATCCTGAAGTCTAAACAGTGTTTAAGTATGTCACCAGCAATTATTTAAATAGATTGGGTAGAATTACAACACTGAATTTTGTAACCCAATTCTATTACCAACATTATCTTCCAAAACATAATTCTCCAAAGAATCTGGTGTTCACGGGGTCCCAGACACCAGAGGTTTGTGTGCGCATTTTACTGAATTTAAGTTAATAGTGCACATGAGTATCTTAGATAAACAATGCCTCAAATATGAGTTTAGGCTGTTCCTGAGCTTTTTATATCTGCCTAACAGGCGAGGCCGGTTCCTCATCACATCTTCACACCATGTTAAAAAACACATGACATTTCTCGTTAAAAAAATAATGCGTTAATTAAATTTGAGACTGAACTCCTTGAGGGAGAACTGTATGTCTCCTGCTCTGTTTCACCCGCATTCTGCCGTATATTTCATGTTATAGCAGTCTCAGATGACGACCCAACACATGTTTGTTTTAAGAACACTTTCGCTTGAAATTTGACAAAATACAAAGAAGATACCAATGTGAAATTTCTAAAGATAGCTACAGTACTCGACCCAAGATTTAAGAATCTGGTGGCATCTGCACTGCTTTGGATCATTATTGAGCAGAACCTGTCACCAGCATGGACGCATGTCCCCTGGAATGGTGGTTGAAGCATCAAGGGACATATGAATCTTTAGCGCATCTGTCATGTAAATATTTTGCGATGCTGGCTACAACAGTGCCATGCAAATGCCTGTTCTCACTTTCAGGTGACACTGTAAACAAGAAGAGCGCAGCATTATCTTCTGCAAATGTAAACAAACTTGTCTGAGCGATTGGCTGAACAAGAAGTAGGCCTGATTTTTAAAAGCAGTTTTTTTGTACATAATTCTACATCTGTAAGTTCAACTTTCATGATAAAGAGATTGCACTACAATACTTGAATTAGGTGAATTGAAAAAAGAATATTTCTTTTGTTTTTTTACAGTGCACATATTTGTAATCAAAAATAAATATAAAGTGAGAACTGTACACTTTGTATTTTGTGTTGTAATTGAAATCAATATATGTGAAAATGTAGAAAACATCCAAAAATATTTAAATGGTATTCTATTATTTAATTGCACGATTAATTTTTGTAATTGTTCAACAGCCCTACTTAAAATTATCTCTTTAAATTGCATGAGATACTTAGAAATCTCCCAGACAAATCATTCAATAAAGCAACCTTGATCAACACCTTTTGATTTCCCTGATCTTACCTAGATTCCTAGTTCTGCTAGGAATCATAATAATAATCTGATATGTTAAGTGTGCATGGAAGTATATCTCAACTTCGTTGTAGTAAAAACAAGTCAATTACTGACCCTGAAACATTTTGAAAATATAAACATAGTTTTCAGGTTCTTCTTGTATTTCCTCAACTTATTAATAAGGACACACTTGAATTTCTAAACATAGGAAGTGGTCATTTTTCTTTATTTATAAATCACAAATTTCAACAATAACTAAAATAAGGCCTGATCCCACACATACCAGTTTTATGCCAGCGATTTCAATGAAGTTCTCATTTACTTTGGATGTAGGTGATATCAGAATAAGACTGAGGCTGTAAAACATGCTGAGATGTACAGTGCCGCTGTGCAACTTTGATGTCCATGGATTGATCTGATAGAATCTTTAAATCAGGTCGAGTAACAGATATTTCCACTCACCCTTACGAAACGTTCAATAATGAATGATAAATATAAAATTATCTAGTGCTTTACGAACATTATGTGGTCAAGATCAAAAAACTGACTATGTAAAAATGGCACCTTCAGTTGCTGAGATTTCCTCCAGCATGTATTCTTAATCATATCCCCTTAATTTACCACTTAGGACTTCAGGGAGAGCTGCACAAATGCATCCAACAACAGAACGTGGTCCTAAATAAATTTTCCTTGCGTCATTACTTCAGATCTCAAAATTAGCCAGATGCTTTACTGACAACATCAACAGAACTTAATTAAATTCTTTATACTGGTGATGATATGTTAGATAGAAAAAACACACTCAGATCTGAAGCTTGAGAGATAGCATTGGAGAAAACATTTTTACTTTAAACAAGATTTGCTTTGAAAGACAATGACACACACATGGAATCAGATGACGCCATTTTTACATGAGTAAGTTTTCAGACCTAAATCACAAGAAATATAAAGGATAAAAAATTGCAGACTATTAAATTCAAATATGGTTAAAAACAGAAACACATATACACACATCCAGATATACATGACAACATACCTTTTCGGCTTTGTGGTGCATCAACTCCCTGAACAGATCAGTACAACTGTTTATAAATTTCTCACTGACTACAATAGTATCACTGAAGATTATAGTTGACAAATGTTTGTTGAAAGATCTCATCACTTGCTGAAGCAAAATTCCAGAATCTTCTATGGATAATGAACTGGGCAGAAGAGTCTAAGATTAAAAAACAAAATAATTTATATATACTGCACATTATAAAGAAAAGGCCACTTTTACATGTATTAAGAGGACCTACAATATATGGTAACTGTTTAAAATATACTGTGCTACATCTGAGCTAGATGTGTCCTTATATTTTAAATGGATCTTTAATCATGAAAGATCCCAAAATGGTTTAGGAACACTAATTAATTCCATCCAGCAATGATATACAGCTGCCTCTGTAATGGAAGACGGCAACTTAAAAGTGCATCCCAATAGATGAGGACAGAAAATAAGGCAGCATATTACTGTTAAAATTAGACCTCGTGTTCTAGCTAAATTCTAACATCCCCCTATTTTGGTGAAAAGTATAACAGACAGTCTGTTTTAAAATTCTCATCTCACAAACGGCACTTCCAGAAGTAAAGTGTTCCCTAACACAATACTGGAGCAATGATTCTGTACTGATTCAGAAGAATGAGTTTGCCTTAGAAGTCAATCAACAAAGCCTGACTGAGCTTCAGGCAAGTTTAAGGTGGTGAAGCAGCAGTCGTTTGTTTCACTGGTTATTAGAGCTAAGTAAATTGAAAATTCTGCTTTAAAGTAACATTATTGGATGACATCTAACAAAAAGGGGAAGAAATACATCCTACTGAAAAAAAGAGCATACCGCTATATCCACCCATGTTCCAGAGCTGATGGCTTCATCTACTGAAGCCTCCACCTGATCCACAATTTCCTGACCAACACAGGCTGCTTTCAGAAATAAGAGCTTTGTGGACTTGTATCTTTTCTTTATGTAGTTCACTGGGTCTGGGATGCCAAGTCTGGACAATGCATCAAATTCTGTAAAATTGTAAAAAGTTTGTTAAGTTTTAGCCATTCATTGGGCCTTCAAGAAATCAACATTTCCAAGAACAAATACACACACAGGGAAGATACTAAAACACTTGGAGACAACGGTGCCTCATGAAAAAAAACATTGTATTTAGAAACCATCCCAATGATTGCATGCCCATGAACCCAGTAATACAATTTCAAACCTTACTTTTTACATGCAAGGAGAGGATCTGAGAAATTTAACCTAAACATAAGTAGCACATAGGCTAAGTCTACTCTGCCAGGGTGAAAAATACCCATGCTGCCACAACTCATTAAATTTAAAGGAATAAAAGCTGGTCAGTTTTCATTCTGCAGCTTCTTTTTCAAGCTGCAGCAGAGGCATTGGGGTGATCCTTCTGCAGACCTAGAAGCATTGGTTAACACTTGATCCACATTTGGAAGGTCATATGGAGGTTTTTTTAATGTAAGCTTAGATTCTAAAAAAGTTATGGCATGCGCATAGGAAAGCTTCCTGTTTATTCACCATAGGCCAGAGTGGGGAAACTACGGCCTGCGGGCCGGATCCAGCCTATCAGGGCTTTGGATCCAGCCCGCGAGACTGTCACCCCCATGGCGCCGCGGGGCTAAGGCATGCTCCCTGCCTGCCCTGGCTTCACGCCGCTCACTGAAGCGGCCGACACCATGTCCCTGCGGCTCCTGGAGAGGGGCGGGGGGCCGGAAGAGGGTTCCGTGCTCTGCCCTTGCCTGCGGGTACCTCCCCTGAAGCTCCCATTGTCCGCCGTTCCCTGTTCTCGGACAACGGGAACTGCGGGGGGCGGTGCCTGCAGGCAAGGGCAGCACACAGATCCCTCTGCTCCCTCCTCCCCACCTCCCCCCAGGGGCCGCAGGGACGTGGTGCCGGCTGCTTCCAGGTGCGGCGTGGGGCCAGGGCAGGCAGGGAGCTTGTCTTAGCCCCGCTGTGCGCCGCTGCCACCCCAGAGCTACTCAAGGTAAGTGGTGCCAGGCCGGAGCCCACACCCCGAACCCCTCCTGCACCCCAACCCCCTGCCCTGAGCCCCCTCCTGTACTCTGCACCTGTCCCTGCATCCCAATCCCCTGCCCTGAGCCCCCTTGTACACCCAGCACTCACTCCTGCAACCCAACCACCTGCCCCAACCCTACATTCATGGCCCTGCATGCAATTTCCCCACCCAGATGTGGCCCTTGGGCCAAAAAGTTTGCCCACCCCTGCATAGGCAATGCACTGAATGGATTTTTCGAACGCTGACACTTGCATAAAAAGAGAGTGTTTCTTTTTTTAAAAGTTCATTCACATTTTCACTTTATCCCTGACCAGAATTCATAATCCTCTGTGAAATTATATGCATCTCCAGACCAATCCAATGTGATGTCATAGAGGATTAGGACTTCAGATAAGAAATAGGAACTAGGAAGATATTCAGATTCCAAGGACAGAAGGGACCATTGTGATAATCTAGTCTGACCTCCTGCACAACACCGTCCATAGAATTTTCCCAAAATAATTCCTAGAGCACATCTTTTAGAACTCCAAAGTCCTGCCCGCCCAAGTTTGGCACCCACCTGTACAATGAACGGGGAGAGCTAGGCACCTATGAAAGGCATCCTCAGAAGACAGGAAACTGAGCAGGAAGCCACCTAAGCTAGCCAGTAGTGAAATTCAGAATGCATCCACCTCATTACAGCCAATAGACCAAAAGTTAGGGCACTCCCTTGGGAGCTGGGAAACATGAATTCAAGTCTCTGCTCCAAATCAGGCAGAGATTCAAACTTGGGTCCCCCACATCCCAGGTGAGTGCTCTAACCATGGGAATACTGAGCATGTCTTTTGTGCAGCATCAGAACAAGTAGCCATGCTGAGAGTGCCTACTAGAGAGGGCTCTGCAGATGAGGTGGTGAAAGTGAAGGGGGTTGGTAAGCTGGGGCTCTGAGCAGCTCATTAGCTATAGAGCAACATCAGTGCTTAGGTGCTTTGCACATGCTGATGTAGACTTAGGCACCAAGTTAGGCCTCAGCTGAGTAGTCGTGCCTAAATGTTGGACATAGGCACCTGAAGAAGCAGCTAGGCACCTAATTACCTTTGTTGGTCTAGCTCCAAGTCCCCACCATCAGTCAGGCTTATGACATCTGCTCTTAAAGGGCCCAGTACACTATGCTACACATATGTTTTCAGCATGATACATATAAAGTAACAGAATAAGTGTTAAGCTACCCTCCTGATAAATAAAGATACCCTGTAAATGTATCCGTTGGCATTTAAAACATTCAAACTGTTCGCTCATCATTAAAGTAATATGCAGGACTTTAGCCCAACTGTGCTTTCTATGTGGGCAAGTACAAACACAGAACAGCTTGCAAATTTAGGCACTGCAATTATGCAGTTATATACTGTATGCATGTATTTTGGAAGGCAGTAACAAGCCTTTACCAAAGAAATATCAACTACAGTAGTAGCACTTCAATTATTCTTATAAGCCTCAGTCACACATACTGGATTCACTTGGCTCTTTTAGTTACCTAGATCAATTTCCAAAAAGACCTTTTATTCATAAAGAATAAAGATCAGTTACCTAGGTAACCATTTTGCTTGAAAAAGGAATCCACCCAGTTGCTCTGTGTTCTGGCATAGATGTCTGGAACAAACACAGCCTTATCTTGTCTCCCACCAACCACCGTGCCTTTTAGTCGTCCAGTATTAACAAGTTCTTCTAACACAGCTGAAAGAATAAAATAAATAAAGTAACAGTTTCAGTAAGATACATACATCATCAAAAATTTGGGAATTATTTTTCCTCCTTTTTTCATTCTTTCTTCTTGTATTTCTCCTCCTCTTTTTACTACCAGTTGCTAACTGAAAGAAACTAATCACAAAACTACCAGTAGTTGTTTTAGTGAAGCAATTCTGAGCTCCCACAATTTTTAAATCTGATAATTTCCTGCCAAATGTACAGTTCCAACAGAGAAAGCCGCTATGACAGTATCAGACTACTTTTTTATTAAAAACATACTTAGAAAGTTGGTCATAATGCTGCTCTTCTCTAGCCAGCAAACAAAATTCATGATGATTTTATTAACGTTCACATTGGGACGGGTGTTAACTTTTCAGAACCAATACTGAAAATGTTGTGATCTTAACATTTTAAAATCATGGCAAGAATGGATACCTATAACAAGTCAGATACGGAATCCTGTACCCCTGTTGGTGACTATAGCTGATCCTCAAAAGTTCCAATTAAACCCTGGACCCCAAGAATCAGTAACCCACTGATACGAATATAAACTGAACTGCTGGCAAAGGACACATTAGCAACCACTAGTACTAAATTATTAAGGCCAGCTTAACACAAAACATTATTTTCAATTTATTCAAGTTGCATGGAAGGTTCAGGTCCCATAATCCTTCTGTGTTCTGTCACTGCTCCCTTTACAAGCCATTGCTTATATAAAACTCTATAAATGAAGGAGGCACCAAGCTCTGCTACTTTTTATGGTTCTACTGCAGGGGTTCTCAAAGTTAATTGCACCGCAACCTCCTTCCAACAAAAATTACTACACGACCCCAGGGGAAGATGGGCCGGGGTGGGGGTCAAAGCCGAAGCTCAAGAGCTTCAGCCCCAGGCGGGGGACCTGTAACCTGAGCCCTGCCACCTAGGGCTGAAGCCCTCGGGATTTGGCTTCGGCCCCAGGCAGTGGAATTTGGGCTTTGGCTTCGGCCCCCAGCAAGTCTAAAACCAGCTCTGGCGACCCCATTAAAACGAGATTGTGACCCACTTTGGGGTCCCGACCCACAGTGTGAGAACCACTGTTCTACTGGAATTTTTTATCCTAGGTTTTGTTTTATAGGATGTGTTGAATTCTTCTTCTTTAAAGAAAGAGCAGAGTAGCCATGGGTTTATACCTGGAGTAAAACATAAAATGGGAATATATATACAGCTCCTACTTCATTAACTGTTTAACAAGAATGGGAACAGAAAGCAAGGGGAACACAACTGGAAAGAAACAAAGACCCTTCCCTATGGCAAAAACCCACTGAATCTGTCATGACTAGGGAATTTGTGACAGGAGCTCTACAACACAGAAATAGACAGGAGAGCAAACAGGTGATAAATTGCTTTTCCCCTTCCCTCAGAAAAAGGATAAACAAGTGATGTGTATCATCCCCAGGACTAAAACAGAAAAAAGGGTTGGGGGGCGCACTATAGAAACTGCCATCTGAGAAAGTCATCATCATGCAAATACTCCTGGTATGCCTGGAACCCATCTCAACAGTATAAGCTAGGTGCGTGTGGCCATGCTAACTGAATCTGTCAGGATGGGACAATAAAATATTCTATGGCAGTGATAAACACTGCCAAAGTGGGAACTACAGCAACTTGAGATTTAGGGCTTGTGTACCTGGCAAAATTGACTGGAATAGCTATTGCAGAATAAACTAGTCTGCAATAGCTATGTGGGAATAACTCTCTATGTAGACACCCTTATTCTGGAATACGAGTGTCCACATGGGATATTATTCTGAAGTAGCTACTGACTGGCCAAAACGATCTTTGTTTTTTTCTTACTAAAATTTTCCACTATTGCTACCAGTTGCTTAGCTTTATTTGTCGCAGTCTAGCTGGTTGTGTATATTGTCTTGTCTACATGGGGAAGTTACTCTGGAATATGGTAGGGTATGAATTTAAAGTGCTATGCTGTTTAACA
This sequence comes from Chrysemys picta bellii, assembly GCF_011386835.1. Classification (NCBI taxonomy): domain Eukaryota; kingdom Metazoa; phylum Chordata; order Testudines; family Emydidae; genus Chrysemys; species Chrysemys picta. The sequence continues at coordinate 74,741,221 of NC_088793.1, read as the reverse complement.
AACTGTTTTCCATACTGGTGCAGGAACAAACACTGCAGAAAACCATTTTCAGCAACAGTTCAATTACCTAACCTAGACAGGGCTTAACAGGTAGCTTCGGAAGATTAAAAAAAAGTAAGTACTTATAACCACATGGAAAAACAGAGGTTTACACTAACCACTTTTGAAAGCAAACGCTACATACTCATACTACCCAACATACAGAAACAATACAGCATATTGAATGTGCACTGCACTGATTTTATTACTCATTTTACATTTTCAATCTTACTTCCATTCAAAGTTCATGGAAAAAAGCTTTATTTACAAGATTTTGACACAAAAATTAAAATATAGCCAAACCAGAAGTATTATTAATGGTAGAGCACTAACAGTGTGTGCCAAGTGCTTTACAGACAGGCGTGGAAGTGAAGCTCTCAAAATAGATGTAAAAATTACTGGTTAAAAATGATATTTCTTAAATGATAAGATTCCTACAGGACAAGGACTGCCCCTTTCTAAGAGATTTTACAGCACAAAAGAGCCTTCATCCTGTTTGGATCTTTTAGATCAGAGATGGGCAAACTCATACCCGTGGGCCACATCCGGCATGCGGGACCGTTCTGCCCGGCTCCTGAGCTCCTGGCCCGGGAGGCTAGCCCCTGCCCCTCCCCTGCTGTTGCCCCTCTCCCAGAGCTGCTCTGGGCAGCGGGGCTGTCAGCTCCTGGGGCAGCGTAGCTGCACAGTCAGGCCTGACCTGGTGCTCTGAGCTGCGTGGCGGTGACGGCAGCGTTGCCTGGCTGTAACGCCACCAGCCACCGGTGCTCCAGGTAGCACGGTAAGGGGGCAGGGAGCAGAGGGGGGGGTAGATAGAGGTTAGGGGAGTTCGGGGTGGTGGTCAGGGGGCCGGGATGTGGATAGTGGTCCGGGGGGTGGGGGAGGGAGGGGAGAACAGGGAGTTGAATGGGGGCAGCGGTCCTGGGGAGGCAGTCAGGGGCAGGGGTTCCAGGGGCAGTCAGAGGAATGGGAGAAGGGGTGGTTGGATGGGGCGGTTGAATGGGGCAGGGGTTCCAGAGGGGCTGTCAGGAATGAGAGGAGGGGGTGGATGGGGCGGTAGGGGTCCAGGGGCGGTCAGGGGACAAGGAGCAGGAGGGTGGATAGGGCAGGAGTCCCGGATGGGGGGCCAGACAGGTGGTGGGGGCTGGGCCACGACCCCATCCCCTAACCAGCCCTCCAAACAATTTACGAAACCCAATGCTGCCCTCAGGCCAAAAAGTTTGCCCGCCCCTGCTTTAGATGCTAAAACAACAAAAACAATAAAATATTTTAAGAAGAGTTTTAAATAAAAGTGAAAATAATTTATGTCCCATAAGGTCTTATCCAAAGACCACTGATGTTAATGAGAGTTTTTCCATTGACTGAAATGGGCTTTCGATTAGGGCTATAGTGCTCAGAAGTGAGGGAACCTGATGCTTTCTATTAAGCTTTGTAAATTTATTACTCCTTAACTGAAACTATTTTACATTTCAAAATATAAGCATTCCTTATTATAAATAGCCTGATGTCATCTTAAGGTGAACAATGGCATGGCAATATTATAGGATCAAATATGTTTATTTTCTTAATACTTCAATATCTGCTGGAATAATTATTACATGGGGAATTAGTTAATAGCTTCTTTATACAACTTATTCACCAGACGTAGAAACATGAAAGAAATTTCTAAAGGATTTTTAATGAAAGAAGCCAGGAAATTTAAAATCATCAAGCTTTTAAAGTTTATATTACGACAGGTACTATATATAAATAAAATTTAACAAATTAAAATAGATATAATTAAGTATAATTAATTATGATATATAGTCATTTAGGGCTGTCAAGCTATTAAAAATAATTGCGATTAATCACACAATTAAAAAATCTCGATTAATCACAATGTTAAACATTAATAGAATACCATTTATTTATTTTTTGATGTTTTCTACATTTTAAAATATATTGATTTCAATTACAACACAGAATACAAAGCATACAGAACTCACTTTATATTTATTTTTGATTACAAGTATTTGCACAGTAAAAAAAACAAAAGAAATAGTATTTTTTAATTCACCTAATACAAGTATTGTAGTGCAATCTCTTTATCATGAAAGCAGAATTTACAAATATAGAATTATGTACCAAAAAACCTGCATTCAAAAATAAAACAAAGTAAAATTTTAGAGCTTGCAAGTCCACTCAGTCCTACTTCTTGTTCAGGAAATCACTCAGACAAACAAGTTTGTTTACATTTTCAGGAGATAATGCTGCCCACCTCTTGTTTACAATGTCACCTGAAAATGAGAACAGGCTTTCTCACGGCATTGTTGTAGCCGGCGCCGCAAGAAATTTACATGCCCGATGCACTAAAGGTTCATATGTCCCTTCATGCTTCAACTACCATTCCACAGGACATGCGTCCATGCTGACAATGGGTTCTGCTTGATAACCATCCAAAGCAGTGAGGACCAATGCATGTTCATTTTCATCATCTGAGTCAGATACCCCCAGCAGAAGGTTGATTTTCTTTTTTGGTGGTTTGGGTTCTGTAGTTTCCGCATCAGAGTGTTGCTCTTTTAAGACTTCTGAAAGCATGCTCCCTATCTCATCCCTCTGAGATTTTGGAAGGCCCTTCAGATTCTTAAACCTTGGGTTGAGTGCTGTAGCTAGCTTTAGAAATCTCACATTGGTACCTTCTTTGTGTTTTATCAAATCTGCAGTGAAAGTGTTCTTAAAATGAACAACATGTGCTGGGTCATCATTGGAGACTGCTATAACATGAAATATATGGCAGAATGCAGGTAAAACAGAACAGGGGACATACAATTCTCCCCCAAGGAGTTCAGTCCCAAATTTAGTTAATATATTATTTTTTTAATGAGTGTCATCAGCATGGAAGCATGTCCTCTGGAATGGTGGCCGAAGCATGAAGGGGCATATGAATGTTTAGCATATCTGGCATGTAAATACCTTGCAATGCCGGCTACAAAAGTGACAGACAAAGGCCTGTTCTTATTTACGTCACCAGAAAGTGAGAAGAGAGCAGCATTATCTCCTGTAAATATAAACAAACTTGTTTGTTTTAGCGATTGGCTGAACAAGAAGTAGGACTGAGTGGACTTGTAAGCTCTGAAGTTTTACTCTGTTTTGTTTTTGAGTGCAGTTATGTAACAAAAAAACCCTACATTTGTAAACTGCACTTTCATGATAAAGAGATTGCACTACAGCACTTGTATGAGGTGGACTGAAAAATACTATTTCTTTTGTTTATTATTTTTACAGTGCAAATATTTGTAATCAAAATACACACTTTGATTTCAATTACAACACAGAATACAAGATATATATGAAAATGTAGAAAAACATCCAAAATATTTAATAAATTTCAATTGGTATTCTATTGTTTAACAGTGCAATTAAAACTGCGATTAATTTTTTTGAGGTTAATCGCGTGAGTTAACTGAGATTAATCAATAGCCCTAATCATATTATATATCTAAAAAACTTTGATAAGGCCTATATTTATACTAATTTGGAAAATGTTTTCCAGCACTCAAACATTTGTGAAACTGAAATTATATTCAGAAAATGGACAAAATTAAAGAAAAAGCTTTTACTTTTAAAATTTACAAGAAATTATCGAAGTGAATAAAACGCTCTTTGACATTCATGAAAATGAGCCGAGAAACGGAGTACAGGAAGGAACATTGGAACGACATGAAGAACAAAAGCTGCTCACTGAACAAAGAGAGAAGCATCAACAAACTCGGTTAGCCCCAGTGTTGATCTGCAGGAGGCTGTCACAACCAAAATTCAAACTTTAGTAGCTAAAAGGACTTGCATAATAATGACTAAGCATTACATGAACAATTGCTGAAATCAATTTTAACTACATAATGAAATTGCATTGGACACAAATATTATTGCAACATAAGGTTTAACAGATTTTCCTGTTTAACTCTGCATAGCTGGACAATGCATTCCTGGACAGCATATATACATTGACTATGTTAAAACAGAGACTGTGGAGTTTAATTTGAATTTAAGATTTTAAATTTTTATTAATGTGCCTGCTTCAAGCCCTTTGGGTCAGTTGGTGGGCTAAAAAGCCACATAGATTTAGAGTGAATAATAGCTGAGTGGCTTCTTTAAGCAACTGAACTAAAGGTCTCTTCCAGTTATTGAAGTACACAGAATTTGTAAGATCACTTACATCGTTTTCCAATTATAAATGTTTCCCTCACTATGATAATCTAAACAGGATTTACCTGCCACAGTTCAGGGAAACTGCACCTGTATTCCCACACTATGCTCCACCGAAGGCACCTACTCTCAGGCTCCCAGCTCCTCAACCATCATCTTATGGGCAGAGACACATATCTCACTCCCTTCTGACTAAGGTGTTTCCAGGCTGCACAGTTCCCTGCCTATAATGTGAATTTCCCAGCAAGTCAGACTGCTTAAGCAGGCCTGCTTTGCTTTTCTCCACAGAGGCTACAACAGTGTAATTGCTCACAGTTTTTCCTAAATAAACACATTTATTCTTAAGGTGAATACATTACAAAGAAAACATACTAAAACAATAAAAGAACCTACACATACGCTAATACGTTTACCAGAGATCACCCTAACTCTAACAAGGACTCTGGTGCCAGTCAATCCTTCATACCCCATCAAGGGTGTTTTCTGTGATTACAAGTTTATAATCACGTTGGCTCAGAACCAGCACCCCCTTGAATCGGAGAGTCCTTCCTTTATACAGTTTGGGCCTCTGATCTTGTTCTCATGTTAAAAGCTAATTAATCAGCAGACAAAGGTCCCCTCCAAGCAAAGCTTCCAAAGGCTGAGTTGTTACATAACTGAAAGGAGTATATTTGCATACACCTGCCCCTAGACATTTCCTGGGAAACCCACAACTTTAAAAATTCATTCTTGTCTGGTACATTCTTTCAAATAGTCTTCTGAAGATCATAACACTTCCCAGGGTTTACATTAGTCATGTCTCCCCACCATAGACATTATATACATCCCACAATAATACATAAATATTTGCATTTTTAATACAATTAACTCCTAAATACTTCAATGTAATTCAAAAAGGTTTGTTCAGAATATTGCAGGACACTACCACATCTGTCACATCACCTACCTTTGAACTTTGCCCTTTGCCACCAATAAACTGCCTGGATTACCTAGGATAATTAGATAGTTCCAAAATGAATAGGTGGAGCCTAATTAGTTGCTCTTTTTGCTTGCCTAGAGGAGAGTGTCTCCTACAGTCTGACTGTTATAGAAGACACAACCCTCTGTGGGAGGCTCTCAAAAAGGACACAACCGAATAAACTAATTAAACTAAACATTGTTTATTGTTTTTCTTAATTTCTTTATAAACTAATTATATAACTGAGTTCTCTTGCTGTATAGTTTATGACATCCTTATTACTCATGGACAAATTCTGTGCCACCACGCAATGCAGAATTATGTGCAGAATTTCATTTTCTCGCAGAACTGGTGCTGCAGAGCTGCTGGCAAGCACTAGGGGCCACTAGACCCAGCAGAGCCCTACTCTGCAGCTCACATATACAGGAACCTGCTGGGGAAGGGGAGGGGGAAGAGTTCCAGGCACCTTCAGTTCCCAGCACATCGTGAAAGAAGGAGGCAGTGTGCAAGAAACACCATACAAGCCTGGGACCCAGCATCAGGCTCTCTCTCTCTCTCTCTCTCGATCTCTGGGTTCTGGAGGCAAGGGGGTGTAGACGTCTGGGCTAGGGGGGCACCCCACAGCAGGGCACTGGGGGATAGCGGATGCAGGAAAATGGGGTAGGGAGGCACTCCACAGCTGTAGTGTTGGGGGTTGCCCCGCAGCTGGGCTCTGGGGGGCCCCGGCTGGGCTCGGGGGGTTAGGAGGTGCGGGTGTCTGGGCTAAGGGGGGCGCCCTATGGCTGGGGTCTGGTGGGGAGGGGGTGTGGATGTCTGAGACCAAAGAGGCAAAGTTTTCCCCCAAGATGTGCTTAGTTGACACGTTTGGGGAGGAGGGATAGCTCAGTGGTTTGAGCATTGGCCTGCTAAACCCAGGGTTGTGAGTTCAATCCTTGAGGGGGCCATTTAGGGATCTGGGGCAAATATCTGTCTAGGGATTGGTCCTGCTTTGAGCAGGAGGTTGGACTAGATGACCTCCTGAGGTCCCTTCCAACCCTAATAGTCTATGATTCTATGTGTGACACACCCATACTTTTGTTGGGAACCTCAGTCTAACAGAGAAACAGGAATTGGATTGTCCTAGGAGTTTCTTTAACTCTCTACTCCTGGGGGAAAGCTTTTGTTGTCTGTGTTGTTACTGACATACTTGCTGACAAGTATTTTGAAATAAATTACTAAAATAATTGAAACTGGTGTAATTATATTGTGTTATTTTGACAAATAAAATATGCAGAATTTTAAAATATTGTGTACAGAATTTTTAGGCACAGAATTCCCCCAGAAATACCTTATGCGTGATAAGAATCCTCATGTGGCAACACTGTTTGTCAAATTTTTGAATTATGTCACAAGAAACAATGATTAATTCAGCTTATCTTTCTTTCTCAGTCTAGACAGAAGCCTTAGCAATTTTGGGATAAAATTACTTGGGCTCAGTACCCTAATTCTTGCATTAAGATACCACTTTGATCTCCACACAGGTATGAAGACAAAGTCCCTGCTTCAAACCTGCAAAGGGAACTACGCAGGTCGAGCTCTGGGCCTACAGGTTCTCATTGCAGAACTGGGGCCTAAAAAGACAGCATTCAAAGTAAAAGGAAATGGAAGGCAATGAACAAGTAGAATAACTAAATCAAGTTAAGCTCATGCCTTTCTAATGCTATTTATAAACACCCCCCCCCCCCATTTTTTTAGTACATTTAGTGTTTATCACTAGAATTAGAGCTGCTCGTTTTCTGTTGTGGCTGGGCTAATGTTATTTGGCTTATTTGAGGAAAGAGGGTGGAGGAATCCTGGGGTCAGGGTCAGCGAGAGGATTGTAGGCATAAGGGAATTAGACTCAGATGTCAGTGGGAGAGCCTAAAGGGGCAGTTAGCCATGTAGAATGAAAGAAGAAAGGGAAGACAAGAACATTAACAGAACAAAGTCATGTGAGGCCCTGAAGGCAAACAAAAGGAGATTAACTTTATAATTATAATTAATGGAGATATCCTATCTCCTAAAACTGGAAGGGACCTTGAAAGGTCATTGAGTCCAGCCCCCTGCCTTCACTAGCAGGACCAAGTACTGATTTTGCCCTAGATCCCTAAGTGGCCCCCTCAAGGACTGAACTCACAACCCTGGGTTTAGCAGGCCAATGCTCAAACCACTGAGCTATCCCTCCCCCCCCTTTTATATAAGAAGAGATGAGAAGCCCACAAATGAAGATAGCAGGATGTGGTCAGTCCACAGACAAGACAGATGATCTTTGAGGGAGCATTTTGTATAGAATAGAGGAGACATGAGAGCTGGATAGTCCAAGTGTTGCAATAGTTGAGGTGAGATCAAATCAAGGACTACAAAAGGAAATCTTCATGGATTGTAATTTTGTGAGGCTCTTTTTTAAATAAAAGAAAAAACAAACAAACAAGAGTGCGATTTATCTCCCTGCTTATTTAGGGTTACCATATTTTGTGCCTCCAAAAGGAGGACACTCCACGGGGCCCTGCCCCCGCCCCCAGCCCCGCCCCCACCCCAACTCCGCCCCTTCCCCAAAGTCTCCGCCCCCTCCCCTGCTTCCCGCGAACATTTGATTCGCAAGAAGCCTGAAGCAGGTAAGGGGGGCTGTGGGGGGAGGAGGCGCGGCCCAGGCTGGCCCCCCCGGCGTTTCCAGCCTGGGTCGGCTCGGGCCCTGGGGTGCCGGCCCTGGGCCCGGCCCCCGGCCGACCACCCCCGGCCCACCCAGCACCGCCGGCCCCCGGCGGCCCGGCGCACCCCCCGGCCGCCCAGCACCGCCGGCCCCCGGCAGCCCGGCGCACCCCCCGGCCGCCCAGCACCGCCGGTCCCCGGCCGCCCAGCACCGCCGGTCCCCGGCGCACCCCCGGCCGCCCAGCACCGGCGGCCCCCGGCCCCGAGCCAGCCCCCGGCCCAGCGGCGCCGGATTTTCCCGGACATGTTCGGCTTTTTGGGATTTTCCCCCAGACGGGGATTTGAGTCCCAAAAAGCCGGACATGTCCGGGAAAATCCGGACGTATGGTAACCCTAGCTTATTAAGACCTCTAGTTGTGACCATAACAAAAGCTCTGCCTCAGCTATCGCAAAATAAAGTCAATAAATAAAAATCCTGTGCAGTTAATGTCATTCAGCTATGTGAAATCTGTCCCTTTTGTGTGCTCCATTGATAAAAATACCAGTAGCTGAGTGCACATAATGAAATAGAAGACAAAAATGAATATTGCACTTCTTGCATCATTCCACTCCCTTAGAGGTATTCCATCAATGAGCTTTCATTGCTGTAGATATAGAGACACTTCTTATTACTCATTAAACTGGAAAGGAGACCAATTGCTATTTATTGCAAAAACAATACTAAATCTATAAGGTTTATTTGAAATGATTAATTCCAACAATTAAGAATCTAAATACACGAAACAAAATCTGAAAGAAACTCACAGTAAAGCAGTTGTTCCTGAAATCCATACCGGGTGATCAAGTTAGTTACAGGAGTAGGCCTATAAAGAATAAAAAGAATAAACATGAAACAGGCCTAGAGACTCTCAAATTGAAGTAGAATCTACAAACAAGACAAGTACCTCTGGACTTTTCCCTCAAGAAAGGTATTTTCTGCAAAACTGATCAAGTGTTTTAGCCAGACTGTTACTGCCAGGTTGTTTAATTTATGAAATTTATAAATTCATACTGGTTTAAAACTGTATTACTACTACTGTAAATATCATATATACACACACAAACTTCTGCTAACTAAGTTCCTGCTCAAGATAGAGCATTAAGACGGCTATTGAACTGATACCCAAATTTCTGAAAAATGAAGTGTGGTTGCTGGGTATCAATCTGTAATTATGTCAATGAGGGGGACACTTTCCAGAAAATTAAGAATTCACAGTGAATTCATGACCAGTTTTAGCCAGTTTTTCAAAATATTTTCCCATTGTAATTTAGCTCATTTTAGCTAACTAGTTTTCCCTTTTCTAGGAATAAGGCTTTCCTGCTGCTCAAGTAACTTCGTATATCTGCAGAGGACTGGGCTCACATTACATGTTGCGCCAAAAAAGTACACAATTCTCTCTCACAGTAAAATGAATTGTAATTGAAAAGATCTCCTACATATGCCTTTATTTTCTTTTTTGTATATTACAAATAAATCTGTATGCATAAAGAATGCTGTAAAACACATTTCTACATACAGATATTTGTGTCAGGGCTTACCTAGTAATGGCACTGAACAGACCACGAATGCGTGCCCGATGCCGAGCTACAAATGCCTCTGTAAAAATCACTCCTTTGTTGTCCTGATCTATCTGGCCATGGATAATCCTACCCAGACGGGGGGACAACGTCTGTGAACAGAAGTTATGATAAATGCTGGTACAACAGTTTACAGTTACACAGCAAAGAAGAAAATATATTTAAGCTGTAGATTAGAAAGTTAATTTGTCTAAATAATCAATGTATTGAGAAATAAGAATGCATTTTAAATGGTAATTGTTACTGGAGAATATTGAGAAGATACTATAAAAAACACACAGATTGTGTGTGTGAGGTCGTGTTATTTTGACCCAACTGCAATCGCCAGGTTAAAGTAGCTTTCTTAATAATACATACAATGACCTGAATTATGTAATGACTATTCCCTCTCCCACACATATTACAATCTTTACAGGTGAATGAAGAACGAACACATTGTGAAAGAAACCCATCTGGTCTTGGATTTCTGGGGCTGCACATTCATGTTAAATCTTTTGTGTCTGTGACAAAGGAAGTCCCTGACCCACTCTGAGATGTCAGAGTAGAAATTAACAGCAAGAAATTAAAAATAAAATAAAAAAACCCCACACAAAAGGAAAAAGATTGGAATCGGCGTTCAAATTAGTAACTTAAAACATTTAGATTATCTGGGACAAAAAAAGAAACTGCATGTGTATATATTCCGGACAATGTGTTTAGAAGATGACTAAAGCCAGAAGGGACTTTTGTGATCATCTAGTTTGAATACCTGCATAATGCAGGCCATAGGACTTCCCTTTCAATGAGGCCTTTGAAAAAAAACTTCTCATTGAAAGGGAAGTTCTATGGCCTGTTTTGGAAAAACATTCATTCTTAATTTAAAAATTTCCAGTGATAGAGGATCTCCTGCACAACCCTTGGTAAGTTGTTCCAATGCTGAATTACTCTTACAGTTAAAAATGTGGATCTTAATATATAGTCTAAATTTGTCTAGTTTCAACTTCCAGCCCATGGATATTGTTATACTTTTCTCCTCTAGATTGAAGAGCACTCCTATTATCAAATTCCTGTTCCCCAGGTAGGTACTTATAGATTGTGATCAAGTTCAGCCCTGAACCTTCTCTTTGATAAGCTAACTAGACTGAGCCCTTAAGTCTTTCACCCAAAGGCAGTTTTTCAAATCCTTTGATCACACTTTAAAGTATGTTCATTCCTTTTTCCTAAAGGATCACAATGGCTGAGAGGAAACCTAGCTCAGTTCAGATACTGGAATACTGTACTGGAAAATTTTAATCTAAATCAGTTCATAGCCACTAAAATGCAAACCAGAGAGATTTAATACTGACCTGCTTAGGACACTACCCAAGACTTCATATAACTATCATCTTTGTTTCCTGGATAATAAAGTTGCTATAAGAGAGAACTATTTCTTCAAATCAGAATTCAACATTTCTATATGAAAGGGTAGATAACATGCAGTAACCTGTATCAAGAAGTCTCCTGGAAGGTCGTATGCCTTGCAGAGTTCAGATATTGTCACCTGACCAGTTTCCTGTAGTTTATCGTTTATTTCTTCTGCTAATTGGTCTAGGTAACTCCTTATGTAAAACCAGAAAGAAAAGACATTAGTGTGACGTTCCCAATTCAACTTGCATCTTTTTAAGTATAGTTATCCTGTCTCATTATTAATTTATTTGTTCAGAGTAAACATTTTTCCAGCGTATGCATAAATACACTGGAACTTACTGTAAAATAGAAATAGATGGGCTGTGAGAATTCATCTTGCTCAGTACAACTATTACACGGAAAAAGTCGTATTTTTAAAATTCTGCTAACCAACCCACTAGTCTGCAACCTGTTCCTTTATTTCCTTATATGGAACAAGAAGAAATAACTTCACAACCCCCTCATAAAAACACACACATTTTTTCCTTTCAAAGGGACCTGAACATGGATTTTTATGGGAGACGAGGGTGCTCAGCACGTCACTGGTTCTGGTCCATGAAAGTCTATTCTCTGCCTCAAGAATAAGCTCTGAAGCATAATTAATAATAGAAGACTATAGTTATACTGCACCTATAACATCTAAAGTCATATCTCTGGACCACTGTATACATTTCTCCTGAAGATACTCACTCATTTATAAACTGTCCCAGCACCAGCTGAATAGTTCTGTCTGATTTAACAATGTCATTAGCTCGGCTTTCAATATGGACCAGGTCTACATTTATTATCTGGAAAAAAATAAATCCATCAGTCCCTTAAATTCAAATTAATTTTCAGACATTAAGACACTATACTTTAAAAAGGATATCTGCTTTTTATTTACTCTATCGTATTTATGTGCAAGTAAGTCTGGGGCTTGGAACAGAAGCATTTGTGCTTTTAAAAAAATCTCTTGCAATTACCACTAGGTTAAAGGGTCCAAGAAAATTAGGATTTTTGTAAAGCTCTGAACAGAAACACTCATTGTCTTATAGAAAGTTTTCTGATTTCAAGCAATTTTGCTCAAGACAGAAGGAAAAATTAGTCACAGAAGATTACTGGGGGATAGAGGTTAGTGGAAACAAGAGATTAATGAAGGAAGAGAGAGGACCCATGCAAAATTTATTATATTTCACTGTATGACACCATCACTCTAAATTTTAGCAAAGGCAGACATTTCTTATCCACCTGTACTTCTCAATTTAAGAAAGCAGAGATATTCAAATCATCAAGAAAGCCCTGCTTCTTTTTTTAGGGGTAATTTTAAAGAGTGTCACAGTACTACAGAGTATAGTAATATTTATCTCAAAATCAGAGTAAGCATGAATACCACATTTGTGAAGTGATACACAAATGGACAAAGTAGTCAAAGTTAGTGAGAAGTGCCACCAATTTTTCAACTGCTGCTATACAGCACTTCAACATCAGCACTTACTTAGAGACTGACTGATAGAGTATAAATGGAGAAACAAAGTATATGCATTTTTTTAATAACAAAAAATTACCTGTTGTAAGTCAACAATGTTTACTCGACCTTTGAAAAAATACAAATATAATTTAAGTATTTAGTACATCAAATAGCTTTGAACAGGTTTATAATGCAGCACAGCCAATCAAGTATGAACTTTATTTCATTATTTTTTTAGTGATCACAAGGAGTGTGATTGACAGCATTTTAAGCTGAAATCTGTTTAATCAGAGGAAAATATCCACACAATGGCAGCCACAGTGCAAGATTCCCCATGACACCCTACCCTATGTGCCTAAAGACAACGTTAACACAGTTTCTCTAAAGGTAGAAGAATTGTTGAGACTCTTCCCCCTTTACCTCTGTGCTGAAACTGTCAAGTTATGATGCCAACAAAACATGAAGAAGTGGTTACTCACCCTGTGCAGTAACTGTGGTTCTTCAAGATGTGTCCTGTCCCCCTAAGGGTGCTCCACTCTAGGTGCACTTGCACTCCCTGCGCTTTTGATAGGAGATTGCTCATAGCAATGTCCATTAGGCCTGCACTTGCGTGTTACTCAGCCTCGTGCCCCACGCTGTTGCTATATAGCATTGCACAGGCTAACCTCCACGAAGCCCCATGACAGAAGGAAAGGAGAGCGGGTAGTGGAGAACACATGGGAACACACACCTCAAAGAACCACAGTTACTGCACAGGGTGAATGACCATTTCTTCTTCAAGTAGTGTCCCCATGAATGCCCCACTCTAGCTGACTACCAAGCAGTTCCCCTTTAAGGAGGAGAGAGCTTCAGAGTCCAGTTCAGTATGGAAGAAAGTACAGCTGAGCCAAACATGGTATCAGAAGCAGTGTCATGAATTATTACAGCAAATGTATGGATAGAAGTCCAAGTTGTGCCTTTACATACTACAATGATAGGAGTGATAGGATCATCACTGCAAGTGTCACCATTCTGAATTTTTGTGCCTTCACAAATGTGTTGAGGAGTCTTAAATCTAGGATGGGTCTCCAACCATCATTTTTTTTTATTGGAACCAGGAAATACCTGGAATAAAACCCCTTCCCTCTGAACTGTGTGGAACTTGATTCTATAGTACACAGGTGTAGAAAAGAGTCTATTTCCTGCCATAGCAGGTTCTCGTGGGAGGAGTCCCTGAAGAGGGAAGGAGGATTGGTGAGTGGAAGAGAATTGAAGTGGATAGAGTACCCTGTGTAAATGATCTCTAAAACCCATTTGTCCGTCGTTATGGTGAAGGCAGTTGCTGAATGGAGGAAGGCATGTGAAGCATTACAGCTGGTAAGAAAGAGGATGGCAGCTCAGGACCCCAACCTTCCCATCAAAATTGATCCTTTGAAGAGCAAAGTTGTGAAGTTGAAGGCTGGGAGATGAGTAGTTTCCTCCTCTGAAACCTCTGCCTCTTGTGGTGAGGTTTGTATGGCCTCTGCTAACTCAGAAACTGCACAGGATGGGAATCTGTGCTTTCTGGGACCTACTAAATTTTCTCTTCAGAATACGTGTGTAGCTCCCCAGAGTTTGTAAAGTGGCTCTTCAAACTTTTAATGTATGCAGGGATTCATCTGTATTGCCAGCAAACAACTTAGTGCCATCAAAAGGCAGGTCCTCTATCATATTCTGGACCTGCTTTGGGAAGTCAGGAGGCCCTCTTCATAACTATTGCTGTAGAAATAGAATAAGTAGTAGCATTGGCAGCATTGAGAGAAGCCTGCAGAGATATCCTGTGAGGAGTTGGTTTTCTGCAATAAGTGACTTGAACTGCTCTCTGTGTTCTGTCGGCTGATGGTCAATAAAGGAGTTTAGCTTGGTATAATTTGTGCAGTTGTACTTCACCAGTAAGGCCAGATAGTTGGCGATTCTAAACTGTAAAGTAGTTGAATCAGATTTTGATGCTTATGATTTTTATCATAGAGTGTAGATTTAGTGTAGTTCTGCCTACCATGTTTGTTAACTGCCTCAACCACCAAGGATTTAAGAGATGGGTGAGAAAATAAAAATTATGACCCTTAGAGCAGGGATCGGCAACCTTTGGCACGCGGCCTGCCAGGGTAAACGGCCTGCTAGGGTAAGCACCCTGGTGGGCCGGGCCGGTTTGTTTACCTGCCGCGTCCGCAGGTTTGGCCGATCACAGCTCCCACTGGCCACGGTTCGTCGCTCCAGGCCAATGGGGGCTACGGGAAGCAGTGCGGGCTGAGGGATGTGCCGGCCGCTGCTTCCTGCAGCCCTCATTGTCCTGGAGCGGCGAATTGCGGCCAGTGGGAGCCGCGATCGGCTGAGCCTGCAGACGCAGCAGGTAAATAAACTGGCCCGGCCCGCCAGGGTGCTTATCCTGGCGGGCCGCATGCCAAAGGTTGCCGATCCCTGCCTTAGAGGGAAATATTTTTTGGCTGTCCTTTTGCATGTGTGAGAAATTGAGGCCAGAGTATGCCAGATGACCTTTGCAGGATCCAGGAGTGCCTTGTTGACTGGCAGGGCAATGCGGGCAGAAGAGGCTATATGGAGGATGTCAAACAGCTTCTGATGCAGTTCTTCAATGCAGTGACTCTCAACCTTTCCAGATTACTTTGAGGAGTCTGATTGGTCTTGTGTACCCCCAAGTTTCACCTCACTGAAAAAATAATTGCTCACAAATCCAGACAAAAATACAAAAGTATCACAGCACACAATTCCTGGAAGATTGCTTAGTTTCTTATTCTTACCATATAATTATAAAATAAATCAATTGGAATATAAATATTGTACTTACATTTCAGCGTACAGTATACAGAGTAGAATAAACAAGTCATTCTCTGTATGAAATTTTAGTTTGCACTGATTTTGCTAGTGCTTTTTATGCAGCCTCTTGTAAAAATAGGCAAATCTCTAGATGAGTTGATGTACACCCTGGAAGATCTCTGTTTACCCCCAGGAGTACACGTATCACTGGTTGAGAACTACTGCTTCAATCTTCTCAAGAGGGATCTGTAAAGAATCCACGATGCTCTTGGTGAGATCCTGAAATTGCTTAAGATCGCCAGCCAGGGATGGTGGAGGTGGCATGACAGCTTCATCCAGGGGTTCCAGTATGGCCAAGAGGATGGCACATATGGCACGGATGGTGGAATCCATAGGTGCTCATCCCAGCGGGATGGTAGCTGTGGACATCTGTCATGAGTGAGTGCAGGCTCCTTAGGAAAAGGCTCCCATAGGGGCGGAGTGGAGAGCCTTGAACAGATATTTGGGAGGTTGAGGCAAAATCTTCCTCAGAATCCTTCTCCTCTAAGTCACTTGGTAATGGTGAGAGAGCAGAAGGAGCTTGAGGTATCACCATCAGTATCGGGCAGGTGTCCGGAGATCTGGAAGTTCTTGGTGCCAAAAAGATACAGGTGTTGAACAATGGTGAATCAAGAGTCTAGAATGAAGTCTGAGGTCTTGGAGAAACCAGATATCTTACAGTACTGACAGTATTGTTGGTATCGTGTCCAGGGCTTGTGCTGAAGTAACAGTAGCGATGGTAAGGTGAGTATCAAACGCTCCAGGCAGAATCCAGACAGAGCCCAACCAAACTTTTCCAGTACCATGGTAGAGCTCTTCTTGCCGCTGCGGTCTCTTGTTAGTATCAAAGGTCTCTCAGAACCCAATATTTTAGGGGTTCTTCACTTAGCGGAGCTCTCGGTACTTGAGAAATCAGCAGCCTCAGGGATACCATGTCTGAGACCGATGGGATCCGAGGGAGCTGATATATTTGATTTCTTTGATGTAGGTTCCCTACCTGGAGAACTTGGAGCACGGTCACTGGAAGACTTATGAGAAGAATCTTGGGTCTTCCTCTTAGATGCCCTTGAGTGCGGTTCAGAGGCAGCTGACTTATTTGGAAACTGGTGTATGCAAGAGGGGGAGGGTGAAGAGCTCTTGATCTGTGTCAGAGCCCAGACGCAGCAAGTTCTCCATCTTAAGGAGTCAAAGTTTATCTCCCTGTTCTTTCTGGCTCTAGATTTTAACACCAGACAGAAGTTGCACTTTTGGGAAATATGACATTCCCTAAGGCAATGGATGCAGCGGGAGTGTCCATCACTCACTGGGATTGCTTCCCAGTATGACAGGCAACGCCTGAATCCGGGAGAACCAAGCATACCTTTGGAAAGGGCAAAAATCCTCAGGGGTGGGGGGATGATCTAAAAGCTATATATATAACTTTTAAAAAAAAACACAACTAACTAATTACTTTAATACACTAAGTACAAAAGCTAAGAGAACACAGTTGAGCCAAAACCTATAGTGCTGGAACAATTTGTATAATGGGGGTGGCTGAGAGCCATTGAATCAAACTATCAGGGGGTAGCCGTGTTAGTCTGTATCCACAACAAGGAGTCCGGTGGCACCTTAAAGACTAAGGGATTTATTTTGGCATAAGCTTTCGTGGGTAAAAAACCCACTTCTTCAAATGTCAGCATCAAACTGTAAACCCTGTATATAGTGGAAACCACTTCAGACCACTAGCACCCCTAGTTCCAGCACCTATGGCCAAAACTCAACTTCGTCGTAAGCCATGACAGTTGAGAAGGGACTGAGAAGGGTTAGCCCGCACTGTGCCATATAGCAACGGGATGGAGCACAAGGCTGAGTAACACGTATGCACAGGCCAAACGGACACTGCTGAAGAAATCTCTAGTCAAAGGCGCAGGGGATGCAAGTGCACCTAGAGTGGAGCACCTATAGGGACACTACTAGAAGAGGAACACCAGTCTACTAGACATGGAACTGAAACCACCAATCCTTTCCACATGTGCCAGAAAACTGCTATCAAATGGTAACAACTTTGAACTTTTGCCAAGCTGACAAGGTAATCTTCGGAAAAATCAGCTATAGTGCATGAATGTGGCAGGTGTGTGAACTCATTTTCCAAACCATATGATTATATGAACTTCACACAAGGGGGAAAGACTTCAGATTAACTAGAGGTACCATATGCTTTCTCCACATTCTAATTTAGGCCATGTCTACACTAGGAATGTTTATCCAACACAGCAGGGATCGGCAACCTTTGGCACGTGGCCCACCAGGGTAAGCACCCTGGTGGGCCGGGCCGGTTTGTTTACCTGCCGCATCCGCAGGTTCGGCCGATCACAGCTCCCGCTGGCCGTGGTTCCCGCTCCAGGCCAATGTGGGCTGTGGGAAGTGGCGGACAGCACATCCCTCGGCCCGCGCTAGTCGGCGCTGCAATCAGCCGAACCTGCAGACGCGGCAGGTAAACAAACCAGCCCAGTCCGCCAGGGTACTTACCCTGGCAGGCCGCGTGCCAAAGGTTGCCGATCCCTGCAATACAGTATACTGTATCAGCACCTAGGGTGGACGCAGCTATACTGGGAAAAGAGAGCTTCGTATTAGAATAGTAAAATGACTCTACACAGGTAAAACAAGCTATATTGTTTAAAAGTGTAGTTTTACTGGTATAACTGTGTCTGCATTAGGGGCTTATGTTGACACAGCTGTTGGGCAGGGATCATACCTCTTCACACCTCTGACTGATAGAGTTATGCTTGTAGAAATCTGTAGGCTAAACTACCCATTTGCTATAGACAAATGGGTAGTTTAAGCCATATATGCTCCCTGTGCATCTAAACCACACCTAATACAGCAAAGCTTTTACTACTGTTCATTCTGTGATATCATATAGACATGGAAGAATGGGCTGGATCTTATTCTATATTTCTACATCAACAAAATTGATTCTAAATTCTGATTGAGACATTTTTATTGCTAGTGATGATGTAAGAGGCAGAAACAAATATGATTTTCAGATTCTGAGTCAAGGTTGCAGGCCCTGTTCTCAGACCTCATCTATTTTAGAAAATTTAGAAAATTTAGAAAATTTGCACTGATGAAACTAAGTCAATTTAACATCAAATCTAGTTACACCAGTCCAATAGAGATGTTCTTAAATTGGTTTAAATTACAATTCCTATGGCTGTAATGCATCTATATTAGAGGTTTTCACTGGCGTAATTATATTGGTTTTAAATTGATAGTTATATTATTGTAAGTTTTCTAACAGATACACACACCTTTCAAAAATAATCTACTTGTGAAGTGAGTATTTGAGAAATCAAACCTCATCATGGAACGTTTTAGATCCACTTTTCTGATTATAACTGCACATACATTTATTCCTCCACAGAGGAAAATGATTGGTTAGTTGAGTGATTTGCTTGATTCAACAACCTTCTTTAACTTGTCTTTGAAAACTGTCTAAATATACCAATCATGTTTAGATAATTTCTGACCATCAAATAACAATGTTCAGTACAAAACAAAACCACTCATATACACATGCAAATGCTTATTTTGTACTACAAGATCAGGCCTTAAGTGCCCACAAAAGTACAATGAATTTTTTCAGTCTTACTCACACTTTTAATATGATAGTGATGGAGTCATTAACAATCATTAAACACAGCACTACATTTACTGAATTTATAAAAATCTATTTTAATTTACAATACATACAAGATATGAATAATATTAATGCCCATAAGATATCAAAGCACATATTTTGGCTTACAGCGTGTATGTGTGTATATATATATATATATATAAAAATAATAATATTAGCAATATATTAAGGGCGCTAAAAGATTTCTTTTTGTGCGTTGTAACATCCCTGTCCTATATTCTTGATACTACAAAATAAGGTAACATTGACAATTCTGGTTCACAACCAGCCAGTGGCCGGAGTTTGGAAGGGAGACAATCCTCAATGAAGCAACAGGGAAATGCAAATTTAAGTAATATTAAGTTTATTGAAGGACAAAGGCAATCTTTGAATCCCCGAATTATTTTCTATGATCTTGCTATTAATTTAACTGAAGTGAAGAAAAACAAATGTAACTCTTACCACCACAAACATGAAGCTCATCCTGTATTTCTCGGCTAATCTGTGCTGGAGTGATATACTCCTTTCCATCAAGCGTGTGCACTACATCCAGCTGCTTTTCAGCAATCAGCTTAGCAACAATCTCTATGCAGTTACGTTCAGACAGCCTGTGGACGTTATAAAGAGTAACCAAGTCATTTTAAATTAGAACTTCTACTTTTGGGATAAATAACTGAAGCTTTTCAAATTTTACAAACTGAACGATTATTTTGCTATTCTCTGCACACAACTTTCAGTATGTCAATTTCATACAAAATCCTAATTCTCTTTTCATTTTAAAAACATGGTCTTAGTACCTGCAAATGCTCCTAGAAATGATTAACTTTATTCATGTGAGTAGTATCAATGAAGTCAGTTTCCTTGCTCTCATGGATAGTCAATGTTTCAATGAGACCGCTCACATCAGCAAAGTTAAGCTCTTTGTCAACTTTGCAGGATGAGGCCCTATGATTGTAATTTGTTACTTTGGAGTTTGATTTTGAAATTAGTTAAAACAATTAAGCAAATGACTGCCCCCACTTATACAAATTCAAGACAGATAAAGACAAAGCACTACCAAAAGATTAAATATTTAGCTGATCTGCTGATGTGGAAAAATAGGAGGCTGGAACTGAGAAGGGCGCTATCAGTTTGAAATCCCATCAACTTTAAAATGTGAGTTGTTAGTTTCACTTGCCCATTTCTGTAGGGCATAACCGCTTTCCTATTTCAAAAATGGGTTTTCTCCCGTGAGGTGCCAGACCCAAACAAACACTGGCTGACTCTGCAGTGACAGCGCAGGACGCACTGGGCACGGAGCAAGGAAAGTATTTTCTACTCCAATTTCAGCCACAGTAACCCTTGTTATGATCCGGGCTGCGGTGTGCTCGACACTTCACCGCCCCCAGTGCAGGGCGCTGCATACTGCCCGCCCCACACCCCACTGGGCGGAGTGCTTCTCCTCCCCCCCGCCACCCCTGAGTCCTGGGCACCGGACCTCCCCACAACCGTCAAACACGCAGTGCCCGGCGCTGT
Source organism: Chrysemys picta bellii (assembly GCF_011386835.1). Classification (NCBI taxonomy): domain Eukaryota; kingdom Metazoa; phylum Chordata; order Testudines; family Emydidae; genus Chrysemys; species Chrysemys picta. The sequence goes on along the minus strand of NC_088793.1, from coordinate 74,720,884 downwards.
CCATCCCCCCCCCCAGCGCTTGGGCTCGGGAGTTCCGCGGGCCGAGTCCGGGGGGGGGGGACGCGCGCGTAGCTGGGCTCCTCCTCTCGGTCGCCAGGACTCGGCGGGGGGGGGTACCCCAGTCCCTTCACCTCTGCGCCGCCTCGGCGAACTGCGCCCGCTGGAAGTCGGCAGCCAGTCTGCGGATCTCCTCCCAGGCGGCCGCCATCGCTGCCCCCTCCGCAGCCACACGTCAGCCTAGCCGCCAGGCTACGGACCGCGCGCAGGGACATACCGCTGCGGCGCGTTCGCCACCCCACAGCGCCCCCTAGAGGGGGGAAGCAGTAGCGCAGGGAAAGCGGCTCCGCTCCCCGCCCCGAGTGGGAGGCGGGCTCCCCTGCGCCCGCCCAGCCCTGGGCTTGCGGGGCTTCGATCCCGCGTGGAGCTGAAACGGGGCAGGAGCCTTGTTAAAGATCTGCCCCCACGAAACCCTCCAGCCCTCAGCCCCGGGCCGGCTCCTTTCCAGCCTGCCTGGGGCAAGTCATGGCACCAGGTGGGAGCCTCCGCCCGGCTGCCAGCTGCAGACCTGCCACGGACGTCGGTACCTGCAGGCTGGCGCCCATCCGGCACGGGTGACACTTGTCACAGGAACGTGACAGTGGCAAGGAAACGCCGCTTGGGGGGAAGGTTTCTCAGGTGCAGGATGGAATAAACTGGAGTCATCCAGGAATAGCTAAATTCACACCCCCACCTTAATCCGAATTACCTTTCAAGTGTAGACAAACTTTACCTAGCCTATTTAAACAAACCACTTTTCCCCCAGTCTAGAAAAAGCCTTGGCTCAGGTTGAGTGATTGGGATTTGCTCCCTTGTTCGGCTTGAGCGGAGAGAGCAGCAGTCTGGGTTCAGTCGAAGAGTACTCTCCCTTCAGAGCATGGTGATGAGAGACTGGGCTGTGTGTTTGCATTTAGAAATTGACCAGCAGAACTGCCCCTTGTATCTGGAATAAAAGTATGCATTGGTGCTGTGGCCCTTTTGGTCCCAGGATATTAGAGAGACAAAGTGGGTGAAGTATTATCATTTATTGGACCAACTTCTGTTGGTGAGAGAGGCAAGCTTTTGAACCTACACAGAACTCTTCTTTGGGTATGGGAAAGTGACTTGCTTCAGTATAGCTTGTGTCCCTATAGCTCTGCTGGTCAATTTCCCTGTGCAAACAAGCCCTGTCTTGGAAAGGCAGAAGAAGAAATGCCAAGCAATGAGGAAATAAGGGGAGGGGAAGGGCAAGCAAATAAACTTACAAAATTGAGATTTATAAGTACTTTAAAAAAAATAAAATGCCTAAATACCAGGTTGTACTGTTGAGTCAGCACTCAAAAATAGATTTTTAAACAAGAAATGTCTTTCTCTTTGTGTATATGTGTGTGCACACCTTGTATGTAGCTGACACTCTGAGTAGGTTTCCCAGACCTGAAGAAGAACTCTGTGTAAGTTTGAAAACGTCTCTGTCTCACCAACAGAAATTGGTCCAATACAAGATATTACGTCACCTACTTTGTCTTTCTAATATCCTGGCACTAACATGGCTACAACAACTCTGTGTATACACAGTTTGTCCTCTGACAGTTTCTACATCTAAATATTATTCATATAAACATAGCTATTTCTACTATACAAGAGAGGGTGTTATTCAAATCAAGTAAAACCATTTGTGGTTAAAAGAAGTAGTAAACAATTTCTTTAATTATCTCATATATACACAGTAGAACCACAGTGAATTGAACTCTGATATTATTAGAGGCTGCTTGGGAACTGAGACATATACAGTAGGTACATAGGATATAAATCATGTTTAATGGGTACACATTTCATTTCTCTCTAGTATTCTGAGCTTTACTGATTCCAGAGTCATGAATATCACAAAATTTGCCTTATTCAATTGTTTCAGGCAATGTACACTCAAAATGAAGATTTATACAGGTTTAATGGAGGTAATTGATTCAAAATTCCTTATATTAATATTGTAATATGGATTGATGGTCATATTTCATGATGAATGCAAGTTTGTAATGTGTTATATGATCCACATACAGTATCCTATTGATTCACTTTGGGAGCATCAAATCCCCATCTTTATTATGAACAATGAAAGAAAATGATGGGGGATATTAGTGCTGTCAAAATGAATCAATACTGTATGTGTGACATGAAATACATTAGAAAGTTTCATATTAGAATACCCAGAAAAGTTCACAGTGACTACTCTAAATTCCATTCTTATAGGAGTTGAAAGTTCTTCTAGTTCATCAACCAAGCATGAGTTAAAGGAACATGTTATCAATTTTGCTGCTGCTGCTCTGAGGTACTGAGGCATTATTTATCATAGGAACAATCCCTGAAGAACTGTGCAGTGTAACTGCTGGCTGCCGACGTGAAAAAGAAATTATACAATTAATGGCCAATAATAACAGTTTATTGAACAAATCACATCTTGTAGAGAGCTAAAACGCTTGCTGCACTAGTTACAATACAGAAGAAATCAGGGATAGTCTAATCCTACACCCAAAATTGTCCATTGTGGTCTTCCTTAAAGGGATGCAGTGTACACATCTCTTCATGGTTGGTTGAATAGAAAGAGGAACAGGATCATGGCCTCATATTTTCCATACTTGGACTATTAGGAGTCCTTGGATTTATGGGAGAACATTCACTATAATTCTGGCCAACCTTACATCGGAGGAAGCTACTTCTGCCTTCCACACCCATGCAGAAGCTATCCAAAATCAGATGTGTTTGCATTCTTCCACCTTCCCTTCTGTTTGCTGCATTCACACACACTTTAGCTGTGTTTTTATATTCCTCAGTGTAATTCCCTTTTTTTCGTGTTCTTATTGAAAAGGACTACATAAAAATAATTAAAACAATGCAGTATATTGATGCAAACAAACCATAGGGGCTATTTGAGCTAATTTATGATCCAACAAGACTGTCCCAGTGTCCCATTCTCCACTGAGCAAACTGTTAGAAAACCAGACCACGAGTGTGAGCTTCAGGACAGACTGTGTGTATATGGACAGTGTCTAGCAAAATGTGGGTGCTACTAAAATAATTATTTATGCAAAAAAGCTAACAAACACAAAACCACTTATGTTCAACTAATTTCAACCCATCCTGCTATTCATTTGTCAAGAAATGAGAAGTAACAATAGTTACTTATGGTTATATGGAACATAAGAAAGTAGCTTGCCCCAAGGGTTATTAATACTAGTGTGTAATATTTTTGGCTGTTGAACAGCTAGGAAATATAAGTTGAAATGTTTGTGTGTGACTTGACATATCCACTGTACATCGTAAAATGGATGATGAATTCATTAGCAAGAAAAAGTCCATGGGATGATAAGGAAACATTTTATCAGTAATGTCAATGTAATATGTAAAGGATGGCAGTACTGACTGTGTATACAGAGCATGCTACAAATGGTGTTTACGTGTGCTCTGAGTAGGCTTTTAAAAATATTAATTGGGATATGCATTAAGAGCACAATACCTCCACCTAATGCAGCCATACTATACTGGCTGAGTGTGTCATGAATAGATGCAGTCCCTTTCTTTGTCACTATCCTTCATCAAGGCACAATTATAAATAATATGTTTTTCGTTTCACTGTACTTTTCCCATCTTATGTCCTGTCTTTTCTCTTTTGTTCATGAGCTAGCAGCTGTGCTGAATGCTAATGAGACAGCACTTAGTTCTACCTCAGGCAGCCTTTTCTACATAACTTCTTTGGTTACTAAACAGCAAACCTGCAATTAATTAGGCAGATTACCTACCTACCTGTGGATAGAAAAAAACAGATTCAGTCCTTCCTTAGCAGGGAATGTGGCTTTTCTAATAATGATACCTTTCTAGGTCAAAGCTTTAATGATTGTACAATCCCTGCAAAAGCACATACAAATGTGAAATCGTATTTGTATGTTGTACCGGGTAAAATGCTAATTCCATGTGCAGTTGTCTGATTTGTGCACAAATACATGTTTTATGCATGCAATTTAGACACCTATAATGGAAAGTATAACCCTATTTATATCACTAATATTATTTTAAACAATTAACTTATTTTTGTAGCTATATCTAATAGGGATTATTTATTCTTTTCTATCTCAAAATATTTAAGTCCAAATGATGTTTTTCTCCATTTGAATTGGAAAACTGAATATATTGAAGCATTTTGATAGTAAACTCCCACACTGTATGTTGAATTAAGCCTCTTTGATCTTTCTCCAGGAAGACTGTGAAATATATTACCTGGGGTTTACTATAATCATTTGTTTATCTTTGAATATCATGCAAAATATGTAAGGGAAGGAGAGACATATTTTTGAACATTTGCAGCCTCTTATTCAGTTTTAAATCAAATTTACTGACATATTACTACGACAAATTGAAGAGAATCAAAGATTAGCTACTGTTGTAATAACTGGCCCTATACATTTACTCTAACTGTGAGCGCAACTGTAAAAAGTGAGTGAAAGTTCATAAAATGTTACAATAACTTACAACAAATGTTGAGGGGAAAAGTGCAAAAGGGAGACAAAGATTGAATTAGTCCCCCCAAAAGGCCAACTGATGTAACTCAAAGACTGTGCTAAGATCTTGCCTCATAAGCAAGAGAAGTGTGATCTTGGAAATCAATGAACCCAAACTGGTGTGTTGAAAATTAGACCTAACTGATAAAATAATGAGGGGATGGGCTATTTCATCCATCACTCTCTTTTGGGGTCTTAAAAGAAAAGACATTGGAGGGAAAATCAAGAAGAAGCAACTGCTCTTTGCCAACAACTGCTCCAACAAGCTTTACCATCATGGCTACCACCTTCACCATCTCCTGGGACCCTGGGATCTACTGTAACAGAGTTAGGCCGTCATTATTCTGATCCTGAGAAATGTCCTGACCACAGCAGCCAGAGAGAGAGGAACCTAGATGATATCACTACCTCCACCTACACTGGCTCCGGCTAAATCCCAGCCCCATCCGGGATGTGAGACTGTGTCAAACCCCATCTCCCACCTGCCAAAGAATCTTTTTTCTTTCCCACTTTCTTCTCTTTCCTATCTCTCTCCTTTTGCCTTCTGTCTAATAAGAGTCTTGCTTAGCTGGCCAATGTTGTATATTTTGCAACACTGCTGTAAGCCTGTGACACGGGTTGCCAGGCATCTGGTTTTCGACCAGAATGCCTGGTCGAAAAGGGACCCTGGTGGCTCCAGTCAGCACCACTGATCGGGCCGTTAAAAGTCTGGTTGGTGGTGCAGTGGGGCTAAGGCAGGCTCCCTACCTGCTCTGGCTCTGCGCAGCTCCCGGAAGCAGCCAGCATGTTCTTGCGGCCCCTAGGGGCAGGGGCAATCAGGGAAGCTCTGCGCACTGCCCCCACCCGAGTGCCGCCTCCTCAACTCCCCTTGGCTGGGAACCATCAATAATGGGAGCTGCGGGGGTGGTGCCTGCAGGTACGGACAGTGTGCACCGCGCAGAGCTGCCTGACGGCACCTCTGCCTGGAACCGGACATGCCAGCCGCTTCCGGGAGCAGTGCGGAGCCAGGGCAGGCAGGAGCCTACCTTAGCCCCACTGCACCACCAACCAGAAGCTGCCTGAGGTAAGCACTGCCCAGCCGGAGCCCGCACCTTAAACCCCCTGTCCCAGGTCAGAACCCACTCCTGCACTCTAACTTCCTCCCAGAGCATGCACCCCCACCTGCAGCCCAACCCCCTAACCCAGGTTGGAACTCTCTTCTGCACCCAAACTCCCTCCTGGAGCCTTCACCCCACACCCCATCCCACACCCTAACCCCCTGCCCCAGCCTGGAACCCCCTAATTTACCCTGAACCCCTCGTTTCTGGCCCCACCCCAGAGCCCACAACCCCTCCTGCATCCCAACCCACTGCCCCAGCCCAGTGAAAATGAGGATGGGGTGAGCGAGCGATGGAGGGAGGTTGACAACCCTACCTGTGACCACAGAAGCAGTTAGAAGCAATGCCCTAAACAACCAAACACTGGTACAAGTTTGCCAGGCCTTAGATTATTTTTTCCCATCTGTGAGGCTGCAAGTGAAAGTCAACACAAGAGACAGAAGTTGCATTTGTGCATGTTTGTCTAGTTTGGGCTTCTAGGAAACAGGATTGGACTTTAACAAGAACAGCAACAAAAAGCAGCTCCAGCCTCTCTTAATTAATTTTTTCTCTCTTTCCCAAAGGGACAGATATTATCACCTAAAGGGCTGCCAAACAGTAGAATGTTTTTCTTTTAAAGACTCCCTAAGCTAACGGGAACAAGGGATGTTGTTAAAATGAAAGCCTTACTTAGCATTTTATATTTCAAATGCTTTTACTGTTTTTCCTTCTTTTCTGTATCTTTACTAAAAGGTTTAAAAGATTTTTAATGGTGTGTTTGCCGTGGTACTGAGCAGGCTTTGTTCTCTGTACATTGAACCCCAAGCCTGGTTTAACTCGGTCTAATGTTGGACAGTGACTGGGTCATGTTAACACTTTTAACTCTTTGGGCCCTTTGTTCCATCAAAACTAATACAGCATTACCCACCCTGTGCCATGCAACTGAATATTTGACTTATGTAAGAAGCAAGACCAGTCTATCATGGTGAGATACAACTTTGATTACATTACAGCAAACATCAAATATTTCTTACCCTTAGATATTCGCTGCAATGAAACAGAGCATTGAAAAATTTATAAAGGCTTTATTCACACAAAACACAAGCATTCATATAATATTACAAACAATATATATGTGCTATTGCTGAAATGAACATACATTTGTACTATGGAAGGTAATAGATGAACTGTTTAAAATGGTATATTGAGAAGTAAAAGTCATAAAATCCAACATCAAGCAAGGACTAGGGTAGCATTTAAAAAAAAATAGAAATACACGCAGCTCGTAAAGATGACACAAAAGTGTGGTTCTCTTTTTTCTATAATTTTAAGTTGAGTTACACACACACAATGTAATTCAGACATTTCTGTTCTAAGAATATTTTCCCCCAATAGTTTTTAAATGCTGTTTCGGTTCATCTGTTTTTATTTTAAATTTGTGTTGCAGTTGAAATGTCATTTATAGTCTTAGACCAGCAGTGGACTGGGGATTTCCATAGCGTTGTAATGTCAGTCTCTGGAAAAGGGATTAGAAAGTGGATCAGATTTGTCAACTAAGGCCTTGTCTACATTACAGGGGAAATTTGATCTAAGCTACGCAATTTGAATTACGTTAATAACATAACTCAAGTCGACCTAGCTTAGATCTACTTACCGCAGGGGCCACACTAGGCGATGTCGATGGGAGACGCTCTCCCGTCGACTCCCTCTACTCTTCTCAATCTGGTGGAGTACAGGAGTTGATGGGAGAGCAATCTGCAGTCGATGCATCGATCGCTGCTCGTCAATCCCCCAGTAAGCGTTGACAAAACCTGAGAAGAGCTAGCTCAATCCAGTAGTGTAATTCCAAGAAGAATTACTTCTGGTGCCAGTGGTTCATTTTTTGCTTTCTCTAGTATGAAGCAGTAGAAGAAATAGCTTATGGCCTTCCAATATTTTGTGGTTATTCATCCAACTAAATCCAGTATTTGTGTTTAGTATATGACATGACATCCCCCCGTGCATGTGTTTTGGTTTCATTTATATGCAGTAAGACAAGCCATGCAATATTATATACCAATCTAACATTTAAAACCAGTGATGTTAGAACACATGCAAGTCACCAGTTTCAACAGAGGGACCCCAATTTCTCTCCAAATATGTCTCTCACTCTTCCTTCACAATAGACATTCTTAGGATTTTTTCCCATTTATTGTGTTGTAAGGCCTAGTAATACATTTGTCTGTTCCTTCATAACTAGTACAGTGTAATTTTCAAAACTAAAATATCCAAGTCAATTTGTTGCCCAAATCTCTGCACCAGAAGAAAATACTAAATGAAGTGTAACAATTATTCATACATTGTGGATTATTCAGGCATCTAAAACAAGACAATGTAAGAAACCTGGGTCAAACTTTGGCTTATATAAACGCATGTAGCTTTATTAACTTCAGTAGGGCTGTACCATTTTACAACAGCCAAGGAACTGGCCCAATATTTAGGGTTGCCACCTTTCTATTTGCAGAAAACTGAACACCCTTGCCCTGCCCCCTGCCTGCCCTTTTTCTGAAGCCATGCCCACACTCACTCCATCCCTGCCCCCCTCCATTGCTTGCTCTCCACCACCCTTGCTCACTTGCTCATTTTCACTGGGCTGCGGCAGGTTGTGAGAGAGGGTGAGGGCTCCGGCTGCAGGCTCTGGAGTGAGGCTGGAGGTTGGGGTGTGGGAGAGGGTGAGGGCTCCAGCTGGAGGTGCAGCTCTGGGGTGGGGTCAGGGATGAGGGGTTTGGGGTGCGGGAGGGGGCTCCGGGCTGGGGTGGGGGGTTGGGCTGTGGGAAGGGGCTCTGGGCTGGGGCTGGGGGTTGGCGTGTAGGAGGGGGTACGGGCTTTGGGCTGGGGGTGCGGGCTCTGGGATGGAGCCAGAAATGCGGGGCTCAGTGTGCAGGAGGGGGCTCAGGGCTGGGGAAGGGGTTGGGGCATGGGAGAGGGTTCGGGGTGAGGACTCTGGATGGCAATTACCTCAGGCGGCTCCTGGGAAGCAGTGACATCTCCCTCCAGCTCCTAGGCAGAGGGGTGACCATGTGGCTCTGTGCGCTGCCCGTGCCTGCAGGCACCACCCCCTCAACTCCCATTGGCTGTGGTTCCTGGCCAATGGGAGCTGCTGAGCTGATTCTGGGGGCAGTGCGCAGAGGCCCCATGGCCATCTCTCCGCCTATGAGCCAGAGGGAGATGCTGGCAGCTTCCCGGGAGTCACACGGAGCCAGGTAGGGAGCCTGCCTGCACCGCCAACCGGACTTTTAATGGCCAGGTCAGCAGTGCTGACCGGAGCTGCCAGGGTCTCTTTTTGACTGGGTGTTCTGGTCAAAAACTGGACATCTGGCAATCCTACCAATATTTGCTGTAATATATATGCAGGGCCAGGTTCTGGCCTACCCTTTTATGAGTTTGCAAGAGGGAATGGAACGTGACAAGACATTTTCCCTTTACCTTGCACTCCTGGACAAGGGCTGTCAAAATCTCCTTGATGAAGGCTCTGCTCCCTGCCAATGTCCCTGTATGCTAGCTGGTTGAAGGTGGCAGTTCAGGGGTGGCAGGTTTATGGCCTTCCCTTCTGCATCATTCAGCAGAGCTGGGTGTGTAATAGGGAATGGATTTCACTCGTCCTGTGGTGGTGATGCTACTGCTGAGGTGGACACACCCTATTAACCCCGGGACAAATCTGACTCCCTTTGGCTGCAGCTGTAACCTTTCCATGCCATTTTCAGCATGCATCTCACATCCATAATACTGCATTTGTACCTTTCATTAGAGGATTGCCCCAACAGTGCCGCAGACTTCCTCTGTGACCTTGGGCGAGTCACTTAGGTTATGTCTACACTGCAGTTAGACACCTGCAGTTGACTAGGGGTCGTGGGGTCCTGCTTCAGGGCGGTTTCATTGCAGTTAGACTTCCGAGCTCTGGCTGGAGCCCAGGCTCTAGGACCTTGCAAGATGGGAAGGTCCCAGAGCTGCAGTAAAATAGCCCGGCAGTCGGAGCCCCATGAGCCTGAGTCAGCTGGCACAGGCCAGACACGGGTTTTTAATTGCAGTATAGACATACCCTTAGGGTACATCCACACTAGCAACTGTACACATGTCCATGCATGGACTTGTGCCATAACCTCCCTAACATAAGCATTTGTCCTGCAATAAGGAGCAGGAGAAGAACCAGATCATCATCTCATTGTTCCATGACTTTCACCCAGTTTTCCGGGGGATAACATGAGGGTTACCGTGATTGGGAACTGCCATAGACAAATGTGTGAAGGCAGGTATAGTACGAACAAAACAAAGCAATATGATTCCTAGAACGTCTTCCTATGATGCACAGAGCCCTGGGATATTGCCCCTGAAATGGAGCTCTAAGAATTGTGTACGTACAGCGGCAGTGTGGACGTGGGTATATGCATGTACATGGCATTATACCCATGTCCAGCCCAGCATATGTGGACGTGTGCATGTATGGGGAGCACATGCAAGCATGAACATAATCCAGTACTCAGGTATTTGCACAAGTGTAGACATAGCCAGTGTAGATGTAGCCTTAGAGTGGAATCCATGAAGGGACTTGGGCGTTGTGTTTGCAGCATCCAATGGGCTAATGTGAGTTTTACATGGCATTCCTTGTGTAGCTGCATTTCAATCCTGTATCAACTCTCTGGGATTACACACATTCTCAAGCGGAACAATTGCTTCTTATTTTAGCCAACATATTAATCCATTCCATTCTGTATCATTTTATTAAAGGGTGCCTACATGTTACACACACTACAAGTAGCACGGATATGCTAAGATAAAAAAACAACTTTAGCAAGCAATTAGTTTTTAGATGGATCTTTATGGAATGCCAACTCATGATGAGAAACAAGTTAATCCTTCTGTAAAAACAAACTCACCAAATAAATCAATAAATAAATTCATGTCCTCCTCTCCCAAAATTATGATGACAAATATTAGTTTTGGGAAAGCAAAATACTTCTCGAGTGGTAGTTAATCAAGCTAGTGTATCAAGTCTTTAAGTGAGAAAGATAACCATTAGAGTTTGGTCTCTATGACTGTATGCTGCACTATATTACAATCTTTCTGGTGGGGAATGTTATAAGATTTGAATCTCAGAAAATTAATCTGTAGAGATCTTCATTTTACTCTCTGTTTCTCACACATAATGTCACGTCCCCCCGGGGATGTTTGGTATTACATAATCAACTCATTCCTTATGGCATTCATCTTCTTTTAATACAGCATCAGACTAATGAAAAAGCACAGGGGAAGCTGCTGCTGGAGGTTGATATGAGGATTAAATGAACAAAATTAGCTTTAGAATGCATGCTCTTTACACCTCCTAACAGGACATGGATGATGTGAGTGAATTATGGTGCATTTTCTTGTGTCAGCCTAAGGTTTTATATTTATTTTAATCCTGGGATCTCTGGAGCTAAATGCATGAGCCTCTACTGCATGAGCTAAAAGCCACATGGCTCTTAGCTAAGGCTATAGCAGACTCATTAATCTCTAACTGGTCTTGGTGCCACTAGAGGGGGACAGAGCACAACACCCAGGAGGTGTGTGGGTCACATACTTCCTTTAGCTGAAGAAGCGTGTCCCGAGCTTCAGAGACTTCCCACTTGATATTCCAGACAAGCTCTCACTTGTAACACCACCAGTCTCCAGTTATCAGCGGGTGGGATAGAACCTGGGACCTCAATGCATGAGCTTCTACTGCAGTGGTGGGCAACCTGTGGCCCGCATGTGGCCCATCAGTGTAATCTGATTGCGGGCCGTGAGATATTTTTCTGACGTTGACTGTCCACAGGCACGGCCCCCGCGCCCCCGCTCCCAGTGGCTGCGGTTGACTGTTCTCAGCCAATGGGAGTTGCAGGAAGCGGTGGGCCGCAGAGACGAGCTGTATTCCTGCAGTAAAGCACTTTACCTGTAGTTCCCACTGGGACTGAAATTCACATAGATTACACAATCCATGTCAATTTCCTCACAGCAGGTGGTACAGGTAAAGTGCTTCAATGTAGTAGCACTGCACTACTGTTCCCTAACTCTTGCATGTCCCTGAAAAAAGAGTGGAAACAGTAATGAATATAAGGAAAAAAAATAAATGAACCTGAATATCTTAGGCCCTGGACGTATCTAACGTGTGGCAAAATGCACTTCAGAAGCTGTGCCCTTACTTTATTTAACGGTGAGATGTTTAAAGTGCAGCTATTCCAAGCTCTGTACCCATGTACAATTCAATTATATATTATAAACTTACAAATTTTATCTAATACATAGGTTAATGATCCTTTTCATTGAACGACAACTATGTCTCCTCTTCTGTGGCTGCACTTTCACTCAATCAACTCTCTCCCCTCCCCCAAAAACTATAGCAAATAATTAGGCCTTACATCATTCCATGAGAGGTAACTGCATGGACTTTTCTGGATTATGAATGGGAGTACAGCTGGTCAGGAATTTTCCCACTTAACCTTTTTTGTTGGAAAATGACAATTCATCAAAACCAAAACTTTCCAGGAGAATGTATCAGTTTCAATGCAACTATCATCAGGAAGAAGAACAGGAGTACTTGTGGCACCTTAGAGACTAACAAATTTATTAGTCTGGTCTTACCAACTCTGAGAGGCCAATTAAGTAAGAGAAAAAAAAGTTTTGAAGTGATAATCAAGATAGCCCAGTACAGACAGTTTGATAAGAAGTGTGAGAATACTTACAAGGGGAGATAGATTCAATGTTTGTAATGGCTCAGCCATTCCCAGTCCTTATTCAAGCCTAAGTTGATTGTATCTAGTTTGCATATCAATTCCAGCTCAGCAGTCTCTCGTTGGAGTCCGTTTTTGAAGTTTTTCTGTTGTAAAATAGCCACCTGCAGGTCTATCATTGAATGACCAGACAGGTTAAAGTGTTCTCCCACTGGTTTTTGAGTATTATGATTCCTGATGTCAGATTTGTGTCCATTAATTCTTTTAGCCCCCAACTAAAACCTCTCCAGCGCATCATCAAAGATCTACAACTGATCCTGAAAGATGATCCCTCACTCTCACAGATCTTGGGAGACAGACCTGTCCTCGCTTACAGACACCCCCCCAACCTAAAGCAAATACTCACCAGCAACCACACATCACTGAACAAAAACACTGACCCAGGAACCTATCCTTGTAACAAAGCCCAATGCCAACTCTGTCCACATATCTATTCAAGTGACATCATCATAGGACCTAATCACATCAGCCATACCATCAGGGGCTCGTTCACCTGCACATCTACCAATGTGATATATGCCATCATGTGCCAGCAATGCCCCTCTGCCCTGTACATTGGCCAAACCGGACAGTCTCTACGCAAAAGAATTAATGGACACAAATCTAACATCAGGAATCATAATACCCAAAAACAAGTGGGAGAACACTTTAACCTGTCTGGTCATTCAATGACAGACCTGCAGGTGGCTATTTTACAACAGAAAAACTTCAAAAACAGATTCCAATGAGAGACTGCTGAGCTGGAATTGATATGCAAACTAGATACAATCAATTTAGGATTGAATAAGGACTGGGAATGGCTGAGCCATTACAAACATTGAATCTATCTCCCCTTGTAAGTATTCTCACACTTCTTATCAAACTGTCTGTACTGGGCTATCTTGATTATCACTTCAAAACTTTTTTTTCTCTTACTTAATTGCCTCTCAGAGTTAGTAAGACAACTCCCACCTGTTCATGCTCTCTGTATGTGTGTATATCTCCTCAATATATGTTTCATTCTATATGCATCCGAAGAAGTGGGCTGTAGTCCACGAAAGCTTATGCTCTAATAAATTTGTTAGTCTCTAAGGTGCCACAAGTACTCCTGTTCTTTTTGCGGATACAGACTAACACGGCTGCTACTCTGAAACCTATCATCAGGAAGGTTTCTCAGATTCACAATGGAATTTCTGTGGTCAAAACCACAGAGGGAGTCATCCCAGAACAGCCAATGGCACTCACCTAGGATATGGGAAACCCAGATTCAAGTCCCTGCTCTGAATCAGGAAGAGCAAGGATTTAAAGTAGGGTCCCCAACATGCCAGGTGAGTGGACTAACCACTGGGTTATTGGCTATTCTAGGGCCTGTCTGTCTGTCTCTCTCTTTCTGTTTTTGGGGGAAATATTTCAAAAAGTCTGAAGAGCAGTGTGAAACAGATTTTTTTTGGAAATCTTGAAAATGTTTGCAGGGCAGAAAAACCATTAACCACCAGCTCCAAGTAAGGAGTAAATGTCACAGATAAGGGCTCTCCATGGAAGCCTGCTGCTCTTGCCTTCAGATAAACACATGTAGTGACTGTGAGCTTGATCTCAACAGCTAGGGTAAAACACAAGAAGAAAGACCACTTTTAACCACAGAGGGAATTATAGATCAAAACTAACACCTGAAACTTCACTCAGAAATAAAACACCAAAGTAATTATGAAATATCTGTGTTTTAATTAAAAACCCTTTCATTCCACTGCAACACTCAATGTGACAATAAAGTGGTTACTATGCAGAGTCATACACCAGTTGAAATATAGATCTGATCTATAGATCTATCATCTGATCCTGTAAAATAAATCAGGACCAATATTCTTTCATCAGTCACAAACCATCCAGGCCTCCAAGCTCAGCCACATTCCTCTAACCTCAAAATTTCCAATCCAAACTTGAGTATATTCCCATTTAAAAAATGAAAAATCATGCCTAAATATTGTTGGAGAGAAGAACCTACTGACCCTTCTTGATCATTGCAGTCACCAGCATTTATTTCTGCCAGAGAGCTGGTACTGCTGCTGTCAACCTTTCAGTTATTACATTCTAATCCCTTCACTGCATGAATCCTTTCATATTTATCCTCCCCAAGCTTTTATTCCTGAATCAATAAAGGAAAGTGTGGAATATAGGGTAATCTTTGTAAACAAACCCTACACTAACCTGCTTGCAGAAAATCTATACATACACAGAAATGTAAAAGTAAACTCTGATTCTTGGAGTAAAATTTTCAAAAATGCCCAAATGCCCATTTTCAAAAATGACTTAGGCACTTAGGCCTAAGTCTCATGAAAGTCAATGGGGTACTGAGTACCTAAGTCACTTTGGAAAACGAGCATATACATGTTTTAGGAAAATTTACCCTTTATCTTCGGGCACTTCTTATTTGCTTTATTGCCATTGGTTGTCAGTTCAATTTCATCTCCCCCCCTCCTCTCACTGCAACCCTTCAGCTCTCCATTCTCACTGCTCTGCTCATTGGTTGAGATTTTCAAAGCTGCCTCTGGGATTTGGATGTTCAATTCACATTAAAATTAATGCAAATTCAATGTCCAAATCCCCCAGGTGGCTTTGAAAATCCTGCCCATTGTGCTTCTCACTCTTTCCCCCTTCCTCCTTCTCCATTCCTACATTCCTCCTCCTGACTTTCCCTCTCCTTCACTTTCCCCCCTTCCTTCTCTCTGTTTATATGATCAAAATCTCTTCTCTTGCCCAACATTCCCCTTCCCCACTTCATCCCAGGGTGCATACCCAAAATAACAGCCCCCAAAATAAGGTCAGTTGCGATCTGCCCAGGCTAGGGAGTAGCATGTTGCTGGGCTACCCCAAGAGCAGCCTGAGAAGGTTTTGGATGAATCATAGAATATCAGGGTTGGAAGGGACCTCAGGAGATCATCTAGTCCAGCCCTCTGCTCAAAGCAGGACCAATCCCCCAGGCAGCTTTTTACCCCAGTTCCCTAAATGGCCCCTTCAAGGATTGAACTCACAACCCTGGGTTTAGCAGGCCAATGCTCAAACCACTGATCTATCAAGGTGATTGTATCTCAGGAGTTATATAATTTTCCCCCCTATCTCCTCACTGCTTCATGAAGGGAATAAACTGGGCTGGGTCTATACCCTGACACCATGACACAGCTACTTTGCTGGGTGGACTGAGAAAGCAAAACTTGGGTTCTCTACCCCAATTCTATCCCTTTCTGCCCCCCTGTGTGTGTGGGGTAGGGGCACGTAGCAGCTGTCTGGAGCCTGCTGCTCTCCATGTGCTGGATGAGATGGCCTGGGGCACTGCCCCCCTACTCCCTTGTGCTGGTGTGCAAGTTAGGCCACAATCTGGTCCAACAAAAATAAAACAATTGCTAAAACATGCTCTAACTACTAAATACATGAAAGGGGAAAAACATCACAACCAAAACCCCATCAAGATGTGTGCATGTCTCTCTAAGCAGTCACACAATCTTGTTGCTGTTCCCCTTCTCCTCCTTTAGCCCTCCACATCCCCTTAGATTTTTGTAATCCATTTGCTCTGCTATGCTGTTATTTTGACTGTCAGTTCTTTGGGGGCAGCCACTCCCTCTTCTGTATGCTCTGTAACGCTCTTAGCATACTTTTACATGCTCTAAAAACAACCCAGCAATAAATTATAATGTTAGTTGGCATATCATAGTTAGCATTTCTATATTCTTTAATTTTAGAAGGAATGGGATGGGACGAGTGGATAGAGGAGGGAACAGCTTCTTTTTATGGCATCATCCCTGCCCTACCTCCAAATGACAGAACTTTATCAGGTAAATGAATGCTAACAATTTATTAATATATATCTACTCTCCTTATTCCCCACCACAGGAGACTTCCATATGGCAGTCAAGTGGCTCGTGCATGGATTTCCTGTCAGCATGACTGTTATGGAACATATGCTGGTGCCTTATTTTCCTGTGACATGGCAAAAGAAATTGTCATTGAAGGCAATGGCAGTTACTCATAGGGCCCTCTGAAGGGAGCATGTAGGGAAGGCTGCTTTGCCTTGTTCTCACTGTCATTTCCAGTCACCATCCCTGTGTTTCCATGGCTGTGCCTTGCTGGGTTCTGCCCTGAGCTCACAGGAAGCACGACAGCACTCAGAATTCAGTGTTCTTTGGGGTAGTCTCTGTTAAGTGCAATTTGAGTTCTTGTCCTCTCCAGCAAGGGGATGACTGAGATGCCAAAACTGAGACAACAAGCTTTATTTTCAAATCTGGGACTAAATTTTATATAGAAAGACAGTCCATCTGAATCCAGTAAGAAGGATGGTGGGGAGAGGAGAGAAAGAGAGAGAGAGAACATTTTCCCATCATATTAACATTTTTTGCCCTTGATCCAGCCTTCTAAAACAACCATGAGAGTATTACCTTGTTACGGTTGTCGCCTGCTCCTAATTGAAATCTATAATTCCATTACCGATGCATCCAGACACATTTAATCAAACCATATCCTGTTGTGCAAATTGAGATCCGAGTTCATAGCTCATCCCTAAACAAATTATACACAGTGTGAGAGTCCAGGCATTGAATAGAAGTCTTGTAATAAATGTTGCCAGCTCCTTCAGGTCAGCTGGAAAATTGGGTTGCCACTGTTTGCAATTTCTAAAGCATGGCAGGATAGCTCATTTTCCAAGCTGCCTTTTGGATTTCTAAGTAGGCTACCTCATGGGGATATTTAGTTTTCTGTATTTGTAGTGTTTTGGAGGTGGGCAGAGGCTTAAATGTAATTTCCCAAGACTTTCTTGAAAGTTTGCAGACTTCCTTCATTCAAAATGAAGATTGGGATGCTAATATGGGACAGCTGTTAGTTCCTATCTATTGGCTATTATTATTTTGGAAGCCTGTAAATTGAACAAGACATTCAGATTTTTGATAGTATTTTTATAATAAACAGGACATAAATATGATCTTATTTTCTTCTACTGGATTCTGCCTTGCATTTTAATGTTTGACTTTTTATATATCTTTTATAGACAGAGTTGCCTAACACTATATTATATAAATACACTATATTATATATATATGGGTAAATACTTCCAATTTAGAATTCTTGAACACACAAAAATCTTAACTTTGCTTGGAAGTTATCCTGTTTTTCTTATCATCTCTGTATTTATGTAATACTGAACTCTAGGTGGCAGTATGTAGGAATGAATATCAGATGCTTATGTTAAAGAGCTAATTCATTGCAAGCACGTTATAATTTATAGTCATGTAGCTTAATCTATTTTATAAGCATGTTTTTTTTCTGTTTTCCTGTTTTTCTTTCTTTTGTGTATTGGCATTCTATTAAAATCCAATAAGTATTTATTGCATAAACTGAGAAGAATATACAACTCTGGGAGTTACTGAGTTTTGGTTATGGTGTAGGGCAAAATCCAGCTCTTACTATAAGTAGGAATGCTAAGGGATGATCTAGGGGGAATGCTGTGGAACCAGCATTTCAGAGGTTTCCTAGCCTTTGGCAGGATGGCTCAGGGCAGCCAGTAGGGTGTGCACTACATCTTTGCCGCTCCTCTAAAAGAGCAAGTGTACGCTCCCAAGCATGGATTTTCCATAGCAATACTTGGAAAACGTGATTAGCTACTGGGGTCCAGTCCCTGTTTTATGCCCTTATCCATATGTAGGGGCTATAAACTGACTGGCTTACCCGGACTTCTTACATCTAGGGAGTGTGGGGAAGCTAGTACTAGAAGGCTATGGTTGCTGCATGAGTACATTGGAGGTTGGGGGGGAAGAGATAAAGAATCCTGCACCTTTTTGTGCCTACCACACATGCACAACAAAAGGTGGGATTTTGACCTTGATGTTGGGGGGCAGGGTGCATATTTGGAGCTCTCTTATGGAAAAGTTCTATAGATTCTGATAGGGATCAAATCAGTGCGGTTCTGTAAAAGCAGGGGTGCCATTTGCAGCAGGAGTTTGGCTCATCTTTTCCACCAAGTTTGTGTTTGCTTCCTTCAGACTTGAATTTTCCCCTTTCCTCTGAGTATCCAGCTATCTTGATGCACAACTAGCTAGAGCAGATGCAGATAGTTAGGTATCATCAGCAGACGTACAGAGTTAAACTGTGGAATTTGTGCACGGTTCCAAGGGAGGGTCGAGCTTTATTGTCTCTCGTGGACTCATGGCAGGAGCTGTGCCAGTGCCTTTGATATTAATAGGTTTCAGGTGCAGCAAGCTGGGATGTAAATCTACAGCGTATCAGCTTGCCACACACCAACTGGTCATGTGGATCTTGCTACCATGCACTAAAAGTTCTGTAGTGAGCTTTGATCTGTTTGCACTACAGAACTTTTGGTGTGCAATAACGGGATCCACAGAGCCAGTGAGCATGTGGCAGGCCGGTAAGCTATAGATTCACACTCAAGTTTGCGGTGCACTATGACTCCATGTGGCCAAGCCCTAAGTGCAGCTGTGCTCATTATACATATAAATGTTCAATCCCTGTTTAAACGTCAATAAAGTGATACCTTGTGGCATTTAATTTATTCTTTCAGATGGTTTTTAATGGTTTTTATTGCTCCTTCTTAGAACTTTACAGTTGGAGTTGCAGGAATTAAACTCAGTAGAACATTTGCAAAATTGTTTTGCTGTTACATATGTGGACAGAATACACAATTATGTTCTGGGATAAGAAGATTTCTACTGGCACTCATTTGAGAAAGGAAGTAAACTTGTGAGTAAAACCACCATCCCATACCCATGCTTGTAAGAGCTGGGGACACACCAAAACCTTTATACCACAACATTACATCATGTATTGTAATATATTGTGTTGCTGCCTCTTTAAAATTATAGAATCATAGAAATGTAGGACTGGAAGGGACCTCAAAAGATCATCAAGTCCAGCCCCCGGCACTGAGGCAGGACCAAGTAAACCTACACCATCCCTGGCAAGTGTTTATTCAACCTGTTCTTAAAAATCTCCAATGATGGGGATTCCACAACCTCCCTTGTAAGCCTATTCCAGAGTTTAGCTAGGCTAGGCCTACATCCTTATAGTTAGAAAGATTTTCCTAATATATAACCTAAATCTCCCTGGCTGCAGATTAAGCCCATTACTTCTTGTCCTGTCTTCAGTGGACATGGAGAACAATTGATCACAGTCCTATTTATAGCAATCCTTAACATATTTGAAGACTGTCTTCAGGTCCCCCCTCAGTCTTCTTTTCTCAAGACTAAACATGCCCAGTTTCTTTTAACCTTTCCTCATAGGTCAACCTTTTATCTTTTTTTGTTGCTTTCTCTCTTAGTCATGTGTAATGACCAGAGGGCCTCCTGTTGTTAGGAGTCTCTCACATGATGAAGGCACACTCAGAGTCTGCAGGGGCAGAGCCTGTAGAAGCTATCTTGTTGTGTAACTAATATAGAAAGTTGTGATTTAAACTTTGTATCTCAGATCTCGTTGTGGGTTCCTGGAGTACTGCAGGTGCAGCATACACACAAGGAAGATACTCCTGGCTACCTGACTGTGTTAGAAATCATGACAATCACAGACACTCTCATCTGTGTCTGTGTAGGCAGACACACACTTGGTACACACTTGCAAATGAAACGGCACTTGTGTACGATATGCTGGTTTGCACATTTATCCTTACACTTCTTTAGTATCTTCATGAAATAATGTCCCTTCTCATCGCTTCCAGGCATACAGGGGTTTGAGTGTGTTTCAGATACTCTGTTCCTCCAGCTGTTCCCATCTGTTCACACCTTCCCTTAAGATCCTTTCTCTGGTGAAAGTCACCTCTCTGTGGCTCTGTCAGATTTACAGATAGATGAATCCTCACTATCTCTGCATTAGAGCACATCCCCTATGCAGCAGGTTCCAAATGCCGCACACACCAGATTTATTGCCCTGCCAGCTGCTTCAGTCTTGTGCTGTAGGCAAATACAACCTAGAATCAATCTCAAACACGTGCTTGAGCTGCATCTTTATAAATGATCTTGGAAACTCTACAATGTCATCTAGTAGAATGCCCCAAGGTTAGAATTTCTAATTCTATCACATGTCTTTGACATAATTAATGATTTATTAAATAAAAGGAAAGCCAGTGGCAATGGGATATTTGGCTTCTATAAGGGGATTTGATTTGGTCGCATATAATATACATATTATACATATTAAAATAGTAGAATAAAAATATTGCATGGCTCTGAAATTGGTTGTTAAACAGGAAAAAGACAACAATTAACAATACAACCTTCAAGTGAATACCTCAGAGGTCTGTATTTGGGACCCATATTTTTATTAATAATTTGGATTCTAAAAGAATGTTTTAACTGATCTGGTTTGCCAATCACCAAATAGTTCACAAGCACAGGGGAGGAAAGCACTAATCTGGAGAGTTATCTGGAGACAGTACAATAGTGGTCTGCATTCTGATTCAATAGATGGATGTCTAGGAAACAGATTAAATCAGCAACACAGGTACAAACTGCGGGCAGCTACCTGGAAAGCAGCATGTATAAGAAAGCAAACCAAATATGAGGAGGCAGTCCAATCTAGTTAAGGGAAAAAAAGACATGGTCCACCCTCATCTATATCAGATCCATTTTACATAGGGGTTTCTTCTGTAGTCACATGGGTTGGTTCATCCTTAGATAAGAATTGGACCTGGGTCAGAATCAAAATTCCAAATTTGAACATGCTCAACTATGGTGAAGTTTGGATGTGGGTCTTCACGTAACTGGCTCTGTTGCTATAATGTGCTATAATGAGCTGAACCAAAATTCAGGATCCAAACACCCCTGAACTGTGACAAGTTCAGAGCTGGCTCTACATCCTTATATTGATTCTCAAGATCTTCTGTAATAAATACCTCTAGGGTACCATAACAGTCTTAATGAAGGAAGGGAATTATTCACAGTCCAAGAAGATGGTAGGATAATGACCTGAGGGCATGGAAGGAGGAGTACAGACTAGTTGTGCAGATGTGACTTTTTCATGCTGCTCCAAAACACAGTCCACATATGCTCTGTAGAGTCAAATTTCAGGAATGGTCAAACATATAACAAGCCTTCTCCTAGGGTTCCTCCCTGAGAACTGTTCAGCCCAGAACATAGGCTTCCTCTGCTTAGAGAAGGAGTGCCAAACTCAAGTGGAAGAGAGGTTGGAATTCTATGTTTAATTATGGGCCATAGACTATAAACCCTTGTCAATGCACAGTAGGATGGCCACAGTAGGAAATTTGCACAGAGCTCAAGGGAAGCCATTTATTTATTTATTGTTTGCTCAGAGTCTTTTTGTCACATTCATCACTCAATGAGTGAATCTGCTCCTTTTTTTGACACCACTATTTCTGCCCTTTATTTCTCTTCCTTCCCCATCCTCCTGTCTGGTTTTCTGCCCCCTACCCTGTCACTGTGAATCGTCTCTGCACTTCCTTTCCTGCAGCAACTCCTAATTTCCAACCCAACAGGCTTCACTCCCACCCGCTTCCCCCATCCCATTCACTAAAATGATCACTGGTTAAACAGTTAATGTTGAAACTGCAGTGTCACCATTAACCTTTACATCTGATATTCTAATCTTCTTAATAGGGGACAGGTGAGTTCACCTAAGTGATTTTTCAAGTTGGATGCACACTCAGACAAAACTGCATCGGCTATACTCAGTTCACTTTTGGAAGGTTATCACTGCAGCCATGATGGATGGAAACTTTTAAAAAAAGGAAAGTTTATGTTCTAGAGAATATAAATATAATGTTGACTGATTCACCTTTTGGGCCCTATACTTGACACCCTTAACCTAGAGAGTCACACGTACTTATGTACCTAGAGACTTTGGTGATGGATTAGAAAAGCATATATATAAAAGACCAAGTAATATAAAATAATAATAAGACACTAGTCACAATGATATAGGGCCTCATTTAAAGCCTGCTGAAAGTCAATAGAGAAAGTGCCATTGATTTCCACTGGGTTTTGTATGAGGCCCATGAGTAGCCCTACAAAATGCAGCAGCAGTGCAGGCTGGACAACCCAGGTATGGTTGTTTGGGTTGTTTGAGTTACTTTTTTTCTAGCCCTATTTGTGATTCAATTCAACCCCCACCAGAGCCTGTTCACATGCATGCACACATTAGGCCAGATTCTCAGCTGGTGTAGATTTATTGCCTTCAGTCCTATGTAGTTTTACATCAGCTGAGAATCCGGTCTGTTACAGATTATTACCCACATCCTGGGCTTAGTAGGAACTACGTTTTAGAAAGGGCAATACTAGAAGCTCAGAAGGGTACAATTATAAAATAAATAATAAAGATTTTAAAAGGCTAACTATGGTAGAAGAGCAGGGGAAAGTCAGAGGCCATATGTTGCAATTGATCCATGGGCAGAACTCTCAATGATGTTATTAGGAGTTTTGTTCAAAAACCGATGAGAGAATATGGCCTTTCAGCAAAACCAAGTTAAAAAGGACTATTTTTATACAGATCCGGGAGTGCAGTAGTTCACTGTGTGTATCAGTGTTCCTATGATTCTTATACAGATAACCTGCTATCCTCTATAACAGGGTAGCTACTTTTCAAGTTTGAAATTATTTACTATTTTCACAAAGGTCATGGCTTGCAGCACGTGTTCAAATGGCTAAGTATTTTCACAAATGCTCTTCACCCCAGGTAATGTTCACCTCTTTGCAGAGGTCTCTGTTTTGAGAATGTAAGTGGTATTTCAATGTTACAGGTTGGGGTGAATTTCACTCCTCTGATGAAGGAATGTAAAGAGACCATGGCCTATCATGATGACCAATATTGTCTCAGTTTCCTTGTACCCTCCTCATCTGTCTGTATCCATCTGTTGTCTCTTGTCTTATACTTGGATTAGGGTGACCAAACGTACCATTTTTAAAGGGACAGTCTCGTATTTAAGCCCTCCTGCAGGTATCTTGACTTTTTCTTAAAAACGAGCAAATTGTCCTGTATTTTCTGTCTCCCCCAGCATCAGTACTGGTGGGTCCTGCTGCTGGCCAGATCCCAGAGTGGGGAGGTCCAGTGGCTGACGATGGGGGTGGGTATGCAAGGCTAGTGGTGGGGGCTGGTCTGTTAGCGCAGCCCCTGCTGCATGCCAGATCTTGGACAGCAGGGCCCTGCCCCCCCATCCCGTTTCCAGCTGGCATTAGCTGTGAGCTGTGGTGTCTAGTGTGTGGGCAGGCGGTGGCCGGTTACATGTCACCTCTGCTGCCCATCCATCAGCCCTTTACATGCTCCCCCTCTCACTGTCCTCTCCCTACTTTGTTCCTTCACCCCCCCCCCCCCCAGTCCCACTGCTCCTCTATATCCCCCTAGGCAGGGCATGTCCCGCTCTCAGAGCTGTGAGGAAAACCAGCCCCTGGTCAGAGCACTGAGATCACCAACAGCCTGGCCAGCAGGCTCCTTTCTTCCTCCACTGCCTCTGGCTGGCCCGGTGCCCCAGGAAAGCCCAAGACCCTCCGGCCCGGGGCACTGGCCAGGAAGAGTTGAGCCCTGCATGTGCCAAAGCCCCACAGAGTGCTGGCATGGGGAAGCCTTTCCACCCCTCTGCTAAGCTCTGGAGTGGCGGCGGCAGGGCCGGCTCTAGGCACCAGCAAAGCAAGCAGGTGCTTGGAGCGGCACATTTGCACAGGTGGCATTCGGACCATCCTTTTTTGTTTTGTTTTGTTGTTGTTGTTTGGGGGCCGGCCCTGCGGGTGCTCACCCAGGTAGAGGCTGTCCTGGCCTCCAAGCTGATGTCGAAGTCCAGGTGGAAGAGCCGCAGCGGGTGGCCAAAGCTGGTCCCGAGACTGGGGTCCAGCAGCAGCAGCGCGTCGTGCGCGGGGGGCGCCCTGGGGCCTCTGTGGTTCATGCCACCAGGCCCGGGTGGGCCATCCACGGGTTCTGACACATGGAGCACGGGACACTTGGACTGGGGGCTGCCCCACGGGCCGCATGGAGCCGCCTGCAAGTGCCGTGGGGCAGCTGCCCCCCAGTGCCGCAGCCGGGGCTGGGTGAAGTAGCCTGAGCCGCCGAGGGGCTGCAGCAGGGCGGCCAGGAGCAGCAGCGGGGCCATAGAGGGAACCAGTGCCCGGGGCGCTGCCGTGTGGGGCCCACGTCCTGCTCTCCGGGGCTCCGTTCCCAGCTGGCCGCTCCCTCTGAGGCTGCCCTGCGCCCGCTCCTCAGCCCCCTGCTGGGGCGGTCCCCCTGGCTCTGCCCTCCCAATTCCCAGCCAGTCCTGGAGGCAGGAGTTCTGGCTGGAGGGACCCTGGGCTGAGGTGCGGCCCGGGAGCTCCGCTGCTTACCCCAACCCTGCCAGTGCCAGACCGGCTGGAGGTGAGAGGGGAGTAGGTGGAGTCAGGGCCCCCCGGGCGCCGGGAAGGAGTCAGGTGGATGCAGCCTCCGCCCTTGCTAGTGTCATGAGCGGGATGCTGATGACCCGCCCTGGGAGCGAGTTACCAGTGACCCAGGGATGGGGCGGCAGGGGGGTACGGGTGGGGGGGGAGCCCAGGTCTGGGGCGGCAGGGGCGTGCGGGTGGGGGGAGGGCACTGGTGGGGGGGAACCCAGAGCTGGGGCGGCAGGAGGTGCGGGTGTGGGGGGAAGAGCCCAGGACTGGGGCAGCAGGAAGGTGCCGGGGGGGAGCCCAGGGCTGGGGGGCAGCCAAAATTTTTTTTGCTTGGGGCGGCAAAAAACCTAGGGCAGGCCCTGGGCAGGGAGGTGGGAGGGGGAGGATCTAGTAACTTAAAAGTGAAAACGCCTTCTGGCCTGCCAGACCTATTACCACAACATTGAAACTGTTAAAGAGCCATTCAAGTGGTAATGAAGCCATTTAACAGGCATTTGCCAACCCCAAGGTATATACTGTCAGTTTCCGAATTTACTGACAAAAACAATTGTGCATTACTGTAACATTTACTCAGAACATGTTAGTCTATAGGACCTTAGTTTAAAATTTGCTTTAAATATATTTAATTAGAAGATTGCTAAAGATTATAAAATTACATCTCTAAAAAATCCTTGCATAGATTTTTAGATGCACAATGTGAATATTCATCTTTAGCCTTAAATGCTTGGATCTTCAGACTTACAGTTTTTTAAAATAAATCCTTCAAAAGACCACCCTTATCTAAAATACACATTTTAATTTTAATTACTATAGTACAAATAACTTGCTTCCAAAGTCTTCCTGTCCTTTCTGTCCAACCCTTTCACCCGACTGTTGAAGAGAGCCCTTAAAGGGACAACACCCCTTTCCTTCCAGATAGCTGGACAAATGAGTTTCCCTTTCTTTACTTCTGACTATTTGATGAACTAGTTTTAAGAAAACCCTCCAGCAAAATCAGTACCTTAATAAGATATAAAATCCTTTGTTATGCCTAAAATCTTTGGAAACGTATTTGTTAAAGTTGGTGAAATTTTATAAACATGTCTATTGTTATGGAGATCACACAAAGTAAATCAGTGTTCCCCTTTTCTAAAAGCAATGAATATTGTTATGAACACTGAACCTCTGTGACTGATTCATTTAAAATAATGTCTTTGTTTCAGTGAGTTAAATATGTAGTAATCTGGAATGATTACTTTATGAAGGCTTAAGAGTATATTTAAAATATAAAATCAGCTTAGAAATACTGATTAAGAAAATGTAAAACAGAGAAGAGCTGCATCATGTCTTCCATAATATTTAATGTATTCAGCAGGTCAGCTGACTTGCCCTTACTACAAAGTTTTTGCAAATACATTTCTGACAAACTTCAGGGTATATCAAAATACCTGTGATTGACATTTTTTATCCCCAAATTTAGTGCTTTTAATTGGGTACCTTCTGCATATCCAGTCTTCACCATCTGGCATGCAGTGGAAAACATGCTCCATTTTCTTTTGAAAAAAACACTCTTCTGCAATTTCTTTCTAATATCATTTGCTTTATTTGGGTTCAGGGATTTGGCTGGAAGGGGATGAGCAGGGAGGGGGAGGGAAAAGAGGAGGGAGACAGTGGGGAGAGGGCGGGGCCTGGGCAGAGTGGGGGCGGGGCCTGGGGCAGAGCAGGGGTGAAGTATGGGTGGGGCCACATGCAGAAGAGGTGGGCTGGGGAACTAGCCTCCCCAAGCGGCAGCTTCATCCACTGCCCATGACAGCAGGTAAGAGCGGATTGGCTTCCGCACACTGAGCATGCGCTGCAGTGTCAGGCAGGGGGCATATTCACAGAGCCAAATATGCCAGCGCCATACACTCTGCGGGGAACTGTGACTCTCTGACACCGTGAGGCAGGCTGGGCGACTCGGTATCCTTTGCAGTCTCGTCCCTCCCTCTCCCCTCCCGCCCCCCGGGCTGCGAGCCCAGGCTGCCATCAGGCATAGGGGCACCAGTTTAATAATACTGCGTAGGGCCCCATAAATCCTAAGGACGGCCTGGGGGGTGGGAGGGAGTGATTTCCAGCCTGTTCACACCCCGAACCTGCAGGCTACACAGCAGCCCCCCGGGCAGGGACTTAAGCACCCTCTTCACCTGCCCCCCCCCGCCCAGTCCTGGGTCCTGCCACAGAGTGTGGGGCTGCTCCCTCGCCTAGGCACCTTCCTTTGCTGAGCCACCTCTCTGGCCGGGTTCGCTGAAGCCCCTGCAGTCAGGTTCCTTGGGCCCTGGTGCACAATGCATCCTGAGGGCTTAACCTCTTCCTGCCCGCGCTGTAGCCAGTGGACAGGAGGCAGCTGGGTTATGTCAGTGGCCAGCAGCAGCCTGGAGGTGTTAGCTGCCCTTTGACACTGCTGTGCGGGCAGGAAGAGACAAGCTACTTCCAGCCACATGGGTGCAGTGGGGTGGGAGGGAGACGAGCTCCGCAAAGACGCAAGTCAGGTCATCCCTTCCCCACTCCCTCCCCTGCAGCTGGAAGCAGCTCCTGTCCCTTCCCGCCAGCACAGTGCCGAAAGGCTGCTGCTGGCCACATTCTGGTGTTAACCCTGGTGGCAGAAATCTGGGGATGAGGGGCATGTGACCCTGTGTGTACCCCCGCACATATTTCCTCAGGAAGATGCAGTGCCAGGTACCAGGAGAGGCGGATCCGTCCCAGGAGCCCAGCCAGGCATGGAGGGTGGAGAGTGCCAGGCTGGGAGGGTCAGTCGCCGCCCTCCCCCGCCCCCCCCCCCCCCCCATGTGAGAGAGGTGAATGGGAGTGCGTATGTCACCCCTCCCCATGTGTATGTGGGGGTAGGGGTGTGTGTGTTACCCATGTATGTGGGGGTAGGGGTGTGTGTGTTACCCCTCCCTGTGTGAACCCTAAAGTCTTAAAGATAAGAAGGTAAATAAAAAGAATCCAACTATGCAGTATTTCTTTTTAACAGGGGATCAGTCAACTTGATGTTAATTTGAACATTTGTACGACTGATTGCCATTGAACTCACTTGAATATGAATAATTTTACCAAGTGTCCCGTATTCAGCATAGGGAAATATGGTCACTCTAACTTGGATTGTAAGCTCCTTGGGGAAGGCGCCATCTATTTGTTCTGTGTTTGTACACTACCACAATAGGGTCCTGGTCCATAACTAGGACTCCTAGGTGCTTCTACAGTACTAATAATACATAAAATAACAATACATAAAAATAAATTCTGGTGTGTACAGAAGAAATGTGAGTCCATCCAGGTATGTCCTGAAGAATCTTCAGCACTTGGACACTTTCATTTAGCTCAGGGACCTGTGACAAGAGCAGCCTGACCCATTGCCAGCTCAAACTGGGAGTGAAAAATATGTTTTACCTTCTGTTGTCTTTCACCAAATTTAAACATTTAAATATTTGGGGATTTTCAAGGACAGACTTAAGCAAGCCTGGCACAAAGCAAACTTTGGTGGCTTTCATAGACTCTTATTATTGGGTGGATCAGACCCTTGAGAAATCTGCAGGAAAAACAGATGCTTTCACCAAAATAACTTTAGCTTTGACTCTTTGGATATTAGTTGTCATTTTATAGCAAAAATAGCTTTTAATTTTTATCTGTGGTTGCTGTCACAGATTACACAAAGCAAAACTTGCTAGTTATTGACTCATCAGTTATGAAAGTAAACTGTAATTGTATTTTGTTTTGCTTTATAAGATACATTTCAGTCTTTTTATTAATATTCTCTATCACTGTGACACATTTATTAACTTGATATCAAAGATTTACAATATATATTACTTCCAGTGCCTAAAGTATAAAACTCTTAGCTGTTTTAATAAGCAATGATTGCACTCAGAGAAGTAGAATTCTTTATCTTAATTTATTTGGAAATATTTATGAAATGTTTTTACAAAGGTTTTTTTTTTTTTTTTTTTTTTAGGGTGAAGAGTAGTATGAGTAGCCTTACAGCTTCTCCATAATTAAATTTTGATCTAAGGCAGGGATCGACAACCTTTCGCACGCGGCCCGCCAGGGTCAGTACCCTAGCGTGCTGGGCTGATTTGTTTACCTGCCACGTCCACAGGTTCGGCCAATCGTGGCTCCCACTGGCCACGGTTTGCCGCTCCAGGCCATGGGGGCTGCGGGAAGCGGTGGCCAGCACATTCCTCGGCCCACGCCGCTTCCCGCAGCCCCCATTGGCTTGAAGCGATGAACCACAGCCAGTGGGAGCCGCGATTGGCCGAACCTGCGGACGCAGCAGGTAAACAAATGGGCCCGGCCTGCCAGGGTGTTTACCCTGGCGGGCCACGTGCCAAAGGTTGCCGATCCCTGATCTAAGGTTTTTCCAAAGATCAATCTATATTTAAAAAATAGAAGAATTTCACATATTCTATCATTTCTGTTTATAGTATAAAAATCTTGGAAATCAAAATGGATGTAAATTCCTAATTTCTAACATATTATGGTGAATAATTATCATATTAATTATGTTTTTCTATTAATATATACCTGATATGTTATTACTTTATCATGGCATTAGAAATTAATTTGAGATCTTATTTCCAGAATGAAATTTCAGACATAGATCTCCTTCTCTTCTCCCACTACACCATATCCCTGAGTAAACTCATCCACAAACACAAATTCAATTATCATCTCTATGCTGGCGACTCACAGATCTACCTCTCTAGCTCCAGACCAGAGTCCGTCTGTCCAAACTAAAAGCTCAGCCTGTTTCTCTGACATCTCTTTGTGGATGTCTGGTCTTCTGCTCAAGCTAAACTTGGCTATAGCAGAGATGTTAATCTTGCCCCTCCAACTCTACCCCCCACTTCCTTTCTCAATCATCGTGAACACCACCATCATCCTCTCTGTTCCTCAGGCCTGTAACCTGGATATCTTCTTTGACTTGGACCTCTGTCTGGATCCTCACATCCAGGCAATGTCTAAATTTTGCAGATTCTTTCTGCATAACATCTCTAAGATATGACTATCCTATCCAGACATATAGCTAAAACACTCATTCATCTTTTGTATCTCAATTAGTGCATCATCTTTTCTCTGGCTTTGACAAAAATTCAGATCCGGGAGTGCAGTAGTTCACTGTGTGTATCAGCCTTGCAAAGTTCATTTTTCTAGGCCAGAGGTGGGCAAACTACGGCCCGCAGGGACCCTCTTGCCCAGCCCCTGAGCTCCTGGCCCGGGAGCCTAGCCCCCGACCCCTCCCCTGCTGTGCCCCCTCAGCTCACTGCACCGCCAGTGCAATGCTCTTGGCAGCAGGGCTGCGAGCTCTTGCTGGGCAGCACAGCTGCAAAGCTGAGGCCTGATCCGGTGCTCTGTGCTGTGCGATGGCATGGCTGGCTCCAGCCGGGCAGCATGGCTGCCTGTCCTAGTACTCTGGGCAGCACGGCTGTAGCGCCGCCAGCCACTGGTGCTCCAGGTAGTGCAGTAAGGGGGCAGGGAGCAGGGGGGGTTGGATAGAGGGTAGGGGAGTTTGGGGCTGGTGATCAGGGTATGGGGGTGTGGATAGGGGTCTGGGCGGTCAGAGGGCAGGGAACAGGGGGATTGAATGGTGGCAGGGGTCCCGGGGGGGCAGTCAGGAAGGAGACGGAGGGTTGGATGGGGCGGGGGGGGGCAGTCAGGGGTAGGGGCTCTGGAGGCGGTCAGGGAGAAGGGGTGGGTGGACGGGGCAGGGGTCCCAGGGGGCAGTCAGGAATGAGAGGAGAGGTTGGATAGGGCAGCAGGGGCAGTCAGGGGCGGGAGGTCTGGGGGCGGTCAGGGGAGAGGGAGGGGTGGATGGGGCAGGGGTACCGGGGGGGCCATCAGGGGACAGGGAAAAGGGGAGATTGGATGGGGCAGGAGTCCCGGGGTGGCCATCAGGTGGCAAGAAGCAGGGAGGGTCGGATAGCGGGGCGGGGGCTAGGCCATGCCTGGCTGTTTGGGGAGGCACAGCCTCCCCTAACTGGCCTTCCATACAATTTCGGAAACCCAATGTGGCCCTCAGGCCAAAAAGTTTGCCGGCCCCAGTTCTAGGCCATTGCTTTGACCATGTCAACCAACTCTTTACCAACTCTTTATCAACTATCAGCTGCTTATCTTCACTTTTAAGGCCCTTGCAGGCCTGTAAGGCCTCACAGGTCTAGAACCCAAGCCTGCAGCTGACATCTCATACTGTGACCATAACCAACTTGCACTTCATTTCCCATGACCGGTTGTGGATACTGACCATGGGAGGTTCTGCCTCAAGAGATTGACAGACAGCAGCATCATGGCTCCTGATTGGCTGTCTGCCCTATACAAATCCAAGGGGCCTTCCAGGAAGTGTCCAGGCAACAGCTTGGCTCTTTTGTAGCTGACATGATCATTCCTGCTCCCAAATTCCTGACTTTGACCTTGGCTTGATTAGGACTTTGCCTCCTGACTTGGACCCTGAAACTTGACTCAGACTCTGACCCTTGATATTGACCCTGGCCTGGACCTGACTATAAACTCCTCTGCTACTCTCAGCCACTGGTTTGCCCCCACTCTGACCTTGGCCTTGACTGGCCTTGTTGGGATCCTGATGGGGCCTATCCTCACCCTACCTATCCTCTCTTATTCACTACTGAGATGTTGAGTCCTGCCTCCGATCAGCCAAGGATGCCTGTCTCCATCCTCTACTTGAGAAATTTTCAAACAAGCACATTCCTGCTTTCTCCCATGTTGCCCCTCATACTTATCCGCCTTCAAATCCCTCTTTTTAGACTCTTCTGTGCTGTGATGCCTACAAAAAACTTAACAACGGTTAGGCTATTGGTGTGCAGAGACCACTGCCTATCATGCTGACCAATATTGTCTCACTGTTGCCTCATATTCCCCTGTCTATCTGTATCCATCGGTTATCTCTTTTCTTAGACAATAGGCTCTTTGGGGCAGGGCTGTCTTTTTATTTATATAGTGCCTAGCATCAGGGCCGGCTCCAGGCACCAGCGAAGGAAGCATGTGCCTGGGGCGGCCAATAGAAAGGGGCGGCACGTCAGGGTCTTCGGCGGCAACTCAAGCGCTCCGTTTTAGTCTTCGGCGGGAATTCAGCGGCGGGTCCTTCACTCTGTGTCTTCCTCTTTGGCGGCAGATAAATCGGCTTTTTCTTTTTTTTTTTTTTCCTTCGCCGCTTGGGGCAGCAAAAAAGCTGGAGCCGGCCCTGCCTAGCATAATGGGGCCCCGGATCATGACTAGGGCTTCTAGGAACTATGTAAATACAAATAAATAATAATACTGAAACTCTTTAATGTCTTCAGCTACAGAGAATATAGTAAATAATATAATAAAAGTGGAGCAGGTGTTTCAAAAGTCAAGAGCGTGTGCTGCAGAGAATCTATGTATAGATTATTTCTGACAAGATATTTGTGAAAATTCACATCTTTTGTTGTGTGTGTGTGTGTGTGTAGACATATTACATACATGCACAGATATATTTGAGTAATATTTGATTTACCTTTGTATACTTGAGTTATTTCAAATTAAGAGCTTATGATCTACTGTACCCGTTGCTAAAGATGACCATGGAAAAACTCTGTAAATCTGATCCATATTCATTGTACTGTGTGCCAGTTGTGGTCAATACTAAAACTAATTCTCATAGATTAGGCTAGCACTGCTTAAGCATATGAAAAGATTGTCACCTTGTGTCCCTTGAACTCAGTCTTGTCCATGGTCATTAAGTGTTTCCTGTTTCCCTGACAACAACACACTTTTTACTGTTTTAATCTTTCATTCACTTGCAAATGTTGCTCTTCTACAAACTCCCTCTAGTTTGTCAATATCTCTTTTAGTAATGTGGTGTCTGGAGATGAACATAGCATACCAGGTGCTGTCAAATCAGGGCCATAAAGAGAGGAACTATTACTTCCTTGTTCCCTGATGAGATGTGCTTGTGAATGCAGCCCCAAACTGCATTGATCTGTTTTGCAGCCACATCACATTGCAAACTCATGTCTAATTTGCAGTCAACTATCACCGTTGGGCCTCTTCCAGCATTAATGCTTCCCAGCTCTCTCCTTCACACTGCGTGTTCTGTGCGATTTTTAATTGGATTTCCCCAGATATATTCATTTGCATTTTTCTAAGATGAAACTCATTTTCCTATTTTCTGCCCATGTTTCTAATCTTTCTAGAGATTGTATCTATGCTCCTCCCTATCTATGCTCCTCCCACCTTCAAATTTCATTAATGTTTTGTTCATTTTGTCTTCTTGATCATTAATGAAGATGCTAAATAAAACTAATCCTAATAGTGTGGTAGCTGTGGTAGCTCACTAGACACTATTCCCAAATCAGTACTGTGCCATTGCCTTTAGCCTTTGTTTAGGATCTTTTCATCCATAGAGCAGCATTCCTACCTAATCCAATTGTAATTATTTTTTCAAATGAATTTCAGTGTAACACACTTTACTTTATTCTCTGGCACTTCCACGTACGGCTCCAGCCACTGCATGCAGTTCTGCTAAAACCTCAGGATTGTCCGTATAATCACAGTTGGAAGATGAACTTGGGATAATATGAAGTACATATCATTCTCAATGCATGAAGATTGATACACGTGCCTCCTTCTAATGCTAACTTCCAGATATTTCTAAGATGATTACTTTTCATCTACAGTCTGAGCCTGGCATTAAAATGACGTGGAAATAATAGAATCTGACAAAAATTTATCAGTTATGACGTTATTGTCATTATTAGTACTTTATGACCACAAGTGATGACAAAATTGCACCCAGACATTCTTTGTGACTGGAGTATACAGTGTTCTATACCTAGATTGCTACTCCTGGATGGATAAAGTACAGATGGGGTGGGGGGGACACTTATCTGATTTACATAATAACCTAAATAACTGTTACTTAGGTAGTTTTGGTTATTAATATATACATATATAAAAAAATTAATTTATTTTTACTGACATTTGACTCAGACAATGGTTGAATGCAGATGGCTCTTGTGCTTTTCAATTGTAACACCTACAGTATAAATGATTATTAAATAACCTGTGAAACATTTATTTAGGAAAATTATTCAGATCTTTAAGCTGATTAATATTAATTGTTCATATTACAGTATTTTAATTAGAAGGATAAATCTGACTGCAGAAAATCAGCTGAGATTTCTACCGATAAAAAGCACCTGACTTGTAGAGTCTAATTTTAATTACCCTTTTAGCATGCTAACCTATACATTATAGTGTTCTTGAGGCTAGCAGCTATTCATTTTATACAGAAGCCATATGGGCTATTTTTAACTCTGTAGATGGTCCAAGTCTTTGACAGAGCTTTCTGCATTGGCTATCTTCATCATCATTCCTGTGTTGGAGTGAAAAATCTACAAAATGCAGTATTTTGCTGTAAAATTATGTGTAAATTTTATATTTTTATATATATAATATAAAATTAGATGCTTGGTTTAGGTCTTGACCTGCTTTAGTGTTGTTCGGTGCCTTGTTGTCAAGCAGAGAGTGATTATTGTGAAGATGGGCTGCAATTACAGTGAATCAGATGGCCCAAATTCAC
The DNA here is from genome assembly GCF_011386835.1 of Chrysemys picta bellii. Classification (NCBI taxonomy): domain Eukaryota; kingdom Metazoa; phylum Chordata; order Testudines; family Emydidae; genus Chrysemys; species Chrysemys picta. The sequence continues at coordinate 74,686,555 of NC_088793.1, read as the reverse complement.
TTTTAGTTATTATCAGTAGGAGAAGTGTTTTCATTAGCTGTCCACTGATATAAACATCTTCTGCTATTTGATTTTGTGTGTGTGTGTGTGTGTGTGTGTGTGTGAGAGAGAGAGAGAGAGAGAGAGAGAGAGAGAGAGAAGATGACTGCAGTGGTTACAGGAATGTTGGAACTGCTGAATGTGATTTCAGTTCGGCAAAATTACATATTGCCAAAGAAATCAGTTTTCTGCAAAACCTTCTAATTGCTAAGTAGTCGATGAGAAGCCATCAGAACAGCCATAGCAACCAGGGCCAGGGTGGATGACCAAGCCAAAGGGTCTGATGTGAGCTCTGTTACTGTGGATATATACAAAATAAATGCAGTAGTTTATTGGTAAAGTTTCATCTCTTTTAAATATTAAGACCCCTGCTTATTGCTTCTAGTCAAAATTGAGAGCCAGATCCTTGGCCTGGGTTCCGCCTGTGTTCCCTCAGCAGCACAAAGCCACCCTAAAGGAGCAGCTGAGGAGGACAGAGGAGAATCCTTGGATGGCAAAGATCTAGCATAGCTGCCTCCACACCACTTGTGCCCTTACCTCCACATAGGGTGCATGGTTGGGTCAGGGGGAAATGGAGATGAAGTGTGTCAAGAGTAGGAGGGAGTGAGACAAAACTGAGGGACCATTACAACGGGAGTAATATAAAGTTTCTATACCCAGTTTTTGCCCCCAGCAGGCTCAGGGACCCAACCCCTCCCCATCCTCCCCAAGAATCTGTCCCTCATTACCTTAATTTACTAGGAGATATTCCTAAAATAAAGCTGTGTGAGTTGCAAATAATCTAGTTAGTCTGGTTCCTGTAGACTATTCAGCATCTTTTGTAATTTCACAAGGCACAAGACCTGTTAATAACTATGTTAAATAAGCACAGCAGTTGGGTTTATCATCATATTAACAAAACCCTAATGGAACCATAGGGTTATCCACAGCAACCTGACAACATTAAGCATGATGTGTCCCCATCTACACTAACTGCAAGACTGTGTTAGTTAACATGACTCCTCAAGGTCCTGTTTTAATGTGACCTTTATTAATTTATGTTGCAGTAGAGACCAGCACCCAAAGGTGCTAGGCATTACACAAACACAGAACAAAACACAGCCCCTACTCCAAAGAGCTCACAAGTCAGTGGTTTGTCTTCACTGAAGTATTAGCTCATGGTTTTCCCTGAAACTTGACCCCTATCCACATACAAATTTCTAGCTCAAATTAAGTGGGGCTTTAAACTGGAGCTATTTAGGCCAGGTCTCCACTAAAAAGTTGGTTGACCCAGGGGTGTGAAAATCCACCTCCCCAAGAGACAGAAAAATCCACACACCCCAAGAGACGTAGTTAAGCCCACCTAACCCTGGTCATGACAATGCTATGTCAACAGAAAAATCTTTCTGTTAACCTAGCTACTGCCTCTTGGGGAGGTGGATTAACTACAGTGACAGCAGAACCCCTCATCATAAGTGCCAATTCCGTGAGTGTTCTGGGCTGGAAAAATTAGTGGGTGCTTTGCACCCATGGGCAGCCAAGCTCCCCTCCCCCCTACTTCCTCCGCCTCCTCCCCCTCCCCTGAGTATGCCGCATCCTCGCTCCCCTGCCTACCTCCCAGCGCTTCCCGCGTGGCCGCCGCCAAACAGCTGTTTGGCCGCTCTGGGAAAGGGGCCAGGGGCAGAGGGGGTTGACCACCCACCAGCAGGAGCAGAAGTCGGCACCCATGCCCCTCCCGTTGCTGTAAGGACTGTCTACCCTGAAGTGCTGCAGCGGTGCAGCTGCAATGTTTGCTAGTGAAGTCATAGCCTAAGCCAGCTAGCTCCAGTTTGGGCTGCCACTAGAGAGAGAGCCAGCATCCAGCAGCTGAAGTTACCAACTGCTAATCCAATTGCTCTGTGTAGTTGGATTGTTGGTTGAAGGTGTGGTTACTCCCTGTGCTCTAGAGGCACCACCTGTTGCATTATCAGTTGAGTGCATTGATGCTTTGTATTTTCTCACCCCTCAACTTGATGGATAACTCACAGATGTACTTATGAATTATAATAAATAAGATTTAATTAGAGATACTCGCTTGTGTAGTAGGAAGAGAATCTGAGACATACGCCCTTGTATCAGAGGCCCGGTATGAGGCAGGACCTGCTCACAGAATCTGGCAAGAACAGGGCTGATATTGCAAAAATACACATTCCTAAGAAGTGCTAGTCACAAAATACTCACGCAAACACATCCCAATATCAAGTGGTACCAGAACATCCCAATATCAAGAATGGTACAAAAACGTTCCCCAAGGATAAGAGGAACACACTGAACCCTCATAAAAGATAAGGTCAGGATGACAATTCGTAATAGAGATGTTTTAATTGAACCAACATGTACAAGGTGATAACTAGCCACGTTAGGGGGCAGTGACTAACTATGTCAGAGGCAGTACTAACTTGTTTGTATTAGGGTATAAAAATATATCTCAGAGGGAGTATCTTTGTCCAGCCAAGGGGGGAATGGAAAGTCCCACCATTCACTGAGCTGCATCCATTGTCATGGGCATACATGTCTTAGTATCCTTGTAGAGTCTACTACCATGCTTTGTTGACAATAAACCTGGTTTTACATCTTCATACCTTAATGGATCTTGTGGTCATCGGGCAGTTTCCTCTAGGTCTGCTGTGCCAGCTGTCTGCACAGAGCTGAGACAGCACACAGGGAGAACACACACACACAGCCAAACATCTAACCACAGCTTGAAATCACCACTGAAGAGTTTCTCTTTTTAGGAGTTGCCTTATTTACAAGAGTAAAGTGCCAAAAGTTTTGTATTTCCATGGAGAACCCGTAACCATTTAGACAGATACCAGGGGCTTAATTAATTCACCATTTCTGGTATTATCCATTGTTGGCACTGGGTTGCAATCGCACTATTGGGATATGGATAGGAAAGTTTATCTGACTTCAGAAATGATAATAAACAGACTCCTCTCCAGAAAAGATGAGTTTATGTGTCAAAGTCTCTGAAAGATCAAATGGAAATGGCTACTACTGCTCCTCTTACATTTGGAGTCTCAAGATGAGAAGCTGGGTGCCTGAGCCTCAAAAGTGCAAACAGTAGAACTGGTTAAATAGCGTTACATAATAAATAAAATAAAGAGTCCCAAATATTTCAGAGAATAACAGTGCCAAATGTGGTTTATATGGTTTGTAGGATCATGTATTACATTTTTGTATGTAAATCTGGCAGGTACGTGTGAAAATGTCTGCAAATCTCAAAAGTTTCACGAATTTTAGCACAAATGATAATTAGTTCAAAAATTCATCCCAGCCATGTGCTGCTCATTAATAGACATTCTCTTGTTTGTTATAAGCAGGTGTGCAAATTCACCAGTTGAGGAAGGAAAAATAAAAAAATCCTAACTACTGGTCACTTCCCGTCTCTTTCTTCAGGCTTGTTTTATTTCCAAAAACAAAGCAAACATGTAATAACTACCCAATGTCTAACCAGCTTTAGACAGGTGGGAGGAAAGAGGAAACACACTTCCTCTCTGATAGGCTCCTTTATATCAGCTTCTCTTCCTTTTGTAATTCCACCTCCCAGATCACCAAGTTAATAGGCAGGAACCCAGTTTCTCTTACATGCCATAGTGCCATTACAACTTGACACATATAGAAAGCGTTAGGGAACAGAAACAATACCAAGTGACTTGGGTGATCAACAATACAACATACAACAAATAGTAATTTTCAAAGCAAACAGTTTGCAAACAACACATTCTGAAAACTATTTGTCCAAAATATTTCATGAATCCTGATGAATAACAAATATATTCCCAGAAACTGGGAATGACTTGCTAACCAAAACTGGGGAAATAATCTATGCAGTATCATATGCATATTTTGTTCAGCTGTTACACATACAGAGTCTGAATCTCCCCAGACTTGCATCATATATAGTCATTTACACCAGTGCTAAATGAGTGCACAATGTGTGTTTGACATTACCAAACCAGAATGATTGTATGCTACACACATTTTGCACAGGTATAAATGATCACACATAGAGCAAAACAATGGTGAATCAGGCCCAAAATAATCTACTCCTGGCATGATTTTTTGAGTCTTACTCTCATTTATCTTAAGTCCCTGTTAGAAATGCTGTGCAAGAAATGAAAAGGTGCCTTAAAGATTTGCACCTGCTTTAATATGCCTTTACACAGCCAACATATGTAAAGGGATCCTTATTTAAAGGAGACACAAGCCCAGTAATTGCAATTAAAATAAAGAGACGAATCCGTCTCTGAGACTATAGATTTGCAAAGACAAAGTGTTCAATATGAAAAAATTCTTGCTGCATACAGTAAATTCTCAAGCAATTCTAAAAGATAACAAAACTATTCAAAACAAAGTCAGCAAAATGGTCCATCAATCATGAGTAAGGCATCTGACAGTATTCAGACTACTTGAGAATTCTGAGTATGAAAACTTACCACCTTTGTTAAAAGATCATTTCTCTTGGGAAGAAGATATAGGACAGATAGATTTTACAGCCATAAGGATAAGGAGACTTCCTAGGGAAAAAAGAAGACAGATCTATCATTAGCAATCCATGTTTGTGATCTGAGAGTCCCTGAAGGTAAAAGCAATATTTTAAGAAAGACAAATACTGTGACAATTTTATGATAAAAAATTGTGTGAAGAAAAACAGAACAAACAAATAATATATCTCAATTGTCTTCTAGATGCAATAGCTCAGACTCCATTTCTATTACCAGTGCTAATATGTTTGGTGGCCACTCTTGAACAAAGGTCACTCTTGCTGTTTCACTCAAAGAACAAAAGGCATACATTTGGCTAGCAAAACCAAAGGGAATACAGAAAGAAAGAACAAATAGAGGAGGAAGAGTGTGACCCCTCTTTGGCCAGCCCAATCTCCAATTGGAAATGTGTATAAAGACAGAAAATGAGAGAAAGAAGAAAAAATAAAACCTTTGTAACATATAGTTTTCTGGGAGTGGGAGAATTTCAGGACTCCCTGTCTTACTGTATGAAACAGTGGATCAGATCCTCAGCTTGTGTAAATCAGTGAACCTCCATCAATACCCAGGATTTTCAGTGGAGCTGAGGAGCTGGCTCATTATTTGTCTGAGTGAAAATTTTAAGTGAGATACCAAATTTATGTTTGCCCATTTCATTGTGGCCAAAGGCGTCATACATGTCAGAACAGCAAACATAGTATCTACCTTTAAAAAGGGGAACAAAGAGGACCTGGGGAATTATAGGCTAATTCTGATGCCCTGAAAGATACTGGAACAAATTACTAAATAATTAATTTGTAAGCATCTAGTAGATAATAGAGTTCTAAGGAATAGCTAACATGGATTTGTCAAGAAAAAAATCATGCCAAACCTACCCAATTTTCTTCTGTCCTAGTGAGTTTGGGGGTGGGGGGAAACAGCATACATGATATATCTTGATTTTACTAAGACTTTTGACACAGTCCCACATGATAGTCTTATAAGAAACTGAGGGAAATGTGGGCTAGATGAAATTACCATAAGGTGGGTACACAACTTGTTGAAAAACGGTAGAAAGTATATCTAGCGGGGTTTCACAGGGGTGAGTCCTGGGCCCAATACTGTTCAATATTTTCATTAATGACTTGGATAATGGGATAGCGAGTATGCTTACAAATTTGGGGATGACACCAAGCTGGAAGGGGTTGCAAACACTTTGGAGGATATGATTAGAATTCAAAACAACCTTCACAAATTGAAGAATTGGTCTGAAATCAAAGAGATGAAATTCAATAAAGACAAATACAAAGTACTTCACTTAGGAAGGAAAAATCAAATGCACATCTACAAAAGGGGGGAAACACTGACTATGTGATAGTATTTCTGCAAAGGATCTGGGGGTTACAGTGGATCACAGATTGAATATGAGTCAACAATGTGATGCAGCTGTGAAAAAGAGTAACATAATTCTGGAGTGCATTAACAGCAGTGTCATATGTAAGACAGGGAAGGTAATTGTACCACTCTGCTCAGCACTAGGGAGTCTTCAGTTGGAATACTGTCTCCAGTTCCAGGTGCCACACTTTAGGAAAGATATGGATAAACTGGAGAGAATCTGAGCAGAGCAACAAAAATGATAAAAGGTTTAGCAAACTTGACCTATAAGGAAAGGTTAAAAAACTGGACATGTTTAGTTTTGAGAAAAGAAGACTAAGGGGGATGTGATAATAGTTTTCAAATATGTTAGGAGCTGTTATGAAGAAGACAATGATCAATTGTTCTCCATGTCCACTGAAGGTAGAACAAGAAGTAATGGACTTAATCTGTAGCAAAGGATATTTAGGTTAGATAGTCTGAAAAACTTTTTAACTACAAGGGCAGTTAAGTTCTAGAATAGGCTTCCAAGGCAAGTGGTGGAATCCCTATCCGTGGAGGTTTTTAGGAACAGATTGGATAAACACCTTTCACGGATGGTCTACGTTTATTTGGTTCTGCCTCAGTGGATGAGCTAAAAACTTGATGACCTCTCTTAAGCCTTACATTTCTGTGATTCTATGAGAGATGAGGTGGGTGAGGTGGTATCTTTTACTGGACCACCTTCTGCTGGAGAGAGACAAGCATTTGAGCCACACAGAGCTTTTCTTCAGGTCTGGGAAGGGCACTTCCAGCATTACAGCAAAATGCAAGGTGGAATAGATCGTTTAGCATAAGTAGTTAGCACATATTGTAAGGCACAATTCAAGGTAGAGTGGCCTGTTAACACCTCTGTAGTCAAAGGACAAAAAGAGGGGGTTAGTGGGTTGCAGATTGTTGTAATAAGCCATAAATCCAGTATCTCTGTTCAGTCCATGATTTTTTGGGGTGAATAAAACACACCCCTGAGCAACATAAGTTTCGCTGGCATAAGCAGTAGTGTAGAGCTTCTCCCACCAACAGAGCTATTGCCATTGGAAGTGGTTTAATTATGTTGATGGGAGAGCTCTCCCCTGTTAACATAAAGCGGCTACATGAGATATCTTATAGTGGCACAGTTGCATCGGTACAGCTATGCCACTGTAAGCTCTTAAGTGTAGGCACAGCCTTAGTGTCTAGCAGAGTCATGAAGATGCCAGGCTCATCTTTTGAAGGTGTTGTGCAGGTTTAAAAAAGTGTTCACCCACAGGTAATAGGGTGTTTTTGTCTTTTATCATTTTCCCAGGCATCCAAACTGAGCATTGGTAGACAAAGAACTGGCATCTGCATGTATATAGTATCAGGCGGTAGCCGCCTTAGTCTGTATCTACAAAAACAACAAGGAGTCTGGTGGCACCTTAAAGACTAACAGATCTTTAAGGTGCCACCAGACTCCTTGTTGTTTTTGCATGTATATAGTAACCATTTGTATACATCAATTGCCCATTTTCACTCATTCCAATTGTGTGCACAAATTTTCTGAGTGTAAATTAGGTGCCAAACTTTGAACAAATTGACACTGTATTTCTAGGCAGCACTTAGGTGCTCAGTGCTTTACTTTTTCTCATTCCCTTTAAGATTGTGGCCCAGATCACCACACCCTCCCTTGAGGATTATGTCATACTTACACTACCTTAAATTTATGCTGCTACCCTTTTTTCTACGTGTCTGAAGTCTGCACTACATTATAAGCTTGGGGCAGAGTCTACGTCTTCTTAACTGACTGTAGAGCACAGAGCACTCTGTCAGGACTCAAATAATATTTTGCACTTATAGAGTGCCTCAAGGTGCTTTACAAACATTGATTAATATTAACAAGATTGAAGTTACAAAGTGATGGCAGTTTCAAACTCTGTCACAATAATTAATGAACTAATACATAACAACATGACACTTTTTTGTAATCAGTTATTGTTTTCCTCCATTCTCTTGTACTAATTTTACAAGAGATGAAGCGCTCTTATTCATTCATTAATCTTTACAGGCCGAACTCAGAGGTACTAGGACAGGGTATAAATTCCATTCACCTGTGTTTGTATGTTAGAGACTGACTTTCTGTTAGTCTCTCATATTTGCTTGAATTCTCATTAACATCTTATGGAGAACTTTGAAAAATGTCCTCTTTAGAAAGAATTTTTCCATTTTTCTTTGCTTCGTTTTCATTTAACATTTGTAGGAGCATAGGTGTAGCAACTGCATACTGCAAGGAACTTGGAGGGAGGAACACAGGTTGCAGAAGTAAACAATTTGGAGGATAAATCAGGGAGTCAGTCTGTGTGTACCCACGGTTTGAATGCCAGGTTCAGTGAAAGCATCTCTGTAAATAGTTCTCATAATAAAAGGCAGTTTAGTTTTAGAAACATGGACTCTTTTCATTCTATTACCCAGCACGTGTACATGAAATAATAAGTCCCTCAAATTTGCTTTCACCGAAGAAAAAGAAAAACATTTCCATTGACTTCTGTGGAAGCAGTATTGGGCATTCCATTGACTTCTGTGGAAGCAGATCATGGTCACTGCTTATGCTCCAAATTCCCAATTTGTTGTCATAATCTGATGTTTGTGATATAACAGCAGAAGAGGATGATTAGGAAGCTACAAACAAAGGATTATGAATTCGGTTGAGGAACAAGACACAAGAGAGGATAAAGTCCTTAGCAACAGAAACCTCTTTTTCATGCATAAATTCCTGGTGATTAAAAAATGAGGGAAGAAAAAATCCATCAAGTATATTGTTTTCCAAAGAGATTGCTATTGAAAGTTTTCCCCAAACAGCTGCCCTTTGAAAAATAAATTGGAAAACATATCAAACAGCACAAAAATCCATAGTAAGAGAAGAAACAGAAGAGAAGTATATTTGGGAGCTAAGGGGTTGGTTGGGTGCTGCCCTAGGCTTTCTCCCTATATAGCACAACAAGCAAAGAATGGCCCTTGGTCACTCTAATACAAACATTAGAGATGAGTAGCCGGATTGTTGGCTGGTGTAAATCACCATAGCTCCCCAGAAATCAACTGAGCCATGCCAATTTACACCAGGAAAGGATCTGGCCCGAGGTGGGCTATTGCAGGGCATAGCATTCTCAGGACATCAGAACACTCCATGCCTTCTCATGTTCCGGCATGCACTTGTGTCAGGAATGAGGGCCTGCAGCAGAGCCAGTCTCCAGGCAGTCTCCTCAGTAGAGCTAGCCTGTAGCAGGCTGCCTGATTAGCCCTGCCGCCTGATGGGCTGCAGAGCCAGCAGCAGCAGCTTGCTGCGTTCTTGATGCTCATACCCACCACTGTGTCTGCTCCTGTGTTACCTTGTTCCTGCTACTCCTGCCTTGCCTCTGTTCCGCCCCTGCCATGTACGCCTGGTTGCCTGATACCTGTTTGCTCCAGTTTCTGCCCTCCAGTTTGACTCTCGGCTGTGGGTCTGGGCTTGTCCCTCAGCTCTGGAATACAGTTCCTACCTTCAGGTTTTTCCCTTGGCTTTGGCTCCTGACTATGTCTCTGACCCTAGCCACAAAGCATGATGCCTGCTCTGACCATTAGGGTAGACTGCCCTTGCCCTAGTCAGCTGGCAACATGTTACCAATGTTAACGCTCGCTCATCCCAGGCTTGGCTGAAACACATACTGCACCAGGACCTGCTGTGAAGGCAGCACAGAGATATTCCCTGGCAAGGCTACAAGGCAATGATGAATCATGCCTCTTAGCTCATCAGAGCTCTTCTGCTATCCCCCACTTACTTGAATACTCTTAAAATAGCAGTTTGCAACACAATTAGAGTTGGTCAGGAATTTTCTGTCAAGATCATTTTCAATGGAAAATGTACTTTCCACAACATTGAAAATTTCTGTGAGAAAATTGCAATTTTGATAACTTTCAGTTTGTTTTTCATTGGAAAACATCAAAATATTTCTGTTTCTTGAACTGAAATGAACTGTTTTGTTTTGAGTCAGTTCAACATTAAACTGCATCTCCTGATGGTGTAGTAGAGCTTCATGAGAGCTGTAGTTTGGGTGCTTCTTGCCCCCATTGTAGGACAGCTTTCTTGGCCATATTACAGCTCCATGATGCACATTGGTATCACCTCTGACTGTTCCATGTGGTGCATCATGGCAGTCATATGACTACAATGCATCATGGGAGATGTAGTCCAGATGGGGAGTCCAGCTCTTTGGGAAGAATAAGGGTATGAGGTGCTATAAGGAAATGCAATTTGAATGTTGAACTGACTCAAAACAAAACATTTCAACCATTTCTGAATCAATTTTTTTCTGATATTTTCAATTAATGAAAAAGTCAATATTTAGATTCTTCAACCTGATTTGGGATGAAAAAAATGTTGCAACCTCAACATTTCCCATGGAATGGGAATTCTGATGTCTACTCAGCTCACCAATGTTTTGGTGGAATGTGAGAACTGAAAGTTGCAAAAGTAATGTTGAAAAAGCACATCTTAGCTCATAACAGTAATTAACTTAATCATTTTTCCTTTAAATTACTCCAACTCCATCCTAGTCTTCCATTTCCTGCCCAGTTGATGCATTTTGCAGGTAATTAGGGTGCTTCAAAAGTTTAAATTTCACCTAAGAAACTGAAGAAGAACAAATGGATGATCTTCCAATTCAGATTTATAAGTGAAAGTAAAACTTAGGTAACTTTAGTGGAGCCACTTCTGAAAGACTGCTGAGAGCAGTTACCGGACTGGAGCGAGAACATCGTGTTTTTCCTTTGAAATTTGCCTATATGAGAAACATACTTGTGACCAAACTTCATAAGAAACCACTGCTTCCATATTACATACTTTCCACTAGGCTTTAGAGGCAACTGCCTCTGAATTTGTACATTTACTTGAAATGATAAATGAGCTCCTGTGGTATATAAAAATGATGTAAGCAACCTTGCTACAGGACAGTGTGTGACAAATTATTATTATTATATTATTACCAGTAACAAACAAAAGTTAACAAACATCTGTAACAAACAGCACCATAAGTTGGAATGGTACACTGCCGAAGTTAAAAAACAGACAGTTCCTACACCAAAGAATTTACAATCTAAAGCTCCAAACCTGCAATTGGACCCACTCAAGAAGAACTTTGCAGATCCGATTGCAGGATCAGGGTCTAAATAGAAAAGAGTGAATGTTCTGACAAGTTTGATTTTTTTTTTTTTTATGATTTAGAACAGGGATTGGCAACCTTTGGCACACGGCCCGCCAGGGTAAGTACCCTGGCAGGCCGGGCCGGTTTGTTTACTTGCCACGTCCGCAGGTTCGGCCGATCGCGGCTTCCACTGGCCATGGTTCACCACTCCAGGCCAAGGGGGGCTGTGGGAAGCGGCGCGGGCCGAGGGATGTGCTGTCCGCTGCTTCCCGCAGCCCCCATTGGCCTGGAGCGGCGAACTGCGGCCAGTGGGAGCCGCGATCAGCCAAACTTGCGGATGCAGCAGGTAAACAAACCAGCCCGGCCCGCCAGGGTGCTTATCCTGACGAGCCGCGTGCCAAAGGTTGCCGATCCCTGATTTAGAATCAAATGAAAAATAAACTCCCAAAAGAATTTGATATCATCTCACTCAAAAGCCTCAGATATAAAGCAAGCGAACTGAAGTTATACTATGAAACAAGGGACTATTGCGGGGTTATTACGATATTATCTAGAGAAATCAGAAAAGAGATTATGGCTTATATTGTATATATTACGCTTATTAGGGTTTAGAGTTACTGAGATTGTTCTTCTGTCAGACTATAGGTCTGGTATACAGTCGCAGTAAAGGAGATGTCTCTGATTGGTAAAAGTCAGTCTCTCTGACTTGCAGGATATAACTGGCAACTGAATGTAGGGCGTTATAAAAGTTCCTCTTTCACAGTGCTCAAAAGCTGAGAAGCAGGATAGAAAGTGTTTACCAGCCTTTTATAATCAGCAATTGGCTATACCCAGAAGGAAAAAAAAAAAAAAGATGAATGAATCACTAAGGCATTAGCTGAGGAACAGCTACCACACTGCAAAGGGTCCCCCAAATTATAAAAGTTTCTCATGCCTGTCCTTTTAAAAGAGCGATTCATTTCAGTACTTTTTGGCTTCTTCTAGGTAACTCTTTCACTTTAATTTTACTTTAAAGAAGGAGGTGAAAGGTCATTTGGCGCCAGCCAATTTGTTTTACTCCAGCTGTCTGAGAGGATCACAGTTGCTTGGCAACTAAAGTCTCAGGCTTCCTCTCTGCCTGCACCAGGCTATGAAACTTAAGAGTTTTTGAGGCTTTGACTAGTTGTGTCAGCATAAAACTGAAATAACTTCAGGGTTTTTTAACTTGTCTATCCTATCTCATTAATTGTTTTTGCATAACGCACAAATTCATGGGATCTAGGTGTAGGTAATTTGTTGCTGTATTGTTGACCACAAGTGTAATTTGTGGAAAAATTAAAGATTTCTGCCAAAAATGTCAAGTCTTCTCAGATGCTCCCCACAAGGGGGAGGAAAAGAGGAGGAGCATTTCTCCCTTGTGCCAAAAACCTCACTGTTTCACATGTGCTAAATTCTCCCAGGCTCCTCCCCATGTCTTCCCAGGTCAAAAGTAAAGTACTGTTTATTAAATCTTCCTCTTCAGTATTTTTTGTAAAATACGTAGGACCCAATCTGATGAGAGGTTGACATCAATGGGAGTTGTAGGCACTCAGCACCTCACAGGATCAACTCCTTAGTTTGCCTGCATTTTTCCCAAGCAAAGTGAATTAGGAAAATCCCGTCATTTCAATTCTTTAAAAGGGAAGAATTGGAAAATAGAATTACCATTAAATATAATTATTTTATTCCCACTCATTCTCACTTTGTTTCTCTGTGGAATGAAATAGGATCTATAGCATAGAGACAGGAATTGTTATCTATTTTTTCCCCCATTCAGTATTACATTAAGCTGGAAAAGATTCTTAGAGTTTGTTTACAGTTTGGCTGGGTACTAATTTATTACTTTCTCCTGATTTCTTTTCCTTCTCCTTTGTGTTATTTACAGTTCCTCAATTCCTTCTCTTTATGTGAGAAGAAAGATCTGTAGACACCTGCAGAGTCTGCCAATTTGTTTCTATTGCCAGCTAAGAGAAAGTCCTGATGCACAGGGAAACAACTCTACATCTATTTGCACACTCTCTAGAGACTATCAAGCTTGGGGTCAAATAACTCACGCCACTTTCGGCACTTCTGTTTCTTAGACACACAATGGAGCACCTTCTAAGTGACATTCATGGGTAATATTCTTTTATGTTTTAATACTTCAAAGATAGTTTCATGGAGAGGTATTTAATTTGAATAAAGAGGAAATGCATGTTCCTCTCCTTGCTCGCCTCCATTCTTTAGTGACTGAGCAAATGATGCATAGAGAAAGTTGCAGTAAATTAGTTTTGTCATGTGGGCTTTCATCTTAGGGAAAGACCTCAGTACTCTATCAGAAACACAGCTGAGTATGGGTTTGGAGAATCTACCATGAAATAAATAACATAAGGGACTTAAGGGGCTGTCTTATTCTTTTTCATTGCAATAAAACTTCACTAGCCCCTTTGGAAACTTAGGCCATTATCCTCATACCTGTCCACCCCCTCTGCTCCCCACCCACTTATTTGCTGCAGGAAGTAGCCCCTTCTCTCACCACAGTGTCTGGAGTCACAAGCAGAGCTGAGTAAGGGCTGGGACAATTTAGCACAAAATAAATAACACAAGGGGCTGTTTTGTTCTTTTTCACTGCACTCACACATAAATTTTTTTAAAACGTGCCTGAAGCTGCCACATGAATGCAGCATGCCATAGAATTCAGCATGTGTGTGCTGCAGAAACATGAGGGCCCTGCATCAAAATTCAGGTTCAGCTTGCTATAGAGTAGGCAAGGTTTTGATTTCTGAGTATATTGAAGGCAAGTTGGCCAGTGTGCACACCTTGAGAGGTAATGCAGTTCCTACCTACCCATTAGAGCTGGGTAAATAATGCAAAAAACATATATGTGAATAATGTATTTGACAAACTAATAACAAAATAAAAAAAAATACAAGGAATAATGTGACTAGCTTTATGTTTTGTGCCAAAATTGCCACATATTGCCATCCTTAGTTTTTGTAGTATCTTACTACTCAGACAGTCCACCTGAAATCAGTGGGATTACTTGCAGAGTAGGACTCAGCGTGAGGAATGATATCAGAGCAAGATCCTAAATTAGAACTACATAGCTTAATAGAACATAGCTAACGGCTCTTTAGAATCCTGTAAATGTCCAAGGATAACATTTATGGACACAAGCTAATATACATAGGGTATTCTGCTCCACTAAGGGATGATCATGTTTGGGAATGTTTCACTCTTCTCTTCAGATATTTTTTAGGATATCTCATCCTTTCCCTTTAATCTCCCATGATGCACCACAGCCATGGAGTTCCTTCTCTAAGGTCTGGTCTATACTACCCGCCTGAATCGGCGGGTAGAAATCGACCTCTCGGGGATCGATTTATCGCGTCCCATCGGGACGCGACAATCGATCCCCGAATCGGCGCTCTAACTCCACCAGCGGAGGTGGTAGTAAGCGCCGCCGACAAAAAGCGGCAGAAGTCGATTTTGCCGCCGTCCTCACAACGGGGTAAGTCGGCTGCAATATGTCGAATTCAGCTACGCTATTCACGTAGCTGAATTTGCGTATCTTAAATCGACTCCCCGCTGTAGTGTAGATGTACCCTAAGAGGTGAGAGACAGTGTGGTATCATGGGAGATGTAATCTGACCCAGAAGTTCAACCTATAGAAGAGAATGGGAGCACGAGGCACTAAACTACAACTCCCATATGGCACAGTGGCAGAGTTTCTGAACTGAAATATTTCAGTTTTCAGCCAAAATATTTGCATTTGAATTTTTACTAAAAAATACTAAATTTGCTGTGAAAAATTTAGACAAAAACATTTTTTTTTTGGTCAAAAACAAACACCATTTTCTGACCCACTATAGCTGGTGCACCTTGATCCTGGGGGATTGGGCATGTGCTATTCTTGTTTTCCCAGTCATTTCATGGAGAAGGATTGCTGGGATGCTGGGGTAACCATCCTACACCCTGGCAGATAAAATGACAGAGAGTTAATGGGAAGAGGATAAGGCGGTGACAAATGGAACACCTAGGACTCAGTGATAAGCAGCAAGCGTACACATTCATGTGCATGAGGCCTCCATCTTTTCAACGGAATTAATCAAAGAAAATCTTTAAAAGATGCGACATAGGAAACCTAAGCACAGGTCAGTTTTTTGCAAATCTATTGGGACAAACATTCTGAATAATGCAAAACTCTTTTCATTTCATAGAGTCTCTGGATTGTTAATGCCGTTTACAGAATGGTCATCTCCAGAGGCAAGTCCCCTGAACCATTACATTGACATGCCTCTTAAAATAAATCAAATAGCTCCTTTTTTTCTTGACAAACTCTTCATCTTATCAGATGAAGCAGAGTGATCTGCTTTTGCTGCAGAGATTTGTCTGGCAGATCAGCTAGACAATGAGAACCCTTACACTGGATGCATTTTGTTGAAGTATGTCATGGAAATACAAACATAAGGAGATATGCTCCCTTTTCTTTCCCCTGAGGAGAGAGACAAAAATGCTGTTTTCCTAGTTACTGTCTTATCAAGCCATCTCTCTCTCTCTCTCTCTCTCTCTGTGTGTGTGTAGAGAGACAATGCTGTTTTCCTAGTTACTGTCTTATCAAGCCATCTCACTCTGTATGTGTGTGTGTGTATGTGTGTGTGCGCACGCACGCACAAAATGATGATTAATAGCAACAAGAACATGTTGCCTTATTCTCTTTTAAGATAAGATGTTTGATGTGCTGCAAAATGTTGGTTTGACCTTTATTGAATTAGTCACTTGTAATACCAAAAAGATTCAATCAAATTTTAAAGGATACATTTAATAATACAGTGAATATACAAAAATAAGTGCTAAAGAGTCTGACTTTGTAATCTACACCAAACCACATGAATTCTAGAGATCAAGAATTAGTACTGAAGCAAGCAAAACACTTGATTTGCTATCCACAATCAGGGAAATATTATTCTGGAGTGAGTCAGGGGTGTGCTGAATCTGTATCCCTAATATATTCATTGCAAGTTGCATTTCTTCATTTGGATTCTATTTAGGTTTCTTGCAAGCAGCTTTCCAGATGTTTAAACAGATGAGCATCTATAACTCTAGGGACATAGAAGGCAAAATTTAACAAGGTTTGTGGTACTGTAGTTTGACAAGAGCTAGTGAGATGGACTCAATATGCCTTATATATAAGCATAGATCTCACTGGCAGTAGTATATAAATTTAGATGCTTATCCAAACCTTTAGAGATTTTCTCCCTCCCTTTTCTCTCTCTAGTTTATTTTCCACCCTTTCCCCTCTTCCTAACTCAACCAGATCATTGTCCCTTTGAGCCTCACTCCATCCTTCCCTTTCTGCTCAACTTCCTTGACTTTGATCCCATAGTCACTCACTAGTGTCAGGTGATTCCCCTGACTCCCATAATTTTCTGCCTTTCATTCTTTTTTCAATGTAACTCTTCTGCCAGATGCTTACTGAAAGTAAAAAAAGGCCAGGTTCAATATTAAAGTTGGTCAAAAAAATTCTGAAGAAAAAACTGGTTCGATGGGAACTTGCCAATTCAGTGAGATCAACATGTTTTGCAGAAATGGAACCCAGGGAAAATTCAGACAGAACCCCACCTGCTAGATATGTTTCACTCGTAAACATCATTATATACCAGTTCTCCTGCCCGGCTCCCAGTCAGACTGCCTAATTGGCCCTGCTACGGACCCCAAGGCTTCTAGGGGGTCACAGCTCAGGGCAGCCCTGCCATGCAGACTGTGTCTGGGTCAGGGCTCTATTCCCTTTTGCAGATAATTTCAAAATTTTTGATTTTTGTTCTTATTTGGAACAAAAACAGATTTTTGGAATATTGAAATTCTCTACGACATGGAATTACTTTTCTCCACCCAGCTCTACTGAATATATCTAGAGTCTGTTGGGTTCAGATTAACTGCAGTATTCAAACCTCAGCAGTGCTCAAGAAGGTCTGAAGTTTCAGAGGTATTAATAAAACTTCTGACCCAACTTGTACCCAGTAGAGAATGCTAGGCTTGCTTAAAAAAAAAAATCACTGTTTTGCTCAACGTGAATATCACCAACAGGTCAGCCTGTTAAAAACCAAGAAAGGGGAACAAGAGTACTTAGTAACTCTGCAGGGAATAGTCTTGCAATAGCAGGGGGGGTGGACATGTCAATCACACTTACAGTGTGGTTGTCTGTCCCACTCCAGTGGCTGAATTACACAGAAGTATATGAGTCTGCTACTGGTTCTGACCTACCAGCTCAGACAGCAGAGGCTCATGGTTTTAGATACAGAGGTCCTGGGCTCAGTCCTTGCCAGTGACCTATCCAGTGGTGTCACATTACAAATGGTGGTGGCCTGTATGGGGATTTAAGCTGTGGTGAACATCTAAAGCTCTATTAAGCTTCCTGGGCTAGAGGAAGTGCATAACCCATGCTTATACAATGTGGCTCTCTGTCTTCCTCTGGTGGCTAATCCACCTATAGAATGTTATGAATATGCTTGCTATAGACTACAATATTTAAACTATGGAACCTGGTTTCTTTAGCTCAAGCTGCAGAGGTCATGTTTTTAGATCCAGAGGTCAATCCCTAAAGATAACAATGCCAGGGGTGTGGCATTGCAGATAGTGGCTAACTGACCTTTTCCATCTTTTTCTAATTTACCCATACCAGTCCAATATTTATGAGTTTGACACAGGGATAGGGCAAAGATTTCAGCCAGTTCGATTATTATAGGAACTGGCTTACCTATACTGATGTGTAACTTATGAATTTATTAATGGATACCAAAGTAGCCAATGACCTTCTGTGACAGATGGTGAATCACATCTGATTTCCAATGCATATATTAACATTTCAAACCACTTTTGGCTTTAACCAGTGAAACATAACAACAAGGATCTGTAGAAATTTGATGCTGTGAGTTTGGAAAGGCTTAAAATTCATTGTCTGAGGAATAATCTAGTACTAGTATGCTATTAGCAAGGGCATAACAAGCTTCTGTTTGTTTTAGAATGATGTATGGTTCGTGATGTTGAAATTGCAGTCACAGACAAGTTACAATGATTTGCCTTGAGGATGATTTATGATTCACACTCTGGCAGGAATCATTTATCTCTTGCACATCTTGCTAGAAATCATATCCCTTGGCTTATACTTCCACCAGAAAAGATATTCTAGAGGTCGTCAAAACTTTGATCTGGAAAGATGGAACTTTACTCCCCACAACTTGTTCCTTTGTTGTGATAAAGGATTTTGCTTTTCACATTGATGTGCACAGAAGAGGAGCTATTACTCTTTCCCACAGTCTAGGGTTCTTTTTTTGGGTTTTTTTGCAGAGCTTAAGCAGCCTTTCCAAAATGCAGCACTAATACTCAGAGGTAATAGACAAAAGCCTAAATTATCCATCCCAAGCCAAAGGAGAGATTCAAACAGGCAAATCAAAATTAAGTTCCATGCAGCACTTTGCCCCAAATACAGTTTCTATTGACATTAGATCAGAATAATAAACAATAATTATGCAATTTAGAAACTCTTCAAGCTACAGGATACAAATACTCTGTACTGTTTAATTATGTCATTACTTCAGTTAGATCATGCACTATAGTGTCTAAGTGCTATAATGCATAACATGGTAGCCTGCTAAATTTGCACACAAGAGGGAACAGAGGAGAGGGGGAGATTCAACTCCAGCCAAATCTCCAATTGCTGCTCTTCCTGCACCTGTGTCATAGGAGTGTGGATCTAAATTGTCTTGGGCCCTGAGCCTGCTGCCTGACAAGACTTGGATGCCATTTCTTTGACTTAATCAGCCATTTCTTTGTATGAATCATGAGTGGCCTTCAAGTCTTTGGACTGCCAGGAAACTACATCCCTGGATTGCCACGGACTTTGCTCAAATTCCCCCTTGTGCACTGGGGTTTGGGGAATCCAAATGGAATAGAACTATATACTACATGTCACGGAGTATTGGGGGACTCAGGGCCCTGCACCCCCAGCTTCCTGCGATTCACCATGACTCTCAGCCAGCCAGTAAAGCAGAAGGTTTATTTGGATGACAGGAATACAGTCCAAGACAAAAAGAAGAACAGGAGTACTTGTGGCACCTTAGAGACTAACAAATTTATTAGAGCATAAGCTTTCGTGGACTACAGCCCACTTCTTCGGATGCAGGACAGGTCTTGCAGGCGCAGACAACAGGACCCCCTCAGTTAAGTCCAGCTTGGGGTCCCAGGGCATTCCAGCCCACCCCCCCTTTGGGGGGGTCAGAGCCATCTCTGCCTCCCAGCCATCTCTCCAGCTCGCTTCCAGCACTCTGCCTTCAGCGACCCCTCCCACAGCCTTTGTTCAGTTTCCCGGGCCCCGGAGTCACCTGGCCTCCAACCCCTTCCTGGGTTCTCATGTTACAAGCTCAGGTATGTTCCCTCGGGCAGACTCCCCTCTCCCGATGCAGACCATTCTAGCCACACTCGCCTGTCAGCATTCACACACCCCAGCAAGAACAGTCCCAGTTCGTCACACTACCCCTATAGTGGAACCCCTGAGTGGTGTTGCTCAGTTCTGCCCCTCATTTTCCTGTGCAGCGGAACTGCAGCAGTTCTGATGTGTCAGGAGCCTGCAGAGGAAGGGACAGGGTTTGGCCTATGGTGACTTAGTGATTTTACCAGTAAACACCAACAAATAACAGAATATTTATAGGCTTTTGTAGATTACTGTGTAATTACACTAAGCAGATCTAAAAGTAATTAACAGGTAAGCTTCAGCACTGTTTAGAAGACAAAAAAGTCATATATTGGTCTTGTAATCACCCAGCTACCACATGAAAATTAATTACCCTGTAACTATGTGATCAGTATTTACCACATTTAAATAGTATTTGTGCTCCTTTAATTTGAAGTGCCACTTTAATTTTAAAATATTAAATTACTAAATCTCTCACAACAGTGGCTTGAATTTAAAGTAGTTACAGTAGTGCAGTAAAGCTGGTTAGAAAACACTGAAGTTACTGAACACTGAATATCCTGGTTACTTTTTTTTTCACATACATAAGAAAAAAAACCCAGCTGATGGAATATCACTGAGTGATCCTGACTGATGCCACCAATTACTTACTAGAAGCCCCAATCATTGGTGAAAGTCCCTCTGTGCTAGATCGTGTACAAACATAAAACAAAAAGACAGCCTCTTCCCTTAAGTACTTAAAACCTAAGTATAAGATCAGAGAATTTGGGGGTGTCTGAAATCCAGATCTGGATCAAAATTTTGTGGCCCACCTCTAGTTTCTATAACTACAAAATTAAATGACACTCAAGGTCTTTTTCTCCCATGCTGGCTAATAGTCATGCCTTCACTCAAGCCGATCCTCAGTCTATTTTCTTATTCTGTGTTTTCTCTTGAATTTCTCTCATCATTGTGTATATTCCAGTATATGGAAAGAGCTATATGAATGGTATTATTCATTGTCTCCTTTTGAGCAGCTCATGAAGATGTCTATTCAAGTACATGTGTAAGGCCATAGTTTTTGTGCCCAAGGCATGAAAGGCGTTACAGTGCTGGGCAAGAAAGCCGAACTTTGTATGACTATCCCTGGCTTGGGATATAATGTAACAATCTTGAATACAGAATGACTGGCTGTAGTTCTGTAGCATGTGGAGCTGCCGAGTCTGAAATGAAATCTTTTCTCTCCCTGCCATCTTCATTTTTTTTCTATTCACTGTTCTACACACTCCACAGATTCCTGCCAAACAAGTTGCAGTGTTGGCGCTGCCAACTAAACAAGCATGTTCGGTCAAATAAAGTAATTTGTGTTAAATTAAAGATGTAATGGCATTACATCAGAGATTAGCTCATCTTGGTTAACTCCTTCTAGTCCCAAAACTTGCGAGTTTTACTTAAGTGGGATTGCTGTGTGAAGCCCCTTTATTTAAACTGTATGTGAAATTAACAGACCCCTGCTCTGAAAACCTGAGTTACTACAGTCATCAGTTTCTCAGCCTACCTTTCAAAGCTGGATTGCAGAACCTTGCTCTGTGAAAGCAAAACGTTATTCATTAACCATCACTATGGTAAGGAAGTGGGTTAAAATTACCTCTAAAACATGAAAAATAAATGGGATAGGGAATAATTCACTGAAGTGCAATCATGGCTTTTAAATATAAACACTTTTGTTTTCTTGAAGTGTCGCTTGAAATTAGTCAGGCTGAAAGTTTGTGTAGCAATTTGAACACTTGGAAAATCATTTTGTTTGCCTAATTCTAGTTGTCATAAACTGACTAAATAAGAGAAGGAGATTGGCCACAGTTTTGATTTTGAAATTTTGATTTCAAATGAAGGGATTTAGAATGCTATATGGAATGCTAAACTATGAGGACCAGATTCTACCCTGGTGTAAATCCAGGGTCACTCTCTTGGGCTTACAGTATTATGCAGAGCAAAATTTGACCTAATATGCCACACAAATATATCTGTGTGTATGTGCACTCGTGTGTGTGCGCACCAACATATACATGTGCGTTTAGGGGGAGGCATACAGCATGTGATATTGGATATTAAACAGCATATTCACACAATGAGAATGTGACAACAGATGTGGAGCTCTCTCTCCCTTAAGGCCTCAGCTTATCTGCTAATTGATGTTTATCATAGCTCAACTCAGTTGCTAATTTTTTAGTATGAAAAATGTGAAGGTTTTTGTGCCATATGTCACAGGGTCAAAATTCCCGTAACAAAATCAATTTGGTTGAGATTACAGGATATAGAGTGAACCAGTAGGGGGTGGAGGAGAGAAAAAAAGCATACATAATGGTAATCTTGGTTGATGAAACTCCCATCTGTGAAGATGAAATAATCTGAAATGATTTGTTGTCCATAGATTAGAAAAAGCACACTACTTAGAATGTATGATTAATGTAAAGAATGTTGAAAACCAGTCTTTTAAAAGCAGGCAGAAAGAATATATGGCTTTTTCAGATTTCTGTGCACAAATGTTTAGTCCCTTTATTTTGCAGTAAGACAGTATTTAGATGGCTAACCTTATACTTAGGCACTTAAATGAGTGGCCTGATTTCCAGAGGTGAGGCTGAGTCCCTACAATTTATTGATTCTAAGTGCAGCCATCAAAGCTCAGCAACTCTGAAAATCAGGAAACTTATTTAGCTGCCTAACTATGAATTTAGGTATCTAACATTAGGAGCTATGTTTGAAAATCTGGGTCATAGTCTTTGGAATTCTTTGTATAGGGTTAATTTCACTTAGTCCCCACTCTGTCTTCTATGTCTTCTGGACACGAGAACAGTGGGTAATAAAAGTGACATCTGCTAGTAGATGCAAGGAGAAATCATACACCATATGTAATTTGAGGAGATTACTCAGCTACATTGCCAATAATGTAACTGCTTCTAATATCTTCCAGCTCTGCAGGTGTACTATAATGTGTTGAATTTATGGGTATGTGTATGAAGGTGCTATATTGCCCTCTAAAGGCTAGTCTATAGACAGGATAAAGGAACTGCTGCTGCTTGCAGTTGTAGAACATTCTCCATCAGCTAAAGAGTTTTTTGGAGCTGAAGGACTAGGGAGAGTCCCAGCTCTAAATAAGTGTGATTTACATACTAACCATATACCTTCTGTGCACCACATATATTCGTTACATATATCAGGACAGATAATCCTCTTTCTTTCATCAATTCATGCAAGCTTTCTGTTACAAAGATATCACATCTCCAAGCAAACTGGCAGGGGTGGTTTTATTCCTAATCCCTACAAACCAAAACCTTCAGGTTACAGAAACAAAACCCTGGAGGGTTCATACAGTCCTATGACAGTACTTGTGCTGGTAGATCTGCAATGTCAATAAAAAAGGTTAGTTTGGAAAAGACAGCAATGAGAAATGTAGCAGTAGCCAATGGAAGTGGTAAATACTCTGTGTCACATTTGAGTAATGTCACCCTCACATATTGTGTAATTTCCTATGCTCCAGACCCATGTCACAGTAGACCAGCTAGACTCACAAGAAAGTTTTTGGTGGCCTCAGGTGTGACCACTAACTCTTGCTGGTGGACGTTCTAACAATTTTTCCTAAAATACTTAATTAACTTTAGGAAAAACAAATAACTATGCACATATACATGTCCAAATCATTGTAATTTATTTATATAGGGTTTTATTGCAGACTCAATAATAAAAATAATGTACAGTTGTCTCTATTCTTTATCATAGAATCATAGACTATCAGGGTTGGAAGGGATCTCAGGAGGTCATCTAGTCCAACCCCCTGCTCAAAGCAGGACCAATCCCCAACTAAATCATCCCAGCCAGGGCTTTGTCAAGCTGGGTCTTAAAAACCTCTAAGGAAGGAGATTCCACCACCTCCCTAGGTAACCCATTCCAGTGCTTCACCACCCTCCTAGTGAAAAAGCTTTTCCTAATATCCAACCTAAACCTCTCCCACTGCAACTTGAGACCATTACTCCTTGTTCTGTCATCTGGTACCACTGAGAACAGTCTAGATCCATCCTCTTTGGAACCCCCTTTCAGGTAGTTGAAAGCAGCTATCAAATCCCCCCTCAGGGCCGGCTTTAGGCCGATTCAGCCAATTTGGCTGAATTGGGCCCCGCGCTAAGAGGGCCCCACACTGCAGCTCTCCACCCCGCCCCCCAGCTCACTTCCCCCGCCTCTCCTCCCCTGAATGCTGTGTCCCCTGCTCCTCCCCCTCCTCTGCTTTCCGTGAATTAGAGGTTCGCGGGAAGTCTGAAAAAAAGCAGGGGCGGGCAGGAAGCACCAGGTAAGCTGGGGTGGCGGTGGGCACGAGAAGGGCTCCGGGGAGGCGCAGCCCAGTCCGGCCCCGGTTCCAGCAGAGCGCACCGGCCCCAGTGGCTCTGGCCCGGCTCGGCTCCAGCCCGGTCCCCGCGGCGGCTCAGGTCCGGCTCGGCTCAGGTCCAGCCCGGCCCCCGTGGCTTGGGTCCGGCCCGGCCTGGCCCGGCCCCCCCAGCGTGGTGCGGCATGGCTCGGGTCCAGCCTGGCCTGGCCCCTGCGGCGTGGCGCAGCTCCGGCCTCCCGGCCTGGCCCCTGCGGCTCGGCTCGGCTTGGCTCTGGCCGCCGAGCGGCTCCGGGCTGGACCCAAGTCCGGTCACCCCGGCCGGAGCGTGGCTCGATTCCTGGGGGCGGGGCTTGCGGCAAGCCCCGCCCCCAGGAATCGGGCCCCACTCTTGCTAAAGCCGGCCCTGTCCCCCCTCATTCTTCTCTTCTGAAGACTAAATAATCCCGGTTCCCTCAGCCTCTCCTCATAAGTCATGTGCTCCAGCCCCCTAATAATTTTTGTTGCTCTCCACTGCACTCTTTCCAATTTTTCCACATCCTTCTTGTAGTGTGGGAGATACTGGGCCTATTTGTTTCTATTCTGTTTAGGTCATCTCTTTAGTGGACCTAAACAGAATAGAAACAAATAATGTGTGTTGCATGTTCTTGTCTTTTTGTTGTTGTTTCTTTTGCATTTTGTTTTTTTTTAGACTTGCTAGATAGTAAGTCTATTTCTGTGAAAAGTGAGATTTGTATGCTTGTTTACACTGTTTTGCCTCCCTCCGCCACACAAAAAGCCCTAGGTGGCTGCCTGCAGCTACGGTGGCCGCATATGAGAAACGCTCTTGCCCTCAGGTCACTCATCAGCCAACTAGGATTGGCTCTGATAGGGTAATCCATGTACTTGATATCCTTGTTGGAGCTTGTGTAGTGAAATTCTGGGGAAAATGGGCTAAATTGGAATTTCTTGCTTACAGAGCACTGCATCACTTAATAAACTTTTTTAATAAGTCAAGATTGTTTTTCTAATTTATCTCTTTGGCATTTTAGTCCAAATACAGCAGCAAATAAGTATTTTCCCCATTTTACCAATGGGGAACCAAAGCAGAGGCTAGATTAGCTCAAGACCACAAAGGGAGAGAATGACAAGATTTAAACTCAGAATATATAGCTGACTATTAACCTGTAATTTGTACACAATTTAAGCTTCTCTTCTATACACCCATCAAAAAAGTGTCCCTCCTCTGGGATTCTGTCCACAGGAAAAGACAAACATGAAGCAGCATTCAAAGGTTTTGTTACTCTAGGTGTAACAGCACAGTGCGCTGCATCTTGCCCAGTGCTATAGTCAAATCTGGGGCTGTTTAACCATGAAATCAGGCTCTTGAAGATGGTTGTACTCTGAACGGAAGGAGACCCAGCACTCTATAGGAGCTAGGTGTAGAATAAAGAAGTCAGGCAGATTAACTCCTCATTCAATCCCTGGGCAACCCTCCATGCATCTTGCCTCTCTCTCCTCCTTCTGAATGCTAGAGCTGTGAGCATCCTAGGGCTGCAACAATTTCTGCTGACAGAAGTACAGTTTCTAAGTTAGTAGGCTGGTAAGCCTAACTTCAGTACCGGGCAAACTGGCTGAAACTATAGTTAAGAACAGAATTATCAGACACATAGATGAGCATGATTTGTTGGGGAAGAGTCAACATGTTTTTTGTAAAGGGAAATCATGCCTTACAAATCTACTAGTATTCTTTGAGGGGATCAACAAGCATGTGGACAAGCGGGATCCTGTGGATATAGTGTACTTAGATTTTCAGAAAGCCTTTGAGAAGCTCCCTCACCAAAATCTCTTAAGCAAAGTAAGCTGTCATGGGATAAGAAGGAAGGTCCTCTCATGGATCAGTAACTGGTTAAAAGACAGGAAGCAAGAGGTAGCAATAAATGGTCCATTTTCAGAATGGAGAGAAGTAAATAGTGGTGTCCCCCCAAGGGCAACAAAAATTATTAGTGGTATGGAACAGCTTCCGTCTGAGGCGAGATTAATAAAACTGGGACTTTTCAGCTTGGAAAAGAGACAACTAAGGGGGGATATGATAGAAGTCTATAAAATCATGACTGGTGTGGAGAAAGTAAATAAGGAAGTGTTATTTACTCCTTCTCATAACACAAGGTCTATGGGGTCACCAAATTAAATTAATAGGCAGCAGATTTAAAACAAACAAAAGGAAGTATTTCTTCACACAACACTCAGTCAATCTGTGGAACTCTTTGCCAAAGGATGTTGTGAAGGTCAAGACTATAACAGGGTTCAAAAAAGATCTAAATAAATTCATGGGGGATAGGTCCATCAATGGCTGTTAGCCAAGTTGGGCAGGGAAAGTGTCTCTAGCCTTGGTTTTGCCAGAAACTGGGAATGGGCGACAGGGGATGGATCACTCGATGATTACCTGTTCTGTTCATTCACTCTGGGGCACCTGGCATTGGCCACTGTCAGAAGACAGGATACTGGGCTAGATGGACCTTTGGTCTGACCCAGTATGGCCATTCTTATCTTTGTTACATTTCTAAGCACACCCAACAATGACATGGAGCATGTTAACTTATGGAAACTCGTTATTATAATAATTTTGTGGAGCTTAGCCATTTCCTAACTTTTTTATAACAAAAGGGAGCTTGTGACCCACAATCTGTACTTTCTATTGGTTGTTTTGTTATATTTAAACAAAGAAATATCAACCAAATTAAATTACAACAGTCCCCTCCGTACCAATCTGTTGAGAAATTCATGGTAATTTTGTTACCAATCATTGTGTTCCTGTTTGCATAGTAACACACCCACACTTACTAATCTAATAACATTACTTAGCACTTTCATCTTCAAAGCACCTCTACAAATAACTACTTCACCCTTGTGAAGAAAGTATCACTTTACAGATAGAGAGGCTACAGCAGAGAACTTAGGTTTCTTTCGCACAGTTGGAGGAGGAATCACTTGGAGACATATTTTTAGTCTTCAAAGCACTTTACAAACAATAACACACTAAATATCACTACTCCCATTTTTGTAGATGCGGAGAATTTAGCTGACTTTCACACAGTCATATAATGAGTCTGTACAGGTTCCAAGAAGGGGGAGGCTAAAACCAAATAAACAGATAAATAATACCCCTTTAAGACAGCTTCCAAACTAGTCCTGATCAGCAGAGTTCCTCGTTCTCTTAGGGTACATCTACACAACAAAAAACACCCCATGTCAGCAAGTCTCAAAGCCCGGCTCTACAGACTTGGGCTTGTGCTACGACACTAAATATAGCCATGTAGCTGTTCCAGTTCAGGCTGGAGCTTGGGCTCTGAACCTCACCCCATTCCCTGGGCTTCAGAACCTGAATTGCACCATCTACACAGCTATTTGTAGTGCCATAACGTTAGTCTGTATAGCCCGAATGGCCATCACAAGTAATTGAAAAAGGAGAACCAGTCCTTCTGACTGCTTCTAAAAATGAGAAAATTCAATTTAAAAATTCATAGCAAGCATACACCAACCATAACTTATTGTCTATGTGTTGTATTTTTATCCCTGACAGCTTCTTGTTGTTGATGAATTCTGGAAACACATCCTTGCATTTGGCATTTTCAAAATTGCAGCAAATCTGTAGATCATTTTTCACTGTGTCCATTTCCAAATGATTTCTTTCATTTCACCATGTGGACTTCATTAATGAATAAACTTTCATTGTGTGCATTGCTATATGAAACGGAAAGTATGTAAGAAGCTATTTTTTCAAATTCTTGAAGTTTCCACTTCCACTTGGATTTATCATCTTGAAAAATTGTGAGGTATTTCTCTTCAATACTTGTGTAGTCTTGAAATTCAGGAGACAAAATGACGACTTTTGATTGCACAAAATTCTTCATATAACATGTCCATGTCAATAACATTATCAATTTTGCATATTTCAACAGCTTCTGTAAATGCTTCAAAAGAACACTCTTTTGCCTATAAGAGACAGTTTCTTGTGCACACTATTTTCTTTGGTGTCATATCTGTTTCATAAATACGTTTAAATTCACTGATGAACTAGAATGCAGAATAAATTACAAATTTTATGCTTATGTTGTGAACACCAGATAGAAGTGTATCAGTGAAAGTAAACAAAAAGTGTAAAATGGATTTTTCTATTTATCTAGATTAGACATCAGTTCCAAAAATGAAATTACTGTGAATGAGTTTTACTTCAGAGCTTCAATACTGTCTGTGAATATTTTTAGAGCATCATTCAAGAAGTAGAATTCATCAATTTCATTTGTGTTTCTTCATCTCTGAAACCATCCCATCTTGCTGTAGGGATTCCATCTTCCCCTACAGATTGAAAGTAACTTGTAAGCCCTTTCCAACATATTTCCAGTTGGTGAATAGCAGGTACAAGTGGCAGCCATGATGCAGAATTTTACTGTATTCTACCCCGGCAAATTTGCCAGACTCTAAGCTGTTGAACTCTCTTTGGGTGATGCTAAGTGAGTGGCTGTAAACTTTTAAAGTTGAGTTTTCTAAATCAATGTTTAGTTTGGTCACTGCAAATTGTGTGCTGTTGTGTATGGCATGAACTAAACAACTGGCAGCAAGAAGGTCACTGTTTCTCTCTTTTAGTTTTTGGAAAACACTGTTAAATTTAGAATAATTAACACTCGCACTGTCTCCTGTGTATGCTGATACATACCATAATTTTAAGTCAAAACTTGTCTCCTGTTGACTATGTTGGTAGCAGTCTTCATAAAAATCTAACAAACAGTATTGAACACCCGTAAACACAACGGAAATCTTAGAACAAGTGGAAAGCATTTCATGGAATCTTTGTTGGAGGCATCCGTGGCTATCAAATAATAAATGTCTTTCTCTTTAAGATAATCTGTATCCTTAGAAGGAGAATGTGGGGCTAGCACATTTTTGCAAAATGCTTGTGATTTATTTTTTCCACAGAATACACTCTTAGCAATCTCATCCTTGGCAACAACTGTCAGATCTCAGACTTCTAAACCATATCCTTCTGCCAGCTATCTATCTAGCCACACATCAGCAATATGAGAGATCCTTATCCTAATGGCTGATAAAATGTTGCAACACATGTGGTATGACATTAATACAAAAAGGGTAATATGTTAGATTTATACCTACTCTAAATTTGGCTCATAGTGGCAGTTCTAAGCTTAAATCTCCTGGTGTTGGGTTGTTGAAGTCAAAATCCTAAATGTGATTTGAATGTATTTGTTGTATTTAACTCAATATTGCTGTAGTGAATTACAGGAAAAGGTAATAAATACTATGTAGATTATAGTCTGTTTATGCTAATGGGCACAATACACCTGGCTGTAGTTTTTACTTTTATTTGCTTGTAACTATTTGGTCGTCATCCCTTGTACTTGAAATTGCTCAAAACCTCTCTTTTCTGTTAATAAACGTTTTATTGTTAATCTAAACCAACCCAGTGCTATGTTTGAATTGAAGTAATTAACTCCAGTTAAAGTAATAACCTGTACTTTTGTCTTTTAAAGGAGCAACAAACCTTGTTAACACATTAGCACTAATGCAAAATAACAAATGTATCACATCAGAAAGTCCTGGCTCCTGCAAAACAACAAAGGATTAACAAATACCTTTTGTGTACTGTACATGACCTCTAACAGCTTTGTCTTTCTGGAATACAATCAACATAGCATGTATTCCATAAATGTCAATACATTTGTTATGGAAAAAAGCTGGGCAGGCAATATAATACTAATGTGATTGCTGCATATGATAATTACTGCAAGGTTACCAGTAATGAGTCGTGCAAGCTTTATTAGTTGGATTTAACAATATCATTAGGTGAACTCATTGAGCTGTTCAGTCACAAAAGTAGATGGCAGAAGCTTGATGTGGTACAGTATCTTTATTTCTTTCAGATCCATGGAAATTATGATAATACAAAGTTAACCTTGAAAAATCTGAATGACTGACTTTTCTGAAGCAGGTATACAACCGTTATTGTTAGTCTGGTTTCCAGAAATTGGAGGTGGTTTTTTGTTTTGTTTTGGGGGCGGCGAAGGGAAGGCAAGCAAGTTCTCTCTGCTTTGTTTGGACTCAGCTGTAAAGGTTGAAAGGACTTTTAAGATTTTGTAATTTGTTTCAGTAGAAAGCTTAACAAGCGGTCAGTGTGTTTTGAATGAGAAGACAAATGGCTGACAAAACATTTAAACTGTGTTCAACAGGACTAAGTATTTTTGCTAGCTGAGCTCTTCTAGGGTTACCATACGTCCGGTTTTTCCTGGACATGTCCGGCTTTTCGGCACTCAAACCCCCATCTGGGGGGAATTGCCAAAAAGCCGAACATGTCCGGGAAAATGCCGGCCAGGCACTTCCCCTCCCACGGCGGCTCTGCTCCTCCCCTGACTCTTCGGCTCTGTTTAAGAGCCGAGCTGCCCAAGCGCTATGGGCTTCAGGCAGCCCCCTTGCCTCCGGACCCCAGCCGCTGGCCGGGCACTTCCCCTCCCGGGCTCCGGCGGCGCAGGGTCCGGAGGCATGGGGGCTGCCCGAAGCCGGTAGCGCTGGGGCAGCTCGGCTCTTAAACAGAGCCAAAGAGTCAGGGGAGGAGCAGAGCCTCCGGCCGCGGCGGCTCTGCTCCTCCCCAACTCTTCGGCTCTGTTTAAGAGCCGAGCGCTACGGGCTTTGGGCAGCCCCCATACCTCCGGACCCTGCGCCGCTGGAGCCCGGCAGGGGAAGTGCCCGGCCGGGGGCGCAGGGTCCGGAGGCATGGGGGCTGCCCGAAGCCGGTAGTGCTGGGGCAGCTTGGCTCTTAAACAGAGCCAAAGAGTCAGGGGAGGAGCAGAGCCTCCGGCCGCGGCGGCTCTGCTCTTCCCCTGACTCTTCGGCTCTGTTTAAGAGCCGGGCTGCCCCAGCGCTACCAGCTTCGGGCAGCCCCCATGCCTCCGGACCCTGCGCCGCCGGAGCCCGGGAGAGGAAGTGCCCGGCTGGGGGCGCAGGGTCCGGAGGCAAGGGGGCTGCCCAAAGCCCAAGCGCTACCGGCTTCACGGTTTGCCGGGCAGCCTCCAGACCCTGCGCCCCCAGCTGGGCACTTCCCCTCCCGGGCTCCAGCTGCACTGGGGAAGCGCCGGCTGGGGGCGCAGGGTCTGGGGGCTGCCCAGCAAACCGTGAAGCCGGTAGCGCTCGGGCAGCCCTTTCCGCGTGGCTGGGAGTGGGAGGGAGGAGGGGGCGGAGTTAGGGCGGGGTTGGGGTGGGGAAGGGGTGGAGTTGGGGTGGGGCTGGGGGTGGGAAATGGGCGGGGCCAGGACCCCATGGAGGGTCCTCTTTTTTTATTTGTTAAGTTTGGTAACCCTAAGCTCTTCATAAGCAGGCAACGCAGAGAATAATTTCATTTGAGCCACATTTAAAATTCATGACAGGTTCACTTTAAAACACCAGATCTTGGATGGCAGTGCTGGCCTAAAGCTCTTTTAACAAGACAAAATAGCTGCCATTGCTTGGTGAGAAAAGAACAAGTTTTACCACCACCACCGGTTTTACATAACTAAAAGTGAAAAGATGTTGCATAGAATTCTTTGAAGCGTATTTTATTACATGTAGATTAGAATATATTATGTAGGGAGAATAAATAGTGGTGATGAAGCATACATGTTTTATTGACCTCAATTTGGGAAGGCTATATTACTCAAGAGGAAGAAAGTCACAAGTCAGTGATGTAGGTCATCTCAAGTGAGTGCCAATAAAACATTTATATCACACCTTGCCATCATGTGCTTTGATATGACACAGTTTTACAGGGAAAAAAAGACATTTTGAAAGGTTTTAGAGTTTTTAAAATTTTAATTAGTTCTATTTTTCATATCCATCTATCATCAAATCCAAGTTCTTTGGTTGGTCAAAGTCAAAATGTGATGGACTCACATGGGAAACTGGAAAATAATCTAAAATAGTATTTCTATACCTAAAACTGTGACACTTTTTATTAGTGAAATGTAACAATATAATGAAGTAAAGTCACATACCTGTTTGTGCATTAATGCTATTCATAAATTTCAGGGTCAGAGGAGACCACTGTTACCATCTCCTCTGAACTCCCGTATAAAAAGAGAATTATGGGGAAAGGAATATGTTTTATTGTCACCAAGAAGCAAATGTGTGTCTACTTAGGTATTGAAAAGTATTTTAAGTTGTTTTAAAAGTTTTTTCTGGATCCCCCTGAGCTTCTGGTAACTAAGGCCCAGCTCCTCTAAGATATTTCGGCACCTGAATCCCATTGACATCAAAGTGGTTTTAATGGTGGTAGGATATGAAAAAAGTAATACCACTAAAATCTCTATAGCAGTGGGAGCACATGCACACATCCAAAGGTATAATTTGAGTGTTAGTCTTGCATAGCTTTCAGATTCATAGGAAATCCTGAATAGCCATTGAGGCATTTTCCCCAGAGTGGGACCTTCATTTTAGCAGAGGTGTTGTGCAATCCATGGGTGCGTATGTACACAGACACACCACACATGTTGTAACCAGAGCAATGACATACATTAGAATGATTTAGTGTGAACTAATAGACATTGGGAGCACATGCAATAGTGCAGAGCCCTGGTTTAAAAATATCTAAAAAGAATGTCTAACCCTGCCAGATTTGATGCTGAATGTCAGACAGCTAAAGATCTGATTTTTTTCCCAGTTCTTATCCATACCATTCACCAGACACTCTTGTACCATGGGCTAGATCCTGAGCCCTTACTCAAACAAAACTCTCACCGGAGTGAGTTTTTCCTGGATAGATCAGACCACTAGGACATACTGAGATGGAGATGGACATAGGAGATGGAAGTGTTGAGAGTCTCTGGGTTAGGCTAAAAGGGGTAAAAAACAAGAGTGATGTCATGCTAGAAGTCTACTACAGGCCACCTAACCAGGTGGAAGAGGTGGATGAGGCTTTTTTTAAACAACTAACAAAATCATCCAAAGCCCAAGATTTGGTGGTGATGGGGGACTTCAACTATCCAGATATATGTTGGGAAAATAACACAGCGGGGCACAGACTATCCAATTAGTTCTTGGACTGCATTGCAGACAACTTTTTATTTCAGAAGGTTGAAAAAGCTACTGGGGGGAAGCTGTTCTAGACTTTATTTTAACAAATAGGGAGGAACTCGCTGAGAATTTGAAAGTAGAAGGCAGCTTGGGTGAAAGTGATCATGAAATCATAGAGTTTGTAATTCTAAGGAAGGGTAGAAGGGTAAGCAAAATAGAGACAATGGATTTCAGGAAGGCGGATTTTGGTAAGTTCAGAGAGCTGATAGGTAAGGTCCCATGGGAATCAAGACTGAGGGGGAAAAACAACTGAGGAGAGTTGGCAGTTTTTCACTGGGACACTATTAAGGGCCCAAAAGCAAGCTATTCCGCTAGGTAGGAAAGATAGAAAATGTGACAAAAGACCACCTTGGCTTAACCACAAGATCTTGCATGATCTAAAAAATAAAAAGGAGTCATATAAAAATTGGAAACTAGGACAGATTACAAAGGATGAATATAGGCAAACAACACAGGAATGCAGGGACAAGATTAGAAAAGCAAAGGCACAAAATGAGCTCAAACTAGCTACAGGAATAAAGGGAAACAAGAAGACTTTTTATCAATACATTAGAAGCAAGAGGAAGACCAAGGACAGGGTAGGCCCACTGCTCAGTGAGGAGGGAGAAACAGTAACATGAAACTTGGAAATGGCAGAGATGCTTAATGACTTCTTTGTTTAAGTCTTCACCGAGAAGTGTGAAGGAATGCCTAACATAGCGAATGCTAATGGGAAGGGGGTAGGTTTAGCGGATAAAATAAAAAAAGAAAAAGTTAAAAATCACTTAGAAAAGTTAGATGCCTGCAAGTCACCAGGGCCTGATGAAATGCATCCTAGAATACTCAAGGAGCTAATAGAGGAGGTATCTGAGCCTCTAGCTATTATCTTTGGAAAATCATGGGAGACAGGAGAGATTCCAGAAGACCGGAAAAGGGCAAATATAGTGCCCATCAATAAAAAGGGAAATAGAAACAACCCAGGAAACTACAGACCAGTTAGTTTAACTTCTGTGCCAGGGAAGATAATGGAGCAAGTAATTAAGGAAATCATCTGCAAACACTTGGAAGGTGGTAAGGTGATAGGGAATAGCCAGCATGGATTTGTAAAGAACAAATCGTGTCAAACCAATCTTTCTTTGATAAGATAACGAGTCTTGTGGATAAGGGAAAAGCAGTGGATGTGGTATACCTAGACTTTAGTAAGGCATTTGATACGGTCTCACATGATATTCTTATTGATAAACTAGGCAAATACAATTTAGATGGGGCTACTATAAGGTGGGTGCATAACTGGCTGGATAACCATACTCAGAGAGTTGTTATTAATGATTGCCAATCCTGCTGGAAAGGTATAACGAGTGGGGTTCTGCAGGGGTCTGTTTTGGGACCGGCTCTGTTCAATATCTTCATCAACGACTTAGATATTGGCATAGAAAGTACGCTTATTAAGTTTGCAGATGATACCAAACTGGGAGGGATTGCAACTGCTTTGGAGGACAGGGTCATAATTCAAAATGATCTGGACAAATTGGAGAAATGAGCTGAGGTAAACAGGATGAAGTTTAACAAAGACAAATGCAAAGTGCTCCTCTTAGGAAGGAACAATCAGTTTCACACATACAGAATGGGAAGAGACTGTCTAGGAAGGAGTACAGCAGAAAGGGATCTAGGGGTTATAGTGGACCACAAGCTAAATATGAGTCAACAGAGCAATGCTGTTGCAAAAAAAGCGAACATGATTCTGGGATGCATTAACAGGTGTGTTGTGAGCAAGACATGAGAAGTCATTCTTCTGCTCTACTCTGCGCTGTTTAGGCCTCAACTGGAGTATTGTGTTCAGTTCTGGGCACCGCATTTCAAGAAAGGTGGAGAAACTGGAGAGGATCCAAAGAAGAGCAACGAGAATGATTAAAGGTCTTGAGAACATGACCTATGAAGGAAGGCTGAAAGAATTGGGTTTGTTTAGTTTGGAAAAGAGAAGACTGAGAGGGGACATGATAGCAGTTTTCAGGTATCTAAAAGGGTGTCATAAGGAGGAGGGAGAAAACTTGTTCACCTTAGCCTCTAAGGATAGAACAAGAAGCAATGGGCTTAAACTGCAGCAAGGGAGGTTTAGGTTGGACATTAGGAAAAAGTTCCTAACTGTCAGAGTGGTTAAACACTGGAATAAATTGCCTAGGGAGGTTGTGGACTCTCCATCTTTGGAGATATTTAAGAGTAGGTTAGATAAATGTCTATCAGGGATGGTCTAGACAGTATTTGGTCCTGCCATGAGGGCAGGGGACTGGACTTGATGACTTCTCAAGGTCCCTTCCAATCCTAGAATCTATGAATCTATACCTCTTACTGTTTTCTGCAATGGCTTATAATTTTCATATACTGAATGCAGACTTTGTGTCAGATTGTGACTTGCTGCTCAGGGGGAAAAGGGGACACAGGTAGGTGTGAAGGGGGCAGGGAGAAGGTAGAACATTGACTCCATATGTCCCCCAGTGTGCTAGCCAGGGCAGCTGAGCTGCTGTAGAATGGGAAGTTATCCATGCCAGGTAGAGGTGAAGCAGATTACTTCTCTTGATAGCAAGGAAGGAACGAGGGATTTAATTCTCATTCTCTGAGTGCTCCTGGGGCAGTACAAATGCATGTTGCCTGTTAGTCAAGACTAATGGTAAATCCACAATCTAGCTCTGAGGAAATATTCTTTCCTTAAAGCAAGCAGAACTCCATTAGAGAGAAGTGGACCAAATTCAGAAATGGTGTAAACTCATAGAATATCAGGGTTAGAAGGGACCTCAGGAGGTCATCTAGTCCAACCCCCTCCTCAAAGCAGGACCAATCCCCAGACAGATTTTTACCCCAGTTCCCTAAATGGCCCCCTCAAGGATGGAACTCACAACCCTGGGATTAGCAGGCCAATACTCAAACCGCTGAGCTATCCCTCCCCTCTCACCACCATTAAACTCAGTGGAGTTGGATTAGTAACACCAATTCAGAATTGATGCTATTTTGTCAGAGATTAACATTCAATTTCAGCCACAGGGAGTTCATTGTTACTGTTTTTTTCCTCTTACATGTCACAGCGGAAAGATGTGAGATAAAGATGAAATCTTGTTAGCTATCTGAAGACCATCTGTATTTCCTTAATGAACGCTACACTCCTCTTGGACCCATGAAATATTCAATATATTACATTGATTCTAAAACAGTGTGCAGAATTCAAACTTTACATATGCTCTGAACATTCTTTTATTTATCAGATTCTCTTGTGAAAAATTTATCAATGTGGTATTGCTCATTCAGCAGCTGCTATAAGAAAGAACTCTCAGAAGACTTGGATTAATGTACAGTACTGGAATAATTACTTGGTGATATTGGAGACACTTGATTTTACCCAATTAGGGACTTTGAATTTTTGCTCATTACTTTTCTGCTGCCTATGTGCTTTGGTATGTACCTTTCATGGCTTATAAACAACCCATATGTGCTGCAGTTGGGGGGGGGGGAAGGGAGGAGGAGGGAGGAAATGAGTTATATCTGCATCCTATTAGAAAGGATCTTTCCCCTATGAAATCCTTTGAGGAAGTCTTCAAATAGTACCAAATGTTAGTGCAGAGTAACAGTAAAATATCCAGCAGAATTTCACAAATGAAGATGAGTAGTTCATCTGTTTCCCTGCAGACCTATGAAATGTCAACTCTTATAAGCCATTAAGTATTATGCTACTTAGATTCTGAATAC
The DNA here is from genome assembly GCF_011386835.1 of Chrysemys picta bellii. NCBI lineage: Eukaryota > Metazoa > Chordata > Testudines > Emydidae > Chrysemys > Chrysemys picta. The sequence continues at coordinate 74,649,856 of NC_088793.1, read as the reverse complement.
AGAATTGGCCTTGTTTAACTTTGCATCGTCATTAACATAATGGTGTAGTGTATTGAGGTTTCACGAAACCTTTTAAAAGCAAAAGATTCCATTAAATGCATTTGATGAAAACAAAATTAAAATGCTGATTATATCAGAGGTTCACCACCATTGTCAATCATCTTTAAGAAGACACATAGACAATTGAAAATGGCCTAAAGGTCAATATGATGAAACTTGGGGGTGAAGAGGCAAAGAGCTTTTTGATTTAAGAAGTCTAGTTGTTCATCATATCATTAATGGCAGGACCTATTTATTCTTTATTGAATGAAAGAGTATTGTCCAGTCTGGCTTTATAATCTGAAAACTGATATGCATGTATGGAAACCTTGTTAGGGGCTGGGTTAAATTCCATTGAGGTTGAAAGGTATGAACTCTCCCTTCAATTAACCTAACCATTAGCATAAACCCCACCTGAGACACAAGTCGTGTGTGAATACCCCTAGGAGCTTTGGGCTGAGTATTGTTTTGGGTAGATGCATGTGGGCGTGTCAGACAAACACAGATACTGAAGTCACAGATAAGCATAGAGGGAGAGGCAGAGCAAACAAGGCAAACACAATCAAGCAGGAGCCTGTAAGCACAATGTGACCCTGGTAAAAGTTAGGGAGAAAGCTTTTGGGTCTGGTGTTAGTTAAAGGGGCATGGGGGCCGGTAAGCTAAGAACAAAACAGAGCAGTTTCTTGGTTCCTTCTGTGTTCAGAGACACTGGACTCTGTACATGCCTTGTAAACATGATTGAATCAGAAAAATATCTGGCTACCACCAATTCCTACTGCCAACTGGAATGCACACAGACCCCTGAACTTTGATTAGTCACCGATAGGGTGACCAGATCACCCAGGTCAAATATCGGGACGTGGGGCGGGGGGGGAGGGGGGAACGGGACAAAAAACAAAACAAAACAAAACGGCGGCAGCTTAGCTCCCACTGCTGCGGGGGGAGGAAGTGGCCGCTGGCCAAGCTTGGCGGCTGTGGCTCTGAGGCCCCGAGCCCGGGCCTGTTGCAGGGACCCAGCAGCGCCCACGCTGTGCCCAGCCCCTGGCCAGTCGCGTCTGGGCTGGCTGCTCAGCTGGTGCAATCCCGCGGGCGGCCCCGGAGTGGGGGCAGCAGGCACCAGCCCCCCCGTCCCGCTTGGGTCCCGCAAGGGAACGAACGGGGCTGGGCTGCCGATGCCTCCGCCCCAGGGCCGCCGCGGGATAGCACCAGCTGGGCAGCAGCCCAGACGCGACTGGCCAGGGGCTGGGCGCAGCGTGCGTGCTGCTGGGTCCCCGCAATAGGCCCGGGCTCAGGGGGTTCGGGCCCGGGCGCCAGAGCCGCAGCTGCTGAGCGCCATGGCCACTTTCTCCAGCTGCGGCAGTGGGAGCTGCAGCAGTGGCTGCTCCCAAGTCCTGCTGCCCAGGTGGGGAGAACAGCCACCGCCTGGCCCCGCGGGCTGCCCCCCTACTCTCCCTCCAGGTACTGCCCGACTGAGTCCTGCCTGTGCTCGGGGCCAGGCCGGACTCTCACTCACCCCGGCCCCACGCTTCCCCTGCGTCTCCCGGGCCTCCCTCCAGCGCTTGTGGAGGGAGGAGGAATGGCGTGCTTGGGGAAGAGGTGGGGATTTGGGGAGGGAGCCAATGGGGGAAGGAAGGGGCGGAGTCGGGGCTGGGGGGGGAACACAAGCCCTTCCGGGCTCCAAAGCCTTTGCTTGTTTGTCCAGTATCCCGATCTAACATCAGTCGGGACGTGGGACAAACAAGCAAATATCGGGACAGTCCCGATAAAATCAGGACGTCTGGTCACCCTAGTCACTGAGATCCAAAAAGGGGTAACATACACCTATATAAAACAGGGGGATTAGAATGAAAAGCGTTAGGCAACATTAACTATAGGCATTGCTCCTGCTCTGCCTGTGACCCCAGTTCAGCACAGCAATTAAGCACATGCTTACTTTTGTGCCCTTAAACATTCCTAGTCGAAGCTGATGGATTGCTCACATACTCAAAACTAAGCATGCACGTAAGTATTTGCAGAAGTGGTGCTTTTGCTGTGAATTTAGATTGCCTATATAAGCCAGCAAATGTTCACTGTAATTCCATGTTGTATACTTAATATTCAGTAATGTATGGCTTACTGTTTATTTTTCATAAACATTACTTTCATGCATACACTGTGCTATGCAATGCTGTGGGCACATCCAAGGTTTCAGAGAGAAATGCATATTATAGGACTTTTGAAATAAAATGTGCTATGTCATTAACAGTATTTTCATTCATACACACAAGAAAGAAGAGTTATGGTTGAATGAACAATCTTATCTATGGCAATTCCAGACCGTTGAGTGCTTAACTGCCCAACCTTAATGATACTTTAAAAATAATCTTTGTATGAAGTTTCCTAGATGTCATTTGTTTGTTTTTTAAAGAAAAGGGGTAGGGGGAAAATATTTTAAAAACACAAAGAAAGTCATTCTCCTAGATTTCAAAGCTCTGCTGGCTTTCCCCCCCCCCCCAAAAGCAATAGCTTCTGTAGATTCAACAATTTATTGGAATTAATTGGATAGAGGTCACCAAAATGCATCTTTTGCAGAGTGCCTCTCCTGCGAAGCACAGGGCCAGGCTGTGAACCCCTTGCTCACACTGGTGGGCATTTACTCACATGCCTACTCAGAAATTCACAGCTTCTCTCCTGAGAACCTTAGGGCTGGTCTACACCACAAAGTTAGGTCAGCGTAACTACATCACTCAGGGCTGTGAAAAGTTTCATGCCCTGTGCAATGTAATTAAACCAACCCAAGTCCTGATGTAGACACCATTAGGTCTATGGAAGAATTCTTTCATCGATTTAGCTTCATCTCTCACAGAGGTAGATTTACTCCAGTGATGCAAGAATCCTTTCTGTCGCTATAGTAAATGTCTATACCCTGGAGGCGGTGCTATAGCTGTAGCATTTCTAGTGTAGGCATACCTTTAGAATCTTCATACTAGAAGAGTTTCTTTGTACCGTGCCTACTTAGACCTCCAAAGGCTTCTTCTTGCAAACTTTCCAAAGTTTGCAACAACTTTCATTAATCCTTTTATGTCTGCAGTACTATTTTCACTGCACAGCTAAGTTAATCAAGCATGAATACATAGCACAGCATTTCTTAGCTGTGCAATTTATGAGCTTGGTGAAAAAAATCGACTTACAAAATTGTACTGCATATGCCTCCTATGCAATATTCAAAGGGTCACAACTCACTCAAATCAAAACAAATTTCACTGCCATACTTGAAGGCACTTTCCATGAGCACTACTATCCATACCAAATTTCAACATCTTAAAAAGACCAGGGGTAGGAAGGAGGGTCCAGTGGATGGGGCACTGGATTGCAACTCAAGAGACCTGGTTTCCATTTTTGGCTGAGCCACCAATTTCCTACATGATTTTGGTCAAGTCAGTTAATCTACCCAGTCTGTAAAATGCAGATAATGCTTCCCTACTTCAAAGGATGTTGTGAAGATAAATGATTGTGAGGTGCTGAGATATTATGGTAATAAGAGCCATACTACAGATCTAGATAGACATCTATCCAACAGCCGGAGAAGAAAGGTACATTTAGAATTGATCACTAGCTGTCGGACAGCATGGTTTCATCAAAATTGAAATTTTCTGTGGGGAAATTTTGATGAAATTTTCTGATTGGAAGACACAGCTAAGGAGAGGAAGGATGCACCAGTGGCTAGGGTGCTAGTCTGCTAGTCTGGAACTTAGGAGATGTAGGTTCAAGTCCTTACTTCACCATGAACTTCTTTTGTGATCTAAGTGACTTTTGAAAATGAGTCTTAGCTGTGTAAATCACTTGAGCCTTGCAGAGCACCACCTAAATATCATAACAAATCAGGGCCTTCGTCTCTGTGCCTCCGTTCTCCACTTGTAAAATGGGGATGATAGTACTTCCCTAGTACAGCTTGTGGGGAGGATAAACATGTTTAAAGATTGTGAGGTGCTCGAATAAGACAGTGGTGGGGGCCATATTAGTAGTGGCGCTGGAACACTTTTTATAGTGGGGGTGCTGAACTGAAAGCCAGCTAAAGAAACTGTAAAGCAGTGTTCCCCAAACTTTTTACCTCACCCCCCTTTACCCTGGTCCATGCCTCTCCACCCCCCAGAACCGTGTCTCTGGGAGTGGGGACATGGACAAGGTAAGGGGGCCAAGTTGGGGCCACAGCTGCAAGGCGAGTGTGGGGCCAGCAACTGGGACCCCAGACGCAGGGCTGGGAGCTGGGACCCTGGACATGGGGACAGGAGCAGAGCCCTGGGCACGGTGCTGGGATCCAGGACTGTGGGGCCAGGACGATCGCTGGGGCCAGGGTTCGCTGGGACCCCCAGTGTGGGGCTGACATCCAGGAACCTGGACGTGGGCCAGGAGCAGAGCCCCATGGCATGGGACTAGGAGCTGGGGCTGGGAGCAGAGCCCGGGCATGGGGCCGGCAGCTGGGACCCTGGGCGCGGGCTGGGGGTGCTGCAGCATCCCCTGAATCTCTAGTTCCTACGCTTATGCATATTAGTACCTAAGATAGATAAGATTTCCAGAAGCTGGGAATGGATGACAGGGGATGAATCAATTGATGATTACCTGTTCTGTTCATTCCCTCTGTGGAATCTGGCATTGGCCACTGTCAGAAGACAGGATACTGGGCTAGATGGACCTTTGGTCTGACCCAGTAGGCCGTTCTTATGTAAAATCATCGCAAAATGTCATGAGTCAAAATGAAAAAAATGTTGTCAACGCATTGAAATTACATTTTCCAAACAGCTTTAAATATCAAATATGTAAAGTGCGCTATGCATATTCATTTATTATAATTCAATAACATCACATCTCCATCCACCCTTCAATCTAGTCATCGCTGATTGGCTGATTTATTGTTCACATTGCAGAGGTGAGTTTTAAGGAAGGGTTTGAAGAAGGAGAGGGTAGTATCTTTATGGATCAAGTCACTGCAGGGGTTCCATGGAACTTCCACACAGTGTAGTTCCGCAAGAGCAGACAAGGCAAATAAGTGTGTTCTACCCTGCGGTATAATATTGTTTTTTATCATACAGTAGTAAAAGGGAAAAAACTGTTGGAAGAAATGCATAGTGCTTAATTTGTTTTCATCATCGTATATCCTTGTTTTTATGTCCCAGAAACCAAATGCTACTCTTTACTGTAATAGAATATTGATTTTTTGTTTTAACTAAGCAGAGTATAGGTAAGTATAAACAGGTATTTTTCATGCCAGACAGATTTTAGAGGCACTTGGATTTAATAGTTTCCAGGAAAGACTTTGGTACTCGTTTGCACAATAAAGGGTTCTGTTAGATGTTTGCTTGCACAAGACTTGTATTCCAGGATTATCTTCAACTTGGACCTGTCCCTGGTATCCTCACAACCAGGCTATACCAAAATCATGCCAATTCTTCATAATATGTCTCAGATGCAGCCTTTCCTATCCATCTGCACACAGCTAAAACTCTAGTTCAAGCCCTCACATCTTTGTTACTACAACATCCTTCTCTCTGGCCTTGACAAATGCAATCTTGCCCCCACTCATATCCACTTAGAATGCTTCTGCAAAGATCATTTTCCTAGCCCGTCACTTTGACCATGTTATCACTTGTTGTTTATTGTATTATACTTAGATTGTAAGCTGTTTGGTGCAGGGACTGTTTTCTTCTTCTATGTTTGTACAATGCCAAACACAATAGGGTCCTGGTCCATGACTAGGGTTTCCTGGTGCTATGGTAAGACAAATAATACATAACAACAACCGGCAAAGGGTTAATGAATTCGGAAATGTGTGCATGGAAGCTGGAGTTCAAATGAACTTCTATTTGGTTAGTTAAGGCATTTCTAATGGACTTTTTACTGTAATCTGAGCTCATATTATCTTGAAGCACCTGTAAATGCACTGGTACAGCCATGGCTGAGGGCAACATTGCATGTGAATCTGGGAACAGCTGTAAACAGTGTGGCTGTATGGATGCAGCGACTCACTGTGAGGATAACTGGTTTCATTGTTTAGTGTAGCTGCAGCCATGTGTCTCTTTTTGGTGCACCTTGTGCATGCTTGCAGCTGTGCATGTTTAATGTGGCTTGTCTAGAAACAGAACTGCCGTGTTGGTCTAAGGCAGGTTAGTCTGGTGGTTAGTTGTTGTGCTGGTCAGGCTCAGTTTATCTGTTGGTTAGCAGCAGCTATACAGTTCTGATAGCCTGTTACTCCATCAGTGATCTGTGGTGTTGGCCTGAGAAGTGCAAGATATTTTGCTCTCTAATTTCCTGGAATCTCCTTTCTGTTTTTAAAGAGCATTTGCTTAAAGAATGGGAGTAAGTCAAAGTGCTTTCCGAGTGAGGCTTGAATATTCACAACATGCCCTAATCTGCATGGATTAATCTTTTTAGAGAAATCTTATGTAGAGAGAAATCCCATTTACAGCTACTTAAAATGCATATAGTAGCTCTTCTTTTTGATGGAGATAACATTGAGAGATGTGATGTAAATGGCATTACATGACAAATCTGTTTTATGTAACTTATGCATTATGAAGAGGAGTTTGATATTAGAGGCAGTTGCTGCTGGGCAGGTAGGATTGGCACCAGACCCTGTTTGCAGAATGAACAAAGTTCCACATAGGCTACATCTACACAACAAGCTAAGGATGTGATGCCCCTGCTCATGTACACAAACCTGCACTAGCAGTCATTGAGCTGGAGTGAGTATAAATAGCAGGGTAGCTGCAATAGCACAGGTAGCGGTAATGGAGGTCTGACTGAACTGGGCTGAGTACAAACCTGCCTGAAACTGGTGGGATACTTGGCATGGCTCAGCCGTGCCTCCGTGGCTCATGCTAGCTCAATGAGAGTTAGCACACGTATGTGTACCCGAGCAGGGGAATTACACCCCTAGCGTGTAGTGTAGATGTAAGCTTAGAGGCTTAGTGGAGGAGGGAAAGAGAGAAAACTAAATGAAATAAAAAGCAACAATAGGGTGATTCGAGTGTTCTTGACGCAGATGGAAGCCAGCACAAGGCTAAATATTTTGGGTCAGGATCTTCCTTTCATTGTCTACATGAACACTGGCCAATGGAGCCACACCTAGGATCCACTGGTGCTGCACCCTTCTTGTTCCAACACACTCCACACATGACCATGCAGGGAGGTGCCACAAAGATGGGCTTTATGTCATGTATTGGGTATACACTCCCTCTGCAGCCTTTTGAAATCCTGAGCTTTCTGTACAGCATAGCCATTAGATCTGGGACCTGCCCTACCCATACATGTGTGGGCAGGGCAGGGTCACGGAAGGATTTGCTTCTATACAACTAATGGAGGATTTCTTCCTGCAAGATGCTAAGGTCAAGAACCCCAGTGAAATCAAAGGGAGTTACACCTAACTGCTGTTAGATGCCTAAATACCTTTGAAGATGTGGGCCTGAATGCAACAATGCCTTTTAAAGTCAATGGGCGTTGAGAGCCCTCAGCCTCTCACAGGATCTATTAATAGATGCCACAATCTCATTTTCCTAGCTCTCAGGGAAGGGAGGGGGGAGTTAATAGCCACAATCTGTTCTGTTTTTTGATTCTGTGCATTGCAAGTTTTTGATGTCATAACTGTTTAAGTTGCTGATTGAGATTATTTTATTATGTTCTCATAATACTTCATTTTCCTTTGAGTCATATTTGGCATTGCAAGTTACAACAGATATATTTGTAACTACTCCTGCCAACAATATATAATATTGAAAAACTGTTGGGCCAACAAAAGTCATTTTCGTTCGAAATAATTTCCATACCAGTAACACAGAAGCTAGGAATTAAATTAGGCCAATTCAAAAATATTTATCTGGCTCCCACTGCCACTTTTACAGATAAACCGATTTAAGTGTTAAACCACTTGCCACGTTTCACTCCATAAAACATCAGGTGAAATTTCAATATTAGAGGAAACATGTTGATTGATCTGTTGTTTTTTTGCTGTGAATTCTCAGAAGCTCAACACCAGACTGTTATTTGAACAGAAGATGTTTTATTTATAAATTCAGTTTAAAAAGACAAAAAATATGGCTAAAGCAAAAATCATTTAAATGGAAACTGGGCATAACAAACTCATTTCATCCAAAATACCGGAATAAAATATAATATTGCAGTATGAGAACTAAGTAGGAATTATTATTAGTTGCCCTAGTCTAACAGGTAAGTCCATTGCATAGTGTTATGATTTTCCTTGCACAAACAGACTTTCACTATGAATTAATTTTACTTTAAGATAAATTATAGCAGGAAAGAACAAAAGTTAAGCACCCATGAGGGAGCACAGTATGTGCCTCCTCTGTCTAGGCTCCAGCAGCACAGAGAACAAAATGGCTGCCAACGTTGCACACAGGCAGAGTTTTTCATAATTGCAAGGTGCAGTACACTGAAATCAAAGGTGTTATATGTAGAGTTGTGTGAATAACCATTTCAGTTGAAGTGGCTGAACAAAACATAAGGGGGAGTGGGATTGACCTAAGCAATACATTTTTGAATTTTTTGGCAAACTAGAAATTTCAGATTGAAACTAAATGCTTCGTTTCATTTTTGAATTTTTAAAATCTTTTAAAAAACAAAATTGAAGTAAAATTCAAAGCAGTCATTTTGAACAAAATAATTCCAAACCTTGATTTTTTTTCAATGTTTTCTCCCCCCACATTTTGCAAATTCAGCACAGATTCACAAAATGTTTCATTTGTCCCAAAATCTGCATTTTTCAGAGAAGTTTCAGCGGGAAAATTTTGCCCAACTCTAGCTCTGTGTTCATGGCTACATATATCACATACAGCACACTAGAAAACGTATATTTGTAAAGTGTTTTTCAAAACAAATGTGTTTTTTGAAGCTGTTCAAATTTTTGTTTTTGTAGAAAATGGTGACTGGAGCCGTACCCATTGGAATTACATATCTAAAAAGTCGAATTACAGACAAGGCCTGCATATGAGTCATATCAGATCACTTTAGGAAGAAAAATAAGCTTTAACTGATTCTGCTGGATTGGAACATTAACTCTTCTTACTCCTGCAGGGACAACACAGGTAAGACCGAGGCAGCTGGATTCTATTCCTTCCTGCCCATCAACATCATTGCTTACTACATTTGGCCAGTTACATCTGTGAAAATTCATTGGTGTCAATAAAGACATAATCTAAATGCATTGGTGTTGCACATGTGGCAGTGAGGGCCAAATTTGGCTTGCAGAACTGGGATAGCTCAGTGGTTTGAGCATTGGCCTGCCAAACCCAGGATTGTGAGTTTAATCCTTGAGGGGGCCGTTTAAGGATCTGGGACAAAAATCTGTCTGGGGATTGGGCCTGCTTTGAGCAGGGGGTTAGAATAGATGACCTCCTGAGGTCCTTTCCAACCCTGGTATTCTATGATATGTGAGAAGGAAAGAATCCAATTTGACTCTCAGATCCCAGGAAGAGTTTGCAGTCCTGGCAGTTGGAAAAACAACTTTTCACTTGCAAACAGTGCACATTTGGAGTTGGAGAGAGACAATAAGCTTGGAATCCCCCAAAGACATTTGTACAGTCACTTTACAGAGCCAAAGCTCATTTGAATACTACAGCATTACACTTGTATTAATAGCTGCATTAAGAGTGATGACATTTCCTAGTTTTTAATTAGTTTTCAGGTTTGCATGCATTAAATTCCTTCTCCACAGCAACCAATCACTTCCCTTCTGACCTCCAAAACAAACAAGGAAAAAGTCATTTCCAGACCAATTCCATCCCTCACTCCAGAAAATGAAAAATCCTTCAAGACCAGCCTCCCACCCGTTTACTTCACATTTTGCTCAGGCCACAATCACTTCTCCGGACTTTATGCACTGACTCACTCTGTTCTGTGCAACTATCTTCTGATCATTTCACCAGTGGTGTGATTCTCTCTTGCCCTGTACCCTGTGCAGTGACAATCAGAACAGTGTGTGAATATCATCCTTGGAGAGTATAAAGTAAAGTGCAGGGCAATGGGGCCTTTTATTAAACAGCCTTTCCAATAGACCACTTTGCCCTGAACCATTTCCTTTGCTTCTCCCCCTCCTCCCAGGGGACCACCTCATCCCAATCCACTTTCACTCTGCTTACCTCCCTGAGTTTAAGTTCCATGGCTTTTCTTCACATTAGGCTAGATCAGTTTCTGGGGATTGATATAGCCAGCCAGCCATCTCCATCTCCAGGAGCCAGGATCAGAAACAGTCAAACTCCCCATTGGATTACATGTTGGGGGTGTGGCAGTCAGTTGCTTCCCTTCTGGGAAAGGACCTCAGGAGGAGTAACCCTTCCAGATGCAATGATCCGTTCTGGCCTGCAGATCTGCTCAACCTTTCAGTCTTCACACTGATTAGTACCTAAGGCCTATTGTAAATTTGTAGCCCCAGTTATCACCCTAATAGTGAGCTCAACTGTGGGTAAGTGAATAGAAAATGTTCTATTCACATATTACAATAAATGTTGATGGTAAGGGGTGAAAAAGGGAGACAGACTGAATTAGCCAAATCGAAAAGGCGTGCTGATATAATCCAAGGACTGTGATAAGATCATGACAGGTCAACAAGATAAATGTAGGACTGGAAATCAATCAACCAAAATTGGTGTTGGAAATTAAGCCTAATTGATTAAGAAAATAATAAAGGGATGGTCTATTCCACCCACCATTCCCTTTTGGGGTTCTCCAAAAGAGACTGGGGCGGGGAGGAAGCTGGCTACCGTGACACTGGCTGAGTGAAAAAAAGGAAAGGTGCAACTTTCGCCATCTTGACTGTCACCCCCTTTATCTGCTGGCACCCCAGACCCTCTTCATCCTGAGAAATGTCCTGACAGCAGGGCCGGCTCCAGGGTTTTTGCCGCCCCATGTGGCGCCAAAAAAAAAAAAAAGATCTGCGGCGGCACTTCAGCGGGAGGTCCTTCGCTCCGAGCGGGAGTGAGGGACCGTCCGCCAAATTGCTGCCGAATAGCTAGACGTGCCACCCCTCTCTGGAGTGGCTGCCCCAAGCACCTGCTTGGCAAGCTTGTGCCTGGAGCCGGCCCTGCTGACCAGACCGTGCCAGAGAGTGGGAGCCAGATGACTACACCACCACCTCCACCGGCTCTGGCTAAATCCAGATCACCACTGGGATGTGAGACTTTGGAGACCCCCCTCAACCTCCCCCCTCCCCCATGTCCTTTTCCTTCTTTACCTTTTTCTTCTATTTCCCTATTTGTCTCTTTTTTCCTCCTATCCAATAAAGAGCCTGGCTTAACTTGCCACAACTGTATATTTTGCAACATTGCTCTAGGCCTGTCACCAGGCAGAAAGAGGCAGATAAATGCAGTGATCTAAACATCCTGATGCGGGTATGAGTTTGCCACGTCTCTGAGACACTGATAAGACTGTGTGCTGTGCCTGTGTTTTTCCAGCAGTGAGGTTGTGTGTGTCAACACCAGAGACAGAAGCTGCATTTTCTATCTTTGCTATACTTTTCTTCCCCCTTTTGTGTTTGTCTTGTCTTCTAGGAAATGGGATTGGACTTTAACAGCAGCAGCTCCAACCAATCTCAACTAATTTTTTCTCTTTTTCCCAAAAAGGACAGTTATTACCCTCTAAGAGACTGTCAAACAAGGAGGTTTTCCTTCTAAAGACTTCCTGTGGCTAAGGGGAAGGGAAAGAAGGGATGCTGTTAGAATAAAATCCTTACTTAATGTTGTACATTTCAAATGCTTTAACGTTTCCTTCTTGTTTTGTATCTTTAATAACAAAATTTTAAAAAAAATTAATGAGGTGTTTGCCATGGTACTAAGCAGGCTGAGGCCTGTATACTGAACCTTATTTAGAACTGTTTAATGTTGGACAGGGACAATGTCATGTGAATACCTTTGACTCTTTGGGCTTTATAGTCCATCTAAATTAATACAATAAGCCCAGATCCTCAAGAGTATTTAGGTCAGTTAGGCGCCTAAATGCCTTTGAGGATCTGAGCCTAAGTACAAAAGAGATATTGATAGTAGATTTAATAGATCAGGACCCATTTTAAGAGGGAATGAGAATGAAGAGGGGGGTGTCTGTCTGGTATCCATAGTGTTGTATTTCATCCTGAAATAGAATCGTCAGCCTGGTATATCTATAGGTATTTTTTATATTAATTTTTTTTTAGAAATATTTATGTTCTGATAGGGATTGTATCTTCCTCTTTTGTTTGTAGTGCTCAATAAATAGTAACAGTGCTTTGGCTTGTAATATAAGTATAGCAAATACTCTGGATCAGGGCTGGCCCTAGACCAAATGTTGTCTCAGGTGAGTTGCATCTTCGATGCCCCCCTCCATTTGTTAAACTTTTGAATACCTTATTTTTTATTGCATTTGTAGCCCATTTCACAACTTTTATGCATGATTTATCTCTATCATATAAGATGATAAATTTGCACACTCTGATCTGTAAATCTGTATTTATTCATGCCATATATAAACAAATAAAAAATTAATTTCCTCTAAGCTTATAGAAACTTTTTAATTTTAAGGATAATTGAAATGTACTAACATCAAGAAATTGAACTGTGCACCAATATTGGGTGGACCAGTATTAAATAGTGTTACAGTAGGTTAACCCTTCTCCCTTAGTTCTAAAGGTCTCTTTTCTAGCCTCTGCCCTCGCGAACTGAAGCACAGCATTAGAGACATAGGCGCCAACTCCGTGGGTGCTCCAGCCGTGGAGCACTCACGGAAAAAAAATAGTGGGTGCTCAGCACCCACTGGCAGCCCCGTGGATCAGCTCCTCACCCTACCCCCCAGCTCTGCCGCACCCTGGCGGGCCCAGCTGATCAGCTCCTCTCCCTTCCCCCAGAGCCTCCCACCTGCTGGTGATCAGCTGTTGAGTGGCATGCAAGAGGTGCTGATGGGGGAGGGGGAGGATCAGAGGCAGGAAGAGGTGGAGGGATGGGGCGGAACAGGGCAGGAAGAGGCGGAGTGGGGGTTTGGGAGAAGGGGTGGAGTGGGGGGCAGAGCCTGGGGCAGAGCGGGGATTGAGCACCCCCCAGGAACTCAGGAAGTTGGTGCCTCTGGTCAGAGAGCTCCAAAGACTGGCCAGTGGCATTTTCAAGCGATAAAATAGCAAGTGATGTCAGTCTCTTGTCAGCCATCATCAATTGAAGATATGTTTTAATGAGCCTGAGCTTTGAAAAGCTGCGGTCACCACTCTCAACTGTGACTGGCAGTATGAGCAGAATCTTCAAAGCAATCTACACATTAGGAAAAGTATCCTTCAGCTCTGCATCATGAATGAACTGGAGAACTTGGAGTGGAGAGTGCTTCCTGTGTGGCAAAACATGATAGATGTTGTCCAATTCGACGTAGAGGTCTTTATCATTGACGCCCAAACATTTCCCATGTGTCGGCATCAGTACAATTGTTCAAGATTGTTTACCTGTCTGCTGGCAGCTTACTAAGGGCATACAAAAAAACCCAGGTCTTTTTGTCATGCTTCATTCGTCTGAACCTTTCTTCGATGGACACTGGAGCAGCGTCAAGGAGCGAGCAAAAAAACTCCCCCTTGAATTTGTCTTCTGAGCTTCCTATCACCTCATCTTTGCCCTTGTAACCAAAAAGAACAAGGAGTACTTGTGGCACCTTAATTTATTTGAGCATAAGCTTTTATGGGCTAAAGATGAAGTGGGCTTTAGCCCATGAAAGCTTATGCTCAAATAAATTTGTTAGTCTCTAAGGTGCCACAAGTACTCCTCATTCTTTTTGCTGATACAGACTAACACGGCTACCATTCTGAAACTTGTAACCAAACTCTCTCTTCTTCCGATGAATCCAAGTTTCCTTGAAGACGGGCTCAATTCCTAAGTTTTCTGCCATTTCTTTGGCAGCAGTGATGGCAACTTCAAATCCATTGTCTCTGTAGGCCACAACAAAATCAAGGCAGTTTCTCATCAAAGTAGTAGCGGTCGCAATGTCCATCAACTGAGTTTGTAATGCATTGCTTACAACTTTTACTTGGATTAAGATGTCGTGCCAAATCACAATTGAGACCAGAAATTTGAAGCCAGTGATCTGGTCTGCCAGGCTTTATGCCTCATGTCGGATTCTGGCCTTGGTTTTACTTGACTGAGCCAGTTTCATCAAAGTGTCATAAATCACAGTCAATTAGTACCTCACTGGCCTTATGCTATCAATGCGGCTCTCCCAGCAAGTGTCACTTAGCGGCTTCAGAGTCAGATTTGTAACATTGTCCATGAGGATGTTAAAAACAGGACATACCGGTATATCCTTTGTAGTATTCTGAAGAGAGATACTGAATCTAAAGAAGATGATGCTGCATCTGACACAACTAGGTTGTTAGACTAGTCACCACAAGCCACAAAGAAAGCTCTTGGATTCAGCACAAGGATCCTTGTCTGGACCCCACTGTTTCTTCCATTCATGTTCGCACCGTTGTTGTAGCCTTGGCCACAGCAGTCCAGAAGCTTTATTTTATTCTAATTCAAAATGTTCCTAAACAGTTCTGCTAGGCCTTTCCCAGTAAGGGCATCCACATACCAGAAACAGATAAAATGTTCCTTTACTTGAATACAGCCATTCTTGTTGACAACAATTCTTACTGTAAATGACATCTTTTCACGGTGACTATTGTTGGGAGTGCAGTCCATTATTATAGCTTCGTACTCTGCTTTGCTGAGCCACATCAATATGTTATCAAACACCTTCCTTGCCATAAGATCAATCAATTTGTTTTGAATTGTTTTGATGCAGCAATGGTCCATGGCTTCTTTACAAACTACTCGATGTAGGTGCTCATGCATGACATCGCTGTATTTCTCAAGAAGCTCTACCAAACTGAGGAAATTACAGTTATGTTCACTGAACAATTTATCCAATGAGCCCTGGAAAGCCAAATTATTCTTTGCAAGGAAGAGGGTAAATAAGATCAGACTATCGAGCATGTTCCTCCAATGCTCGGTTACCACATACGCTGGTTTTCTGCGTCTATGCATTTATTCAACTTGAGTCTGGATTCGAACTCCATCCATCTGGAGCAGGCCGTAAAGTTGCCACATGACTTTTCATGTTGCTTCAGAGCATCAGCTAAGTTATGCCACTAATTGTACCCAGGCAAGCAACAATTTGGCATTCTTGTCAAATATTTTGCAACAAAAACAGAACACTTTGTCAATTGATTTTAAGTAAACTAGCCAAGTCCAATTCAGTTTCTCACCATTCTCAAGCACTCTTTTGCAGTGTGACTTTGAGAAGTGTTGTGTTGCTCATTTACTTGAAACATCATATCCTCAATTTTGCCTGGCCTGTTCAAAATTGTACAATCAATATTGGCAGAGTTTAGGATTGCCAGCCATAAAGCAGGATCCGAAGTATCAATTTTTAGCGTGCAATTTTTCTCACTGCTGTTTTTATTATCATGTGAGGCTGAGTCTTCTTTATGGTTTCTCTTATTTTCATGTAAACCAGTTTTTTCCTTGTCATTTTCATTTGAGCCATATTCTTCTTTATCGTCACTCTTCTTTACACTGCCAGGAAAACTGGATGATTCTCCATCACTTTTCTCACATTTCCATTCCTCATCTTCAGGTAAATATGCTAATTCCTTAGTAATAGGACTTGCATAATTTATGCTTCACTCAATTTCTTCTGCACTGGGATGATTGCTACTACCTAAATCGCCTACCTATGTTGTTCTGTTTCAGATATTTTCCCATCAAATTTTCCCCTTGCTGCAAACTATACTGAGCTTCCTATACTTAGCTCCTGAAGGCTTCTTCAGGAACACCTTTTATTTTCTACTGGGGAGAAAACAGACTGCATTAGGGAGAAAAAAAGTCTATGTTCCACAGTCTTAGAAAGTCATCAAACATTATATGTTAACCAGAGCAAAAGAAATAACAGTATTCTTTTATATTGTTGCATAGATAGGGGTTCAATAGATATCTCTGGCATCTCATTAAATATGTCCTTTATTAGCCGCTACTTACATTCTTCAAGTCTTAAAACAAAAGTGCACTTTTATAATTGCACAATAAGTCAGGGTTCACAATATCACAGCTGGGATCTACTTCTTTCTTATATCTCACTGTCTGTCTGGTGATGCCCCAGCCCTTATTTACCCGCAAAGTCATGGCTGACAACATTCTAGGAAGTTCAAGGAAAATGTAGTTCTCAGAAAGTCTGGAAGGTTCCACAAGATTCTACAAAGGTCCAGAACATCCTAGGAGATTAGTGAAAAATGAATCCACATACAGAATACTTAGAACAGGGATCGGCAACTTTTGGCACACAGCCTGTCAGGAAAATCTGCTGACGGGCTGGGACGGTTTGTTTGCCTGCCGCGTCCGCAGGTTCGGCTGATCGCAGCTCCCACTGACCACGGTTCGCCATTCCAGGCCAATGGGGGCTGCGGGAAGCAGCGTGGGCCGAGGGATATGCTGTCCGCTACTTCCCACAGCCCCCATTGGCCTGGAATGGCGAACCATGGTCAATGGGAGCTGTGATCGGCCGAACCTGCGGACGCTGCAGATATACAAACCGTCCCAGCCCGCCAGCGGATTTCCCTGATGGGTCGCATGCCAAAGGTTGCCGATCCCTGACCTAGAACATGTTACTTCAAATATTCTATTTTCCCTTTTGTCGCTAACAACAAAAACAACACCCTGAGTCTGGTGCTACCCCAAGGCTGGCACCCCAGATGGTCACCTAGGTGATCTGCCCCTAAATCCAGCCCTACTTTGGATCATGAATTGAACACAGTGAAAGTGTTCTATGTTAACTTATACCCTCCTGTTTGCTGTGTTTTCTTCTAATTCCTTCCCCAACTCCCTAGCATGTAAGTTACTCATTTTCCACACCTACTTCTTACTTTTGTCCCCCAATTTGTACTTGGGGCATGATCAATCTATGCTGAAAGAAGGGCAGCTGAACCTTTGTGGACATTCACAAATGGAGAATAGCTTGGGTGGCATTTGCACTTTTTCATTCGCCTGGGGCTGAAGCTACACTGATGACCGCTTTAACTTGTGGCTCAGGCTTCACAAGAGCCCCAGGAATGGAAGTTGTTTGTAGGATTTGCTGCATCACTCCATGTCCTGTCCCTACCAACATCTCACACATCTGGGGCTGTTAGCCAGCTACGGGCCCCTCAGAGGAGTGGGGATTGCAAATACCTTGGGCTGATGTGATTCCCCTATTCCATGTGGAATTTCTGAGGCACACAAGCCACTGGGACTGAACACAGCCATTGAGGTGCTCCCACAAACTTTATTGCTTAATTTGACCCAAAAGACTTATAACGGAGTTTCATCCACTTTACTCTAAATGGCACTTGATTGAATTTGATCCCCAGTGTCAAACCTTCCCTTGCACTAGGAAATTTTAGTAATGGAGGACCACATTTGGACTTCAATAACCTTTTTTTTGTTACCACCAGCAGTGAATTTGGCCCAGAGACTTTGCTGTGTGGTTTACTAGTGACATAGGGTGCATGAAAAATCCAACTTGAGATACGTGAAATAATGGCTGCTCTATCATCTTTTCAGCTAGGATCATATGTTCATGAGCTGACTAGATATTTTAAGTACAATTTAATCTGTTATGTTCTGTGATTCTTTTAAGGTCCAATATTTTAATTTTTTAGCTCATCTATTCAAGAGTTTAATAAACTTTTAATGTCATTTGAAAGGTTGTCCATAGTTTAGTTAATTACATCGCTATGCTATAGATACCATCAGTGTATGCAGTAGAAAACTGCAGCTTCAGCCATGCATTTTCCTCTTTCTGGAGCTGTAATTCATAGGAAACACACCAGGAGCAGTCAGTTAATCTCCCAGATCCTAAACATCAGCTAGAACATGCTTATATCCATTACATCCTCCGGCAATACCTTTTACAAGAATCAATCGCTGTTTTATAGCAGTACAAACTTAACCTGAAGGACATTGCAGGTTTGTTTGTTGATAGGGTTGGTTTCTAACAGGATTTCTTATCAAGCCAGAGCATATTGGTGCACAGGGGATATAGGTGAGATAGTCTCCATGGCCTTTATGGCCCCCAAACTGCTTTTTGAAGCACTCAAAAGCAACTTGACTCTCACAGCAAATGACTCCCGTGCTGAGTTTGCAGTGTCACACTCCCAGCAAGGTGCAGAAAGAAGCTGGATTGTCAATGGCACTTGCTTTTACAGCTTTCTCATGATGTTAGAGCAGAGCCCAGCTTGGATTGTCTGTGCATGTACAGGTACATAAAGAGTTGAGAGAGAAATAAAAGCTCTTGATGCAAGTGAATTGACATCATCCATTATAGAAGCAGCTAAACAGTGACAAGCATGTAGAACATTAAAAACCTCAGTTGATTTATTCAGGCTTAATCATCTGCCTGCATACTTTTCCGCCCTTATGTTATTTAAATTCATTTAAGGGAGGGCCTACTGGGAGAATTTAACTCTTTCTTCATTTTTGCTTCTTTGAAAGGTGGCAATGTCTATGTCACCTCTACAGCTGGTGTAAATCTAAATAGTTCTTTTGCATTGGATTTACACCAGTGGAAGATCTGGTCATTCTAGTTCTTTTTTAAAGGAGTTAAAGCCTTAGTAATGTACTTTGGTGTCCAAAATGACTGGCTCAAAAGTTCAGTCAGAGTGAAATTCATTCCAGTACCAAGCCACCACAATATGAGTAATCTAATGGAAGATAAAATCTGACCCACACAAGGCTCTGTGTATTAAACCTTATTTAAGCCTTTAGGGGCAAATTTTGCCACTACCTTTGCAAACTCAGAATGTCCCCTGGCACTATAAGCAGAACTAACGTAGTTTTGTTGCACAAAGCATGGAGGGACCTAGGGGGACTTTTGGGATGGTGCATCTCTGCCAATGTGGGACTCTGCTCCAAAGAGATTCTCCACATACCGCATAGAGGTGGGAACAGATGAACTATGAATTATCAAGTCTTCTATTCAGTGGGATGGCTGTGTGAAGGACCATGAAGGTCGCTGATCCAAAGAGCAGCTCCACAGCTCCCAACTACGGTTCCGGCCAGTACACAGCCCACCTGGTGTGTAGGGTTATAGAATTTAAGATGAAGTTCAAATGCATACAGGGCCTCCTATGCCAGTGTAGTCAATGGGCTCAAGATTTGGCTCTAAATGCTGAAATGGGAGTGGGCATGTCTTATATGGACCAAGAAGGCAATGATCATGCTTAAAACTGTCTCCAAGATGCTGTACCAATTTGATATAATTTTGGATGCAGGATGGTTTAATTCCATGCTTCCATTGGGACCAATCTAATCTCTTGCTTCTCTGAAGAAAAGGCCAAGCACTAGAGAATAGGCCCCTCTGACAAATGGATCACTACCAGAGTACCTGAATCATAAATAAATCCAAGACTCATAAGTTGAAACTATTTTCTATATTTGAAAGTGGGTTAATTGTTAGAAGTGACATGGATTTAGCAAACATGGCAGAGTGAAAAATTGTCACTATCATCCTATTCACAAACCATTGCTACTCCCTGCAATCACACAGACTTTCCCACTTACAAGTAAAGGTTTATGAGCAAAAGCGTAATTGAAAGTAGATTCAAGTCCTGTCCTTAGCTATGAGTGCACAGCTCCCATTGACTTCAA
Organism: Chrysemys picta bellii; assembly: GCF_011386835.1. Classification (NCBI taxonomy): domain Eukaryota; kingdom Metazoa; phylum Chordata; order Testudines; family Emydidae; genus Chrysemys; species Chrysemys picta. The sequence continues at coordinate 74,630,171 of NC_088793.1, read as the reverse complement.
GAGGAATTGTCTGCAAAAAACTCTACATATATTTGATGGAAAAAATTATCCTTAAAAGTGAGGAGGTAAAGAATTTGACAAACAGAGGCCCAAATTCTTCCCTTGCAGGCCCACTCACTGGTCTTCAGTACTTCAGTGGGAATCCCCCATTTCCATGCTCCTGCATGTATCCTAGACAAAAATTAACTCAAATACTGTCAGAGCAGGGCCAGATACTGCACCTAGACATGCTTATGACTCACACATAAGTCAATAGTTCAAATCACTATGGCGATAGGACCTAATTGCATTGCACCATCCACTTATATCAGCAATGAAATTTGCTCAGTGCCATAGGGCTTGTTTACATGGAGCAGCAAGGCACGGTAGAGGGATGTGATTTCTAAAGCACATAAACATGTCACACACTAACTGGCTCATGTAGACACTACTGGTATGAAAGAAAAGTTCCCTAGTGCATATAATGTAATATGCACCAGCGGGGTTTTCACTGGCCCATTAGCGTGCAACACGGTGCACCAAAGTGCATGCCTCTAGTGCATATTGCTTCTCAGTGTAGATAAGCCCCTATACTTCTGCAGTGTGGGCCAAGCTGTGTGTAAGCTGCATTGTCCCCTTTGCCACTTTACTTGCAATCATTAAAATAGGCTAGCAGGAAGGGTGGAATTGAGGTTTTGGCAATGCATGAATTTTAGAGAGTCTGTCACACTCACTACGGCTAAGGGTGCAAAACAGTTTCCCTTATAACCCTATTTAAGCTTGCTCATAACGTTCTGAAACATTCCCTCTTTGGGTTAATCTAGATGTCTTCTTTACCTGTGAAGATACAGGGCTAGATTGCGACTCACGCAGAAAACTAAGTAAGAATCCTTATACTGGCTACCCAGACCTTGGATCCTGGCATATATGAGTAAATGAGGATACAGGCAAGTCTCATCTTACGCGGGGGTTCCGTTCCGCGGTTAGCGCGTAAAGGGAAAACCGCGTATAGTGAAACACTCATTGAGTTCAATGGCGAGCAGAATCGCCTGCACTACAGATGCAGTTTTTATATTGTTGTTTTTTTTCCCCCCATTTTTGCCGACCGTGCAAAGCTGAATTCGCGCATATTAAATACGCCTAAGATGCGACTTGCCTGTACTTATCTGCTTACTGCTTCCTTGGAGCTGGTGGGCAGGGAATGCACAAAGCCTTGGCTTCACCCCACCCTCACTGTCTGCGTACTCAGCATTTGCAGGATTGAGCCCTGATGTATGTGCACATGAAATACTGTGGTCACTTCTGGTTGCCACATTACCAGAAAAACGGATCAACTGAAAGTTGTTTCGAGAAGCTTCTGTACGTTGGGCTTTTCATTTCCAGTTTAAAGAGGTCTATAGTTTTGTCAGGTGAAAAATCTGCCAAAGCTAAGGTCTGGATTAACGACATAGCAGTAGATATTTATTTAAACAAAGAGAAGCCATGAAGTGTTCATCTCCATTTTTCCTGGCTGTTAAATTTGTGCTACAGCTTGTTAATTTCATACTGTGAAGCAGTGCATAGTTAATAGGCAAGAGTTTACAGCAGAGAAAGACATACAGAAACATAGCTAAAAGAATGGCATTTGTAACAACACATTATCCTCCATTTCTTGCAAATCCCTACTTACCGTGAATATCTCTCTCTCTCTCTCTCTCTGTGTATATGTATATATATATATAATTTTAAGATGAGAATTAGGCCATTCTAGTTTATGAGAAAATATAATGGCACAGGTGGCATGGAGTAAAGAAAATCCATGGGAGTTTAGAGACTAACAAATTTATTAGAGCATAAGCTTTCGTGGATGCATCCGAAGAAGTGGGCTGTAGTCCACGAAAGCTTATGCTCTAATAAATTTGTTAGTCTCTAAGGTGCCACAAGTCCTCCTGTTCTTCTTTTTGCGGATACAGACTAACACGGCTGCTACTCTGAAACCTTTCATGGGAGTTTATATTCCTCACAATTTACTGTGGGATCATACCAAGGTGAATTATGCCCTTGTAGAATTTGTAATGAGAAGATGGAACAGATGGTCAGGGTTTTTTTATGTAAAGCTACATGTGTATTAAATTATAACTTGTGTTTATCAAATGAGTGTTCATTACACCTTAATCTGTGCAGATATAAGGTTCATTGCTGCTCACACTGGGGGATTCCATTTTGACTTCAATAGATGCAGGATTGAGTCCTAATATAGTTTTAAATAAAAGAACATTGCAATCAGGTCACCCTCTCCAGAGCACCACTTTGCAGCACAGGGTAGACCAGCAGCACCCCAACCTTGGTTCCACCCAGGGTCTCCCAGTATTTTAAACAAGATTCCCCTTCTGAGTCTAATTTAGTGAGGCTATGTACACACTACAGCTTACATCGGTATAAGTTATGTCACTCAGGGGTGTGAATAAGCCACCCCGCTGAGCAACGTAAGTTACACCGACTTAAGTGCCGGTGTGGACAGTGCTTTGTTGGTGGGAGAGCTTCTCTTGTGGACATAGCTACCGCCACTCACGGGGGCTGGAGTAATTAAGTTGACAGGAGAGCTCTCTCCCATTGGCTTAGAGTGCTGAAGTGTAGTCATAACCTAAGTCTATATATGCAGTTTCCAATGGCCTTCCAGGCCCAAGACCTTCCTTCTTGGGATTCCACAAGCCTTCCTTTTGAGGCTTGCACTACGCTTCTCCCTGGTCCCTTTAAACTGCCCTCCACTGGTTCCACCTGGGCTGGCAACAAACAAGAAACAGAACTCAAATCAAACCCTTCCAAACAACAGTCCTTCCTCTCTGCTGGGGTGCAGGCTTCCACAGTCCCTCTGCACCCTGGAAGCCAGGTCATACCAGCAGGCAGCAGACAACCAACCTTCCCCGGTATATTGAGGATTCCTGCAGGAACATTCCTGCTCCCTGCAGCAATTCTCATTATGAGAAAAGAGGCAGTTTATATACTCCTCTCTTTCACCAGAACTTATCCTGGTTGGCTGATCCTTGCCCCACCATATACAACAGGACTCCTGGTCCCAGGCCCTGAAAGAGTATGTCTGCACTGTAATAAAACACCCATCGGTGGCCAGTGTCAGCTGAATCGGGCTCGCAAGGCTATAAAATTGCAGTGTAGACATTCCAGCTTGGTCTGTGAGACCCATCCTCCTTGCAGGGCCTCAGAGCCTGGGCTGCAGCCCAAGCCCCTCTAGTCCATGTCTGCTGACACAGGCCAGCCGTGAGTGTTTTGCTGCAGTGTAGACATACCCATAGTTAGCTGGGTTTCCCCAGACTCTAACTGTTACCTCAGGACCACTTCCTCTCCCTCAGCATTTGCTCCAGAACTACTGGAACAGGGATTGGCTGACAGTAGTCCCTTCTACCTCTTAAGAAATTCGACCGACCTGTTACAAAGATCAATTTTTAAAAGAAGTTTTTAAAAGATAAAACCAAAGACTATATAAAATAAAAATATTCCCAGTTTGGAAACAATATTTCAATAGAAACAGTTTTGTAAAACCCCACACAAGTTGAAATTCTCCTACCATTTTTAGAAGCCAAACAGTGTAGCCCTGTGCTGTAGCACAGTAATCCATATAGGGTAGTCAGTAATCCTTTCAGTGGTTCTCAACCTTTTTCTTTCGCAGATCACTCGAAAATTGCTGAGGGTCTCGGCGGGCCACTTAATGATCTTTCCAAATGTCGTTTGTACCATTAGCTAACTATTGTAAAGTGCTTTGGATAAAAGCCCTATATAAAAAAAATCCTTAATAATAATTAATGATTTTTTGTTCTAAAAATAAAAGCACACAACTCATATTTTAATATCAGTAGTCTTACCTTTCTAATGTGATGGATGTGCCCTCTCTCCCCCGCCGCAGCAGCCCCCAAGCAGAGGCTGGGAAGGAGGGGGGGGGGGGTCACCTCTTTTTCTCTGGCCGCGGCAGCCCCGGAGCTGGGAAAAGTCGTCTCTTTCTCTGGCCACCGCAGCCCTGGAGCTGGGGAAAGTCGCCTCTTTCTCTGGCCGCCGCAGCCCTGCACGTCCCAAATTCCCCCCACCCCTCTTCTCACCCCACTGCCCCTCCCACCTGCCCCCTATTTCTCCCAAGGCCACCACTTCACCTTATATGTGCATCTTCTCCAGGGTCCAGGCACCTAATTAGTGGAACCTGCGCAGCTCCATTAATTAGGTGGGTAGACCTTTATTCTTTCGTGTGCGGCCGCCCAGGCGCACACCTTAGGGGGAACTATCCGTGGACCACCTGAATGGAGCTTGCAGATCACAGTTTGAGAACCTCTGCTTTACACGATTGGTTATTCTATGTCAGAGCTAGATTAGACTGATTGTGTGGTAACAGCATGCAGCACAAACTGAGTTCCCCTGGCTGTGAACTAGAGAATCAAGGAGAATAAGGTCCAGGTGTTCCTAACAACCTGAATTCCCTTTGTGCTCACTACAATAGGGTCCTGTCACTTTACTGTCAGGAGGAAGGGCTACAACTACAGACACTTCCCAGGTTACGCAAACCCGACTTACGCAAATCCGGATTTACAGGAAAAGTTCTGTAAATTCCGTAAGCTTTTTTTTTTTTTTTTTTTTTTGCGTAATTGTCAGGTATATGTTCCCAATTTATGCAAAATTTGCCTTGCGTAAGTCGGGGAGCATCTGTAGAAAATGAAATTGACTAGGGAAAAAAATGGAACTGAGTCTATTTTCCTTCTCAAAGCTGAGAGAAAATAACAATGTACACAAACCACACAGGACAGTAAATTTGGCCCCAATCCTGTTAATAGTTGCTTAACTTTATGCACAAGAGTAATCCTTTGCAGTCAATAGGGCTTTTCATGTGCGTAAAGTTAAACTAATGTGTAAGTTTTGTAGCGTCAATTATATTATAATTATTTTAGTTTTAATAAATTAAGAATTTGTTTGTACCTTAAACAAGGAAATATATTTTTGTAAAGATATATTTTAGCTTCACAGAGTCCCTTGATATTAGTGAGTGTAGTGGGGCAGCTGCCCCACGCTGTCATGGAAGGGGTTAGAGCAGTGGTGGGCAACTTGCTGCCCGCGGGCAGCACGCAGCATGTCAGGATAATCCACTGGCAGGCTGCAAGACAGTTTGTTTACATCGACCGTTCCAGTGGCTGTGGTTCGCCATTCCCGGCCAATTTATTCTCGGGCGGCCGTGCTTGTGGACGGTCGATGTAAACAAAGTATCTCGCGGCCCACCAGTGGATTACCCTGACAGGCCGCATGCGGCCCACGAGCCACAGGTTGTCCACCACTGGGTTAGAGCAAGCCAGAGAGGCTGCGCAGAGCCCCAGCCAATCATGGAAGGGCTTATTGGGAGCCAAACAAGTGGAGGCTTGAAGGCAGCCAGTCAGGGCCAGGCTGGGCCCTATAAGAAGACTTCAGGGCAGAGAGGAGCAGTCTCTCCCTGGAGGGTAAAGGGAGAAGAACTAGCTCATAGAGAGAGAAGCACCTAAGACAGAGAAGGGCTGGGCAGGGTCAGCAGAGGCTGGGAGAGCTCTAGGCTGACGACTGCCAGACTGGGGTCCTGACATAAAGGGGCAGAGAAAGTGCTGGGGCTACGGAGAAGTGGCCCAGGGAAGTAGACAGTGGAAGAGAGTTGGAGGAGGGCAGTAAGTGGCTCCTGCAAAAGGGTCCCTGGGTTGGGGCCCAGAGTAGTGGGTGGGCCGGGCCCCCCCTTTTCCCCTCCACTTGCCAGTGATGAGAGTGGCTAAGCCAGACTGCAGTTTGCCCTTGGAGGAAGGGGCTAGACTAAGACAAGTGATAGAACCAGAAGCTGCCAGTCCCCTGGAAGGTGAGGAGAGCCAGCGGAGCGGGCACAGCCAGAGGGCAGTGTCCAGAAGCGTACGCTGTGGTTCGACAGTGATGTGGGTCCAACTGTGAGGACGGTGGAGACCAAGAAAGTAATGGAGGGCAAGACACCACTAGCGAAGGCGCGCCGCTGAAAGAGCTAATTCCCAAACCAACCAGCAGGAAGTGCTGCTATGGTGAGTCCGACCCCATTACAGTGAGTAACATCCTCCACTGAAGCAAATTGGGGCAGCTTCACTGAGCTATGCCAAGTTATACCAGCTGAAGATCCAATCCAATGTAATTTTAACTTTTAAAAGTAGTTAGCCCTCTTCTAACATGTTTGCTCAGCTGATTATCAAACCTATGTATGTGGCTGGGCTCTGGTGGCGATTGTGCTGGGATGTAGATTAATTTTTGTTATATTTAGATTTGAGGAGGTTTGGGGTAATTGAGAGATCTATTTATTTATTAGTGCTTTTTTAGAAGATTGTCAAGGCCCTCAAGGCAGTCATTGGATGGGCACTACTTTATTTTAGTTTAATACAAATGTGAATGAATAAATAAATAGTAAGATATACATTTACACAGCAATTCTTCACCAAGATATTTTAGCACCTAGCTTTCACATTGTTTACTACAAATTAAAGATGTCATTACATTTCAGGAAAGGCATTTTAATCTGCTGGTCTTTAGGACATTCCTATAGAATTGCAGTGCCCTTTTAAAAAATTAGATTATTTTCTCTCGCTGAAGTATTCTTTTCCTAACTGGCCTTTTCCTGCTGACCCTGCCCTGTCCTTCTCTGTCTTAGGTGCTTTTCAAAATTAAATGTGAAATATGAAATAATAGGTAAATTTCAAAGACCTTGGAGGTTCCATTTGGTTAAATGTCCAAATACGTTAATGTTCCTTTGATTTTTTTCAAAGTCTTTGAGGTCTTTCTCTCTTGCTTCTTCAGTCTTTCATGACCCATTCTTCTACTTTCCTTTCAACCTTATGAAGTCTTCATTTTATCAATTTTTTTTTAAATTAACACCTATAGAATCAAGGAATTTCAGCAGATGCCTATCAAAGGAGCAGGAGTTCTTCTGCTTGCTTTCATCATTTCCCTCCCATATCAGTGTAAGTTCTATCCAGCCCACAATTTGAAATATGAACCACATTTCTCCTTCATTTTTTAATTATATTGAGATTCTCCTTTGTGAGCAGGAAAAATTCTACCCTAAATAGATATGTGGCAGGGAATAATAAGTGAACTCCTTTATCAGGGGATTCCATATATCTAAAAGATTGAGTTCACTGTTATATTGTTGAGTCATGGAGGAGGACTTTGATAGCAATCTAGGGAGGAAAGATGTTCTGTCCACTGTGAAATTTAAACATAAAGTAAAGTCACCTGTTATATAGTATGGTTCAGAGAATTCAGCTTCAGTCAAAAAGAAATCAACACTATAAAACGTGGGTAAATCTACATTAGGAGTGGGTACATTAATTATCATCTGAACGTTGTCAGTGGGATGCACTGAACCATAAAACCATAAGATATTTCTTGAATGGATTTATAGCTCACTAGGGGCTAATTATTGTTACTACCCAGCTTATGGAAAGAGGATGAATTTTTGTGGATGGTAGGGTGAGATTATTTTATTTCATATAATTAATTTTTCTTAATTTTATAGGTCAAAGACTTCAGAAAAATGGTGCCAAGTTAGGCATATAAATCCATTCTTGGGTGTATAGAAGAATATTTTCCAAAATACCTAAAAATTTGGAGCCTAAATCCCATTTTCAAAAGTGACTTATCACTTGTCTACACTCAAAATGCTACAGGGGCACAGCGGAGCCACTGTAGCTGCATTGCTGTAGCGCTTCAGTGAAGACACTACCTACACAGATACGAGAGAATCTCCAGTTGGCATAGGGAATCCACCGCCTTGAAAGGAGGTAGCTGGGTCTACAGACGAATTCTTCCATCAGCCTAGCACTGTCTACACAGGGGTGTAGTTTGGCTTAACTACACTGCTCAGGTGTGTAGATTTTTCACACTCCTGATTCAGTTATGTTGAACTAATTTTCTCATGTGGACCAGGCCTTATGCACTTAGTGTCATATTTTCAAAGGTATTAAGGCATCAAAAGATGAATACAGGTGCCTAAATAACTTTAAGAATCTAACACTAGGAGCCCAATTCCACTGAAAGCCAACAAAAGGCTCCTAAGTGCCTAGTCACTTTTGAAAATGGGACTTAGGCTCTTTGTAAAATTTCACCTCCAGTTTAGTATCTCCTGAGAGACTATTGGGAGTAGCTCCTGATTTTGCCAGTATACTATTCATAGATTATTTTCCAAATTGATAGATGACTACTTCTGAGCCTAAGGGCTCTTTGTGACAGTTTCCTGTGACTGTTCACTGTCTGTGGTATGTTTGGTCACCCAAGCCTCGCTCTAAATAGCACCCAAATAGCTTCCATTGAGAACTATTTGTTTCCATCACTATGTGAGCAGCATTTTGTTTGTATGAAGGCTTGGGTGGAATGGATTGGGTGTTCTTCATACAATTCCCTTATTTACCATTCTCGTGTTTCAAAAATGTCTGTTACCCAATCAGGGAATGGAGAGGGAAATAAATGATGTGTGGAAGGATCCTGATATGATTTATATGAAGCAAATGTGGTTTGTGGGGGGAAGAGGGGAGCTGGAAAAGGGGTGCCAGTGCAGTGAGAACTTTTTGTCCCCAGAGAAGTTACAGCTGCTGTAGAGAGGAGTTTAGGGAGGGAATGAGCATGGGGTGGATGCAAACCACCTACGGGAAGGAGAGAATCAGGGCTCTGGCTGATTTTTCAGCCCCAAGCTAGGTTTTTTCTCCTTCTCTCTGGGGATCTGAGGAACATCTCTCTCGAGCTGTGTGAGAAATGGCTTTCCCATCCCATGAAAAATTTGAGATTTCAAAGATTTTCCCATTCCAGAACAGGACAAAACCAAGACCTTGTGAATGCTTGCATGACCAAAGTTTTGTTGAACCTGACCCTTCCTAGAAAAAGTTTGGGTTTCAGTGGATCAACATCTTCCAACAAAAATAGTTTCTTAGAAAAATTCCCGACCAGTTCCCCTCTCTTCCCTTTCTCTCCCGCTTTTCTCCCTCTTCTGCTTCCTTCCATTCAGTACCTTTTTTCCTCTTCTCTCTCTTCCTTTCCTCTCTTTTCCTTTTGCAGAAGCAACAGGAGGGCTGGCTGCAGTCACCACTATTCTCCAGCGAGGGTACTGGGGTGTAGCTGGTTCATGGGGTTATGTGAGTAACAGTCTGTTTTTATCTGCTTCATCTTTGGAGGTGGCGCTGTAGATGTTTTTTTATTAATAGGATGGGACCGATGACAGACTTGACATTGAATTGGTAACAAGTTGAAAGATTACTAGGGAGGGGCTTGGATGTTTGGTAAAATGAGGGAGAACTGTGCAAGAAAATATTGTCTAGGGGACAATAGGTTGAGGAGTGGGATATTTTCAAGAATGTTTTAAAAATTGGATGCATTGTCAGGCAGAAACACCAACAAAAGTAATTAACTTCGAATGAGATAACAGAGCTTATTAAGAATTTATTCATCTCTCCTGGGGATGTAGTGTCATTCAATGGAGATATCACTGCAGCATTAGGACAATGCAATCAACAATGCCTTGAAATTCATGTTTCTGGACGTCACAAGGAATTTTAATTAAATTATGCTAATATGTTACTTTAGGAAAATACAAGTCACATAAGGCTTTGAGATGGTTTTAGTGTGCTGCTGGGCCAGAAAATGTGAGAAAGGAACTGTCTTGTGTAGGAATAAGGGATTAGAAGACAAAATAAATAAGAGGAAACAGGAGCTGCCCTCAGGGTGAAGCTAGCAGCTGCCAGTCAGTATTGGGAATCTCCTGGGAGTGGAGCCAGGAATTGCTATAGGGAGCATGACAAGGAATCACTAACAGAGCCTGAGGTACCAGCAGAAAAAGACTCTTCAGGGGGCCAGGCAAGGAGGAGGGCAGGCAACATGTGCAGAAAAGACAAGAGGTCTAGGGATCAGGAAAGCAACTGCAGGGGAGCAGGGAACCAAGAGCCAGGGGAAGACAGGGTGATTCACCTCTTTCAAAAAGAGCTAAATATTTATCATTGTTATCTCATAAATATTTTCCTAATGAGTTTTCCATGTAAACAATTGCTATAGGTCCCCCTGGGATCAGGGCCGCCCAGAGGATTCAGGGGGCCTGGAGCAAAGCAATTTCGGAAGCCCCTTCCATAAAAAAGAAGTTGCAATACTATAGAATACTATATTCTCGTGGGGGCCCCTGTGGGGCCCGGTGCCTGGGGCAAATTGCCCCATTTGCCCCCCTCCCCCAGGCGGCCCTGCCTGGGATTTGTGTGCTTACAAATTGGATTATGATTGGAGTTTGGGAGATGTGTCCTTGAGACAACCTCTCTATTAAGAGGTGGTCCACAGTGTTTTCAACTGCATGACAAAGGTGGTCATTAGCATACTATCTAGGCACTGCCTTGTGACCAGTTTCACAAGCTTAATTATGAAGTCAAGAAACTTAAGCCCCAATTCAGGAAAGCATCACATTCCATGAAAGCGCCTAAGCATGTGCTTTGACTTCCAGGGGACAATGATTAACACTAAACATGTGTTTATAGACTTTCAAGAATAGAGATGATTTATGGTTGTCTTGTGAAGGATTCACAAGACATCTGGGTTCTGCTGCTGGCTATGCTACCGACTTGCCCTGTGACAAGAAGTAACCTCTCTCTTCTTTGGAAATAGGAGAGAAATACACTTACCTAACACAGAAGTGTTTTGAAGGATAAGGCTCTGGTCCTGCAAATGCTTATACATGTACTTAATTTAAGCATGGGAGTGCTCCCATTGACTGCAGCTTGACCACTCATATGAATCAAGTTAAGCACCTGCATAAGTGTTTGCAGGATCAGGACTTAAATCACTAATGCTGTGAGATGCTTGGTTGAAAGGTGTTGTACGTGCCAAGTATTATTATAATAGTGCTCACTTCGGCATAGTTTTGCTAAAAAGATCTCCTGCAGCGTGTTCCACGTTTGTACACATATCTATTTCATCCTAAAAAAAAGTGTTTCTTTGTGGCTCCATAGTATGTTTAGCTGAAAACCCAGTGTATATCCTGAAACCCTGCTAAACTGCAATGTTTACAAATGACATGTTCAGAGTGGAAAATCTCTGCAAAGATTAAGGTTTTGGTTCTGTAATTTTTTTAAAGAGGGTCTGAGCTTGTGGGAAAGAGGATGTTTTTTAAATCAAATGAAAGATAAAAGAATTTTTCAAACATGCAGCATGAAATGTGTTTTGACAGAGGAAGCTGCAGTTGAGAATTCACTATTTGGAAGACTGAGCTGGTAAAAGTAGTGCTGCAGGAACAAAAGCAGAAACCAAATATTTACCTTTAATAAAAATGAGTGAGTAAGGGTAGGATTCACAAAGGTGTTTAGGGACCTAGCACCCATTGATTTAAATGGCAGTTAGGCTCCTAAATACCTTTGTGAATCCTATCCTAAATATTTTTCTTAATGTTTTCGTTTTGAGCAATATCTGGTTGAATTTCTAAGCAACAGTTGTTCTGCACTTGGGGCCCAGTCCTGCACCTAGAAGACAGTGGGAGTTTTGCCATGATTCCTGTGAGTGAAGGACTGGGCCTTGTACAATAATCTGATATCTTGAGGCATTTCTAAATAAATGGTTTTGAGTGTAAAACAGCTACTGTGGATTTAATCAATGCATTAAATTGATTACATTGCAATATATTTGTTTGACAAATAATTATAGATCTAATGAAAAGGCACCTGGTTGCCCATGTTTCTCAGTCTGACTTAATTTCAGTGTACCTGAGGATTTATTAGATTTGATTTGGAGACAATGAATGGATAACAGTGCAAAGCTTTTGGGCTCACTAGTTCAAGAATGAAATGACTACAACCAGCATAGTTGAAAATAAGAATAAACTTTTCCATGTAAGCCAATATCAATACTGATAAATGTAAAACAAAACAAAACAAAAACAAAAACCCCACCCAAAACCACTCTGGTGCAGAAGGAAGGGGATGGTAAGGCTTGGAAAAGTAACTTAGCATAAGGAGGAGAGCCAGGATACCAGGACTCTAATGGTGCAACAGATTAGATGTCTGACCAATTTAGAAAATGAAGTGATTGTAATAACCTGAAACAATGTGCCTGAAAAATGTGAATCAGATATTAGCAGGGCCGGCTCCAGGTTTTCTTCCGCCCCAAGCGGCAAAAAAATACAGAAAAAAGCCGATCGGTGGCACTTCGGAGGCAGCTCAATCGGGCCGCTCCATTCTTCGGCGGCAGTTCGGCGGCGGGTTCTTCACTCCCTCTCTTTCTCTTCGGTGGCAGCTCAAAGAGGAAGAGAGGGACTGAGGGACCCGCCGCCGAATTCCCGCCGAAGACCCAAACGTGCCACCCCAATAGTGGATGGAGTGCCGCCCCTTTGTATTAGCCGCCCCAAGCACCTGCTTCCTTTGCTGGTGCCTGGAGCTGGCCCTGGATATTAGGGGATAGCTTCTTTTTGCCAGTGCAGTCTGCTAGGTATGCACGACTGTGGTGGGAGAAAGGAATAGTAAAAAGTTAGTGAAATGTGCACATTTGTGTCTGTATGGAAATGATTCTGAAACCCTTTGTAACCATTCTTGTCTGGGTTAGCTATATCCTTCTTGCCCTCCAGTGTTGGAGACCTAGTTCTTTCAAAATAAATGATTTTTGTGTATAGGAGAATGGAAGATGTAGAGGCTGGGAGGGAAAGGGCATGGATGATTTCAGAGTATCTCTGTCCCTAGGACAGCAGGATTTATGCTGTGTCCTAGATTTGGTTTATTGTCCAACATGGTATTTGAAGGTGAGGAGGAAAAAGGGTGTCGTCTTTCTTATACGCAGCACTGAGAAAGGGAAGGGCATTTGTCCAGCCCCTGGGGTGCCACTGGAAACTGCGGTGAGGGAGTGTGCCTGCCTTGTGAAAGCAGAACTCTGCTGAAACACCTCAAACACATCCTGTAGAATGGTAACCAAGTCACATGTGACAGTGAACAGAGATTTCTTTGTCACAGATATAAGTGGAGCAGTAGTTAACCAATACCTGACATTTTTCTCTCTGAAGATTTTTTTAAAGTCATTTTTGCTTCTTATTTGAGAGACATGCCTGCAAAAGGCACAGCGTGACAACACAGTTTTGGCCAACATAGGGGACTGAATCAGGGATACTGAGTTAAAAAAATGACTCTCTACAGTTTGAGCTAAAGAGCCAGCCTCTAGCACCAGGGCCTGTAATGGATTCACATCCTCTAGGAATTGTGCACTGACCACTTGTTACACTTGCACAAACGAGGTACAGCAGAACCTATTGTAACAGGTGCTCTCTATTGTTTCAGGGACAAATCCTGCTTGTTTTACTCATGTGAGTGTGTTCAATGGGACTTCTTGTATGAGTAAGGCTGGGAGGCATTTCACCCTTATTGTTTTCAAATGTGTGATCTGTGTATACACACACACACACACACACACACACACACACACACACACACACACACATTTTAAACAATAACTTTTGGTTTGGATTTTCAAACGTTCTCAGCATAGGCCCTGTCTGCCCCAGGCCCTGCCCTCACTCCGCCCTGCCTCTTCCTGCCCCGCCTCTTCCCACCCCCCCACCCTCGCTCTTCCCCCTCCCTCCCAGCGCCTCCTACATGCTGCTGAACAGCTGATCCGTGGTGGGTGGGAGGTGCTGGGAGGGAGGGGGAGGAGCTGATTGGCTGGGCTGCCAGCAGGCTGGAGGTACTGGGGGGAGTAAGAGGCATAGGTGTTGGGGGTGCTGCCACACCCCCTGACTTGAAGTGGTTTCCATCATGTATAGGGTTTACAGTTTGGTTCAATGGCTCTCAGCACCCCCACTATACAAACTGTTCCTGCCCCACTGGTGGGAGCAGCTGATTGCAGGGGGCTGCCAGTGGGTCCTGAACACTCACTATATTTTTTTTTGGAGCACCCCTGGAGTTGGCACCTATGGTGCTCAGCATTGGATTAAGTCTGCTTCCAGTGCAGCCAAGGACAGTTTAGGCCAATGCTGACAGCTTTTGACAAGTGCACCCATAATGGATAGACAAGCAATAGAATAGCAGAAGTTGTGTTTATTGGCTCTGATCCAAAGTTGGAGTCAATGAAAAAACTCCCATTGATTTCAGTGGTCTTTGGATCAGGCCTTTGAGGAGAAATCTTGTGAGAATAAAAACAGAGAAAACAGACATCCAAAATCAAGAACTTTAATACACTTAGAATGTTTCCTTTTATTTTTAATATACCTATTACAATAATTTGTTAGGCATATATAGAGCACTATTATTTACATATCCAGTGTTTATCCTTTGGGGTGAATGCCAGTGCTAAATAAATAAGTCAGTGAGCTGCTTATTAACCATGTAGAAAACAAACTTCTAATAGAATGATTTCACATAATGACATCCTTGATATGGTTACAGTTGCCTGTAGTTTCATAGAGTAGATTTCTTCAGATTGCAGTCAAATGGTGTATAAAATTATAAACATAATTACAGATAATCAGAAGAAAATTATAACAATACAGCAAATTAAAAACAGTACTGAAAAACCATCAGTGGATAAGCCTCCACATTTTTCATAGTCATTTCAGTATGATACTATAGTCCAGGGATCGGCAACTTTTGGCACGCGGCCCACCAGGGTAAGTACACTGGCAGGCCTGGCCAGTTTGTTTAGCTGCCACGTCCGCAGGTTCGGCTGATTGCGGCTCCCACTGGCTGCGGTTCTCCGCTCCAGGCCAATGGGGGCTGCTGGAAGCAGTGCGGACTGAGGGATGTGCTGGCCGCCGCTTCCCACAGCCCCTGCGGACGTGGCAGGTAAACAAACCAGCCCGGCCTGCCAGGGTGCTTACCGATCCCTGCCATAGTCCAAGGGCAGCAAAGAGATATGATTTGGTAAAATCCCAATCATGGAATGTGTAGCGCCATTTAAGATGTAACCTTTGGGGAAAATGAAGGTACTTCAGTTAGTAATTATTAAAAATAAAGCACATTTTACCAGGCCTTATTTCTGTCATAGCTTCTTTAAAAATGTTTGCATCTCAGGATTATTATTATTTTTACTGAAGTTCCTCTTAATTCAGTTATCACAATTTTATTTATGTATATACATATAATAGATCATACTATCAACACAAGGAACACAATTATCTGGGATCACAAAGCAAGAGTCCAAATCAAATCCCATTCAATGTTATGCATGTAAGCTCAAATATCCAAGAACTGGACTTTGGCCATCTTGCATCAGGGCCTGCAAGCTCAGAGCCCTGCACCCATATAGAGTCCTATTATCTTCCCTGGGATGGTACTACTAGTGTATGGGAGCAGGGTCCGATGCTGATATATCCTAATGAAGTGTCAGAGCTTTAACTCACACAAATAATGGTAGGTTATTTCTCATAATTCTTGTCAATAATCTTTTGGAGGCCAATCCTATGACATGTCATTAAATTGTTGAACATCTGGGACATTCAACTATGGCACAAAGCAGTGGATTCTCCAAGATACATAAAAAGACAGAGGATTGAGTTCATAATTGTCAACTATTTTTCCTTACAATTTTAACATTCCCACCTTTATGCTGGTAAAGAACTGGCCTTCTTTACTTGTAGTATCATTTCTTATTAGACAAAACATTTTAGATTTTAACTGCACTGTAGTTTGGCAAATGAATTGTTTGGGATTTTAGAAGCACATTTTGCTATAGATTTCAACATCTGGCCTTTTTAAGACACATGTCCAACTATTCAAAAGAATATTTTAAAGCAAAATTGATGTTTGATATAAAGTAACAGTTCTGTTGTTGTAAACATGGAAAAATATTCTACAAAAAACAAGTAGAAAAGTGATTTCTGATTTGTGAATATGGTTTATATAAAAATGCAAGTGACTAATTTGTATGCTAAGAAGGGCCCTTGCTGGGCAGTGTTGTGATGGTACATCACATTTTCACAGCTTACATTGACACAGTAAGAACCATAATGTGATGACATCCTCAGATCAGAAAAATATTATTTTACAAACTGTACATTTGGCATCTCTTTTTGATTTTATACATACATATAAAATAGTGCAAAATACAATATGTTAATACAATGTTTTTCAAATCCTATTAAAAACTTCTGAATTTTTAACCTTTCTGCTCATTCACTGGAAACAGTTTGGCACACTAGGACTTTTGTTTAGACAGAAAACATCTCACTTTGTTGCTGTCACTATCTTCACTGCATCATTAAACCATTAAATTATTCCAAAGGAATTAACCTTTCCATATTTCCTTTCCCTTCCTGTAACGCTTGTATGATTAAAACATATCAGTAAAAAAAATCATAGACACTAGGGTAATTTATTCACTCAGCAATATAGAATAGATTGTGTGTGACTGCTGATTTCATCCATTGTCAGAAGACAATAACTATACAGCATGTTCTCCAAATACTGACTGCCAGAGTGGTTGGTTGGATGTGGTCTCCAGAATCCCTTAGAACTTTATCCTAACTTCAGATGTACAAGTGCTGGTTAACCCATATATCTTTAAAATTCTGCTATTCGGCATGCTCATGTATTTGAGATTAAACCTAAATCCCAGAAGAGAAATCTGAGTTCCATTAAATAAATAGCCAAACTCCCATTGACTTCACTGGGGACAGGATTTCACCCAGGTCACTTTCCATTGGGTTGGATTCATGGAAACAATAACAAGTACATATTTTGACTACCAAATGACAACAAATAAAGTGTAAACTTATTAATTATTTAGCAATATTAGAAAAGTAATGAATAATTCCAATAATGATAGACACTTAATTTGTCAGACTGGCACCATACTTTATAAACACTAATACTGGATTGGCTACACTGCAGACTGAAATGCTCTATTTAATCATAAACCCGTCACAGGTAGAAGTAATGCAAATGATACCATCTTTCTAGTGAGACTGTGCTCTGATCTGGAGGAAAAGTTCTAGGGGAGTCTCCATTCAGTCCTGGGTTTCTTAGGCTAATGGTGCTAATTGTATAAAGATTGTTATGACACATCCATGGATGCAGTAAGAACTGGACTGAAGTCACCATATAAGGTACTGGAGGTTATCAACCAGTTGTCAGAATAAAAAAAAATATATGAAAAATAAAAAAAATTAGCAGGCATAACATAATACTGAGTGTTTATATTGTCCCAACAAATTTTTCTTAAACAAATAGTTTTCTCTGGCTTTTCTACATTACCACAATTAATAAAAATCTATTATTATTTTCCCCCCAATTTTCCATGTCTTGTCCGCAACTCAGCCGCAATTACTTGACAATCATCCCGCAATTCAAGTAGGGGGCCTTACTAATGAGGTTCCTATATTTCCAATGAAGTTAGGGCATTATAACATGCGTCTTTCTGTGGCAATTATGCCACAAACTCAAACCATCACTGAATATATTTATTTAATCCATTTACAGGCATTTCTATAGCTCTTACAAACACATCTAACAAACTTCCTTTTCATGCTGATTTTTCTAAAGCTAGAATCAGGAATTAGCTCTGGAACTGTTTGTTCCAACACAAATAACAAATAGGAAGGCTATTTGTTGGTAACAGTCATATAATGATCATCCAGTCCTGAATTCCCTGCTTAGCTAAAACTCATGTTGGAGTCAACAGGCGATTTGGCTATGAAAGCCATGAAAGCTAATGCTGAAATAACTACTTTTTGTGAAACCTACCTGCTCTCTTAGCATTCATCCTACCAAAATCATTATTATTTAAAATCAGTCATATTAAAACACAGCCACAACTGTTAGTCTTAACAGTAACTAACAATCTGCAATAGGATAAGATCCTGATCCAGCAAAGCACTTGAGTATGTGGTTAAATATAAGCATGTGAGTAGTCTCATTGAAGTCAGTTAGAGGGTCCCAATTCAGCAAAGCACTTAAGAATGCACTTAACTTTAAGCACATGCTTGAGTCTCTTTTGGAGTCAACAGGGCTTAAGCCTATACTTAGGTTTTTTTGCTGAATGGAGTCCACAGTGCTTTGTTAGATCGGGTCCTAAATCAGGAGTACCTTCAATGAAGTCCCAACTTTTGAAGTAAGACTAGAATTAGAGTTGATCATGTCAAAAATGAAATATGCATCAGTTAAAGTGTTACACAGTTCCCTCCCCACCCCCCAAAAAAGAAGCATAAATGACTTTTTGTCACTTAATCCAACAAAAGACACAATACGAGCATTATTAGCTAATCATCGGCAACATTTAGTTCCTTAACTGATGCTCGTCAATCTGCCTTTCACACGTGAGCCATCTGCTCCAGGTAAAGGAAAAGCTGGAAAGGAATTACATACTAACTTTTTCTTAAGATCTTGCTTTTAGAAACCAATGCTTGTACTCCAGTGACACTGACTAACTTTTCACTATGTATTAAATAACACAGCCAGTTTTATGTATTCTCTTCACACATTACATACCACGCCTGAAAACCAGGAATTCTTACTCCATCAGCACAGTACTCACTTGTCTCATTTGTTCTTAAAAAAAAAAAAAAAAATGTCCCTGGCAATATCGTGCTTAAATTTAATGTACCTCACCCAGGCTGCTTGTTCGTTGTGACTGTGATCCTCTCAGATGACAAGAAAAGGGCATTCAAAGAACTGGCAACCGTGGGTCTCTTAGGAATGGGGATTCCTTATGGCATATGAGCTGTAGTGACTGGGAAATGAAAGAAAGGAACCACTTTTTAAGAACAACAAGGTGGCACCTTAAAGACTAACAGATTTATTTGGGCATAAGCTTTTGTGAGTAAAAAACACACTTCTTCAGATGCATCCTTGTTGTTTTTGTGGATACAGACTAACACGGCTACCCCTGATACTTTTTAAGAAGGATCTGGTGATGAAGGGAATCTTCCACATTGATGAAGGGGAGATAGCTCATGATAAGATAGGAAGTCTAGAAATGTCCAAAAGACAGCCTTGTAAAGAAATGAATGAGTAAGGTGTGCAGGGGTACGGTTTGAAAATGAAGCAAAGTAAAGGATGTGCTTACACTATATAATATTGTGTGAAAAGCACAGGTTTTGCCTCCTCTCTCTCTTTTAAGCAGGTATACTGAAAAATGTATTCTCAGTGCACAGAAAATAAATGATTAACTGTTGCGGTAACTGGAAACTACTGAGCATACACCCAGGTTATGGATGACTGAAAGATAAAAGATGCCTGAATGCTTGAATTAAAATCATTGATAAAAATGTGGAGAGTTATCTGGCCAGTCATTTTTCACTTCTCTTTTCCTCTAACACTACCTCCTTCCACCAAATCCTCTAAAGGCATACAAGTCCCTTACTTCTCTCCTTTTAATAACTCCAGATAACCCTCCATCCATGATTAGTTCTACCATAATTGGTTTTTGTCCATACTCTCTTCTACTGATTTGCTATTTGATTCTTCCATTGTGGATTGTGTATGTAAGATATACCACTGAGGGATCACAGATATAATGATCAATGTCATATACAGCTTCAAAATAGTCTTCCAGCAGTAGAAATACAATTTTTTAGGATACTTATGACATGATCTCTATGGGGGAGACTTTTAAAGGCACAAAGGGCAGCTAATAAACTAACTTCTATTGACTTTCAAAGGGAGTTGAGAGTCTAGTTGACCTGTGGGCCTTTGAAAATTAGAGTTGAGCAAGATTTTTCAGACTAAATTTTTGTGGTGGAAAACGATGCAGATTCAGCAACACTGAAATGTTTTGTGAATTCATGTTGATTTCACCAAATTATCTCTGTTGTAAAGCAAACAGAAAAAAATCCAAAAAAGTAAAATTGTTTTGTTTTAATATTTTTTTAAATGAAAAGTTTCAGTTTTTTGGTTCAACAGGATTTTTTGTTTCAAAATTTCCTTCAATATTTTAAAAATTTCAAAAAATATTAAAAATGCTCAAAATTTAAACATTTTTAAACACATTACACAATTTATTTCAACTTTTTGATTCGCTGAACATTTTAATTTTTGGTTCAACCTGAATCTATTTTTTTCCAATATTTCAGACTCACCAGCAAACCAAAAAATCCATTATTCACAAAACTCTATTGAAAAACTCCCTTTGGTTTTCTACAGCACTGTTCTGTGGAAAGCATTAATTATAGCATTAATTGACTGATTTCTTGGAAGCAATTCTTTAGAGTAATCAAGGTTGCATCTAAAGAAAAAAACTTTCACTTCCAAAGTCAAGATCCACCACCCCAAAAATACTGTCATTGTTCGAAAGGAAAGGCATCAACAATTACACCTGCTGCATCTGCATTTTTCCATCCAAATGGAATTGGCTGTCACCAGGCGTGACATTAGGAAGAAATATTTCTGATCCCAACCTCTTAGAAGTCAATGAAAGAATTCTCATTAACTTCGATCGGGCTATGATTGAACCCTTAGACTCTTCTATTAAAGCTTAGATGTCAAGCAGTGCTAGCGTGATTGAGTACAACAATGGTTATAGCAGATGTAGTAGCAGCACAAGTGTGCTCCTTAGCTCATTTTAATTTGTTGACAGGTTTTTACAAAGTGGTAAACCTGATTTGAAGCTGGATTTTCATGTTTTGTGGAAGAAAGAAAACTGAGCAACAAAGAAAGAGAAAGAAAAAGATCCAGAAAATGGTAAATTAAATTTGTTGTTATTGTTATTAAATACTTTTGGTGTATGAACACATATGCTACCATGTGCTGCCAGACTAACTCTGGCCCTTTGGTATGGTAACTTGGCAGACAGAGAATTCTATAAATCTCCACAAAGGATGGAGTGTTTCTGACAGCAGTAATTCAATAAGAGAAAAAAAACCATTGCTTTTTAAAATAACCTGGTTAGCCAGTCCCTTGAAAAATAAGTGACCAAAAGAAATCTCCTCCACATGAGAATGATTGGATTTCATTCTATCAGATTAATGCACAACATGAGCTGTCCCTTTATATTTCATACTGAAGTGCTGGTGAATTTAGGAGATTCACAGTATGCTGTAAGTAAACCTTTTAAGACTTTGCAATAAATGGGTATAATTAAATATTTGAACCATGAAGGCAACTTTTGAACTGTTACGTAAAAGATCAATTCTAGTTCGTAGTTCTATAACCTTTTCATTCAGTGTTCCATGTTATGTTCTTAAATCTACAGTTCTTTCACACCATTCAGCACTCCTTCGATTACAAGGAGGTAACACAGAAATTAACATATCATTCACATATCATATCATATCATCCAGTGTTTACCATAAAAATCAACTGCTAGCATAGGCCCCACTCCAGCAAAGCACTTACATCCATGCTTAAAACTAAGTACGCCCTTAAGTGTGTTGCTGGATCAGGGCCTTAAATATTATTCAAGCTGTACTTTTTCCTGATGTAAGTTTTTGTAGTTTTCTTCCTTTTTCTAAATTTTTGGCTTCTTTCTTCTTGCTTTATTTCAGCTGCTGACTGCTCTTTAGATTAAACTAAATCTAGAGGGACGCTGCCATTCTGTTTAGGCACAGTCCAAAATTTCTGCCTCTGATTTACTTTCATTTAAGGATGTTAAGTTTGGACCAGATCCATAACCAGTAGCTGTCAATGGAACTATGCTGATCTACACCAGTTAAGAATCTGGGCCTTGAGTATGTTCCCTTAAAGTTCTCCTTCAACAATCATTTATTTTAGGGTTCTTATACTACAGTATATCTTATACAGTTAGTATATTCAGATGTACATATTCAAACCTGACTGAGATCATACCAAAATAAAGGGTCTTGATTCTAAGAGCTGCCTACAAGTCAGTGAGAGCTGTGGGTGATAAGCACATGTTGCCATCAAGAACTATGTACAGTGGCTTTATCTTAATACAAAATACATCTACATTATTAAACCACCATATCTATGATTATTGGGGGTTTTAATTCTAGTTGCTGAGGTTACAGGATAATGAATCCAAATAATGCACATATTAATATACATATTAAAAACCATAATGACAAAACTGCATTTCAGAATTTGCTATGATAGCACACATAATACTATGAACATATTTATATTCAAATCTTGATTATATCCATTGTTCTGATACTTCTTTTTAAATTACATACTTTCATATTACATACTTTCAAAACAGCAAGAAACCCCCTAAAAACAAACTGAGCCTTTGTTCTGACTAGAGCTGGTTGAATAATACTAATCTAATGTATGTAATTAATTTCACAATTTTTTCTAATAAAATATTCAATCAATATTTCTTCACATTATTCACCCACCTCAGGATGCTATCCAGCTGTGATTAAAGTTCAATTAAAGTTGGAACAGACTTTTATAGAGTTGGGTGAATAATTCACAAATATTCAGAAATATTCAAAAAAATATTTGGAAGATTTGGCAATTTTTATATAACAGGCATATCCAATGGCGCCTGTACAGCTATATCAGTAGGATGTCTCTTGCAGTGATTGTGGATGGAAGACAACCAAAGGGGAGACTAAAGACTTGGTACACAGACCGGATATCAGCAGAGCTCACAGTGACCAATCTGCATGATAGCTTGGCGTACAATCATGAGTTTTGGAAGAAGGCTATAAACATTGCCCGAATAGTGAAGTGCTAAGAAAGAAGAAGAAAATGAGCTGAGCATCTAGTTATACAGATGAGTGTGATCAAATGAGTATGTTGCAATTTATTCAACTGTATTTAAAGTAGCATTACCTGTGACCCTGATTCAAATAAGCACATGCTTAAGTTTAAGCATGTGCTTAAATGCTTTGCGAAATCAGGACTTCAAACACTAACTTGGGAGCTTAATTTTCTCAGTTCCTCAATGCTCTATCTTAAGGAGATGAGAGCAAATCCATATATTTCCAACTTATCTTAGTGGAACTAACTGTAAGGGGAATACCTTTTTCCTGTTTAGAATCCAAAGGCTCTCTTATATTTGATAACTTTTTAAAGCTTATTTATAATACATTTTTTCTAAATCCATATACCTTATCAAAAGGAACCACTTAAATTAACGCAGTGTATTCAATTCAATAGTGTTCTTAGAATTTAAGAGGGCAGAAATTAAACTATGACAAACATTATTGTCTTTTGAAATATTACACAAATTTCAAACTAAACCAGTAGATCATTTCATTAAAATTCTCTGAAATCTTAAGATTTGTGTCTTCATTTTCCAAGCATGTTAAATAGCTAATCTAAAGTAAAAAACACAATGTTAAAAATCATTACATCTTGTGTAAAACTGGGACAGATAATCTACTGAAAACATGAAAAACCCTTGAATAAAAATTAAAGTAAACAATAAATTATTCTTCAGTGCACATAATTAGCTATATACAGTATAATTTAAAATTGAGTATTGATGACTGCTGATGCTGAGCTTTTAAAATCTCTGACAAACATAAATAAGATACCCCAAGAGAGGATAGCTGATAAACAGTGACATAAAACACAGATTATTTTTTTTCCCTTTCCACCTCCACTTGGGCTACAGATTATGTCAGTTTCTTTGAAAAAATGCACAAAAAGGTAAAAAGTTCAATTCCAAAACCATTTTTCTAAATTTCCAATGGACTTGTACTCCTGGTGTCTCTTTACATGGTCACAAGCAAGGCATGCATGTGATTCCCAGAACCGAGGAAGATGCACTGAGAAGTCTTTCCTCCAGTTAAAGTAGCTAAGGTACAGCTTATTATTTTTGTCAAGCATCAGAAGATACTCTGCTAGCTCTCTTGGGGAGAGGAAATCTTCCACATGAATGAAAGAATCTGCTGGAATATAATTCTCATAGTTTTCTCTGGATGGGCCCAATACAACTGGTACAGATCCAGCCAGAAGAGCATTGTAAAGTTTTTCAGTAATGTAATCTTTGTGGATTGAGTTTTCAAAGGACAGATAAAATTTACAAGTGGAGATAGTTGGAATCAAGTTTTTATCATTCACATAGTCTCCAAATGCTTGCCCATAGGTATGGATTTCAGTATATTTGCTTAGCTCATTATAATACTTGACTCGAGCATGCTCGGGGTTCCAGTTACTTACAACCCAACATACCAACTTCTCTTTGCTCGGCACTTCAAATGCAAAGGGGCTCGTGCTAACCTTCATGAAGCCATAAGGCACTTGAATATCTGAATCACGCCGATAAGTCAGGGTCAGGTTGAACAGGTGTTCAATGCCACTCTTTTGCGGAGTGTGAGTTGGAGACTCCAAGTTCATCCAAATCCACTTCTGGAATGGTGGCCTAGCTTGCTGAGGTAAATTAGTGAGATCCCAGCTGATGTCTCTGTGGTGAATAAGGACGGCATGAGATCGGTTATATAGTGAGCGGTCAATAGTTAGATGGCACCCCTGGATGTTGAACATTGTTTGGCAGGACGTAAGATCAAATGTCTGCCCAAATGGCCAAACCCAGATTAGTATTGTTGTTTCATTAAAATAATCACTTTTGGTAGAAAAGAAGCTCTTCATTTTCAGAACTGAGCTGGCAGATTCTATGGGACCAGAGATCCAGCTGTTTGTTGGTTTGATGTAAATAAGTAAAAATGCCATGAAACAACCCAGCACAATGAAGATAATTAAAAATGGCCGGAAAATTCCTTTGGATGTTGATGTCATAATTTGTCCTGAAAATAAAAACAAGAGGTGTTAATGGTATACGAGTGTTCTATTAAAGCAATCACACATCAAAATGAATAGCATTTTCAATATCACAAAGCCATAAAACTGTGTGGATTTACCCATGAACTTCCAAAGGATTTTCAATAAAAAGAAAATAACCACACACATGACAAACAGTGGCACACCATCTTTGCATTTTGAAAGCTAATTTAAATAAACTGAAAGAGTGTTTAGGATTTAGATGCACATGACTACATCATTATAATTTACTCTGCCAACTGTATGCCTTCTAACTTGGTTCTGGATTCCCCTCTTGTTCCCAGGTGAAGAGTACTTAATTTACGACACTCCTTTCTGGGTGTAACATGCTCCCTACCATGTGCTCAGCTGGCTCTGCTGACGGGTATGTGCCAGGGGGTGTGGAACCATGGCTCCATTCACTGCCTAACCATTTGCTCATGGCGGGGGGGAGGTTAGAAATTATTGCAAATGCAGCTCTTTCCTGATCTCTAGATGGGACGAACATCCACGCCTACCATTAAGTACAGCTAGAAAAAGATCCAGGAATACTGGCTCATATTCTCGTGCTCTAACCCCTTGACTCACATCATCCCTAAGTAAGGGAAAACCCGTGATGATGAGGTGCTGCATGGAGGCTAAATTGTGGATTTTGTGCCACAGGGCTAGGTAGGCAGCAGTGCAGAGTTACAGTGCCAGAGGAATACCAGCGAGATTGCACCTCTGTGAGATGCCAGTTTTCCTGTGCTACTGCTTAGATGAGGGGATGAGCAGTCTATTCTGTCCATTACTATGGAGTGCACTGCTCCCCATGGTGCGCCATATGGGCCCACGTCCTCCCTGTCTCCTTTCTGGAGTCCTGTTCCCCGTGGTAGGAGTGGGGAGATGGAACAACCATTCAAGGTGGGGTAGCTTGTTGCTTCTCTCTCTGCTCCTTAATGTAGCCATAAAACTTGGAGGCATTTGTTAAAATACATTTATTTTAACAATAAATTTAGTGTGGGAGATTGATGACAGGAGAAATGGAGTAGTATCAGATACCCAAGAGATCAGAAGGCATCCCAAATATACATACACACTATAAACGTCTTATTCTGCAAAGCAGTTTGGTTACAACAACACATTTGCTTGGCTTTTATATATTTCTATGACTTTAAGACTTTGTTACGAGCTGATTTCACAAAGTTTATTATGAAAAGCCCACACCAGAGTGTAAAAACCACATTTTAAAAAAATTATTCAAAAAAGTAGAAAGAATTTGAGAAACCTTCAGGCCTCTTAACCTAGTTTGAAAGCTCTCAGTACCTCACCTGTAAAATAAATATTTAAATACAGCATTAAGACATGACAGGAAGTGTTTTAGAGATCTATTAATACAACATGCCTTTGGGTGCATTGTGAGGGTAAAGAGTTGTGTGTAAGTTTGAAGTTCATTATAATAAAAACTACTTGTATGAATATTGTGGGTGTCCATTTAACATACATCTTCATCTCCAGCCCTACAGCCTTACTGTGGCCTGGGCACAAATAGATTTTTTTTCTTTTAAAAAGCCAGATATTTTTTTAATTCTCATGGCTGTGTTGTGACATAAGCCTGCCCATTTCACTGAATCCACTCTGCCACACTGCCTAGTATGTACCATAAATGACATGGGCTAGCATATGCTCCCCCCCACCCCCAGCTTACATTAGCAGAAAGGACCTTAGACAGCAAACCAGCCCTGGAGGGAGCAGAAAGGAGCAACTGCGGTCTCCATGCTATCGTCTCTTCTTCTGCTGACCCATTTATGCTCCTGTATCAGAGCTCTGCTTAGGATTCTAACAGGCTGGCACCACTTGCCTGAAACACCTTACCCTGTTAGTAGGGAGCATTTCTGTTGTGAAGGTGTTATGGGGGTTCTGCTGACTCCCGAAGGCAGGGGACTCATACCTCACTTGGTATAAAGGAAGCGGGAACGACTCTCAGAGGAGAGGTGATCTAGGGTGCAGGTTGAGCAGTTCTGAGGGAGAAACCCTAGGCAGGGGCAAGTCTGGGGAGAAGATCTGAGGTAATTTCCATGTTACTTTATTGTTGTTTTCTTTGCTAATAAATCCAACTCCCAGGAAGGGGGTTAGTATGTAAATTATGTTTGAAGAGCAGGTTGAAGAAGATGCCTGCTCCTCAGGACCTGGGAAAGGAGGAGGAAAAGAGGAGCAGCCAGTATTCATGATACCATCCCTTACCGCTCCAGTAGCTTTCCAACTGAAACTCTGATTGGGAGTTAATTCTACCCTTCCACAGATAGGATGCATAGCTTTGTGTGAGTCTATCAATGACAGCATGGCTCCAGAGTAAGCCCTGCAGCAAAGAAAAAAAACGGAGCGGTCTCCAACAGGATCCCTGAAATCCTCACAGCCCTAATCTCTGCATAGTAGTGGCAGATGGAGTCTTTCGAGTCCTTTTTTTCTAAGTGAACCTAGAAGGTAATGTTGGGCCTTTGCTCATCGATGGCTCTCTCATATGAAAATCCACAGGATTCCATTTTGTCTTGCCTCCTGTTTAAGGTGTGACTATTAAGGTGATTTATGATGAAACATAGTATGCAATGTCTTTAGTACATGGATAATGCCTAGTTCTCCATCTTCATATTCTCTGATCTGGTTAGTCCAGCTGAAAAACGTACTCAGTGCAAACAGAGACTAGGGCCTGTATGAGGGCTAGCTGGCTCAGAGTCAAACTAGACAAGATGAAAATCATGCTTGTAGGTTGGGAGAAGCAATTATTGACTGTGGTTATTTCAGTTTCCTTGACTGAAGGAGTTTTCCTGCCATTTCTGACAGAAATTTTGCAACTTTGGGATTCTATCAGAATTTGCTTCTAGATATTTAGGTAACACCAGTGGCCAACAATACATTTTTTTTAAATCTGTTACTGGGTCGAAGGTTGTGATCTTTTCATTCAAATGTAGTCCATGTGGGTTACACCTGTACTGTGCTAGTCAGAATACGAGTTGCCTACTTGCTTAGCAGCGTTTCCTGAAGAAACTGATTATCTGTGTGGCTCTGTGATCTGTACTGGCTTCCAGTTTGCTTTGGGTTGGGATTCAATGTGCTGGTTTAAATGTACCAAGTCTTAAATGGTGTAGGACCTAGCTACACCTCTTCCTCCTTTTGATAAAGGCTGTTGAGATGAATTGAGGTGCTTGAGTGAATAACAACCTGCTTTAAGGGCATAAGGGGATGTATTTATTAATACAGACCGATGAAAGGGAATGAATAGCATTCATGATTTTTTGTTTTGTAACATTCGTTAATATTCTTAATGTACATGCCCATTCTCCCTGTGCCCTTCATAGTGTGAAAGGATAGATAGACATGTTTTAGAAATCTATCTACCTAATACATGAATATTCTGTAGAGAGGCAGCTGGAGGTTATGGGGTTGAGTTCAGGGTAGCAAAGTAACCTGAGTTCTTTTCCTGACTCTGCCACTGACTGGCTTTATGAACTTGGACAAGTCACTTCATCACTATATCCTTTTCCTTCTGTAAATGGGAATAATAATGCTGATTACTCATCATTTTGACTGAAAATTGAATAAATGCAAAGTTTTGCTACTGTTATTTATTATTATTTCTCAATTTCTTTGTGCTAAAATTGCAATCTAAGCAAATTACAGACATTATACAACACTAGGGGAAAACCAAAGAAACACCATAATTTCCTCCCCCCACCCCCATTGAGAACCAATACATGTTTTTTCAAGGTGACTTATGGGGTTGCAATGCCAAATACATTATTAATACAAGAGCACAGCTACCTGATAGGAATCTTAAAACAGAAATCTAAAAGGAAATGCCTTATCTTGGTTTGGCAAACATATGTTAACAAGTCACTTACTCAATAAGCATTAACAAAGTTTTATCAATTTCCAGAAGAAAGGAAAAACTACAAGAGAACAATCAAAGTAGCATTCCTCACATGAATGAGAGCGAAGGAGCAAAATCAATTGCACTCTACTATAAGAGTTATTCACAGCTCTAAGAAAATTCAGAATGGTTTACAATGGAAAATGATGTCCAATGATTGTACAAGAACATAAATAACCAAACAGATAAAAACATGACCTAAAAAAAGGACACATAAACAAGAATGAAAACTAGAACATTTTCAAACAAGTATCCTTTAAATCTTTACTACATACTGTAAAACTAGAAGAAGAAAAAAACAACCCAAAATCTATGCTCCAAGGAGAAAACTCTCAGTTGACACCCAAGGGTGGGTAATTTCTTGGAGTGTCTTTTTGTGCGCATAACAAAAGGAAGAGTAAAAGAGCAGGAATTTCCAGCATAACAAGTTGGGAAATATAAAAGCTTAACAAAAGAAGTGTAAAGCACCAAGAAGTGGAAATTTTATATAGGAAAAAAGAAGCTTTTCTGCAACAAACAAGCAGAACATTCATCTACAGGGATGGGTAAGCACTGATAGTATAGTTTAAAATAGTAGGAAAGAAATGCTACAGTAGTTATACACATATACGTACTCCTACAAGGTAAAACAAAGTAGGGTGATTTTGTTTCATTTTCTTTTCTTTCTGATTTTCCTTTTCTTCTGACTACATATTATCCGGCGTAACATACATTCAGGTACATCTAAGAACAACTGTCAATATCTCATTAAATGGAAGCTTTTCTACACATACTGTGGTTAATGCACTGCATGTAGAAGATTAACAGATAATATCACAGATATTATACTTAGTTTCTATGCACATGAAATACTTCCTATGGAAAATTACATTTTAATGTTAAATATTTCCTAATTTATTGGTCTTTTCCCCCCCAGATTTGTGGGATAACCAAGAGATATTAGTGATGTGAAATTCAAATATTCAATTTTCATTTTGGTTATCGGACTTTTATTGTTCTAGAAGTATGTTACTTTCAATATACCACAAAACTGTAATTAATTTATATTGTTCTACTGTTTTCTTAATAGGTTATGTAGAATTACTTACAGTACCTTATAATTGTAATTTGCTAAGTAGTCTTTCTCCCGTCTTCAGGGTTATATTCCTTTCTTGTTTTTGGTACAACTCCACTGTACTTACGAGGAAGTAGGAAGCATTTAAGAAGAAGGTAGTGGGGGGGAAATTGAATAGTTCTCACTCATTCCTACTGTAGCAGTAGGCTTGGCGGAAGCTGAATTTTTTAAAAATAATTTCGATAGATAATATCTGTTTATTTTTAAGCTTTTTTATTTTTACCTGTTTAAATTCTCAGTTGTGCAAAATTATGGGTTTAAAGCATTATGTTCAATTTTTATCTCGGACACTGGTGACTGAATGTCACAACAAAACAGTTGCATTTGAAGGGTAGAGTATCCTATCTCCAAGTGAATTTTACCTAAAAATAAAACAGAAACCACTCAGATCAGAATTCTTCAGATCACGGATACACACTTCAGTCCTAAGACAATCTGAAAGTACATCTGTCCAGGCTTCCTTGATGGCAGTAAGTCAGTAATGGAAACTGGAAGATGTAATCAAGATTCAATCAATGCCTCCTTGATCTTGACAATATAAAAGAAACCCATTTCCTTTTTGGAGGCTAAAGTAGAAAATCTTACAGAGAACCTGAAGTTGCTGAGAAATAAGAAAATATCTGGGTGGTGAAATCCTGGTCTCATAGAAGTCAATTGCAAAACTGCCATGGACTTTAATAGGATCAGAATTTTACTCCTGGTACTGAATGCAACTACTGCATTTGTGATTAAAATTCACTTAGAAAGGCAATCCCAAGATAACCAAAGATCATGTGAGAACAAAAAGTGAGAGTACTGGGAGTCTCAGCAGGGGAAGAAGGTAGAAATCCTAAAAAAATTACAGGGAAACTACTGATTCTCCGGATAATTATATGTTCCAGGATTTTGTAGGTTAGAACATAAGAACGGCCCTACTGGGTCAGACCAAAGGTCCATCTAGCCCAGTATTCTGTCTTCCGACAGTGGCCAGAACCAGGTGCCCCAGAGGGAATGAACAGAACAGGTAATCATCAAGTGATCCATCCCCTGTCACTCATTCCCAGCTCCTGGCAAACAGGCTAGGGACATCATTCCTGCCGATCCTAGGTAATAGCCATTGATGGACATATCCTCCATGAACTCATCTAATTCTTTTTTGAACCCTGTTATGGTCTTGGCCTTCACATCATCCTTTGGCAAGGAGTTCTACAGGTTGACTGTGCGTTGTGTTAAGAAATACTTCCTTTTGTTTGTTTTAAACCTGCTGCCTATTAATTTTATTTGGTGACCCCCTAGTTCTTGTGGTATGAGAAGTAATAAACAACACTTCCTTATCTACTTTCTCTACACCAGTCATGATTTTACAGATCTCAAATCATATCTCCCCTTAGCCATCTCTTTTCCAAGCTGAAAAGTCCCAGTCTTATTAATCTCTCCTCACACGGAAACCGTTCAATACCCCTAATAATTTTTGTTGCCCTTTTCTGAACCTTTTCCAATTCCAATATAACTTTTTTGAGATGGGGCGACCACATCTGCACACAGTATTCAAGATGCGGGCGTACCATGGATTTATATAGAGGCAACATGATATTTTCTGTCCTATTTTCTATCCCTTTCTTAATTATTTCCAGCATTCTGTTCACTTTTTTGACTGCTGCTGCACATTGAGTGGATGTTTTCAGAGAACTATCCACAATGACTCCAAGATCTCTTTCTTGAGTGGTAACAGCTAATTTAGACCCCATCATTTTATATGTATAGTTTGGTTTATGCTTTCCAATGTGCATTACTTTCCATTTATCAACATTAAATTTCTAAGTACACTATATCCACTGGATCCCCTTGGTCCACATGCTTGTTGACCCTCTCAAAGAATTCTAGTAGATTGGTGAGGCATGATTTCCCTTTACTAAAATCATGTTGACTCTTCCTCAACAAATTATGTTCATCTATATGTCTGACAATTATGTTCATCTATATGTCTTTTTTATAGTTTCAACCAGTTTGCCCAATACTGAAGTCAGACTTACAGGCTTGTAATTGCCAGGATCACATCTGGAGCCCTTTTTAAAAATTGGCATCACATTAGCTATCCTCCAGTCATTTGGTACAAAAACTGATTTAAATGATAGGTTACAGACTACAGTTAGTAGTTCTTCAATTTCACATTTGAGTTCCTGCAGAACTCTTGGGTGAATACCATCTGGTCCTGGTGACTTATTGCTGTTTAATTTATCAATTTGTTCCAAAACCTCCTCTAATGATACCTCAATTTGGGACAGTTCCTCATATCTGTCACCTAAAAAGAATGGCTCAGGTTTGGGAATCTCCCTCATATCCTCAGCTGTGAAGACGGATGCAAAGAATTCATTTAGTTTCTCCACACTGGCCTTATCATTCTTGAGTGCTCCTTTAGCGCCTCGATCGTCCAGTAGCCCCACTGATTGTTTAGCAGGCTTCCTGCTTTTGATATATTTTTTTATAAAATTGCTATTACTTTTTGAGTCTTTGGCTAACTGTTCCTCAAATTCTTTTTTGGCCTTCCTAATTGTATTTTTACAAACATTCCTGTGGTAAGGGGCTTTGTTTGCATATACAGAGTGAGCATTTATTCACTGTCCATAAACATTTTAACAGAAAGTAGAAGATTACTTAAGATTCCTGGCGTAATCTGTGATCAACAGATATTGTTACTTGACTGGAATTCTACATTAAGTGCATAACAAATGAAATGTGTATGCCTGACAATTTCAAATATATTTTTAGATAGATGACCCTTATTTGCTGATAAAAAATAAAATGAAATAAATTACATTTCAGCCTCTCTTGAACCAGCCTATTATAATGAACGGAACAATAAGCATTTCACCAGGAAATCTCTAATAGGATCTCAAAGATTTCAAAAACAGAATAAAATATGCTAATCTCCCAGTCTTATGGAAAGATATTTTAAAATGTCATTTGGTGTGAGTACTTAAGACAGTTTTGCACAGCTGATGAGTTGATTGTATCATTGCTCTAGCTAGACTATTCTTCTCTTGGAGAGACAAGGTGGGTGAGGTAATATCTTTTATTGGACCAACTTCTGTTGGTGAGAGAGACAAGCTTCCAGTCAACAGAGCTCTTCTTCAGGTCTAGAAAAGGTACTCTGAGCCTCACAGACAAATGCAAGGTGGATCAGATTGTTCAGCATAAGTAGTTAGCACATAAGTAGCATAAGTAGTTAGCACATATTCTAAGGGACCCGGGGGGGCTCTAGTTTTTTTGCCGCCCCAAGCACAGTAGGCAGGCTCCTTTCGGCGGCATGCCTGCAGGAGGTCCCCCAGTCCCGCGGATTTGGCGGCATGCCTGCGGGAGGTCCGCCGATCCCGTGGCTTCGGCGTACCCGCCGCCAAATAACTGCCGAATCCACGGGACCAGCGGACCTCCCGCAAGCAAGCCGCCAAAGGCGACCTGACTGCCGCCCTCGCAGGGACCGGCAGGTCACCCCCCCCGCGGCTTGCTACCCCAGGCACACACTTGGTGCACTGGTGCCTGGAGCTGCCCCTGTAAGGGACCATTCAAAGTATTGGGATATTACATTGTCACTCCCATGGAAGGCTAATTGCTTAAAATGGATGTTCCCACCCCAGGCAAGTTTGGTATACAATTTAGATTTTGGAATAACAAGATTTACAAAACCAGAACAATAGAAATGTTTCCATTACAATTATCTTTAAAAAATCAGTGGAAACAGTTTTGATTAAAAAAAAAATCCCTGCAGCATCCAGATTGTGGTTCTGTGTTAATGCATGACAACCTGAGAGTGATATTTACTAGAAAGAAGAGGAGTACTTGTGGCACCTTAGAGACTAACAAATTTATTTGAGCATAAGCTTTCGTGGGCTATAGCCCACTTCTTCGGATAGCCCACGAAACCTTATGCTCAAATAAATTTGTTAGTCTCTAAGGTGCCACAAGTACTCCTGTTCTTTTTGCGGATACAGACTAACACGACTGCTACTCTGAAACCTGCCATTTACTAGAAAGTCACTATAAACAACAGTGAAATTGACTCCCAAGAGGAAAAAAATGCAAAAAGAAGATAAGATTTTTTTAATTAATTCAGTTTTAAAGTTCTGATGCACTGGGGGTCGAAGTGTTGGTTCTGGCTCTAAATAGGTCTCCGGTATCTTTGATGGCTGCAGGCTGCTTCTGTTCCAGCTACCATTTGGTCCCCTAGAGGACAGGGGAATGGAGAGCATTCCACCACCTACAACTATAGCAGCAGCCATGGTGAGGACCAGGCCTGCTAGCCACTCCCATGCCTGCCTGAATGATAGTAGTTTGGGGCATCAGACCCAAGAAGCTTGCATTCCTCTCCCCTCCCTTCTCACTTGTTTATAATCCATCTTAATCCACTTTTTCTCTTTCCTCACCATCTCTCACCAACAGAAGTTGGACCAGTAAAAGATATTACCTCACCCACCTGATCTCTCTAAAGACAGTAGAGGTGAGTTTGAGTAATATTTGTTTTGAAAGCCAAACATCCACTCCACCATAAAGGATCTCAGCACCTTCACGTAATTTGTGTGGCCAATTTCACTTTCATGCACATTGCAGATATGGATACAGTATATACCACATCCACACATTCACCTGCAGCCTTGAAGTACTGTTGTGTTTTTTTTAACACTGCCAATAGTTAGGCTTGTAAGGATTAGATTTTTAATTGGTAAATGTTGGTAAACATTGATTTAATCGCACACACAGAAACTGGTGAAAAATATTTTCACTAATAAAAATAGATATGTATAGATAGGCAAAATAAGAAAAATACTGCTTAACAACTTATTAGAGTTTGATCGAAGGATATTTATTTTGTATATTTTGAGATGTGATATTGAGAATTTGTGTTTTAATAGTTTTAAATCTTTTTAACTTTTTGAAAACAATATTTACTGACATTAAATAATTATTGTCTGATCTCTCGTGTTCTCTGATCTCCCCATAATTTCCCACAACTGAAAATTTAAATCACTAAAAATTGAAAAAAATGCTTAAATCCCATAATTTTGCACATAGTTTTTGTGAAAATTTAAATAGATAAAAATAAAAAATGCTTAAATGTAAACACTGATATTATACATTGAAATTATAAAAAAAAATTGAATTCTGCTAATCCTACCCGTAGTTCTTATTCAGACAAAACTTCTATTAAAGCTCATTCTTATCTCACTTACGTTTTTTTCACATGGATGTAACTCCATTGATGTCAACAGATTTACTCTAGATTTGTCCCAGTAGTAGTGAGCTCACAACTAGGGCCAATAGATGCAGCTCATTGACAGCACACAACTCTTTAAGGTTGTCCTCCCTCTATTCAGTGACCATAACTTAAAATCTTGCTTCCTTTTGTTTCAATCATCTACAGTGTGTTAGGGGTCTGCTCTAGATGATGCTCTGATAATTAGCCTCAGCAGAAGAATGACCGTTAAGATATTAAGATCGATATTATTCAGACCACTTACAGCCTAATCACAGAAATCTGCTAACTGAGTAATGTAATAAACAAAACCTCAATGTAAACCTCAATGAAACCTAATTGAACATGGCACAAATTTTGCAACAGTTGCACAATGGAAATTCACTTATCAATGGCTAAACGTGCAAGGCTTGGCAAATAAATGATATGGTGAAAGCAATTAATAAGCCTGTTCTTATTGGTTTGTAATGGGGCTGATACCCAAGCTGAACACACTCCAAGGAGAGAGGTGAGGGGACATTTTTGAAGCAGTTTCTTCTAGTAAAAAGAGATACCTCACAGTTGTGAGTGATGATAGCCCTTCTCATATTCCATTGACCCTCTTCTGTTCTTGCAGCTTTGAAAATTATTGTTTAATGCCTACTTGATATGTCCCCCTGCAATAACAATGCTAATTGTTTGTCACCTTGCATCATACATCAAAAGTTATATTTCTATTGAAAATGCAGAGTAACAAACCATTTGAATGTTATTTCACACTTCAAATAACACTCTGTCACTGTCATTTTAGCATCCTAATTATATCAGAGTTGTCTTTTGTGACTCATATATTGCAGACTGCCAATCAAAATGTCTCTGAGGGAAGTAGCACTATGGCAAATCAAAAGACATTACAACATATTTTGCTAACACTGCATTATATAAAACAGTATAGGTGGAATCCTCAGCTGCACCGGAGAAGAACTCTGCACAGCTGAGAGTGGCAGAGAAGTAAAGAGACCCCAGAGATCCAGCTCCCAGTGCAAAGTAGAACAGCCTGAGGATTGCTCTAACTTCCACTGGTTTGTAATAGCCTGGAAGGGCAATTACACTGGTGAGGATTGCCAGAGTACAGTGCACTCCAGCCATTGGCAATCCCCTTACTCTTGGCATGTGGTGATGGAGAAATGACATGGGAAAAGGACCAGGAAAGGCTGCCGTTTCTTCCAGTGCATGTACATGCTCCCTGTACTCATTTAAGGCTACGAATGTGTCACGGAGGTCACGGAATTCGTGACTTCAGAGACATCCATTACATTTTCTGCTTCAGCCCCAGGACTGCGGGGCTGGAGCTGTCAGCCAGTGGGGGTGCCCCAGAGCTCTCAGCTGTGGGGACTCTGCAGCTCCCAATTGGAGCTCCAAGCTGGGCGGGGGGGGGGGCCCACAGCTCCCAGCCCCAGCAGGCGGTGGGAGGCCCTGCAGCTCCCAGGTGCCTTCCCAGAGCTCCAAGCCGCCAGAGTTCCAAACCGCCAGAGCAGGAGCCTCCGCAGGCCAAGCCACCATGGGCGGCCCCTGGAGTTCCCAGTCGTTGCAGGCAGCAGGCGGCATCAGAGCTCCCAGCTTCAGGGGCCCCCGGAGATCCCAGCCGCAGCGGGACGCCAGAGCTCTGAGCCGCAGTGATGGGGGGATCCCCACAGTTCCCAGCCATGCAGGCAACAGGCAGCCCCCAGAGCTCCAAGCAATGGCAGGGGACCACCGGAGTTCCGAGCTGGGGTGGGAGGCCCCAGAAACGCCCAGCCACCAGTCCTGGAGCTCCGAGCCTCCACAGGCAGCGGGGACCCGCAGCTCCCAGACAATGTGAGCGGCAGCAGCAGTGGGTGCTGGACTCTTCCACTCCCCATTTTGTCAGGATTATTTTTAGCAAAAGTCATGGACACGTCACGGGCTTCCATGAATTTTTGTTTATTACTCAAAAAGAAGAACAGGAGGACTTGTGGCACCTTAGAGACTAACAAATTTATTAGAGCATAAGCTTTCGTGGACTACAGCCCACTTCTTCGGATGATATGCATCCGAAGAAGTGGGCTGTAGTCCACGAAAGCTTATGCTCTAATAAATTTGTTAGTCTCTAAGGTGCCACAAGTCCTCCTGTTCTTCTTTTTGCGGATACAGACTAACACGGCTGCTACTCTGAAACTGTTTATTACTCATGACCTGTCCATGACTTTTACTAAAAATTACTGAGACAAAATCTTAGCCTTACTCCTACAATTTTTGCAATTTCCATTTTGTACAATTTTATTGCAATTCTCATGATAACTTTTCTGTAAAATCCCAGCTGCAGGAGCTGTATGAATACATGAGACTCTCTGCTTTAATCTGCATAATAAATACATTTCTAGTATGGCTGTCGATTAATCGCAGTTATCTCATTGTGATTAACTAAAAAAAAATTAATTGCGATTAAAAAAATTAATCATGATTAATCACAGTTTTAATCGCACTGTTAAACAATAGAATACCAATTGAAATGTATTAAATATTTTGGATGGTTTTCTACATTTTCATACATATTGTATTCTGTGTTGTAATTGAAATCAAAGTGTATATTATTTTTGATACAAATATTTACACTGTAAAAATGATAAACAAGAGAAATAGTGTTTTTCAATTCATCTCATACAAATATTGTAGTGCAATCTTTGTCATGAAAGTGCAACTTACAAATGTAGATTTTTTTGTTACATAACTGCACTCAAAAACAAAACAATGTAAAATTTCAGAGTCTACAAGTCCACTCAGTCCTACTTCTTGTTCAGCCAATTGCTGAGACAAACAAATTTGTTTACATTTACAGAAGATAATGCTGCCCTCTTCTTATTTAAAGTGAGAACAAGCATTTGCATGGCACTTTTGTAGCTGGCATTGCAAGATATTTACGTGCTAGATCTACTAAACATTCGTATGCCCCTGCATGCTTTGCCACCATTCCAGAGGACATGCTTCCATGGTGATGATGCTCATTAAAAAAACAATGCGTTAATTAAATTTCTGACTGAACTCCTTGGAGGAGAATTGTATGTCCCCTGCTCTGTTTTATCCACATTCTGCCATATATTTCATGTTATAGCAATCTCGGATGATGACCCAGCACATGCTGTTCATTTTAAGAACATTTTCACTGCAGATTTCACAAAATGCAAAGAAGATACCAATGTGAGATTTCTAAAGATAACTACAGCACTCACCTAAGGAGTCAGAATCTGAAGTGCCTTCCAAAATCTGAGAGGGACGAGGTGTGGAACATAAGACTTTCAGAAGTCTTAAAGGAGCAATACGCCTATGTGGAAACTACAGAACCCAAACCACCAAAAAAGAAAATCAACCTTCTGCTGGTGGCATCTGACTCAGATAATGAAAATGAACATGCGTCGATCCGCACTGCTTTGGATGGTTATTGAGCAGAACCTGTCATCAGAATGGATGCATGTTTCTGGAATGGTGGTTGAAGCATTAAGGGACATACGAATCTTTAGCACATCTGGCACATAAATATCTTGAAATGCCGGCTACAACAGAGCCAGGAGAATGCCTGTTCTCATTTTCAGGTGACATTGTAAACAAGAAGCGGGCAGCATTATCTCCTGCAAATGTAAACAATTTGTCTGAGTGACTGGTTGAACAAGAAGTAGGACTGGGTGGACTTGCAGGCTCTAAAATTTTACAATGTTTTATTTTTACGTTAAATTAATGGAGATATCCTATCTCCTAGAACTGGAAGGGACCTTGAAAGGTCATTAAGTCCAGCCCCCTGCCTTCACTAGCAGGACCAAGTACTTATTTTGCCCCAGATCCCTAAGTGGCCCCTTCAAGGATTGAACTCACAATCCTGGGTTTAGCAGGCCAATGCTCAAACCACTGAGCTATCCCTCCCCCTAGTTGTTAACAAGAGTCCATGAGAGCAGTGGTTCTCAAACTTTTGTACTGGTGACCCCTTTTGAATGCATTTTTTTGTATATAATTCTACATTTGTAAGTTCAACCTTAAAGAGTTTGCACTACAGTACTTGTATTAGGTGAATTGAAAAATACTATTTTTGTTTCTTTTACCGTGCAAATACTTGTAAACAAAAATAAATATGAAGTGAGCATTGTACACTTTGTATTCTATGTTGTAATTGAAATCAATATATTTGAAAATGTAGAAAACATCCAAAAGTATTTAAATAAATGGTATTCTATTATTGTTTAACAGTGCGATTAATCACACGATTAATCACAATTCATTTTTTAATCATGTGACAGCCCTAATTTCTAGGCCTCGCGGTTGCAGAGATGAGCTGCAGTGTACCCCAAAGGCTCACAAAACAGAAATAAAAATAAGGGCAAATAAAAAGAACACAAAATTATATATATATATTTAATAAAACCACATGATTTTTAGTCAGTCTTATATTTCTGGGGGCCTGACTCATGATTTTTTACTATTTGGTATTGACAATATTGCATATAGGGTTCTGCTGAGCTTTCTGCAGTGAAGGCCCCAAGGGGATTAAGATGGTCTTAAACCACCTTTATGCTACCCAGATCCTGAGGATGGCGGTAGACTGTAGATCCTGAGGATGGCGGTAGACTTTTTGTCACAGGGCTGCTCTAAATGTGCCTAACTGTAAAAGTCCCCTAAGGGTTGGTCCGGCAGCTGAGGATTCTCAAAGTGGAAGAGTGCTGAAGTCATGTTCTCTATATTGCGGCGGATGGGGAGTCAAGGGTGTGGTGGGGGTCTAGAGCCAGACAGGCTGTGTGATGGTAGTGTTGCACAGTGGATAGAGCACTAGATGGATTCAGGAGACCTGGATGCTATTTCTGGCTCTCTGCTTGGTCTGCTGGGTGACCTTGGACAAGTCTCCCCCTCAGTTTCCCCATCCGTAAATTGGGGCAATGATACTGGCTTCATCTGTAAAGAGCTTGTGATTTACTGATGACAATGGCTATGTTATTATTACAAAAACCATAATTCCCCTCCATTGGCAGAATTCTCTGCTACGCAGAGCTGGGTATGGCTCTGCGACTGCTTTGGGCTGGCAGATCAATGAAAATCAGCGACAGTGGGATGGGGGAACAGGGATAAGCAGGATCTGGCCCATCAACTTTATATTTAAAAGGCCAAACAATGCCTGCGTGGGAGGTGATTTGAAGCTGCATCATGCAGTGGGAGGTCTGAGGAGCATCGTGATTCAATAAGACAATGCCTCCAGGAGCTCTTACAGAGCACTCATGCCGTGGCACTTCTCACAGAGATTATTTAGTATTATTAATTAACAAGACTGGGGCTTCACCCTACTAGAAACTATACAAACAAACAGCAAATCACAGTCCCTGTCTCAAAGCCTGTACCATGGAAGAGACTGGCACATGCTTCCCTCCATGGACAGCTGGCTTTTTTGGTTGGATAGAGCAGTTCCTAGCTTATTTTGATATGGATTATACCATATCGGGCACTTCCAAGAAGCAATTTCTGTGCTCAGGAG
Organism: Chrysemys picta bellii; assembly: GCF_011386835.1. NCBI lineage: Eukaryota > Metazoa > Chordata > Testudines > Emydidae > Chrysemys > Chrysemys picta. The sequence continues at coordinate 74,589,830 of NC_088793.1, read as the reverse complement.
AGTGAAAGGACTGTAACTGTGATTGGCCTCCGTGAGGAGGCCTAAGTGGGGAAGGATGAAGGCCCAATCAGACCAACACTCAGTAAGAGCAAAATGTAGAAATAAATGCTACACTGACAGGTACACATAGTGACTATTTCTGCTATGTCTGCTTTCCTGATACGTGCTGTATGTATTTAGACTCCTTGTGAAAATGGAATGAAATTATTTTTAAACAAACAAACGAACGATAAATGAGGGTACATTTTCCAAGTGTTGTGTGGGAGTTGTACTAGAGCTGTGTTTTGTTGGAAAATGCCAATGTGTTGAACCTGAAATGCTTCATGGAAACTTTTCAGTTTCAATGAACCTTTATTGAATGACAGGCATGGTTCTCATGGAAACCTGCAAGGTTTCCTGGCAGGCTGCTGGGGATCCCAGTTCTTCCAGGCTCTATTGCTGGGCAGCCCTGCTGCACTGAACCTGGAAGTCCAGGGAGTTGGAAGACGAGGGAACTCTGACTCTGACCAGGGCTTGGCTCTAGCTTGTGTAGACAGGTATTTTAACCACCACATGCCTAAGCCACTGTCAACTACTGGCATGGGCTATCACTTATTTTGTTTATTGCTAGGAATAGTTATTTAGTAGATCTCTGTAGTAACTTAGCTTAGGTAAGGCAAAGCCAGAAGGGAGGAGGGGTGAACTGGATTTGCTCTGTCCCTTTCTTGATGTGCAGGGGTGAGCATCTGTGAAAAAACAGGCAGTCTGGAAATATTTATACCTGCCAGACTAACCACTGGAAACCACAAAACCGTACCCTCTTTTGACTTTCTTTAACCAGCAATTGATTCCATTTGATCATCTATGTAACACCTTTGATTGACAATGTCTTTGTAACTTTGGGCTATAAAAGGGGAATGGTGGGTCTAAATTAAGTGGATTGCTTTGTGGACACATTGAGAAGCTCTCCAGCTGCAGACGGAAAGCTGGCCACTGGAAATCTGTGGCTGAATCACCCCAAGTCCGCTCCAAACTCCTGAGAGGTAATCTTGAGGGGTATTTTGCTGTTTGGGGTACTCTATAACTTTATAACCTATTGTATTTGTGTGTGCTTGAGACTAGATAAAGCAGTAACTAAGTAGAGGCATTCTGTTGGGAGTTCAGGGAATTAATAAAGTACTGGCTTTAAGTGAAAGCATGTGGTTTTGATTTGTTTGTGTCAGCCACATAGTAGTCAGAGGTGCTGCGTCTCCCTTGGTTTGTCCTGATACCGACTCGCAAAGAGTAAAGTTACCAAGAGCTTTGGGTTCACTGGAACCTGGGTACAGAGAGTTTTGTGTTCACTGGAACCCCAGGTAACAAGGATTACCAAGAACTTTGGGTTCACTGGAACCCCACGTAACATCTGTGGCAGGGAGCCTGGAAGCCCTGAGTTCTCAGAGATTCCAAAATCCCTGTCATAGAGCTAGGAAACCCTGGGAGCTCTCAGAGCTTCCAGGAGCCCTGCTGTGGAACTGGGAGCCTGGAAATCGCGAGATGGACATCCTGGGTCTGCAGCTTTGAGGCAGCCCCACAGTGTAGAGAGTCGCAGCCTGGGGACCCCATGGCTCTCAGACTGCCAGGCCAGCTGGCTCCCCAGGCTGCCCCACTCTGTGGTGGACAGCAGTCAATTGATAAGAATCATGTCAATTTCAGTCAGCAACTACTGGATCCAGGACAATATTTCAGTTGGGAAAAGCCATTTGTCGGTGTTTCCAAAACAAAAATATTACAGAATTTCTGATTGGTGGGAAATTGTAATATTTTGAAATTTCCCACAAAGCAGGCATTTCAAGTTTCTGCTAGCTCTATAAATCTAAAGTTAAATAACTGGTGTGGGGGTGGGAGGAACTGATGTTAATCAGAGTTAGCCAGACAGACCCTTTCCTTCTTCTCTTGAAAATATAGAGGTAGATGTTATCAACAGCATCTTTCTTTCTTTCCTCCCTTTTTTTTATTAAATCAAGAGTTTACCCCACACCATCCCTCTCATAATAGAAATATGACAGTTTGAAAGCTGTGCTGTTCTGTTAAGGTATTATATGTACTGCATCAGTAATCACAAGTAGCCCATTACCACTCTACATTGTTTTACTTGATAGTAATTTAGAAATTTTCCATTGTATATCTAAGGGAACATGTTCTCAGTGGATTCATCATATTGTTTTATGTGCTTTTTCATAATGACAATATGGAGGAGTGAAGTGTCTCTGATGAATTTCAATAAAAGAGTAATTTCCATTTCCTCCAGAATTTCTTCCATGCTGCAGCTAAAAAAGGAAAGTACTAAGAAAAAAATATGATGTTGTGTCAACCACCAGATTAAATATTTAAGGTCAGCAAGTGTTTGCCTTCTACTTTGTGCAAAAGATAATACATAAAATTAAAATTTGAAAGCTGCTTATTTAGTATTTTAGAACTGTATTTTTTACAGTCTTGTAGGAAACCATTACATTTTAGACTGGAATGTAAATAAATATAATGAATTTTAAAGTAAGTCCTCCACATCAGTAAATTGTCAAAATCTATCAATTTGCATCTCATAAGGATGCACTTATTAAACTGCTTGTTTAATATAGCATAATATTATAGAAAAACAGGTCTAATTGAAACTGCAGATCCAAAACCAATCTCTCATCTAATGCTGATTTGAATAACTGAAATATGGAACATGATATCCAAGTCTGAAAGCTTCCAAGTTGAAGAGCTAGGCCAAATGAAACATATTATGCCCTGGATAACATTTTCAAAAGTGATTTCAGCACTTGGGGCTAGATTCACAAGAGGAAGGGAGAAAGAGGGAGTCAGATAGGCCCCTAAGTCCAACATTTAGGCACCACTGACATTCACAAAGGAGTTTCAGGTTCAAGTCCATAGTGTAATTACTATTTCATTATTTATACAAAGTGGAACAGTTCCAAACAGGAGAGATTGAGAAAGCCCACCTCAGAATATCAATAGTTTGATGGTTAGGGCACTCACCTTCCCTTGCCTCTTTAATCCAATTTATGCCCAAATTATTTTCATAAGCAGTAGAGAACAATGAAGTGCAGGTACAGATCTTTTACCTGCAGCTTGAGAATGCCGTAAAAAGAGACGTAAAGGGTTACTTTCTGCTAACACAAGTTTAGCACAACCTAATGTAATGGAAAACTGCCATGTTCAATTTAGTGTTTTATGTAGTATTGTAGCCATGTTGGTCCCAAGATATTTGAGAGACAAGGTAATGAGTTAGTATCTTTTATTGGACCAACTTCTGTTGGTGGAAGGGACAAGCTTCTCTCTCACCAACAGAAATTGGCCTAATAAAAGATACTAACTCACCCATCTTGTCTCTCTAATGTTCATCTAGGTTTAAGACTTTGTTCATGAAGACACAGCAAAAATGTTTAGACCACAGAATTGCATGGCTTTGCTTTGTCAGGAGGGTGAAGAAAACCCTGAGTATCAAGTAAGTTAGGATATTGCCCAAGCCTTTCAATTATTTGAAAGGGTACTAGTGAAAAAGGTGTCCAACGCTCTCAAAAAGGTGCAGGTGCCAAAAGCTATGTAGTAGATTGCTGATGAATTGCTCAAGGAAATTACAAAGAGTAATATTTCAGGTATACTTACTGTACTTCTGAATAATCCAATGATTAATTATACACATCTTTAAAAAAAGCCTCTGGATTAACTCCTTTGGAGGTACACAGTTAAGTGGTTTACTTAAATCAACACCTCTCCTGACTTCACTACTTGAACAATTAATATGAATAATCCATTCGGTGTTGGGACCTCTTAAGGACATTTATCTTCTTCAAACTGAATGCAGTTCAACCAACTACACTCCTTCTACCAATGCAGCCTAGTAGAGTTGGTAGCATTAACTTTTTTCTGCCAATCAGTGAAAGCTGAGGCAATGTAGTTTAATCTGCAGTTGCGTGACAGATATCACTCATCTGACCACTTTTTCAAGGAGAGGCATGCATACCAATGATTCCAGAAACAGGTTATTCCTAGTAACTGATAAAATTCATGCCATAGCCCCAGGCGAGTTCCCAGTAGGAAGGTCAACTAGTTATCTACTTGTATGAAATGAAGAACAATCTCTTAGCCATAGGGCTGAGGCTGACCTGTGGGTCCTAAAGAGCTCATGCAGGTATTTTGGAGAAAAAGGAGAAAGAGAAACTCTCTTTCTTCTTTTCTAGAGAGGCACCAAAGGAATTAGAATAGAATATAGAGAAATATGAGGATTTTCTCCCAAACCTTTCAATCCTTCTATTCTAATACTTGAAGAGGATGTGAAAAAAAGAGGGATATCAACCTCATTGTCTATCATAAGATTTTCTTAAATATATTTTATCTACATCTTCAGTGAACAAGAGGTCCCTTTTGAAATGAAGGCTAATTACATAAGCCCTGGAAAATATCCTCAGCCTTTGTGCTAAGCCTCCCTATCTAGCTATGATATTACTAACATGCTACAAGCAGAGATTATCAAAGACGTAGTCCCAAAAGGGTGAGATTGGATGCCAGACCAAACTCTGGTACCATAAATTATTTAAACCAAACTGTGCTTCCCAAACCATGAGCTGTCCCCCTCCCCAGGATTCATGGAGAAGCCAGGAGTGTTTGGGGGAAATGTGAATTGATGTGCCCATTTTTGTTTTTTTTCCTAATTAAGAGACTATTAAACAAGGATTAAAAATCACCTGAATCTTATCTATGGATCTGTGTCTTATGCTGCTGCTGAAGCTGGGAGCCTCTCTGAGTATGTCTACACTGTAATCAAACACCTGTGGCTGGCCCATGTCAGGGGACTGAGGCTCGTGGGGCATGGTCCATGGAGCTCTAAAACTGCTGTGTAGAAATTCAGGTTTGAGCTGGAGCCTGAGCCCTGGCACCCCAAGGGATGGTGGGGGGGAGGAGAGGAACGGTCCCAGATTTCAGACTCCAGTCTGAGCCTGAACATCTACATTGCAATCTTATAACCCCACAGCCCAAGCCCGGCGGCCACATGTGTTTTATTGCCATGTGGACATACCCTTTGTGCCATCCACTCCTGCAGGGAGCCTTCAGCACAGAGACTCGGGGAAGCATTCAGGAGGAAGTCTCACCACTAAAAGCCCCTGCTGGTCAAAAGAGGCTCCTAGTACGAGCAGATAGGGGCCGGGGGCCAATGGAGAGACAGGTGTATTTTATCTTTATAATGGAATGGTTGTTACCAAGTGCTAAACCGACATGTAGCAAACGTTCAGCTGAAGATGCTGATGATTTTAACAGTTCCAGAGGAACAGAATAATGGGCCCAGTGCAGGTTTTACTGTGGGTCCCCTCCCCTCCACCTCCTGGCTTGACATCATGGAGTGGTAAGATCCTTCAGATCCACTTCTCTCTCTATACAAAATATTTATGTGCCTTTCAGTTTCAAATTATTTCAAATTGAACTAGCCTTGAATCAGCCTGTAGAAAATATTGACAAAAAAGGGTATATTCAACTCCTCTTAAACATTATATTTTGTTATATTAAAAAATAATGAAATATCTTCAGGGGTAAGATTTTTTTCTATGTCAAGTGGAAAATGTTTTGATAAAGCCCGTTTGAGTGTATACTGCACTGCAATGGAATGATTTAAAAAGCCCTCTATTTGTGAAAAACAATACTCAAAATAAACACTGCTTTAAAAGCCCAAACTTTCTTCATTCGTTCACACCATACCCTGGCACGAGATGAATTTACAATTCACATTTGCAAACAAACTGCAGCATAATGTTTTAATGGAAACACGCATTTCAAACACTTTCAATAATAACCCGAAGCCGATTATTTTAAACACTACAATTTAGTACATATATGTGTAAAAACAGATTTCTGAGGGTCGAGAACAACATTCCTTACTCACTACAAGTTGCCTTCCAAACCCTGTAATCAAAAACAAAAACAAACAAACAAATACTATCTGAATCAAAAATAAGGCACTATTTCCATTATCTGTTTGTCACTGATTTAAAAATTCTATTGTATACCGCTCCTCCCAAATCTCTCTCTCTCTCTCTCTCTCTCACACACACACACACACACTGACTAATCTATGATGATTGACCTTCCAACTTGCCAGTGTCAAAAAATTCATTTTATTTTCTGCCCTTCAACCCTTCAAATGAATATGATTCTCTGTATTTGTGGGTTTAATGAGATTAATAAGACTTGGAAGGGGGAGGAGGAGAAAATCTTCTGTAGTTTTTAAAGAGAAAATGAAGCACACAGTAAACAAAGGCAAATGCTAAAGAGCATTTAATGAAATGCAGGGTTTTTATAAACCCAATGCAACCAGCTTTTGACAGAACCAGAGGACCCCCTGCCCAATCCCCTTCCCAAGGATTTCATGTGGGTTTTTCATCTGCAGTTATTTCTGTCAGTCCAGCCTTTGGATGCACAGCTAGCACCGCAGCGGTGTGTATGTGTGTGTGTGTAAATTTCAAGGAAGGTGCTGTCTGGAAAGGCATTTTGTTTGGGAATGAAATGAAGAACATGGAGAGAGTGAAGGGGATAGGGGAAGCAGCGAGGGAAGGAAAAGGAGAGAAATGAAAAGAGGAATATGGGGAGAGTGGAAGGAAGAGGGGGAATAGAGAGTGAAGGAGAAAGGAAAGGGTAAGGAGAAGCGGAATATGGGGAGAATGGAGGGGAGGGGGAGGGGGAGAGTAGAAAGGGGAAGGAGGGCATAATCAGCCCCAGATTGCTTACCCATTTACAGTACATTGTTCACAATGCCAGTGTCCAGCAGGCAGATGCTGTGGTGTCAGCATAGCTTCTGGCTTTCTGTGGTGTGGTGTGGAGCCACCTTGGGTTCTGGCAGGAAGGCCCTGAAGGCAAAGTGGGACTTGGAGCTGGCTGAATTCCCTCCCTTCCTGCAGGACAGGATTACTTGCCTCCCACCCACTCTGCTGGCTCCAAGCAGCAGAGAGTGGAGAGACACCACTGCGAGTTCTGGCAAGTGGGCAGGGCAGGCAGAGTGGGTAAAGACTACACTCCCAGCCATGAGCCATCTAAGATGTGCAGCCACAGGGCCGGGTTTAAAGGGAACACTGGTCACAACGCCACTCAAATTTGGCTCCACAGTTCCTCTGCTCATCTGCAGAGGGACAAAGGGGCCAAATTTGAGTGGTGTTATGAGTTTTCAACCACGGGGTCACAAGTTGTTGAAATAGTGCGCCTGCACTAGCTATTCCTCTGTCAGAGGATCTGAATAAAGTTAAACAGAAAAGACAGAAAAGTAGACGATATAATGATAGTTACACTGTGTTTAGATTTTTGCGTCTTGACAAAGTTTTGTTTGTTTTCAAGTGATTGTAAATTAAAGTATGAGGCCAGGAAAACTACAGAGATATTTAAAAAGCAAACACCCAGCATTTGTAAACAAGGGCTGTATTTTTTCCCTTCAAAAACAAAAATTAAAGCAGAAAAAAAGTCATGCCTAAAGAAGCAACCGTTCCTCCAAAACCTTTAGAAAGCATCACACGTTATGGCCATGCGGATTTCAAAATGCAAACAAGTACACACCATTGATGGGTCTCTTCTGCTTCCAGCAGCAATAGGCATGTGCAGAATTATGACTAGGAACAAGTAGCTGTGGCACTGAAAACCATTCCTATTGTCAAATAATACCATCAACTGACATGCTGATGACCTTGCAGAAAACACCTAGGACCACTTGACAGAACAAGTTAAGAAGAGTCAATATTTTGCACTTCAGCTTGATGAATTCACAGACACAGCAAACATGGTTCAGCTTCTGTTATACAAGATTTGTCAAATCAAGTATAATAGTTAAAGAACTTTTATTTTGCAAAGAAACTCCAACCAAATAGTAAGGAAATATTCAAGATCAATGATAAATTCAGTTGATAAAGGTCTGAGGTGGGCTGTGTGTGGAGGGCTGTGCACTGATGAGGCAGCGCCATTACTGGAAAGAACAGTGGGGTTGCAGCAGGAGTAAAGAAAGCAGCACCTACACCAATTTGGACACACTGCATGGTTCATGACCAAGTTCTGGCATCAAAGAAGTTGCAACCTGAAGTACACGAGGCTCTCAACATTGTTATAAAAATTGTTAATTTTATAAAATCCCAGACAGTGGACACGCATTGTTTTATGTTTCACAGTGAAGTCAGGTGGTGATTGTGATGTGGGAAAGACTTACAACACTTCACTAATTGCATGATGAAAAATCCCCTTCTTCAGTGTAGCAGTCAGGACGCAGATGACTTTGGTCAGACTAAATTGTATGAATGCAAGTTAGGTAGACCTTTCAGCCCAGATTTAAGTGTCTAATTCTCAATAGGAGCTAGGAAGCTAAATACTTTTGAGCATTTGGGTCTTAGATCTTCTGCTTGAATCTTTCTTGATGCTTTGCATGTTCGTACCCACATCTGGAATAGGCAACCTAGTTTGTGAATTACTGTGGGCACTATATAGATCTTATCATGAAAAGTGCATTAACACCAACAATCGGAGTGAACCTTGTATTTCATGGTCCTGATGAGCAAACAACTGGAGCCCTTCGGTACTACGAAATGAAGAAGCAAAGCAACAGTCCCACAGCAGCTAATGCATTCTCTACAAACTGGCTGGTCAAGAAGAGACATAATGGTGTGTTGGATAGTCAGCAAATGCACACCAAAGCTGACTGCTATGTACTGTGCGCTACTCATCCAGAGAAGGAGGAAAAAGTGAACGTGCTTTGGGCAGTTAACCCTTATTGAGTGTCATAGTCTCTCTTGATAGCAAGGAAATCCTCTGCTGCTCAACTAAAACAAAACAATGCAAACAAAGGTACATGGAGAGACAGAAACAAGTTCTCTGATAAGACTGTAAAAATGTCAAACCCAGTCAATCACCTTACAAGATATTAGTTACGACCTGACAGAAAACATGACAGACTGAAGAGCAAAAATTCACAGGAGAATCCCGGCTTATAATTCACTGCTTGAGAACAAAACACAAAAAGTGATGGGCAGTGAAGAGTCCTTCCTAGTGACTGCATATGTTTCTTTCTTTAGCCTTTGGGGAGAACAAGAAATCCCCTCAATCCTGATTTAGCATGAGGAGTGCTGCAATAACTTATCATATCACATGGATGTCAATACAAAAGGGCAAACCAGTAAAACAGGTTGGGAAATCTTTGTGACATGTGAAACCTCCACACCATGAACCAGATTCCCCATGGCCCTGCACTCTGTGGAGTCAGTGCAGATTGGGTGTGAAATACCATCAAATCACAATGACATTGTTTTGTATTTGCTTTGCACTCACACTGCACTATATGAGATGCTGGGCAATGGTGAATCAGGCCCCACAACTTCAGTAACAGTTAAGGGAATTAGTTAGGGAAGTTGAATGTATTGAAGAACTCAAGGACTTGAATGGGTAGGAAGCTGGGGATAACTTTAAGTGATAGTTGCAGAAACTATCTGGAACTGGCATCCCAAACAAGGGGCAAAAACTGGTAGGAAAGAGTTGCAGACCAAAGTGGATGAACAAGCAGCTCAAACAGGTTATTACGAGAAAGCACAAAGCCTACAGGCAATGGAAGAAGGGATGGATCATCAAGGAAAGCTACCTCTTGGGGGTCAGAAAGCACATGGAAAAAGTGACAACTGACAAAAGCCAAGCTGAGCTGGACCTCACAAACGAAATTTAAAACCAACAATAAAAGGTTCTTTAGCAACATAAATAAAAATAAAGCAAGGGAAAAAGAAGTGGCACTGTTAACACTGAGGATGGAGTGGAGAGTAAAGATAATCTTTAGGTAGGTATAGACAAACACTTAAATGAATACTTTGCCTCAGATTTTAATAAGGGTAATGAGGAGATTGGGGGAAGTGGCAAGGTGGCTATTGAGAATATGGAAGTAGAAATGACCATGTCCAAGGTAGAAGCCAAACTCAAATAGCTTAATGAGACCAAATCAAGGGCCCCAAATAATCTCCATTTGAGAATATTAAAGGAACTGACACATGAAATTGCAAGCCCAATAGTAAGGATTTTTAGTGCATCCATAAACTCAGGGATCAGACCCTATGACTGGAGAATTGCAAATATAGTATCTATGTTTAAAAAGGAAAACAAATGTGATCCAGAAAAGTACAGGCCCGAGTTTGACCTCAATTGTATGCAAGGTCTTAGAACACATTTTGAAAGAGAGAGTAATTAAAGACAGAGGTAAACTGAAACTGGGCTAAAATACAACATGGTTTTACAAAAGGTAAGTTATGCCAGAGCAACTGGATCTCTTTCTTTGAGAAGATAACAGATTTTCTAGACAAAGGAAATGCAATAGATCTAACTGACTTTGATTTCAGTAAAGTATTTGATACAATTCCACATAGGAAATTATTAGTTAAATTGGAGAAGATGGGGTTAATATAAGAATCAAAATATAGATAAGGAACGGATTAAAGGGAAGACTACAGCAGGCCATGCTGAAAGGTGAACTGTCAGGCTGGAGGGAGGTTACTAGTGGAGTTCCTCAAGGATCAGTCTTGGGACTAACCTTATTTAACATTTTCATTAATGACATTGGCACAAAAAATGGGAGTGTGCTACTAAAATTTACAGATGACACAAAGTTGGGAGGGATTTCCATTATGGAGGAGGACCAGAATATTAGACAAGAATATCTGGATGACTTTGAAAACTGGAGTAATAGGGATGCAATTAAATAGTGCAAAGGGCCAGGTCATGCACTTAGGTACTAACAACAAGAATTTTTGCTATAAACTGGGGACATATCAGTTAGAACAGGGATTGGTAACCTTTGGCACGTGGCTTGCCAGGGTGCTTACCCTGGCGGGCCAGGCCAGTTGATTTACCTGCCACATCCACAGGTTCAGCTGATCGCGGCTCCAACTGATCGCAGTTCGCCGCTCCAGGTCAATGGGGGCTGCAGGAAGCGGAGCGGGCCGAGGGATGTGTTGGCCGCAACTTCCCCCAGCCATTGGCCTGGAGCGGCAAACTGCGGCCAGTGGGAGCCGCGATCGGCCGAACCTGCGGACGCGGTAGGTAAACAAACTGGCCCGGGCCAAAGGTTGCTGATCCCTGAGTTAGAAGTAACAGGGGAGGAAAAAGGCATGGGTGTATTGGTTGAATACTGGATGACTATGAGCCGCCAGTGTGATGTGGCCATGAAAAAGGTTAATGCAATCAGAGGATGCATCAGGTATTTCCAGTAGAGATTGGGAAGTGTTATTACCATTATGCAAAACACTGGTGAATCCTCTGTGTGCAAGTCTGGCCTTCCATGTTTAAGAAAAATGAATTCAAACTAGAACAGGTGCAGAAAAGGGCTACTAGGATGATCAGAGGAATGGAAAACCTGTCTTATGAAAGGAGACTCAAAGAGCTTGGCCTATTTAGCCTAACCAAATGAAGACTGCAGGGAGATGTGATTGCCCTCTGTAAATACATCAGAGGGATAAACACCATATGATTGCTATCTTTAAATATATTAGAGGGATTAATACAAGGGAGGGAGATGAATTATTCCAGCTTAGTACTAACGTGGATACGAGAACGAATGGATATAAACTGGTCGTGGGGAAGTTCAGGCTTGAAATTAGACGAAGGTTTCTGACCGTTAGAGGGGTGAAATATTGGAACGGCCTTCCGAGGGAAACTGTGGGGGCGAGGGATTTGTCTGGCTTTAAGATTAAGTTAGATAAGTTTATGGAGGGAATGGTTTAATGGTAAAACATAGTTGTCAAGGAAAACCAAGCAATGGTAGGTAAATAGCATAATGGCTAAAAGGGGTCAGGATGGAGACTCTTCCCTATATGCTCGGGGTCTTACTGATCGCCATATTTGGGGTCGGGAAGGAATTTTCCTCCAGGGCAGATTGGCTGAGCCTCTGGAGGTTTTTCGCCTTCCTCCGCAGCATGGGGCAGGGATCTCTAGCAGGAGGGTCTCTGCCGATTGAGGTCACTAATAATAGGATTGGGGACTTCAGCAGCAGAGTCCAGGGAAGGGGCGGGGAAGGTTTTATGGCCTGCAGCGTGCAGGGGGTCAGACCAGATGATCATAATGGTCCCTTCTGACCTTAAAGTCTATGAATCTATAAACCAGGGAGGGAGAGGAGTTATTTAAGTTAAGGGCCAATGTTGGCACAAGAACAAATGGCAATAAACTAGACTTGAAATTAGACAAAGGTTCCTAACCATCAGAGGACCGAAATTCTGGAACAGACATCCAAAGGCAGTAGTGGAAGCAAAAACCTATCTTGTTTCAAGTTTGAGCTTGATAAGTTTATGGAGAGTATGGTATGATGAGGTTGCGTACAATGGCATATGGCCCATCTATGACTGGTATTAGCAAATATCGTCAATGGCAAGGGATTGGGACACTAGATCAGGAGGGCTCTGAGTTACTACAGAGATTCTTTCCCAGGTGTCTGGCTGGCGGGTCTTGCCACATGCTCAGGGTCTAACTGATGGCCATATTTGGGGTTGGGAAGGAATTCTGCTCCCCTCCCCCCCAGTAAGATTGGCAGATACCAGGGTTTTTTTTTTTAACCTTCCTCTGCAATGTGGGGGCGCGGGTCACTTGCTGGCTTGAACTAGAGTAAATGGTGGATTCTCTGTAACTTGAAGTCTTTAAATTAGGATTTGAGGACTTCAGTAGCTCAGCCAGATATTATGGACCTACTACAAGAGTGGATGGGTGAAGTTCTGTGGTCTGTGATGTGTAGAAGGTCAGACTAGATGATCCTCATGGTCCCTTCTGGCCTTAAAGCCTCTGAGTCTGTATGGTAGGTCATATAGTCTACAAAGAAATCCATACTGATGATATATCAAAACCAACCAAGGATAAGGGCCCAAGCCTCACTCATGCAAATGGTCCCATTGTAAACACAAAACATGTAAAAAGCAGAAAATGTGTAGACCCCCCCCCCCAAAAAAAGATTCTCAAATATTGTAAAAAGTCTAACATCAGAATGAAGGGACTAGCAAACATGGGAACCAATATAAAGTGACAAACCAATTTAAGTACCTGCTATCTAGTTTTAAAGTTAGTGACTAGCACAATCACTGTAATTAGGAAGCTTAACAGTAACACAGAAAAAGAATGAAATCTAGACAGAAATCCAACCTTTACTAACCAAACTCAAGGAGAATTGAGAATTTGTTAATTTGAACATTCAGAAAAACAAAACAACAGAAAGAAGAAAAAAACAGACTTACATATTATTGAGTGACAGCTTTGCATCAGCGTTGGCCATAAGAAGCAAAATAGATGTGTGTGAGAGGTGTAGTAAATTAAAATGCAAATGTATTGAAGAAAGCAGGCATGACAAAACAAAATCTGTTTATAAGATTCACTGGTGACAAATCGAGAATGCCTTTAGGAGGACAAGAGGCAGATACATCACTCTAACATGATTGAATTTTAATATATGTCAGAGACTTACAGCCCTGAATACATACTTTTATATATTATATTAATCTAACTAAATAACAGTGGCAGCTATGGTTTTGAGCTACATAAGGAGATCTTGCAATCAGAAGCAGGAAAAAGCTATCTGGACCAACATATTAGCTCTTTCTGAAGTTAGGTTAAACCTAGGCATATTAGTCACACACTTTTCTTCATTTATTGTCCCCATGAACCTATTTGATGAGTTTATTATATTGGTGGTTTCTAAAATTTCCAGACTTTGACATTATACCTTCTATTTTTTTAAACTTTTCCCAGTGTGCAAAAAAATGCAACCTCTACAAACTCCATCAGACCCTTTCAAAGATTTGTATTAGGTCACTGTCACAGATTATTCTAACAAACATCAGGGTTAGCCACCTCTTGTTTGCAGTGATTCAGACAGATCCCCGTGGAACACTGAGGTCACACCCTTTGGCCTTGTCTACACTACGAGAGTAGTTCGATTTTACTTGCATCGAATTTTTGTAATCGATATTGCAAAGTCGAGCGTGTGTGTCCACACTAAGGACAGTAATTCGACTTTGTGCGTCCACACTAACGGTGATAGCGTCGACATTCGAAGCGGTGCACTGTGGTCAGCTATCCCACAGTTCCCGCAGTCCCCTCTGCCCATTGGAATTCTGGGTGTAGCCGGCAATGCCTTCTGGGTAACAAAATGAGTCGAGGGTGCTTTTGGGAAACTGTCGTCATCCGTCCATCACTCCCGCCCTCCCTCCCTGAAAGCGCCGGCGGGAAAACAGTTCGCGCGCTTTTCCAGTCATTGACAGCGCGGACGCCACTGTACTCCGAGCATGGAGCCCGCTGCGACCATCGCTGCAGTTGTGGCCGCTCTCAACGTCTCGCAGCTTATCATAAAGGTTTCCCTGAGGCAGATGCAGAAAAGTCAGGCAAGGAGGCTACGGCACCGCGGTGATGTCCTGAAGTCTGAGAGTAGCACAGACCTGTCAGAAAGCAGGCGACCCAGCGCCGAGGACATCACAGTGGCAATGGGTCATGTTGATGCCGTGGAACGGCGATTCTGGGCACGGGAGACAAGCACTGAGTGGTGGGACCGCATAGTGCTGCAGGTCTGGGATGAATCCCAGTGGCTGCGAAACTTTCGCATGCGGAAGGGAACTTTCCTGGAACTTTGTGAGTTGCTGTCCCCTGCCCTGAAGCGCAGTGACACCCGGTTGCGAGCTGCACTGAGTGTACAGAAGCGAGTGGCCATAGCCCTGTGGAAGCTTGCAACGCCAGACAGCTACCGGTCAGTCGCGAACCAGTTTGGGGTGGGCAAATCTACCGTGGGGGTTGTTGTGATGCAAGTAGCCAAGGCAATCGTTGATGTACTGCTGCCAAAGGTAGTGACCCTGGGAAACGTGGAGGCGATCATAGATGGTTTCGCAGCGATGGGATTCCCAAACTGCGGTGGGGCCATAGATGGAACTCACATCCCTATCCTGGCACCGGACCACCAGGCCACCCAGTACATTAACCGAAAGGGCTACTTTTCCATGGTGCTGCAAGCACTGGTGGACCACAGGGGACGTTTTACCAACATCTACGTGGGATGGCCGGGCAAGGTTCATGACGCTCGTGTTTTCAGGAACTCTGGTCTGTTTAGACGGCTGCAACAAGGTATTTACTTCCCGGACCACAAAATAACTGTTGGGGATGTGGAGATGCCTATAGTCATCCTCGGGGACCCAGCCTACCCGCTAATGCCCTGGCTCATGAAGCCCTATACTGGCGCCCTGGACACTGAAAAAGAACTCTTCAACTACCGGCTGAGCAAGTGCAGAATGGTGGTGGAGTGTGCTTTTGGCCGTCTCAAGGGGAGATGGAGAAGCTTACTGACTCGCTGTGATCTCAGCGAAACCAATATCCCCATTGTTATAGCAGCTTGCTGTGTGCTCCACAATCTCTGTGAGAGCAAGGGGGAGACCTTTCTGGCGGGGTGGGAGGTTGAGGAAAATAGCCTGGCTGGTGATTACTCACAGCCAGACAGCCGGGCGATTAGAAGAGACCAGCGGGAAGCGCTGTGCATCCGGGAGGCTTTGAAAGCAAAGTTCCTGAGTGAGCAGGGTAACCTGTGATTTTATAGTTTGTGTACTGAGAAGCTAAACCTGCCCCCGTTTCTTTACCCAGGTAATGTTGACTATCCTATCCAGTTACATACCCCCTTCACCCCCCCTCCAACACACGTGTCGAAATAAAAATAGTTCTACTTTGTTAAAGCACACCGTTTTCTTTAATACTGTTTTAGCGGGAATTTTTTAAAACTGGGACGCAGACTGTGGTGCGGGGCGGGTCTAGTGTTGTGATGCGAATGCAGCTTCTAAACTCAAGGATTGACAGGCTCCGCTGCGGTGGGATGCTTGTTTCAACGGAGCCTGTCACCCCTCCTGATCGGGACTGTGTGTATGGGAGGTCTATTTGACTTTGTGGCAGGGGGAGGACGGTTACAGATCCCATGCTGTGTGGCTCTGTGATCCTGTCTAAGGACCGGCGCTTAAGATCTGTAACTGCCCTCCCCCGCCACAAAGTCACAGAGCAACCCACCCCCCCCAACATTACATCAAAACAACCTCCCAGACTAACCGGGGCAACTAGTCACTGCATCACTGCACTGTGTATGTGCCCTGCTGCTGTGCCTGCCCCCGACTATGTACCCTGCCAAAGGAGACTGTCCTGTCCAATTTCCAACCCCCTTTCCCCTCCTCCTCCAAAAGAACATGATTGAAACAGTAGTTAACAGAAACGAATTTTTTATTATCAACTACACATGGCATTGGGAGGTGAAACTTGGACGTGGGCTTGTGTCAGGCGGGAAGGAAAGAACTTTTCAAATTTTGGGAAATGAGAGCCTTCTGCTACTAGAGCTCTCTGCAGGGGTGGAGTGAGAGTTAGCAGGGACTCTGCCGCCTCTCCTTCTTTGCACTTTGGGTGAGGTGGGTATGGGACTTGGTGGCGGGGGAGGGCGGTTAGAGATGGACTGCAGCGGGGCTCTGTCCTCCTGCCTCCGTTCCTGCAGAACATCCACAAGGCGCCGGAGCGTGTCCGTTTGCTCCCTCAGTAGTCCAAGCAGCGTTTGAGTCGCCTGCTGGTCTTCCTGCCGCCACCTCTCCTCCCGATCCATGTTGGCTTGGTGCATTCGGGTCAAGTTCTCCCGCCACTGGGTCTGCTGTGCTGCCTGGGCTTGGGAAGAGGCCATAAGCTCAGAGAACATGTCCTCCCGTGTCCTCTTCTTCCTACGCCTAATCCGCGCTAGCCTCTGGGAGTGTGATTCCAGGCTAGGTTGTGAGACAGTCGCAGACGGGGCTGTGGAAATGGGAAAAAGGGAGTGAATTCCTCTGAAAGATAAATGTAGTTGTGAACAAAGAACATAGTCTTTCTCTGTGAACAAGACCATGCACAGCACCTTTCACATGCGCACTCAGCACAAGGTCGAATTCTCGGCCTTCGCATTCTGTGCCTGGGGTCTTGAACAGCACATTTGAGAAGCGAGGCAGCACAACGGAATTTCTGTTGCAGGCAGACATGGTAAGCCGTACACTTGTGGCAGTTTAAAACTTTTATATTACCACTGGCCTCATTTCACATTTAAATCAATGTCAGTCCCTGCTGCCAGCAATCCGGCAAGCGGGAACTCTGCCCCTGTCCCACCCCCTCGCGGCTGTCCCCGGGAATGATCCCTTTCGGCTGCCCCTCTCCCGCCTCCACCGCGTGGCTGCAAACCAGCGGTGACAGTTCTGTAAAGGAACGGGAAAGCAGTCCCAACACTAACATTCCCCTACCTAATTAAAAGCAGGTCACCATGGCCGACATCACCCTGATGAGGATCTCCGAGAGCGACAAAGAGAGAATGCTCCGGGAAAGCCTCCAAAGACCAGGGCCGTATGCCGCCCTGCTGTGCAGAGCAATGATCCCCGAGTACCTGATAATCTCGTGGCGCGGCAACGTGTCGTACTTCGGAGGACCCAATAAGGCCGCTCTCCCCAAGAACCTCATGCAACGGCTTTCAAGTTACCTCCAGGAGAGCTTCATCGAGATGTCCCAGGAGGATTACTGCTCTATCCCCGCACATATAGACCGCATTTTACTGTAGCTGCAGTAGCAGGGAATACACAGTAGAGCGGCTTGTGCAGGACAATCACTGAAAACCGGACATTGCTAGATTTCTTTTCAAAACTTGCACTGCCCCTTACTAAACCGTTAAGCGCCTAGGGCACACTAATCATGAACAACCCATTCTTTTAATTGTTAATATTCCTGTTTTGTTAAAAATAAATGTTTAGATGTTTACAACACTTACTGGCTGATCCTTCACCAGATTCTGTGTCCGGGGTAATGGCTGGGGACGCTTCGTAGGGGATCTCTGTAAGGGTGATGAAGAGATCCTGGCTGTCGGGGAAATCAGCGTTGTGAGAGCTGCCAACTGCCTCGCCCTCCTCATCTCCTTCCTCATCTTCCCCGTCCCCTAACATGTCTGAGGAACCGGCCGTGGACAGTATCCCATCCTCAGAGTCCACGGTCACTGGTGGGGTAGTGGTGGCGGCAGCACCGAGGATGGAATGCAGTGCCTCGTAGAAACGGGATGTCTGGGGATGGGATCCGGAGCGTCCGTTTGCCTCTTTGGTCTTCTGGTAGCCTTGTCTCAGCTCCTTGATTTTCACGCGGCACTGCGTTGCATCCCGGCTGTATCCTCTCTCTGCCATGTCTTTAGAGATCTTCTCGTAGATCTTTGCATTCCTTCTTTTGGATCGCAGCTCGGAAAGCACGGACTCATCGCCCCACACAGCGATGAGATCCAAGACTTCACGATCAGTCCATGCTGGGGCTCTCTTTCTATTCCCAGACTGCACGGCCATCACTGCTGGAGAGCTCTGCATCGTTGCCAGTGCTGCTGTGCTCGCCACGATGTCCAGACAGGAAATGAGATTCAAACTGGCCAGACAGGAAAAGGAATTCAAATTCAAATTTTCCCGGGGCTTTTCCTGTGTGGCTGGTCAGAGCATCCGAGCTCGCACTGCTGTCCAGAGCGTCAACAGAGTGGTGCACTGTGGGATAGCTCCCGGAGCTATTAGCGTCGATTTCCATCCACACCTAGCCTAATTCGACATGGCCATGTCGAATTTAGCGCTACTCCCCTCGTCGGGGAGGAGTACAGAAGTCGAATTAAAGAGACCTCTATGTCGAACTAAATAGCATCGCAGTGTGGACGGGTGCAGGGTTAATTCGATTTAACGGCGCTAACTTCGACATAAACGCCTAGTGTAGACCAGGCCTTTGTTGCTACTTTCCAGCTTGTCTTGGAGTAAAACAAGGTTTCATTAAGTATTGTAGCTTGGGCTTAAAACGTTCTCACTGTCTGCTCTGCTTATGTTGCTGCCCAAAGTATACTTCTTTCTTTATCCTCCCATACCCTGATGGTACCGGAACCTTTGTAGAAGTTGGGGGAGAGGACAAAGCCAAAGTGCCCCCTCCCTATCCGTGGCTGGCTGCTCCAGTGATGAGCCAGGTGCCCTCTCTTCTGGTGCCACAGCAGCCCCTGGTGGGGAAAAAATCTGCAGGGGACAAGAATTCTGCACTTACGTTTCTTTTGTTAAAAGGGGGAGGGGGGCATGACTCCTTGGCCCCCTTGGTTCTGGCACCAGTGCCTCAGATACATAAGGTGTACATCATTTTCCGCCTTTTATGTCAGTCTTGTGCTAGTCTGTCATGTTAATGGATTTGGCTTCTTTTTCTATTGTTCTGCATAATGGATTGCTCTAATTAGAATTTTTGGTGTTGCAAGAAACTGTTTCCAATTGACTCTGAAGTTCTACAGGCATTTACTTTGGAATGAATTGATCTTCTTATCAATTTCTGTTGTAGATTTCTATTACTCTGCTCCATAAAGGAGAACAGACATGATGCTGGCATTAAAATTTTGCATTTTTGTGTCAGTGCCAATCAAACTAGTTTTCTAAATCTTTTCAAGTGTATGAAAGTTGTTCGCTGCTTTTGATATTTGTTGCTTGACATCTAGCTTGGTGTCACCATCATTGCACGTCAGACTCCCTAAATAGGTAAAATAACTAACTTCTTACTTTTGGGACATCGATAGACATATATTTGATCTTCCCCTTGTTGATGAACAAACCAAAGAACTGGGCTGTAGTCCACGAAAGCTTATGCTCTAATAAATTTGTTAGTCTCTAAGGTGCCACAAGTACTCCTGTTCTTTTTGCGGATACAGACTAACACGGCTGCTACTCTGAAACTTGTTTTGCTGTGTTTTCCAAAAGCTTGGTTTTTTCCCGCGCCCCCCCCCCCCATTAAGCCATTAAGCAAAGTGTTGAACTAAGCAGAACAGTCATCAGCAAAAACTAGGTCATCCAATTGTGCTTTATCATTTGTTCATAAAATTCCTCAATAGCCTTCTGCAGTTACTTTCCTCATGATATAGTCAATAGTGGAGACATAATACACCCTTGCTTTACTCCACTTGTCACTAGAAACCATTAGCTGATGTTGTCATCATTTCTGACTGCACATTTGTCATTAGCACATAACTCCTCGATTATTCTAATTTTTTTGTTGGTACTCCATAATATGTCTCCAAAGACTGGTTCTGTGTATATTGTCAAAATGCTTCTGGAAATTTATAAAAATTATCACAAGAGGTTCTTGCCGCTCCACAATTTGTTCTATAATATGCCTGAGAACAACAATATGGTCTGCAGATGATTTAAAACCTGCTTGTTACTCTCTAAGTTGAAAGTCTATTTGTTTCTTGATATGTTCCAGGATGATGTTGCATGTGATTTTCCCGGATACTCAGAGTAATGTGATTCATCACCAGTTATTGCAATTTGGCAATTTTACTATAAGGCCTCTCTTCCACTGGGCTGGGTTCGTTTCTTCATTCCATATTCTATCCAAAAACACAAGGAAAGACTGGAGGGCTATTTCAAGACTTGCTTTAAGCATCTCTGCAGTAATGTTATCGTCTCCACCTGCTTTCCCATTTTTGTGCTTACTGATGGCTTTTCTAACTTCTTCCATTGTATTATCTCTCACATTAATCACACTTATACTAAATGCAAGACAACTTTTGGTAATGTGACTCCAAGAGGCAGTGGTTATAGTACACACCCTCAAATATCATGCAGAAACTCAGAGTATTACATAGCTATTTACAAGGCAAAATCATACTGCAGGAAATGACACTAAATTAAAAAAAAGAATTAATAGTTAATTACCATACTGAGATTTCCCAGTTACAGACTGTCCTGGATACTCAGAGCCGTTTGTTTTAGAAAAATTAAAAATAGACAGCACTGTTAAAGCTCTCATCCCTCTCTGTTTACAGCTGGCATTTCTCTCAGCCCTCTCTTCTTACAGCTGTTATTTCTTTCAACCCTTTCTCCTCCATCAGGCATTTCTTTCAGTGTCTCTGTCTGTCCCCTCCAGGGAAAGCTGAAATTTGTGTGTGTCATTGTTCTCCTTCACTACTTCTTACAACTTATCAGCACTTAGTTATTCACATTCTGGCGTAGACTTAGTTTGATCCCTGCCTAGGAAACATATCCTTTAGCTCATTTAAAACAACAGCCTATACACATGCCACCAGCGTACCAGAACTGATATATAGTCAAGGCCAGTTCAGTTAGCATACTGGGCTGGCCATGTATTTTTGAGATGGAATCCTCTGCCAGTTGCCTCCATCCAATCATTTTTATATCATTGGAATGCAAAAAAGCCCTAAAATTACCCCACTAATAGCCATCTCCCAACAGAAGGTTTCCATCCCAGATGACATTTGATGACTGTCCTTCAGCCAACTTTCCATCCAGCACCACTTCACTTCTATTCATATTAATCTTTAATCTCCGATGTGAAAGTGTGTCAAAGATTTTTTTTAAATAAATCCTGCAAGTTAGATAATATGACCACTCTTCTAAGAATCCGCGCTCCAGTCACCTTCAAACCCACATGCCCCATCCCCACTAGTTTCCAGTCCCCATCTCCCTCCTCGGTCTCCTTGTCCAATCTCAGGGTATGTCTACACTACGAAATAGGTAAATTTTATAGAAGTCGATTTTTAGAAATCATTTTTATACAGTCGATTGCGTATGTCGACACTAAGCGCATTAAGTTGGCGGAGTGTGTCCTCAGTACTGTGGCTAGCATCGACTTACGGAGCAGTGAACTGTGGGTAGCTATCCCACAGTTCCCGCAGTCTCCGCCGCCCATTCGAATTCTGGGTTAAGCTCACAGTGCCTGATGGAGCAAAAACATTGTCACGGGTGGGTTTGGGTACATGTCGTCAGTCTCCCCTTCCTCTGTGAAAGTAACGGCAGATAATCATTTCGCGCCTTTTTTCCGCGCAGACGCCATACCACGGCAAGCGTCCAGCCCGCTCAGCTCAGCTCACCAACACTGCCGTCGTTGTGTCCTGGGTGCTGTTGGCAGCAGACAGTGCAGTAGGACTGCTAACCATCATCATACACCGCTTCCACTGCAACTCTGCTCTGCTGCTATTGCCTCGATAGCAAATTTCTTCATGTTGTCTGTCATGGGCTCCCGGGTACATGTGTTCTTCCTCGGGAAATGTGCACGGTGCTAACCGTCGTCCTCCACCGCTTCCGCTGAAACTCTGCTCTCCTGGTGCCACGAATCTACCTCGCAGGTCCTCTTGTCGTTCTGTATAAATATCTATTCTCGTGGTATCCGTTGTCATCCACTGATTCCACTGCAACTCTGCTTTCCTGCTCTCCTTCAGATGCCATACCACTGCAAGCATGGAGCCCGCTCAGCTCACCGCTGCTGTTGTGAGCATTGTAAACACCTCGCGCATTATCCTGCAGTATGTGCAGAACCTGCAAAAGCAGGCGAGGAGGCAATGACAGCGCAGTCACGATAGTGATGAGGACGTGGACACAGACTTCTCTCAAAGCACAGGCCCTGGCAATTTGGACATCATGGTAGTAATGGGGCAGGTTCATTCTGTGGAACGCCAATTCTGGGCCCAGGAAACAAGCACAGACTGGTGGGACCGCATAGTGTTGCAGGTCTGGGATGATTCCCAGTGGCTGCAAAACTTTCGCATGCGTAAGGGCACTTTCCTGGAAATTTGTGACTTGCTTTCCCCTGCCCTGAAGCACAAGAATACCAAGATGAGAGCAGCCCTCACAGTTGAGAAGTGAATGGCAATAGCCCTCTGGAAGCTTGCAACGCCAGACAGCTACCGGTCAGTCGGAAATCAATTTGGAGTGGGTAAATCTACTGTGGGGTCTGCTGTGATCCAAGTAGCCAATGCAATCACTGAGCTGCTGCTATCAAGGATAGTGACTCTGGGAAATGTGCAGGTCATAGTGGATGGCTTTGCTGCAACGGGATTCCCTAACTATGGTGGGGTGATAGACAGAACGCATATCCACAGCCAGTACATAAACCACAAGAGGTACTTTTCAATGGTGCTGCAAGCACTGGTGGATCACAAGGAATGTTTCACTGACATCAACGTGGGATGGCTGGGAAAGGTACATGACACTCACATCTTCAGGAACTCTGGTCTGTTTGAACAGCTCTAGGAAGGAACTTACTTCGCAGACCAGAAAATTACTGTTGGGGATGATGAAATGCCTATAGTTATCCTTGGGAACCCAGCCTACCCCTTAATGCCATGGCTCATGAAGCCATACACAGGCACCCTGGACAGTAGTAAGGAGCAGTTCAACTATAGGCTGAGCAAGTGCAGAATGGTGGTAGAATGTGCATTTGGATGTTTCAAAGCGCGCTGGCGCAGTTTACTGACTAAGTTAGACCTCAGCGAAACCAATATTCCCATTGTTATTGCTGCTTGCTATGTGCTCCACAATATCTGTGAGAATAAGGGGGAGATGTTTATGGTGGGGTGGGAGGTTGAGGCAAATCACCTGGTGGCCGCTTACACGCAGCCAGACACCAGGGCGATTAGAAGAGCACAGCTGGGCGCCCTGCGCATCAGAGAAGCTTCAAAAACCAGTTTCATGACTGGCCAGACTACGGAGTGACAGTTCTCTTTGTTTCTCCTTGATGAAAATCCGCCCCCTTGGTTGACTCTACTTCCCTGTAAGCCAACCAACCTCCCCCCTTCGATCATCGGTTTCAGAGACAATAAAGTCATTATTGTTTCCAAATCATGCATTCTTTATTAATTCATCACACAAATAGGGGAAAAATTCGCAAGATAGCCCGGGAGGGGTGGGTGAGGAGGGAAGCACCGGGTGAGGTGGTGGATGAGAGGAGGAGGGAAGGACAAGGCCATACCACAGTTCAAAACTTACTGAATGCCAGCCTTCTGTTGCTTGGAGTGGCTGGATGCCCATAGCCTCCCCGCGTTCTTGGGCATCTGGGTGAGGAGGATATGGAACTTGGGGAGGAGGGCAGGCTGCAGGGGCTGCAGCAGCAGTCTGTGCTCCTGCTGCCTTTCCTGCAGCTCCACCAGACACCTGAGTATGTCAGTTTGCTCCCCCATTAGCCTCAGCATTGCATCCTGCCTCCTCTCAGCATGCTCTTCCCTCCTTTCATCGCGTTCATTTAACGCTTTCCTGGATTCTGCCATTGTTTGCCTCCACACATTCTGCTGAGCTCTTTCAGTGCGGAAGGACTGCATGAGTTTTGAGAACATCTTGTTGCGAGTGCATTTTTTTCACCTTCTAATCTGCGCTAGCCTCTGGGACGGAGATGATAAGGGGAGAGTAGAAACATTTGCAGCTGTGGGAGGCAAAAAAGGGAGAGTAGTATTTAAAAAGATACATTTTAGAGAACAAAGAGAAGACTATTTCACACTGAATCAAGCAATTAACATTGCATAGCACACCTGCTTTTGCTACGAGGTTGCATTTTGCCTCTTATATTGAGTGGCTGCTGGTTTGGTGTGAGACATCACACATGCTCGGCTGGGCAACAGAATTCGGCTTGCAGGCAGCCATGGTAAGGCAAAGGGTTTCGGCTTCTTCAACCTTCATAACATGTGGGAATGGATTCAAACAGCAGCGCCCTCCTTTCCCATACCAAGCAAAGTCCATTGGTTTGGCCATTTAAAAGGAGGGGCTGCGGTTTTAGGGTGAATATGCAGCACAATCCATCCCCCTCCCCCCAATTCTCTGGGATGATCGCTCCCCCCCCTCCCCACCCACTGCGTGGCTAGTATCAGGGAAGATCCCTGTCAGCCAAACACGAATAGCTCAGCATGAACGGGCCTCCCCCCACCGCCTGGCTAACAGTGGGGATCATTTATTTTCAGCCAAAGTCAAACAGCCAAAGCCCGGGCCCATTCGCTGCAAGGTTTTGTTCTGCAATGATTCCAGGCTACTTGCTACTGGCTTGGCGTGGTAAATTAATAATTAAACATGCTTGCTTTTAAACCCTGTATTATATTTACAAAGGTACACTCACCAGAGGTTCCTTCTCCGGCTTCAGGGTTCGGGAGCCCGCCTTGGGAGGGTTGGGAGGGTATTGGCTCCAGGGTGATGAACAGTTCCTGGCTGCCAGGGAGAAGGGATTCTCCGCTTGCCTGCTGTGTGCTATCCTCAACCTCCTCCTCCTCATCATCATCTTCAAACTCCTCATCCCTGCTGCGTGAGACTCCCCCCTTGGAGGTGTCCATGGACAGTGATGGGGTAGTGGTAGGGGCCCCCCCTAGAATTGCATGCAGCTCATCATAGAACCAGAATGTATGGGGCTCTGACCCGGAGCGACCGTTTGCATCCTTTGTTTTTTGGTAGGATTGCCTGAGCTCCTTAACTTTCACGCGGCACTGCGGTGTGTCCCTGTTGCAGCATCTGTCCATCATGCCCTTGGAGATTTTGGCAAATATATTGGCATTTAGTCTTTTGGAACGGAGTTCTGCCTGCGCGGATTCTTCTCCCCATACAGCGATCAGATCCAGTACCTCCCGTTTGGTCCATGCTGGAGCTCTTTTGCGATTCTAGGATTCCATGGTCACCTGTGCTGATGAGCTGTGCATGGTCACCTGTGCTGATCAGCTTGCCACGCTGGCCAAACAGGAAATGAAATTCAAAAGTTCCTGGGGCTTTTCCTGGCTACCTGGCCAGTGCATCTGAGTTGAGAGTGCTGTCCAGAGCAGTCACAATGGAGCACTCTAGACTCCCAGAGGCCAATATCGTCTAATTGCGTCCACACTACCCCAAATTTGACCCAGCGAGGTCGATTTTAGTGCTAAACCCCTCGCTGGAGAGGAGTATAGAAATCGATTTTAAGAGCCCTCTAAGTCGACAAAACAGGCATAGTCATGTGGATGGGTGCAGGGTTAAATCAACCTAACGCTGCTAAATTCAACCTAAACTCGTAGTGTAGACCAGGGCTCAGTGTTCTCCCCCACGCAGTTCCTTGCTCTAGCTGATTTGCCAGTTAGTCATAGTCCTCCCCATCAGAATTGTCTCCCCTGCCTCACTCCACCTCCTTCCCCTGACTCCTTGGTAACGAGTCAGTACACCGTACTTCATGCTCAGTCAGTCCCAACCTTTGCCAGCTCCTTTCTGATCTCAGTCTCCAATCCCTCTCAACTGCCTCCCTGTTTCTCCCCAGTTCATTTCCCTTTGTCCTATTCTCCCTTACCCAGCCTCCACTGCCAGTCTTCCCCATTCCCAGTTTCTTTGTTGCAAAAGCCCCTCTCCAAAGCATAGGGGCACTAGAACTTCTCACAGAAATTGTCATCAGAATTTTTGAACAGGCACAAAATAGTATAATTTCCCCTAAACCTTGTTCTTGGAAACAGCTGAAATGTTGGTGGAAAATGTACAGTAAAATTCAACTGGAGGTAGATGCCCAGCATGGAAAGTTTCAGCCCAAATGGTTAATGTTTGGCAAAGTTATAAGCAACTGAAAATAGATTCTTATAACGGTTAGAGTCAAGCAACCTTAATAATAGGCAGTGCTACCAGCGCCACCTATAATAATATACATTTTTTCCATCAATAAAATATTTGTTCTTGCCCCCAAGACTGATGGATGATGTGACACAAGAAGAGAGCTTCATATGGGGTTAAGGAACATAATTTTCTCAATCTTTAGAGCCGTTTCTTTTTGAAAGAGGAAATTCTCCCTGGTGTGAGGGCCACCAGAAGGCCCATGCACAATAAGTCCCTTTTATGCACTCAAAATAGGGTGAAAGGCCATTGTACTACCTGAATTTCACTCACCACACCATTCCTGAAAATATGTATGCATCTTCCTAACTTAAGGTGATCAGACAGCAAATGTGAAAAATTGGGACAGGGGGTGGGGGGTAATAGGAGCCTATATATGAAAAAAAACCCAAAATCGGGACTGTCCCTATAAAATCAGGACATCTGGTCACCTTATCCTAACTTTAAATATGTGAGCAGTCCCACTTAAGTCAACGAGACTATTCATGTGCTTAATGTTAGTGCTTGTGGGATTAGGGCCATAGAGCCAGATTTACAAAATTAGGTGCCCAACTGGATCATGCACATTTGTAAGTCCCACTAGGCACCTATTTGCATCTTTAAGCCCCTAAATACATTTAATAACCTCTTATTAAAAATGGTTGTACTGCATCCTACACTTGCCTTTAACATGGATACAAACTACCTGAAACGTATAAAATTTTATGGTATATCAGTGCAGCACTTTTATATTAAATTAATTTACAAAATTTAAATACAAAAAATGTGCACATCAAATCTTTTTATAACTGGTTCCATTATGTCTACCTGAACTAGCTTATTCTTAGCGGGCCTGAAAAACTGATTTGCAACTTGAGTAGATCTCCATACTCTTCTTTTATAAAGCTGGTAAGAAATTAAAAATATGTTTCATTCATACGCAATTCTCTATCACTTAATTTCAAATCAAATAATCATATAATTTCCTTCATCCTTGTGTACGTATCTGAAAATATCCTTATAGTTATCTAAAAAGTTTGTTTAAATGTACTGCTCACTGTTTCTTTTCGTCCTAACGTTTTTTTGCTTGTTTTCAATTTTCCCAATTTATCCTAACTCCCATTTTTTCATTTGCCAGAATTGATCTGTCTCATATTTCTCTTTGTTTAGACTGTAATTGTTCTCTCATACAATCTGTTTTTATTATAACAGATCATCATATAACAGAAAACTTCCCTACACAAACATACAAAGTACAACCAGCATTGCAATAATTCAATAGTCCTATTGAATTGCTGTTCACATGTGTATAGTTTAGCATGTTTATAAATTTTTTCAGGATTAAATTTGAAACCAACAATCATTCTATGTGGATAGTCACAATTTGGACAATCTCATTTTAACTTGTTTATCATTTCATTGTATATGACCCCAGTGGCAGTTTTGCCTGAGTAAAGTGTGTAAATAATGGCTTAGGGCAATATTATATATTGCTGTTTTGAATCCTTTGAAGACTATGTAGTTTTATATATATATGGTTAAATATAATAGATAGCTAGAACACTCTTGATAAAAGCCAACAGCAGTTTTTCTTGAATAAGGAATGCATAATCAGGGTTATTCACTGGCAGTCGGAAAGTACCCAAGGTTACAAAGCTTTCTGTTAGGTTTTTAAATGGAAGAGGCACTACAAAATCTGTGGGAAAGGATGGAACTACCAATACCTGAGATTTATTCAAATTATCATTTTAGAATTTGAGAGCTTTAAACACATATGATCCTCTGGTGACAGAATGATGGGTAGAAAATGTATATCTGCATTACAATCAGATTCTGATCTTGTGCACATATGCACAACTTACATTGGTGTCAATGGACCATATGTGAGGGCAAAATGTGTACCTCAGTGCTGTTTTCTGCTCTCTGTTTCCTTTACCTTTCCCTCTAATGTGAGATTGCCACAAATGAGTTGTCAATGCTAATGCTAACACAGGGTAAGTGACATGCTGTTGAGTACTCCTCTCTCTTGCACCTAAGAAGATTAAAAGGTGTAGAACAGATTTTATATGCAAAAACTATTTCTTGTGGAGAATTATAAAATACTTTAATCCACATAAAAATTTCCCCAAAGTGAAATGCTCATAATGTGGCAAATATGCAGTGCTAATCAGTCCTGTCTGATGCGTTAGTAGGCTTAATCTACACTAGTGGAGATGCAGTTTATATATATAAAAAAAAACACTGTTTATACTCGTTCATTAGCCCGTTCGTTTATAAGCCGACCCCCCAAGATGGTTAGGTAAAAATAGCAAAAAGTGTATGACCCTTTCATAAGCTGACCCTATATTTCAGGGGTTGGCAAACTTAGGGTAAGCCGCTGGCGGGTCGGGACGTTTTGTTTACCTGGAGCGTCTGCAGGCATGGAGCTCCCTGTGGCCACGGTTCGCCATTCCCAGCCAATGGGAGCTGCGGGAAATGGTGCCACTTCCCGCAGCTCCCATTGGCTGGGAACGGTGAACTGCGGCCACAGGGAGCTGAAGGGCTCCATGCTTGCAGACGCTCCAGATAAACAAAACGACAATGTATTAGATATTCAATTCAATGATTCCATAGAGTTTAATATCATCAAATTTTGGTGTAGACCCATTTATAAGCCGACCCCCACTCTCTGATGCGTCATTTTTTACCAAAAATATTCAGCTTATGAACGAGTATATAGTACTTGTGCCAGTATAATTGCATCAACACTAGAGATCTCACTCCAAACCAATGTTATTATACTGGAAAAAGTTTCTAGGGTAGGCCTCGCCTGAGTATCAAAAGAACTCCAGAACAGTCAGGTGAACATCGTCTATAGCATAGAGCACAGTTGCCTGATATTCTGCTCCAAATGCCTCCTAGAAATCAAATTGTTCAGGTGCATTTACCTACATAAACCAAGATTAGCACTTAGTATTTCGGCCAAAAGTTAAGAAGATATGGTTAAATTTTAGTCCCATTGATTATATTTTCCCACTGACTTTAATCAGATCATGATGTGGTCCGTCTACCTGTAAAGCCAGTCCTCTAAGGTCCTATCTTTCTTTTATATAAGTGATATACATGTATAAGTGATATACATGCCATTTTTAAATTTCCTGATAACAAGCCAGATTGAACATAAGAGTGGCCACAGTGGGTCAGACCAGTGGTCCATCTATCTTCTGACAATGGCCAATGCTAGATACTTGAAAGGGAAAGAACAGAACAGGGCAATCATCAAGTGATCCATTCCTGTAGTCAAGTCCTAGCATCTGGCGGTCAGAGGCTTAGGGATACCCAGAACATAGGGTTGCATCCCTGACCATCTTGGCTAATTGATGGACCTATCCACCACAAATTTATCTAATTTTTTTTATCTACTTTTGGCATTCACAGTATGAGTTCCACAGGCTGGCTATACGTTGTGTGAAGAAGTACTTCATTTTCTTTGTTTGTTTGTTTGTTTGAAACCTACTGCCTATTAATTTCATTGGGTGATTCCTGGCTCGTGTGTTACAGGAAGGGGCAAACAACACTTCCTTATTCACTTTCTCCGCACCAGTCATGATTTTATAGACCTCGATCATATCACCCCCTTAGTTGCCTCTTTTCCAAGCTCAAAAGTCCCAGTCTTTTTACTCTTGCCTCATATGGAAGCTGTTCCATCCCCTTGATAATTTTTGTTGCCTTTCTCTATATCTTTTCAATTTCTAATATATCTTTTTTGAGATGAGGTAACCAGAACCGGACACAGTATGTAAGGTGCGGGTTTACTACGGATTTATATAGTTTTTATAGATTTATATGGAAATATCATAGCGCCATATGATATTTTCTGTCTTATTATATTATAATGATTCCTAACATTCTGTTAGCTTTTTTGACTGTTGCTGCACATGGAACAGATATTTTCAGAGAACTATCCACGATGAGTCTAAGATCCCTTTCTTGAGTGGCAACAGTTAATTTAGACCTCGTCATTTTGAATATATAGTTGGGATTATGTTTTCCAATGTGCATTACTTTACGTTTATCGACAGCGAATTTCATTTGCCATTTTGTTGCCCCGTCACCTAGTTTTGTGAGATCTCTTTGTAACTGTTTGGACTTAACGATCTTGAATAATTTTGTATCATCTGCAAACTTTGCCACCTCATTATTTACTCCTTTTTCCAGATCGTTTATGAATATGTTGAATAATACTGGTCCCAGTACAGACCCCTGGAGGACATGACTATTTACCTCTCTCCAGTTTGAAAACATTTATTTCTATCCTTTGTTTCCTACCTTTTAACCATCAACTAATCCATAAGAGGACCTTCCCTCTTATTCCATGACTGCTTACTTTGCTTTAGAGTCTTTGGTGAGTGACCTTGTCAAAGGCTTTCTGAAAGTCCAAGTACACTATATCCCCTGGATCACCCATGCCCACATATTTGCTCACGCCTTCAAAGAATTCTAGTAGATTGGTGAGGCATGATTTCCCTTTACAAAAGCCATGTTGACTCATCCTCAACAAATCATGTTAATCTATGTCTGATAATTCTGTTCTTTACTATAGTTTCAACCAATTTGCCTAGTATTGAAGTTAAGCCTACTGGCCTGCAACTGCCAAGATTGCCTCTGGAGCCTTTTTAAAAAATTGGAGTCACATTAGCTACCCTCTAGTCATCTGGTGCAGAAGTTGATTTAAGTGATAGCTTTCAGTGGGTTGAAGCAGAATTATACATGAGCACAATAGAGGCTAAGATCTCATCTACACTAGATAAGATCTGTCAAAATCTCCATAAAGACCATCAAAGCCTTCTTTCACATTTTTGGGAGTGTAATATTTCTATGGCAAAAGAAATTTCATCTGCTGAAAACAGTAGTTGGATGAATTTACCCTCTTCAGTCAGGATCTGATCCAATGCTCATTGAAATCAAGTTGTAAGTAATTCCTCCTACAAAAGTACTCAGCTAGTGCTGTGTGAATAACGGATTTTTCAGTTTGGTAGCTGAACTGAAAAGAAAATCAGAAAGAAAAATAATTTTAGGTTGACCAGAAGCTTAATTTTTTTTGAATTTTTCAGCAACCAAAAAGCTAAATAAATAATAAAATAAAATAATAATGAATAATAATAACAACAATAATAATTTTGAGTCAACCCAATTTTGAGTCATTTTGTTCAACCAAACATGGAGCTTTCTTTTACCTCTACAAAAAAAAAAAAAAGACAATTTGCAACAAAAATCTGTTTTAGATCAAAAAATGCAAAATTAATTTTTTTTTTTAGAATTTTTGGTGTTTTTTTGACTGAAAGAATTCATCACATTTGACACAAAAGGTTTCGGTCAACCCAAATCTGCACTTTAAAAAGACATCTGAAAAATTTAGCCCAGCACTACATATGGTAATTTCTTAAATGCCTAATCCATTTCTTTATTTCAAACTGTTCTTCCCTTCTCATTTGTAATGGCTAAAATGGACAGAGATCTATGCTGACATCAAATTAACAAACACTTTTTCTTCCTTTATTCTATAAAATAGGGATGCTGTAGCCTATCAAGTAGAGGGTGTACTACAGGCACACCTGCTTAACATTGTTCACTGTGAGTAGTCCCATTGATTTCACAGTGAGGATATGCATTTGCATGATGAAGGCTTAGCTACTTCAAATTTCAAACAGTAATTAGAAGACATATCTACATATATCATTGCTTTTATTTCAGCAATCTGTTTTCCCACTTGCTTCAATTAAGTATTCGGTCTCTTTCTCCTACCTTCAGTAATGGAAGTAATAACCCAACTAATCCTGATTTAGCCATTTCTCAAAATAAAACTGATGTTAACTATGCCACATGTGCAATAGTGATAGAATAGCACAGAACAAATTAAGCATTTGGACTGGATGAAAAACAAGGATTCTGTTTCTTGAGGTTTCAAAATACCTTTTGTTCTGCATTGCAACAAAAACTAGATTTTTTTGTGATAAAACGAGAGAGAGAGGGAGAGACCTACCCAAGAATAGCCAATAACCTTATGGTTGGTCTCTCTCTCTCTCTCTCTCTCACTCGAAATTGCACCCTGGACTTGAAAAACCTTTCCAACAAAAGTTTAGTTGGAACTGATGCATTTCCACAAAAATATTCATTTCTGACAAAAATTTCCTGACCAGCTGTATTAAGCAGGTTAAAATCTCCAGAAGTCATTATATAATCATAACAACTAACTAGGGAACAATCCAAAAAGGCTGAGATACAGTAACCCTGTAAAAATCACATACACAAGGAATGAAAATATAGAGATTGAAATAAAATAATTTTTCCCAAGGAACTCATGATCAAACAGATCAGATGCATAAACATTATATAACTCACAGAGGATAGATCCATCAATGGCTATTAGCCAAGGTGGTCAGAGATGCAACCCCATGCTCTGACTGTCCCTAAACTTCTGACTGCTAGAAGCTGGGATTAGATGACAGGTGATGGATCCCTTGATAAATTGTCCTGTTCTATTCACTAGCTCTGAAGCATCTGGCTCCGGACACTGTTGGAAGACAGGATACTGGGCTGGATGGACCATTGGTCTGACCCAATACAGACATTCTTATATTCTTATGTTAACTCACTGTGTTTACCAGCCCCTTCCATTAAGATAAGAATAACTACTTTTCTAAGCCTGAATCACCTCCATGACAAGAAATATAAAGTTTCATGAAAAAATAGTATAACAATTGATTTTGGATTTCTTATAAATCCAGGCATACACCTGGAAATCCCAATGAAAATCAAATGTCTTATGTTTCAAGTTATTTAGAGGAGCCTTACCAGATAATTTCCACGTCCTTCCCTCTGGACCTAGGGTAACGTGGTCATAGTGAACTGCATTGTTAAGCGGATAGGCTACTATGTAGACCAAGCTGGATGAGCAAGCATTAAGAAAAAGCAGAAAGCCTACAAAAACTGGAAGATGGGAGTGATCAGCAAGGAAAGCAACCTTATTGAGGTCAGAACATGTAGGAATAAAGTGAGAAAGGTCAAAAGCCATGTAGAGTTGGACCTTGCAAAGGGAATTAAAACCAATAGTAAAAGGTTCTATAGCCATATAAATAAGAAGAAAACAAAGAAAGAAGAAGTGGGACTGCTAAACACTGAGGATGGAGTGGAGGTTAAGGATAATCTAGGCATGGCCCAATATCTAAACAAATACTTTGCCACAGTCTTTAATGAGGCTAATGAGGACCTAAGGGATAATGGGAGAATGACAAATGGGAATGAGGATATGGAGGTAGATATTACTACATCCGAAGTAGAAGCCAAACTTGAACAGCTTAATGGGACTAAATCAGGAAGCCCAGATAAGCTTCATCCAAGAATATTAAAGGAACTGGCACATGAAATTGCAAGCCCATTAGCAAGAATTTTTAATGAATCTGTAAACTCAGGGGTTGTACTATCTGACTGGAGAATTGCTAACATAGTTCCTATTTTTAAGAAAGGGAAAAAAGTGATCTGGGTAACTACAGGCCTGTTAGTTTGACATCTGTGGTATGCAAGGTCTTGGTAAAAATTTTGAAGGAGAAAGTAATTAAGGACATTGAGGTCAATGGTAATTGGGACAAAATACAACATGGTTTTACAAAAGGTAGATCGTGCCAAACCAACCTGATCTCCTTCTTTGAGAAGGTAACAGATTTCTTAGACAAAGGAAATGCAGCGGATCTAATTTGCCTCAATTTCAGTAAGGCATTTGATACGGTTCCACATGGAAAATTATTAATTAAATTGGAAAAGATGGGGATCAATATGAAAATTGAAAGATGGATAAGGAACTGGTTAAAGGGGAGACTACAACGGGTCATACTGAAAGGTGAACTGTCAGACTGGAGGAAGGTTACTAGTGGAGTTCCTCAGGGATTGATTTTGGGACCAATTTTATTTAATCTTTTTATTACTGACCTTAGCACAAAAAGTGGGAATGTGCTAATAAAGTTTGCAGATGACACAAAGCTGGGAGGTATTGCCAATACAGAGAAGTACTGGGATATCATACAGGAAGATCTGGATGACCTTGTAAACCGGAGTAATAGTAATAGGATAAAATTTAATAGTGAAAAGTGCAAGGTCATGCATTTAGGGATTAATAATAAGAATTTTTGTTATAAGCTGGGGATGCATCAGTTGGAAGTAACAGAGGAGGAAAAGGACCTTGGAGTATTGGTTGATCACAGGATGACTGTGAGCCGCCAATGTGATATGGCCATGAAAAAAGCTAATGCAGTCTTGGGATGCATCAGGCGAGGTATTTCCAGTAGAGATAAGGAGGTGTTAGTACCGTTATACAAGGCACTGGGTGAGATCTCATCTGGAATACTGTGTGCAGTTCTGGTCTCTCATGTTTAAGAAGGATGAATTCAAACTGGAACAGGCACAGAGAAGGGCTACTAGGATGATCTAGAAGAGGTGTACTTCTTTCAAACTATGTATGGTAATCTTCTACCACTAAGCACAATATGGAGTAAATTTTCCTCGTGGTGCAAGGGCATTTAATTGCGCAAGTTTCATTAACATCAGCTTAATCCTTGTAAAACGCATTGAAAACTCATCCTTAAGGTTTCCAAAAACTGTTCAGAAAAGCGGCTGGTTGTGAGGTGAGGTCCTTGGTAGTCCATTGAATCCGATGATGACAAATCTGTGCAGATCATCAGTTGTTGGTCTTATGGTGTGCCCTCTGGTGACTGTACAAGCCAATTCTAAAGGTGCACATTTTGCTGCAGATGGTGCATGGGAAGTTCGCAATCAGTGAAGCGAGGTGAACTCACAGCAAAACACTTATCAATAGTTTAGACACCTTGAGGCTACACAAGAGGATTTCTCCTTAATTCATCTGATTCTTTCCTGTCAAGTGACAATCACTTTCCTCTATCTCATTTTTGTGTCATTGGCCGAAAGAATCTGCCTTAGCTCCCTTTCAATATCACACTGTCTTTCTAAAAAAAAACATTCTTTTTCTTTCTGCAGCCTCCTGCCTCATTCATTGCACACTTTCCAACTTCTGCACTGAATGAGGCAGGGGTTTCAGTGGAAAAAATAGTATGTGATCATGTAATTAAAAACTTTAATATGTACATTAAGAAGAGGGCAGAATTAGGTTCTGACAGCAACTTTAATTCTGTTATTTCCTAACTTTGAGTATTTTTACTTTGCAAACAACATAGTTTTTGTGGGGTTTTAGGAATGAAATACTGATTTCTTTTAGTGGGTTAGAATTTGTCGGAAGACAGTGGGGTTCAAGTGAGATTTAAATGAAGAAAGTAATAGTCCAGTCTAGATTTAAATGATTCAAATAATGGTGCTTTGCACAACTTCCCTATTATTTCAGACTCTACTGTCCTGGGCAGGAAACTTTATTGGGAAATAAATCTGGGAAGAAGAAAAAGAATATATGTATAAATGGCACGTAGTTTAAAAAAATTAGCATGTGGTAAAACACTCCTATGGTCCCCTACATAGGCAATATCACCTTATTTGTAAATTATTTAGTTCAAACTATAGTCAATGATTTTTCGTCCCACTCCATCCCAGTTCAAAGTGCTGCTGGCATCTACCACCTAAGTCCTATAGACCATTTGGTGCAATCTGTTGAATTCCAAAGGCAAAAAAAAAAAAAAAAAGCTCTTCAAAAGTATCCCTCTATGACAGAGCAAAAAAGACCTATAAAGAATGATTTGCAAAGACATGGAAATCTCCCAATTCCTCTGTCAGTTCAAATATAGGGCCTGATCTTCCTTGAGGGTTGTGAGGCCCTGTCTTATTAGAAACCATAGCTCAATTCTCACTGCAGATTCTACTAGCAGATTGTCTTCAGAGTGGATATTAGTTTAATTTCAGTTTAACTGCACTTAAACTAGCCTGCAGCAATATATACTAACACTGTTTTTCTTACTGTTAGTATTCAGAAATTACATTTGAATGTGTAATTCTCTTGTTAAAATGAAGTGTGAAAACAAAAACATGCAGCCAATTGCAAACATAAACCCATCTTATAGAGTCCTACAGTATTTGGGATTTTTTTTAATAATTACCATAATTTTGAATATAGTGTAAGAATTGCAACAACTATTGGTCTCAGCACACAAAGCTCCATCTTGATGTGAACAACTGGACCTGTAGGCTTTTAGAGCAACAATGGCATACTAAAGGCAATGGTGCCTGCCATCTGTTACTTATTGTCCTCAGACTCTTGGCATATTCCCAGTGAATGTCTCAGCAAATTTGGGGCACCCATGGGTTATCAGGTGCTCAGTATATGACCTGAAAAATATTGCATGTGACACAACTAATTCAGCACTATTGTGTAACTTTATTTGATACAGTAAAGAAACATAAAAGGATAAGATTAAAATAGAACATCAAGCAGAATACAATATTTCTTAACAGAGATGAGGGATCTTTGCTTGGTTATCAATTTCCATGTACACTGATGAGAACAGTAATCATTTAATGCAGAAAGTGATAAGAAGTAAATGTTAGGGTAGAAATTTCAGCCAGGGAAGTGCCCGTGGCAATCCACTGATCTGTATTTGCTGCAGGAGGAACTGGAACTCCTGACCACAGTTCAGCTATTCTCATGAGATTCAGGCTAAAATGCAGGCAAGTGTGACAGGCATGTTAAATTCATGTGTGTCCTCCAAGGTCCAAGACATTTGGCAGCCCTGAAGACGGGGATGGAAACACTTTGAAATAGGAAAATGTTATTGTAAAATCACAAAATTTGGCACAAGGTCTAATGGCAGGTTAATACTAGAGCTGGTCAGGAGTTCATCGAAGAAATGTTTACTGATTTGTGGAAATAGAAACTTGTCATGAAATAGATCAGTTTCAACACAACTTTCACTGGGAAGGTGTCTCATGTTTGGAATGGAATTTCTGGTCACTACCAAAGAGAATGCTCCCAGAACAGTCTAGAGTTTGTGGGAGATCCAGGTTTAAGTTCTTGGTCTGATTCAGGCAGAGACTTGAACATGGGTCTCCAACAGCCAAGGAGAGTACCCTAACCCCCAGGCTACTGAGAGATGTCTGACGGGGTTTTCTGGTGTGGGTTGTTTTTTTTTGAGTTTTTTTGCAAACGTTTTTGAAAGATCTTGTTTTTGTCCTGATGCAAAATGCAAATAATATTAGACATCTCAAAATTTTTCATAAGACAGGAAATTTCCCACCCAGCTTTAGTTTTTAAGAGCCAAATAACAATCGTAGAATCATAGGACTGGAAGGGACCCCGAGAAGTCATCTAGTCTGGTCCCCTGCACTCAAGGCAGGACTAAGTATTATCTAGACCAGGGACTGGCAACCTTTGGCATGCGACTCATCGGGGAAATCCGCTGGCGGGCCGGGACGGTTTGTTTACTTGTAGTGTCCACAAGTTCGGCTGATCGCAGCTCCCACTGGCCGTGGTTCGCTGTTCTAGGCCAATGGGGGCTGCGGGAAGTGGCGCGGGCCGAGGGATGTGCTGGCCACCACTTCCCGCAGCCCTCATTGGCCTGGAATGGCGAATTGTGGCCAGTGGGGGCTGCAATTGGCCGAACCTGTGGACGCTGCAGGTAAACAAACCATCTCGGCCCGTCAGCAGATTTCCCTGATGGGCCGCGTGCCAAAGGTTACTGATCCCTGATCTAGACCATCCCTGACAGGTGTTTGTCTAGACTGCTCTTAAAAATCCCCAATGATGGAGATTCCACCACCTCCCTAGGCAATTTATTCCAGTGCTTAACCACTCTGACAGTTAGGAAGTTTTTCCTAATGTCCAACCTAAACCGCCCTTGCTGCAATTTAAGCCCATTGCTTCTTGTCCTATCCTCAGAAGTTAAGCAGAACAATTTTTCTCCCTCCTCCTTGTAACAATCTTTTATGTACTTGAAAACTGTTATGTCCCCTCTCAGTCTTGTTTTCTCCAGATGAAACAAACCCAATTTTTTCTATCATCCCTCATAGGTCATGTTTTTCTAGACCTTTAATCATTTTTGTTGCTCTTCTCTGGACTTTCTCCAATTTGTCCACATCTTTCCTGAAATGCGGCGCCCGGAACTGGACACAATACTCCAGTTGAGACCTAATCAGCAAGAAGTAGAGAGGAAGAATTACTTCTTGTGTCTTGCTTTCAATACTCCTGCTAATACATCCCAGAATGATGTTTGCTTTTTTTGCAACAGTGTTACACTGTTGACTCCTATATTTAGTTTGTGATCCACTATAACCCCCAGATCCCTTTCCGCAGTACTCCTTCCTAGGCAGTCATTCTCCATTTTGTATATGTGCAACTGATTGTTCCTTCCTAAGTGGAGTACTTTGCATTTGTCCAATTTCATCCTATTTACTTCAGACCATTTCTCCAATTTGTCCAGATCATTTTGAATTTTAATCCTATCTTCCAAAGCACTTTGCAACCCCTCCCAGCTTGGTATCGTATGCAAACTTTATAAGTGTACTCTCTATGCCATTATTTAAATCATTGATGAAGATATTGAACAGAACCAGACCCAGAACCGATCCCTGAAGGACCCACCTTGTTATGGCCTTCCAGCATGACTGTCAACCACTGATGATTACTCTCTGGGAACGATTTTCCAACCAGTTTTGCACCCACCTTATAGTAGCTCCATCTAGGTTGTATTACACTGCTCTACAGCCAAAATGCTCTGAAATAAATGTAGTCAAACTTTACTAATTCTGGGTCACTGAGAACGAAAATTATGCTTAAAATTGTTGATTGGCTCTAGTTTTCAAGATAGGCTATTGGGTCAGTATATACGACCCTTGACTTGGGAATGCCGGAGGATAAGTGAGTTATAAAGGGAAGGGATCTCAATTTAAACCAGAAATGACTAAAATACATCTTTGACTGGATCTATGAATAAATCTATGACTGGGTTTGGACAGTACTTGCTTTTTAGGCAAAACAATGAATGATGCAATCTGAAGCTGGTATTGCGTCATACATTTTATGAATTGCATCATGTTATTCCTAGAAGTCATGGATGATGCAATCATAACGAAGCTTACATCACTCTGCTGAACAAATTGCCCTATATCAGCTCTAGAAATCATACAGTGTCATGCTCTCTTATTTGTCAGTGTTTGATTTTGCAAAAGGACACATTTCTGTTTAGCCAAAATGAGCAGAGATGCCTCGTACTTGTGTGAACAGTGCAGATAACTTCTGCTATGTTTGTGGTGAAGTGACTTTTGCATCACAAAAGCGCAGTATAACCATGGTTAAGAAAGCCTATCACCTTTATTTTGGCTGCAAAATTGGAGATCAGGACAAGAGGTGGGCCCCACACATATGCTGCAACACTTGTGCAACAAATCTTCGCCAGTGGTTGAACAGGAAAAGGAAATCTATGCCTTTTGCAGTGCCAATGATTTGGAGAGAGCCAACAGATCATACCAGCAATTGTTACTTCTGCATGGTGCCTCCAGTTGGGAAAGGTGTGTCAAAGAAGAAAAGGTGGACTGTGCATTATCCAAACATTCCATTAGCTATACGCCCAGTACCCCACGGAGAAGGAATGCCGGTTCCTGATGCACCAGAATCATTCTCACTTGAGTCAGACGAGGAAGAGGAAGAGGATGAAACTTCTGGTCCTGAACCATCAATGCCACAGGACCCACATTTTCTCTCATCCTCCTCCTCTGAACCACACCTCACAACACAAGGTGAACTGAATGACCTTGTCAGGGATTTGGAACTACCCAAGAGTAAGGCAGAGCTGTTGGGCTCCAGACTACAGCAGTGGAATCTCCTGGCAGGTGACGTTAGGGTTTCCATGTTCCATGACCGTCAAAAGGATCTTGTCCCATTCTTCTTCATGGAAGGTGATCTTGTAGCCTGCAACATCGGTGGTGTGATGGCAGCCCTCAACATCGTTCATGAACCAGATGAGTAGAGACTGTTCATTGATTCATCGAAGATGAGTCTTAAAGGTGTTTTACTGCATAATGGCAATGTTTTGCCATCAATTCCAGTTGGTCATGCAGTCCATATGAAGGAAACCTATGACAACATGAAACAACTTTTGAGGTGCATAAACTATGACCAACATCAGTGGCAGCTTTTTGGTGATTTTAAGGTTGTTGCTCTCTTGCTTGGTCTGCAGACTGGATACAAAAAATACTGCTGTTTCTCTGTGAATGGGATAGTCGTGCAAGAGATTCCCACTATATCAAGAAAGATTGGCCATTCCGACTGTAATTGGAGCCTGGGAGGAAAAGTGTTCAGCATCCACCACTTGTTGAATCAAGGAAGATTTTGTTACCACCCTTACGCATCAAGCTGGGTCTGATGAAGAACTTTGTCAAGGCCATTGACAAAACACAAGCAGCTTTCAAGTACCTCCGTGGAAAATTTCCAAGGTTAAGTGAAGCTAAGATAAAGGAAGGTGTCTTTGTTGGTCCTCAGATTTGTGAACTTCTTCGAGATGATGCATTTGACCATGCACTACGTGGCAAGGAAAAGACGGCATGGAAAGCCTTCCAGTTAGTGGCAATAAATTTTCTCGGAAACAAGGCAGACAACTACAGGTTGTTGGTGAAAAACCTCCTCAAGGCATACAAAAGCCTTGGTTGCAACATGTCACTAAAGATACATTTTTTGCACTCTCATCTAGATTTTTTCCCACCAAACTGCGGAGCAGTGAGCGACGAGCATGGCGAGCTATTTCACCAGGACATTGCAACAATGGAGAAAAGCTATCAGAGCAAACGGAGGCCATCAATGCTTGCAGACTATTGCTGGACAGTGACAAGAGATACTCCATTTAATGAATACAAGAGACAAGCCAAGAAGCGCCA
The DNA here is from genome assembly GCF_011386835.1 of Chrysemys picta bellii. Lineage (NCBI taxonomy): Eukaryota > Metazoa > Chordata > Testudines > Emydidae > Chrysemys > Chrysemys picta. The sequence continues at coordinate 74,548,605 of NC_088793.1, read as the reverse complement.
AGTAGACACTGAATAGGACTAAACTATGTACATAATAGTTTTTTGCCTTTTGTTTCATAATAAATTTTATTTATATAACCCTTTTGCTGATTTTTAAAGTGTTACATAAACAGGACAGGTGAAATATTATCATGTAAAGCAACCATAAACACATGAAAAGACCTAGGTTTACAATTTATGATTAAAACTCTACTATCTACACAATATACATAGATATAAAATGTAAAAACTTAAATATCTTAGAAACAGTAGCCAATCAATTGTTTTAATTGTCATATTTGAATTCAGCACATCAAAATACATAATAAATAGTACATTTTATCTCTAAAGCAGACGACTTCTCAAAAATTGTAGACCAGTGTGATCAGTGTTTCTTACTATCGTATCTATGCTTCTTTTGGTTTTGAAGCATTATTTAAATGTTATAATTCATCTAAGCAACAAACAAACAGCAACAAAGCAAATTAAGCATTTGTTTTGGTATGATAAGAACAAATCTGTGCTGTCTTATGGGAGTATGCAAGATGTAATGAAAGTAAATTTAAATATTACTGAAGCACTAAGAAGAGATGATGCAGTTAAGGGTTTCTATGGATGTTTTATTTGAATAGATTTCTTATTGTATATCAGAGATCGGCAACTTTGGCACGCCAGCCGGGCTGGTTTGTTTACCTGCCGCGTCCGCAGGTTTGGCCGATCGCGGCTCCCACTGACCGCGGTTTGCCGTCCCAGGCAATGGGGGTGGCGGGAAGCTGCGCGGGCCGAGGGATGTGCAGGCCACCACTTCCCGCCGCCCCCATTGCCCTGGAGTGGCGAACCGCGACCAGTAGGAGCCTTGATCGGGTGAACCTGCGGAGGCGGCAGGTAAACAAACTGGCCCAGCCTGCCAGGGTGCTTACCCTGGTGGGTCACGGGCCAAAGGTTGCCGATCCCTGTTTTATATTATTCTAAAAGAGTTTGGAGTAAGAAAAATGTGACATAGGGTTGCTCATGCAGAAGCATCATAGCCAAAACAGGAGAAGATAGTTACCTCTCTTTAAGGTTCTGGTTGGAATGACTTTTGCACACTTGGCAACCAGAAGGATATTGATGAAACCAAGAGATCTCAGGAAATGTCAAGAAAATTATTAGGATGCTGGAGGGATAGATATATTCAAAAGATTAAAAGGGAAAATTTGTAGCTTTGTTAAGCACTGATTAAGGGTAGCAGAGGGCAGAGTAGAGGAAGGAGGTCTGGTGAGAGGCGGCTAGGGTAAACATGTATGACCTGGAGTAATTGGATAAATAATGTATTACAAGTATCAGAAAAAAATTACTTCTGAATTATGAGATCTATTAGCAGGGGAATTGGTGGATGACCCATTACGTATGAATAAAGCACTGGAAATATATTGTAAGGAAAAAGCGGCAATAACAGAATGGTAGAAGGATGGACTAGTCACTAGAGGACATAAGATTTTCCGCAGCTAAATTTTATTAGTCCTGCTATGAAATAAGTATTAAATTGGGCCCAGAAGAAGATGTAGAAGATGTGCTACAGGCTCCTCACCCAGGCTGGAGTAGCAAGGATGATTTGCTATTTTCTGAATGAGTAGGGGAAGGAAAATGAACAACAATTTTAATAGAAGTGGGCAAATAACCCTTCACTGTCATAACCACAGCAATATTATCATCAACTCAGTAAGATTTTGCTGACCTGAAACAAAAAACGGAAGGAATTTCTGGTGAGAAAATGGTGATCTCAAGATAAGGATCTGGATGTCAACCTCAGAAAGAGCTCTCCTGGGCTTATATGAAATACAGAGCTTGGGCTCTATATCTGCATGTGAGAGAAACAGAGGAAGGTATTCTCTTCCTTTATATCTTGGATGAAATGAAACTCGGGGGGTACTTCGATGAGGCTAAAGCACATCATGTTCATCTTGGCCTGTTTGCTAATGACGAGCTGGCATTGCTACCCTGGTCTTAGGATTTCTTGCCCCATCACGCTATGAGTGGGACATGGAGAGTAGGAGAGGGGAGAAAAACCTTACCACAGGATTCTGGCCAACCCAGTGGAGTTACCTTGAGATATCATGGTCCAGATCTTCAGACTCTATTAGTTCCCTGTGCACCATTCCAAGAACAGACTGAGCTACCACAGTCTCCTCTATGCTAACCCTTCCAACAGAAGGGGGTGGGTCTGGGGCATGACCAACCAGAGTGATCCCATAGGGATCATCATCCACCCCTACAAGTTAGAATAGCCTGGAGCTGTTCAATTTCCACCAGGGTTGGTTCAGCCCCCAGAAGCCTCCAGATCATGGGGGGCAAAAGAGTGGCATAAAACTATCTATGTCACTATCTCCCATTTGCTACTCTGACACACCTGGGGTATAGCCCCAGGTCTAGTATATCCAGGGTTGGAAGATGAGTGTGTCTGGGAAAAACCCTTGAGCTAATTCCCTATAAGATGTTCCTTGAGATCTCTTCATCTGGAAAAGGACCTTCATCTCTGCCAGACTAGCTTATTTTTATTTCAGCAAGGAGCAAGCAATATACATATCAGGTAAAGGTATCCCTTCACTGACTATTGAAAAGCAGCCATTTTGGACAGGGGCTGTATCAATGGGTTGGGGTGGGATGCAGCAGTTGTTCAATGGTGTACACTGACATTTTAGAATAGTCTATGGGTCAAATCCTGCAATCGTCACTCCAGCCAAGTTGGCAGTGACTTCACTGGCAGTTTTAAATAGACTAAGTGATTCGACTCTATGGGAGGATGTAAATAGTGATGCTATGTCCAACTGAAACCAGAGAGGGAACTGGGATAGGCAATGTCACTTTCCAAGTGGAATTTGACTAGGACATCAGAATTAATATCCCAATTCTAGCAAAATGTGCCATGGGATTTTTTAAATGTAACAGTCAGGACATAAGTCTTGCCCAAAAGATGGTGGGCTAAATTCTCTTCCCAGTTACACTGGTTCAACCCCATTGACTTCAATATGGTTTTACAGGTGTAAAGAAGTGCAGAATTTGGCTAGGATCGCCAGCCACACAGTGCCACCTAACGAAATGTATTCTAGTCTGAAATGGAGAGAAGCATGACATATACTGAATTGCCAGCATGACCTCCTGCAGCACCTCGGATATTATGATGGCTGAAAAAATATCGGTCTTATCATGAAGCAAAAACCTACATCGTTTCTAATAGCCTGTACCCCAGCAAATGATTAATCCCATTCATTTTATGTGTTGTTTAATCTAGCAATATACAATTATTGTTATGCTACTGAGCCATTTGGGAGAACGAGCTAATTGTGCTTGGGCAACTGATAATAGAGCAGCACTTTCCTCAAGCTTCATTTTGTTTCTAATTTATTTAATCCAACAAGCATAGCCATCAGGCAGGCAAAGTAAGCCTTTTCTAGTTTATGTAAAGCTAAGAAGAATTTCACATATTTTAGAGACTACCAAATTTAACATTTGCACTTGATTTGCCATCCATAAAATTATTTTTAATACAAGGACATCAAAGTTTATCTCTCTAGTTACCTTTGTCAGGGCTGACAATTTTATTGCTAGGTGTTGCCAGCAAAGAGCTTCTGAAATTTTTTCCAGTTATCTTCTGCACTGCCCAAGTAATTACATTTGAGATGAAAGGCACTAGAGATTGTGTTGTAAAATCTAAATTTAAAATCTGTATGCACTGACAAAAATCAACATACTATTATAGTGGACAAATTGCTCTTAGACCCTACATTTATTATGGAGTGGGCTTACCTCAGTGTAACACAACAGCCTTGATTACTCATTCTTCTTCTCCTGTTATTGTTAGATACCTTTATTTACAACGTCTTATTCCTCTCTTTTTTTCTCCAAGCATTTTGGCCACGTAGAAAAATAAAAGATTCTTGATTCCTAGGTGAAATCTCAAGTGTGCCTTGAAAGAGTCCATATAGTTTGCTGCTCTTCCTCTAAGTCAATAAGCTCAATTCACATCATAAATATTGACAAAGATTACCCTTTCCTTTTGTGCACTCTCTTCCCTTTTCCCCTCTTTTCACCTTCCCACCTCATTCCTTTTCTGTTGTTGTCTCTTCTCCTCTTCCTTAATGCTATTCCCTTTTTGAAACACTCCCCTCAATCATCCTTCTGATTTTACTGTAGCCTTCTCTCCATCCCACCCCTATTATTCTTCTCCCATCATTCTGTATTTCCGTCTCCTCTTCCTCCCACTTCCAATCAGTGATGACGCATCTCCCCTTCACTCCATTGACTGTGTGTGGAAACTTGCTTACATCTGATAATGCATCAGGGTCTAGGTTTCCCGAAAACGTTAATGTCTGTCTGTGGAAGAGAATACTATGGAGCAGGGAAGAAACGTAATGTATGAGAGAAGGAGAAAGACAATGCAACATGGCAGGGAAGTTGACTGAGGGGGACAGAAACTGGAATATCCTGAGCATTGCTTAAGCATCAAAAGATTCATAAACTAAGGTTGACAGAAACATGTCAGTACTCTTTATGGAACAGTAATATGATGAGAGAGGCATGGAAAGATAATGTTAGGTAGAGCTCAATCAAGACAAACAGGAAGGATACAGTGTTATACATGTGTTACAATAAAAAAGTAGGAGGAGTCAAAAAGACATAAAAATCTTTTTTCCTTTTTCTTTTGGTCTTTGCGCTACCTATTTGAAAGCCAGAGACTCACTAAAATTCAGGTCTCTACTTTTTGGTTGAAGGGACCAGTCTATTCTTGTATATTTTTTTGGCCATCAAAGGCTGCACAGAATATTCACTTTCTCCACAGGCATAATAATAAAGAGACTGTTGTAAACTCTCCCAAAAAGAGTGAGACAAATGCAAATTGTAAGTAAGAATTTCTAAAAAAAAAAAATAAGTTATTTAATACTTTCCAAAAAATATGCAATTTGGAGCGAAGTCAAAGCATGTAAGTTAGCAGGCCAATACACTGATTAACATTCCCAGCAGTTTTTAGAACAATATTGTGTAACTAAGCACAAATAATACACAGAGCAGTCATGAAATTGATTCCAATTGTGTATGCTCAGAAGCCAGGTTAGTGGCATACATTGCTTTTTAACTGTCATTTAAACATATAAAGATATATGTCTTTATCAAAAGATGTAGAGGATATCATACTTATGTTTTCTGGTGAAACATGGTTCCTCTCTGTAGAAATCACCTGCATTGTAAAAGGAACAAAAACACTGTATTTCATAAACTGAAATTAATTGCACATGGCATAAAAGATAGAAACGTCTTTAAAAAAGAAGGGCAAATGACCATCACAGCCTGGGGCTTTAAAAAAAATACTCTGGCAAAGCAATTAATGATAACAAGAATTACCCTAAAGAGATAATATGATCATAAAATACAAAGGGAGGGCTGATATTTATTCATAAAAGGGATTCAAAAAAGCGAACAGCATGTTGGGAATCATTAGAAAAGTGATAGATAATAAGGCAGAAAATATCATATTGCCTGTATATAAATCCATGGTATACCCACATATTGAATACTGCATGCAGATGTGGTCGCCCCACCTCAAAAAAGATATATTAGAATTGGAAAAGGTTCAGAAAAGGGCAACAAAAATGGTTAGGGGCATGGAAAGGCTTCCATATGAGGACAGATTAATAAGACTGGGACTTTTCAGCTTAGAAAAGAGACGACTAAGGGGGAGATATGATTGAGGTATGTAAAATCATGACTAGTGTGTAGAAAGTAAATAAGGAAGTGTTATTTACTCCTTCTCATAACACAAGAACTGGGGGTCACCAAATAAAATTAATAGGCAGCAGGTTTAAAACAAACAAAAGGAAGTATTTCTTCACACAACGCATAGTCAACCTGTGAAACTCTTTGCCAGAGAATGTGTGAAGGCCAAGATTATAACAGGGTTCAAAAAAGAACTAGATAAATTCATGGAGGATAGGTCCATCAATGGCTATAGCCAAGATGGACCCAGATGATGTCCCTAGCCTCTGTTTTCCAGAAGCTGGGAATGAGTAACAGGGAATGGATCACTTGATGATTACCTGTTCATTCCCTTTGGGGCACCTGATATTGGCCACTGTCAGAAGACAGGATACTGGGCTAGATGGATCTTTGGTCTGACCCAGTATGGCCATTCTTTTGATCTTATGATAAGAAGGGTTGTCTGTTCATGGATTTTCACGGTACATCACATTCAGGGATAAAGATTACATAATAGTTGTGCGTGCTGATGCAAATATTAAATAAAGCCATAAAATATCAAAGTCAGGAGTGTTAGTCTAACTAAAACAGCATGTACCATTCAAGGTAATGCTTCCTTTCCAGGGGAGTTGCTATGATTTTAAACATACAACAGGTCTCATCATTAATTTTAGATTAAAGGCACAGTGAAATACACTTTCTTTTTTGCCAGCCTGAGAGAAGAAGTATTCAGATATTACCCTCCTGGGCCTAGCATAAAAACATAGATCTGATAATACAGATTAGATAGATATCAAGAGTAATTTTAGGATTGTGCTTCAACAAAGTTAGAAAAATAAGTTGTCTAACACATACAATGTATCTCCAAGGAAGAACTGCCACACATTAGATCTATGTTGTGTTGTACCGAGAATTCACTTGTAGACAGCAGGGATCTGATCTAGTCTTGGTAACAAATGAAATGAGGTTAGTGTTTATACATCATAAAACTACCACATCAAGAGGCATGACTAGCAGTTTCTGCTCACAAAATCCCTAGGATAAGGGGAAGTTGTAGATCAGAAGAGAGAAACATTTCAAAACTGCACAGAGAGATTGCCAAACCATTGACCCACACAAGAGATCACTATCACAGATGTTGTCAGGGTCTCATTTTTATCAGTTCTAATAACCACAGCTTTGCATTCAATAATATTTTATGAAAAAAATGTATTTTATAAGAGGAAGAAGCAACAGCAGAGTGTGCAGTAGTATGCACATTTTTTCAGATTTCTAATGACCCTCGCACAATATACCTTAGGTATTTGTGTATCTTTATGATTTAATTTTTGAAGTCTTTAGAACAACTGGTGCTAGTAGTGGCATTAAAAACTGAGCTCAACTATACACCTGCACTGAAGCAATTTTCTCATGGTGATAAAGTGATTCTTTGTGGGAGCTGGATCATGCTAAATATCTTCTGCAACTGCCTGCCTAACCCTAAAAGAAGAGAGAGAGAGAGAGAGAGAGAGAGAGAGAGAAGGGAGGAAATAATAGAGAAGGGGAGACATCTCCAGTAATTAGAAGAGGGACTAAAGAGAGATTAAAATAAAGAGTAGAGGAAAGGGGACTTTTAAATGAAAGAAAACAAGAGAGCATAGAAAAAAGAAAGAAAGGAGAGACACAAAGAAGAAAGAATGAGGGGGAATAAATAGGCCAGATTATCATCTGTATTATGGTAGTGCTTAGTCTCCAGTTGACATCAGGGCCCACTGTGCTAGAGATTGTACAAACTCCTAGCAGAGACCAATATTAATTAAAAATTTTTATTATAAAGGTTATGGGGCAAATCCTAAACCCAGTGACCATTGCAATTATATCAGGGAGTGGGCATGGATTTAGCAGTGGTGGTGAAAGGAGAAATCCTCTCTCCCTGGCAGGGCCAGCTCTAGGTTTTTTGCCGCCCCAAGCAAAAAAAAATTTGGCTGCCTCCTGCCTCAGCCCTGGGCTCCTCGCCGCACCCCCCTGCTGCACCAGCCTTGGGCTCTCCCCACCCACCCACGCCCCCTGCCGCCCCAGCTCTAGGCTCCCTCATACCCCCCACCATTGCCCCCCCACATACACCTCCTGCCACCCCAGCCCTGGGCGCTCTCTCCCCCCTCCCCCACCTGTACCCTCCTTCCGCCACAGCCCTGGGTCACTGGTAACTCGCTTCCACGGCAGGTCATTCAGCATGAATTTTAGAGGTGCACAGAACACAGACAGGATTGGTTCCCATATGGTTACAAAACTGCAGTAAAGTGGAACAATTTTCAGCTTGTGTGATTGGAGGATATCTGGATGCATATTATAAGACTGTCCTACATAAATGAGGAAAAGTTGAGGTGCCTTTATCATTCTTTTCTTCCACTCTTTCTTTCTATGGGGAATTTGCCAATGCAATATCACTGTCTTCCTTTTAAACAAACAAACAAACAAACAAAAAGGCAATGGCTGTTGAAAATAGCAATTCCAGTCCTAATAACCACTGGGAAGCACTTCTTGCTCAATTTTATCCTACTTTTTCTACAGCAAGTTACAGTGGATCAGTATATTTGATTTGGGAGAAATGAAGTAACAGCCGCCCAAACTGAGGGTACGTCTTCACTTACCGGAGGGTCCGGCGGCAGGCAATCGATGTTCTGGGATCGATCCTGGAAGTGCTCGCCGTCGACGCCGGTACTCCAGCTCGGCGAGAGGAGTACGCGGCATCGACGGGGGAGCCTGCCTGCCGCGTCTGGACCCGCGGTAAGTTCGGACTAAGGTACTTCGAATTCAGCTACGTTATTAACGTAGCTGAATTTGCGTACCTTAGTCCGAAGTGGGGGCTTAGTGGGGACCAGGCCTGAGCTTGAGCACTCCTGAATTTTGAGATGTTCAAATCTGGAAGGCAGGTGCTGGGGGCAGGGGGGTAAGGGGGCTGTGGCTCCATAGGGGAGCATGGCAGCATGTATGCAGCAGTGTGTGTGGTGCTGCACGGAGCCAGACATGCTGGTCTGAATGGCACAGTAAGGGGGTTGGGGGGTTGGATGGGGTGGAGGTTTGGGGGGGCAGTCAGGGGCAGGGAGAAGGGGGGGTTAGATGAATCAGGGGTTGGGGGGACAGTCAGGGGACAGGCAGCGGTTGGATAGGCATGGGAGTCCCGGGGATTTGTCAGGGGATAGGTAGGTGTGGGGTCCTAGGGGGGAAGTTGGGGCGGTCTCAGGAGGGGGCAGTTGGGGACAAGGAGAAGGGAGGCTTAGATAGGGGGTGCGGTCCTGGGGGGCAGGGGTCCCAGAAGGGGGTGATCAGGGGACAGGGTGCAGGGGGGGTTGGATGGTGGCAGGGTGGGGCTACCCTCCCTCCCTGTGGAGTGTCCTATTTTTTGAATGTTAAAATATGGTATCCCTACCTTTCAGATTGCAGCTCTCCATTCATAGCAGGCTGCAGCATGAGGTCTCAGCTACTTCACTCCCTCCCCCTCTTTCCTGTTGATAGTGGCCAAGGGAATGCTGGGAAATGTAGTTCTTTCCCTGCTCCAGGGCTGGCTCTATAGGCAGGGAGCTAACCAAGGAACTACAGTTCCCAGGGCCCCCTGTTGGTTCTCAGCTCCCATGCTGGATCCCTGCCACCCCTGCAAATGGGCTGCCCCAAGCACATGCTTGCTTTGCCGGTGCCTGGAGCCGCCCCTGCTCCCTGGTCACAGAGCCACTGCCTCGAGGCCCAGTTTTTGGAGAAGGCTTCACAGTCTCCTGCTGTGAGAAGATGGAAGGATCTAAGCTGCAAAGACTCTGCCTCTACCCTGCCCCAAAGAGTATGAACTCTTCACTTCTTCCCTTCCCCTCCTATCTCCTGCACTCACATAAAGCACAGTAATGCTTGTTCCAGTCCTGTCAAGGAGTCATCCAGGGCTAAGGAGGCAGTGGAAGGATTTACTTCTATGTGGAGGTGGCAAACATTTAGAGGTGAACTTCCAAAAGCAGTTGGCTCTTAGCCCACAGCACTGCAAGTATAATGCTCTAAATCAGTTTGTTGAAACCTAGATTTCTTGTATTATTTAACTTCACCTTTCTTCTGTTTGCAAATTGCAGTGTGTACCATACCCATGACACCAAGCAAACAATTAAGTATTATTATTATTATTTATTATTATTTGGATAAAAGATGATTGATTCAGATTATTTTTGTGTTTGTTTCTAGAAGCACCAAAAGGCATAAACATCTTTCTAACTCTTGTATCTGTGCAGTTGGCTAGTTTCACCAATGGACACTGCTGCAAATTGCTCCATTGAGAGAATGTTGAGTTTGGACTCCTGAGTCTTAAAACTCCAGACAGTGCAAAAGTCAAGGTTACATACACAGTCTTAACTCTGCCCCCTGTCAATGTTTTCTATGATACATTAACTATATGGCCACGTACCATTTCTCACTTACTATATCATACCATTTTTTCTACAACTTCAGACATATACATGTAATATACATTTTTTTCATTTTTGTATACTTACTTTCATAAAGGCTTAATAGATCTTTATTTTAGTTTGACTTTTTACATGATAAATTCTATTCTTGCTAAGGTATGCATTTTAATAATTGTCTCAGCACCCATTTAGTATATCTCTAACAGGAAATGGTTAGTCCTTTGCAGACAAACATCTGAACTGTAATTCATTAACACAGGGGTAGGCAACCTATGGGCATGCGTGCCAAAGGCGGCACGCGAGCTGATTTTCAGTGGCACTCACACTGCCCGGGTCCTGGCCACGGTTTGGAGGCTCTGAATTTTAATTTAATTTTAAATAAAGCTTCTTAAACATTTTAAAAACCTTATTTACTTTACATACAACAATAGTTTAGTTATATATTATAGACTTATAGAAAGAGACCTTCTAAAAATGTTACAATATATTACTGGCATGCGAAACCTTAAATTAGAGTAATAAATGAAGACTCAGCACACCACTTTTGAAAGGTTGCCGACCCCTGCATTAACGTAATATTTCATAAGCAGTCCCTTATATGTGTCTCTTATGTAGGAGTATAGCTAATCTGCATTTTCCTGTCATCTATCTTCAAAATGTCTTACTGAAGATCATATATTACTTTCTCCAAGAACGGGATGTAATTTCTTTCAAATATTGGTAAAATTATCTATATATTTCTAATTTGACAAGTACAAGTAAACAGAAAACTGACCTTCCGCCACAAGCTGAGACAAATGTCTGTTTCCAATATGAAAGAATTAATCACTGTATTAATTTAATGGTACCCAACAGTGTGCTAGATGTCTGTGCTGAGAATCAAGATCCCTACCCAAAAGGAGCTTGTAAAATAAGTTTGGACATGACACAATGAGACAGTTGGAGAAGGAGGAGAGGGGCAACATCAATAAGTTGATGCAATTTGGGCCGGATCAGAGATTTTCCATTGATGTCAATGGTTTTTGGATCAGGCCTTTCCTCAGTAAGGCAAGTGCATAGCTTGATTGGACCAAAATTATTATTTTATTTAGATAAATGGAATGTATGGAATGTATAAACAAAGGAGTGATTGGTGAGTTTCTTGTAGGCACCATAAAATAAGTGGATCTTTAGGAGGCAATTTAAAGAAGAGAGGCTAATGGATTTGCAGTCTAGCTTAGGAAGGGTGATCCATGAATTAAGGTGATATAGAAAAAAAAAGAGGGAAGACAATTGTGGGAGACACAGACAAAAAGGATGTTAAGGCATCATCAGAAGATACACAGAGGGAGGATAGGAGTGAGTCAATAAGAGACTCCATCTAGAAGGTTGGATTTATGCATGATCTTGAAGGGTATGACAAGTACCCTGATATAGTAGAAAAAGGAGAGCCAGAGTTGAGGAAGTTACACTAATCAAGAATGAAGGCGATGACAGCTTGGATGAGAGTTTTACCTATATGGGAAAAAAGAGAAAGAATCTTACAGAGATTGTGATTTGAACTGTAGTAAGCCATACAAGTGTATTTACAGTTCAATGTATTAAAGAAACACCAATGATAGTGGTAACTGAAGAAGTTAATGTTATAATTTAATTCTAAACCTTTTCCTCTCAGTAGAATAAATGTGCAGGAACATAGTTATTTAAAAGCACATTCACACTATTACTCAGTGTTATACTTCATCTACAGTATGTTTAAATATGGCTTACTGGGCACAGAATAATATACAGTACTTCAAGATGCTACACACGTCACTAAATACAAAGTTACAAAGAAAAATGGTGTGATATTGTGTGATTTGAGAAATATTATAATGCATACACAGAAGGAGCCAAAGTTAAGGTCTTATATTAAACATTAATTTCAGCATTTTCTGACTTTTGTGTGCAAAGCTATGGAGTCTTAATAATTTATTAATATTGTTTATTGTATTTGGTTTCTGCTGGCATGCAAAAGATACATTGCAAATAGAGACCTATGGGTGTGTACACTTTGCATACATCCTGAACAAGATCCTGATCCTACAAAGACTTAAGCATGTGCATAACTTTGTTGTGGAATTAACTCCACCAACACTGCTAACATGGATGAAGCTATTCACATGCTTAAGCCTTTGTGGGATCAACACCAGAATGCACTGGGAACTCTTTCCTCCCCTGCAAAATGGGGCAATTTGCATGCTTAGGTCAGTGGTGTGAGAAAGTGTGCATCTGCTGAAAAACATGGGCCACAGCAATGAAGTTCCATAATTTCGAGTAATTTAGTTAGACAATAACAGAACACTTCCACTTTTGATCAAGATTGATGGAATCCCACCTTTCCATTGGAACAATATTTCTGGGCCATTATACTTCAAGGGCATTAAGCATTTTATTAAGTACATAATTATTGAGAAGGCATGTACAGTGCATATTTTCTCCACTGCCAAGCTAAAACTAAATATAAATAAACAAAAAGAGATTCTGCCCAGGTTCAGCTATGAATAGGAATAGTAATTCCAATGACTTGGCCAAAATTCCACGTGGGTGAATACCTACTTAAATTCCTGCTGCAGTTTCAATTGGAAATGGTATTTTTCATTTCCCATCCTAAACCAACAGGTGATGTTGCTGTAACCAACTGCTGCATTTCAAACTGAAGGTGGGTACAGTTTAGCAGCAGATTCAATAATCTCATATATAGTTACTGAGGGACTGATCCTGCATTTCCTATTCACACAAGTAATCCTCACTCATCAAAATTACCCTAGTCATATGAGTGATGTTTTGCAAGAGTGGGCCCTACACTTTGGAATGGATCATAGGAATTGCTATATTCAAGAACCCTGCAGTAGCTAGATGTTGGATAATCTGCCCCCACATTAGGTCTCATTCTGGTCACTAATAGTTTGAGACTTGTTTAAGCACTAAAGCATGAGGCTTACTATCCCATCTAAATTTATTATAATCATTATTGTGATAATTATTAATATAACTCCATGGTACACCCCTATCCTGAATACTGCATGCAAGTCTGGTCGCCCCATCTCAAAAAAGATATATTAGAACTGGAAAAGGTTCAGAAAAGAGCAACAAAAATGGCTAGAGGTATGGAACAGCTTCCGTATGAGGAGAGATTAATAAGACTAGGACTTTTCAGCTTGGAAAAGAGACGACTAAGAGGGGGATATGACCGAGGTCTATAAAATCATGACTGGTGTGGAGAAAGTGAATAAAGAATTGTTATTTATTCCTTCTCATAACACAAGAACTAGGGGTCACCAAATGAAATTAATAGGCAGCAGTCTAAAACAAACAAAAGGAAGTAGTACTACTCAAAGGGTAGTGATCAACAGCTCGATGTGTAGTTGGCAGCCAGTATCACGCGGAGTGCCCCAGGGGTTGGTCCTGTGGCCGGTTTTGTTCAACATCTTTATTAATGATCTGGATGATGGGATTAATTGCACCCTCAGCAAGTTCGCAGATGACACTAAGATGGGGGGAGAGGTAGATATGCAGGAGGGTAGGGATAGGGTCCAGAGTGACCCAGACAAATTGGAGGATTGGGCCAAAAGAAATCTGATTAGGTACAAGAATCCCATGTACCGCTACAGGCTGGGGACTGACTGACTAAGCAGCAGTTCTGCAGAAAAGGACCTGGGGATTACAGTGAATGAGAAGCTGGATATGAGTTAGCAGTGTGCCCTCGTTGCCAAGAAGGCCAATGGCATATTGGGCTGTATTAGTAGGAGCACTGCCAGCAGATCGAGGGAAGTGATTATTCCCCTCTATTCGGCACTGGGGAGGCCACACCTGGAGTATTGTGTCCAGAGTTGGTCCCCCCACTACAGAAGGGATGTGGACAAATTGGAAAGAGTCCAGAAGAGGGCAACAGAAATGATTAGGGGGCTGGGGCACATGACTTACGAGGAGAGGCTGGGGGAACTGGGGTTATTTAGTCTGGAGAAGAGAAGAGTGAAGGGGGATTTGATAGCAGCCTTCAACTACCTGAATGGGGGGTCCAAAGAGGATGGAGCTTGGCTGTTCTCAGTGGTGGCAGATGACAGAATAAGAAGCAATAGTTTCAAGTTGCAGTGGGGAAAGTCTCGGTTGGATATTAGGAAACACTATTTCGCTAGGAGGGTGGTGAAGCACTGGAACGGGTTACCTAGGGAGGTGGTGGAATCTCCATCCTTAGAGGTTTTTAAGGCCCGGCTTGACAAAGCCTTGGCTGGGATGATTTAGTTGGTGTTAGTCCTGTTTTGAGCAGGGGATTGGACTAGATGACCTCCTGAGGTCTCTTCCAACCCTAATGTTCTATGATTCTAAGTATTTCTTCCTTCAAGGCACAGTTAATCTGTAGAACTCTTTGCCAGAGGATGTTGTGAAGGCCAAGACTATAACAGGGCTCAAAAAAGAACTAGATATATTCATGGAGGATAGATCCACGGCTATTAGGCAGGATGGGCAGGGATGGTGTCCTTAGTCTCTGTTTGCCAGAAGCTGGGAATGGGTGACAGAGGATGGATCACTTGATGATAACCCATTCTGTTCATTCCCTTTGGGGCACCTGGCATTGGCCACTGTCAGAAGACAGGATACTGGGCTAGATGGATCTTTGGTCTGACCCAGTATGGCCGTTTTTATGTTCTCGATATCCAAATAAATATCCAATACCTTTTTGATTAGTGCTATGTGGTATAAATGTAAAATATAATTTGTTATATTGGGCCTGATTCTCTGTTGGCCTTCATCTTGTGTAATCATTTATGCTAATATAAAGTGGCTTTGAAATACTACAAACTCAGAATGGTATTGGGTTACAATCATTTTACATTCGCTTTGTACTGGTATAAGTGAGTACTCAAGGTAAGGGCAATGGAGAATCAGACCTCTGTATTTAGATACAGTTTGAATTTGGATTATAAATTACCTTCTGAAGTGAGTTAGATGCCTACTAAGCTGTGCTACTGACATGGCATTTCAGAACTTCTCTGTATTTTGTTTATAATGACTAATATACACTTAGAACTTGAAAAAAATTGGGACTTTTAGCATGGAGTATTGAAAATGGTTTAGATTTTACTCTTCTTCATCAGCCTCCTTTTGCAACCCAAGATGCAATTTTCATTTTATATCGGGGGGGGGAGGAGGGGCAGCCCTACTTCAAAAGTGAGTGGGAAAAAAGCACATTAGAGGAACATGCCAAAGGGTAACCAACAGAGAAAGAAACCACTCATCCAGCAAAAGTAAATCTTGTTGGGTGTACTGTAATGTATTCTATATATATGATTGTTCTTTTCTGTTATTCTTGCTGTTTGATTCCAGTGCAGTGACAACTATAAACAGTTCTTAGTAAAACTGAACTCTGCAAATGTACTATATTTGACTGAATATATTTTGACAAATAAACCCTTTATTCAAATTAAATGTATCAACATCTTCATGTGCTGTGCAACATTTTACTATTAATCATAGTTATTTTCCTGCAATATCACCAGTATATTATGAATAATTCAACTTCAGCCATCCATATAGAATACAAAAATAATGTACGGCTCAGTTTAGATATAACTTTGGGATCAATACTTCTGAGGCTGTGGAATCCTCTCTTTGTATGAATATGACATGAGGTAAGCTAGTAAACCATGACTGGATGGCTTTTATGGAAGTTTTATTCACTGTTTCATTCCAGTCTAGTTGAAATCTCTGAATCATTCTGATATCTAAGACTTGGTCTCACCCCAATTACTGCCTGATATGGAAAAGAAAATCAACTTGCTCCCAGAGAAGCTGATGGCAAATCCCATTTGCTTCAGTGGTGCAGCAAGTTCTACTGGCTTTACAGTAATAAGTATCTGTTCAAAATCATTAACATTTCAGTTGACCTTAACTACGTTAAGAGAGATTCTCCATAGACATATGTGTAGTGTAACAACGTGTGCTGTTTGGATATGAAAGCAACATGTGTGTTCTGGTAATAATGTGTTGTCTGAACATGAAAATGTATGAGGTTGGCGTTTACATTGTGTATTTGAATGTGTCTCTGGGGAATTGGGCTGTTTGTGAACTGTGGCTGATTATATTTGGGTAGCTATGATTTTAAGGTGGGAAGGCATGTAAGTTAAAACTGGTCTGGATGTGACTGTTGGTTTAAATGATGATTTTTTGAATTTTTAGTGATTGTGTGGGGATAGGTGTGCCTATGGGGATAGGTGGTACGGATTTCAAGTGGTGGAGCGGCAGGAATGGTACTAGTAGGGATGAAGAAGCCAGTGAAGGTGAGAGTCATGATTCTTCTCCTGGTATCTGTTCATTTTGCCAGCACAATTTTTGAACGCAGTCAAGCAGCATGGAGGACCTAGCATTAAGTACTATGATCATGGCAGTCATTAAGACTAACAGGATGATGTATATGCATTTTGAGCTGCGCAGCCAGAGCATGTGCAGAAGTAACTCCTGCTTCTCCTCCATCATTAACCATATTGCCACAACAGCAGCAGCATTATGAAACAGAGCCCAATTCATCTGCCTTTTCATAAGGAACTGCCATTTCCCCTTCAGCGTCATGTGGGATGGAATGTAATTAGGTTGATTGACATGGTGGTCCCAATATGGTGTATTCTCTACATTGTGCAAGACACTGGAATGCTGGGGCATGGTCTTGACCTTTGCAGTAAATGGTGCTCGGCATAGCTGCTTGCCTCTTCAATGACCCTTTCAGAACAATGCGCTCCCTCTCAAGGGCCATGCTCTCCCTTTCAATCTTTTGAGAATGTCTCAGGAAACCTTCCCTCCACAGCTCTATCTTCATGGCCCTCTGTTGTGATGAACTGAATATTTCATGGAACAGATTTTCTCAAGTCTCCCCCCCCACCCCCAAGATTTGACAACCTCTCTGCAGGCAATAACTTCCTTCTTTGCACAGTTACAGGTGCTGTGGGAAATCAGAAAACACACAAGTACTTATTGTCCCACTCCTCATCGTCTCCATGACAACCATGAGAAAATGTTTCTCTTCCCACAATTTTGGAATGCCATTTCCATCTTCTCTTCCTACTCAGTAGTTCCTTTCTGTGTGGTAAGACATTATCTAACTTATTCCAATTTATTATTTGGGGGGGGCGGGGGGGTAGGTGGGGTGACTTTATGGGTGCCTATGATTTTTTTAACATTGTTTGCAAGGTTGGATGCCTCTTCTATATGGTGGGTGGGAAAGCAGTGAGCAAGTTAGTAATTGCATTTGCACCTTTGCAGGCTGTCTAGACATTGGAGGATACAACCCTGAGACAAGTATCAGAGGGGTAGCTGTGTTAGTCTGTATCCACAAAAACAACGAGGAGTCTGGTGGCCCCACAAGTCACCAGGAGACAGAGCAAGGTCCTGTTCAAAAAGGCTGTGCACAAACCAGAAGGTATGTAGCACTGCTATTTACCAGGATGGTTTACCCCAACTGGTACATGAGTGGAAGGGGAACACTTATTACAGGGGCAGCACAGACAGCTGCTTTGCCATCCAATGCTCATACCAAAATTGAGCATTATCTTTGCCTTAAGTTCTCTCATGTGAACTGCAAAATTAATAGAATTCTACATCCAAATGCATTACAAGTGTCTTAAAATATCTATGCATTCAGAAATGCCTTTGTAGTCTGATTTGGGGCATTTACATTATGAACTCTAAACTTCTGTAAAAGCTAAGTGCACTAATGAAACTGTGAGCCAATGTACCATTTCTAATGATTCTTTTAATCTTTCTGTTTCTGGAGTTACAATCAAGGTGACATAGGCAATGTGTTGCTATTTTTTTTTAACTCCCATGGTGCTGATACCCTAAGCAAAGGGCAGTGGGCTGGGGACCATGCTGGCTAGAGGAGGGAGGAATAGAGAGAGAAGGAAGCAGCCTGTTAAGGGGTGGGAAGGTGGCTGATGATTGTGAGAGTTCACGTTGCAAAGAAATTGTAAAGGTTTAATTGTGCAGCATGGATGTCATTTTGAGTAAGATGGGAAGGGGGGGGGGATACACCATCACGGCAACAGGGGGAAGGGAGGTGAGGCAGAAAGCAAATTGGTATGGGAGGGGGGGGTTCAGACATGAAAAGGGTTGCTGGTGGTTGTTGGATTTATGGGATTAGATACTGCAGCCAAATATGATGCTTTAAGTCTCTGGTGTGGACTCCATGTACAGCTTGCTGGCAGGGTAAATCCAAGCAGGTGAAGAGAGACTCAGCCCTCTGCCCAACATAGCACTGGGCAGCACCGACCCAGAAAAAGTAGTTTAAATCTCCCTATACAGTTGTATACTATAGCATATGATACTTACTGGCACAGGTCCTCTCTACAGCAATGTCAGGCAGGGTGCTGGCAGAGTTGTCCTCCACGGCTGTTTCTGGATGGCTCACCACAGGGGATTCTTGTTGATTATCCACATCTGCCATGTCATAGAATTCTTGGCTGTCCTCTTGGTTGGACCCCATGGCATGTGAGGGGTCAGAGGAGCAGTCGGTGGCTTGCTAGGTGCTTGCCATGCTGTCTTGAGTGCTTGCCATTCTCTCTGCAGCACTATCTCCCACAGCCACTTTGGGTTCAGTGGTAGCATCACCTGCAAACATGAGGTCCAGTTCCTCATAATATGGGTAGGTAGTGGGAGTATTACCAGAGGTCTTGTTATGGTCTCTTGTCTTCTGGTACTTCCACTGAAGCTTTTATATTATGACTCAGCTGCCAGGAATGTCCCTTTGCCTTCAGTTTCTTTGAAAGTACCCCATAGATGTTTGTAGTCTAATGATTCTTATCCAGATGGTACTGGGTATGCCTGTCTCTGAAGAGGGCAATCAAGTCCAGGACCTCTGCAGGGGTCCACACAGAAGCATGTGTGTGCATGGGCATAAGCACTGTTATAATAGGTATGTGAACACACTACTGCCTGGTATCAAAAAGGGACGTTCCCAGCTGCCTACCTGCATTTAAATAGACAGGCTTTATCCCTCCAGAGCAGTGGAGGGAAGACGGGTACACAGACAGGTTGACCCAGGTGTGAAGCATTGCAGTGTGGAACATTAGTTGGAGGACTGCCAGCAGCATAGTAGTTAGAAAGAACTCACCCTTATTCATTTTCCAAGGAGGAATGCATACATTGCATGTTCTGCTAACATGGATATAAATAACTGTGGAGATAATGAGGCCCTGCTTAGGCAAGTAAAGACATGACTGTACCCTACATGGCTTTCTACACACCCCAGCAGTGCCACTTCCATCTACACTGCTACTTTTAGCAGTGTAGCATCCTGCTGCCTCCTCACTGACAGAGTCTTTCCACACCGTGGAGAAAGATTCCAGAAGCGGCAAAAGGCTCTGGCAGGGGGGGAGGCAACAGGGAAAGGCTCTGGCAGCTCCTTGCAGTATGGAAAGGCTCCAGAAGCAGAGAGCTGATGGAGTCTTTCTCCACTGCAGGGAAAGATTCTGGCAGCAGGGAAAGGCTCTGGCAGTGGGAGGCAGCAGGAAAAGCTCCCCTCTGCCAGAGCCTTTTACTGCTGTGTGTAACTACACAGCACCGTGAGGATACAGCCTATTTTTCACCGCAAGTGGGATGCAGCGTAGACATACCTTAAGATGCAAATTAATCACTTTGAAAACAGGTTCTGACACAAGGCACTTTAAGGCAGACTAGCTACAGTTAGTGAGATGTAACATCCCCATGTAGACAAGACATGAAAAGTGTCTTTCTTTTGAGTGAAGGCCCTGTGCTTAAGTGCTTTGCTGCGTTGAGATCTAAATTAGGTTATGATGACAGAAGGGAACAGCAGTTTTTATATTGGCTTGCAGGGTCTGAAAAGTAGCCTATCACTGAAATGTTATGATCTTTGAGTGTAAAGTTTGTCTGTGGTAGTTATGGTTGATTAGTTTAGAGGAGGAAGAACTGATAACCCCAAGTATTCAAAGTAACCAGACCCCCAAATTCATAAGATTTGTTCAGATATTATGAGATTTTTTAAAAAAATCTTGTTTTTTTTATTTGCCTTCTGATTTTTGAGTGCTTAGGGTTCATGTTTTTGAGCCTTTCATCATAACCATAAGAGCTAGATTTTTATTTATTTGTAATAGAAATTGAGAATCTCACATGAGCAAGGGATTCAGGAACTAAAACTTTAGCAAAACACTAAATATTGTAAAACTAATGATAAAATCACAAGTGCTAGCAACACTGAGGAGGCCACACACACAAAAGGGATCCTATCAGAGACAAATTTCATAAGAGTAAGTATTTATTTGGCTAGGTTAGTGAATAGTATTATAACTTATTATAAATTAGCAATATTAACTACATTTGACCAAAAATTATTTCTGAAAATTGAATTCTCTTCTGAAGAATGTGTTAAATTTGGTAACCAAATTTGATCATTGACGTTTGAGCTATAGATTTCAACTCCTCCTTAACCATAGAATTACAACCAGTGAGTGAACCTACATAAACATATACACAAAGTTCTGACTTATTGGTTCCCACAGCAACTGCAACTTTACATTGCACACACACACACACACACACACACACATATTTATATGTTTGTGTCTGCAACGAGGAAGAGTTCCAGTTGCTGTGGGAAGCAACAGTCTGACCTTCTGTGTGTAAAAGCTCAACCATAAAATTGCATTAGTGAAGGGTTTGTGCATTTTATTTCCTTAGTTTTAGAAAAAAATGAACTGTGACTAATCAATCATACATACAAATAAATCCATGATGTATTACTTAAATACATGAACATGGTATAAACTTTATCTCTGTTACCTACACACACAAAAAGATACAATCTGAGTAAATAGGATCTTGGTTAGGAAGAAATCTACCTACAACTCAAGGGTAAGGTATAGCTAATATCTGCAGCTACTATGCTAGTTCCTGGATTGGAACAGGGGCCTCAGTCCTTGAACTACTTCTGCATAGGCATTTGTGCTCTGTTTTTCCTGCTTTTGACCAAGATGAGCTGCTGCAGAACCCAGCTCTGACATGTGCAGCTACCCATTTCCCACATATGGTGGGAAAAATAATTGTTCTGCTGTAGTGTGGCCCTAGCACAAGCCAGTCCTTAGAAAAGGGCATTTCAGCCACTTCACATCATTAGAATATAGGCAACATTAATTTTTAAATGGTCTCATATATATATGAAACACCTGTGCTTATGGGAATGGGCACTTAATAAAATAAACTAAAACTAACTTCATTCACTATGCAGAACTCTAACTATATGCTTGTCCAGTCAATGGGAAGTGCTGGATACTCAGTACCTTTCAAAATGTGGCCACTTATTTAGGTGTCAAAATGTGGTGTTACGAGCTATACTTTTGTTTAGTCTTAGCCCAAATAATTAAAAATTGATTGCTTCCTCATCAACTGTTTCATGTGTTGGACAGCCAGGGCCGGCTCTACCATTTTTTCCGCCCCAAGCAAAAAAATAAAAAAGGCCGCCCAGACTGTGCCATCCCAAGAATGGACGGAATGCCACCTCTTAGCATGTGCCACCCCAGGCACATGCTTCCTCCGGTGGTGCCTGGAGCCGGCCCTGTGGACAGCACAGAAATAAGGATAGCAGTACCACAACCCAACCTACAATAACCTTTCAATCCCCCCACAACTCCTTTTTGGGTCAGGACCCCTACAATTACCACACCCTGAAATTTCAGATTTAAATAGCTGAAATCACAAAATTTTTGATTTTTAAAATCCTATGACCATGAAATTGACCAAAGTGGTAGGGCCCTAGTTATGATGTTACAATTTGGATAAATGTGCTCACTTTAAAAATTAGTTGCCAGCACATGCAAACCACTGAAAAGAGTTGGGATGAAATGTATCAGGATGAGCTAACTTGTATCTGGATGAGCTACTCCAACAAAAGGTAGATTTTTATACTGGCACTACAGTAAGCTCAACATTCTCAAGATGTTTTATAGTTCCAACATTATGTAGCTTCATGATGGTACTAGTTTACCATTTGTGGATGATAAATATAGCCTGGAGCCCTTTATCTTAATGGTTTTCTTGTTTGTCCTCTTTGTGCCTGAACTTTTAAAAATAAAAGCCCTGAAGAAGAGAGGAAGCACACTCTAGGCTTGAGTGTAGAGAGACCTAGGTGCAATTTCCACAGCTGTCACGGACTTGTTGTGTAACTTTACTCAAGTGACCAAACTTCTTTGTCACTCAGCTCGTCCATCATTAGAATAGAAACAATATCCTTTCAGAAATATCAACATGTTCAGATGTTTTGACTCTTCAGATTAAATCCCTAGAGAAGTTCAAAGTGGCATTATTGTTATTTATTATTAAATGAAAAAATAATTCCAACTTCTTTGGAATGCCAGAAAGGACTCAGAAGTTCTGTTCGGCTGCTTTGTGACAAAATAAACAGAAACAGTGCAGCAGGCCACTCTGAATTATGGGGCTCTAATTCCATTGAGACTTTCTGGTAACAAATCACAAAGCAGAGCCAAAGACAGAATTAGCCTCTTTTATTACACTTTTACATATTTGCTACTTTCATTTCCCTTAGTTATATTAGTTACTAAAAACTATGGAAGATTTTTAGCCACTCCTGATGAATTTAAACACATTGACGAATTAGGCCACATGATGGCAAATGAACTGTATCAGGGGTAAACATGAGGTATTAAAGATTGGCCAAAAGTATACAGAAGTCTTCATACAGTCCGATTTGCCCCAACTGAATACACTTCCTAATTCATATTGGGCTTAAAGAGTTGCAAAAATCAAATGTATTTATCATTTTGTTCTTCTTCAACAGGAGGCATCTTAGAAAAGAAGGGAAATAATTCTCTACTTTCACTATATTATGGGCTTGATCCTACACTCTGTCTTAAAAAAAAATCCCCCATGACTTCAAGGACATTGGAATAATAATAATATGAGTAAATACATTAAATTTTAGTGCAGAGCTCCAAAGTGGCATACTTTTTTTCAACTCTGAACCTTTTGACACACAACCCATGAGCTCTCTAAAGCCAAGGTTATAACTGTATACACCTTACTCAGACAAAATATCTTCCATTGAAGTCCATCTGAAGAGACATAGTGAAAACAAGAAAGTTTCCATTCTGTCCCTTCAGACAGACTTCAATGGGGGTTTTGCTGAATAAGGAGTGAAGTATCTAGCCCTATATATTGATCTGCAAATGAGTACATGTATTAAAATATAATGATTGCAGGGCAAGAGTGATATGTTATTTTAGAATGGGTAGGTCTGCACAATAAATGACCTAAATAATTTATATTTCAAATTATGTCAATTAGCAAAATAGTTTGAGATGTCTAGGTATCTGCAAGACATAAGGCTCTCAGGATATTTGCTGAATGAAAACACAATTCAATTTAAAACTCTCTTCTCTTCTCAGACCATATGTAGTCCTCTCAGTATTATCAAGTAGAGATGGGTACCCTATTAACTTATACACTGTACAAACACACAGAGATCCCACATGTTACACAACTTTCTCCTCTCTTTTTCTCTACTCCAATCTCTTTTTTCTCTTGCCCACTCTCCAGAAAAAGTCAGTGACTAGCAATAACTATCTAAACATATTAGTATATCAAAAATCAAAGTGACATTTTTATATACAGTTGCATGCCCCAAATCTGTAATATTGTTGAGCTTTTAAAGTTCATATACATCTGACAAAGGTGTCCTTATTACCCAATTTAGGTTCTTTCACTGTGATACTTCTATCAACATTTATAAACTGAGTAAACGCAATATGTGTTCAAATAATAGGGAAAACCCATACTACACATACATGGCTAGATTCACTCTTGCATGGAGGGAAGCAGGTGCCCAAAGGAAGGAGGGGCACTAGGGAGTCAGCCCCAGCCCTGACACAGTTTATAGCTACAGCTCTACCCCGATATAATGCTGTGCTCAGGAGCCAAAAAAATCTTACCGCGTTATAGGTGAAACCGTGTTATATCGAACTTGCTTTGATCCGCCAGAGTGCGCAGCCCCGCCCTCCGGAGCACTGCTTTACCATGCTATATCCGAATTTGTGTTATATCGGGTCGCGTTATATTGGAGTAGAGATGTACTTCTGGCCATTGATATAGGAGTGCTTAATGGACCCTATGCCAGTGGAAGATTGTTCTCTGATCCCACATGTCTCTTACTCCAAGAGGGGTGGGAGAGGGAGCATTGCAGGGCCTGCCTGTGGCCCAGATGCATCAGCAGAGAGTTCCCCTATGCCAGGGGAATTCTCTGTTGGGTATTTGCAGATGGATTACGGCCCCTTTGCTTCACTACTGGGCAAAAGGCTGTAGCCTGAAAATTAACACGTTTCTTATAAAGATATTAAGTCATTTTCTGAGAAAGCATGTTATATGTATATAAGTTACATGGTTTTATAGATCTCCTGTCATCTCTGAACACATCTTTATATAAAGAAAATGAATACTCTGGAGAAGCATTGTTTGCAGGAAGGATTTAGGAAGCCAATATTACATCCAGGTCACTCATTTAACATTTGGAAGATTATTTTCTCAACTATCAGGGCTGCGGCCTTAATTCTTTTCTTGTTAAAAAAGCTAAAGGAAGTCCACAGTGGTCCACTAAGCAGCCAAAACTTTCTTAAAAATTGTGAAAAGCATGAAATCCTCTATAAACCATGACAGTATGACAAATAGCTAAGCTTAGTGATTGGTAACAGCCAGCCAAGCACAATACACTTTCCCCCTCGGATACAAAGACATTATTCTACAGGTAATTCAAAATGATGCAATCATACAGTAGGTTGGTTTTCTGAAGACTTTTCAACCTAAAGCTCTACCTATTTTCTTTACCAAAAATCAAAGGTAGTGATAGTTTACAGTACCAAGTGTTCAGGGAAAAAATCAGAGAAGGGTACAGATAGCTAATTCCTCCCTGAATACAACAGAAGAGATATATTAGATCATCTAGTCCATCTCATAGCCAATGCATGACTGTTCCCTGAACCTCTGTTTTCCCCAGACGAACTGTGGTTATTGTATAATGGAACATTTAAGACACTATTCCATTAACCAGGGAAACGTTTACATTTAAAAAAAAAAACCCAACGTATCAGCTATATCAGGTATACCAGGGCTTTCTTAAGGCTATGCTACTCTTCTTAACTGTGTTATAGCTGGGGAAACTTTTATTTATCAGGGCACAACTTCTCTATGAACTGTCCAGTGAGAGGGCCATAACAGTCCTCTTCAGCACACTCCAGGATTGGAGACATGGCATTCAGCATTTGACCACATGTAAATATATTGGCTCTAACTCTGTAGTTCATACTTGAGAAAAACTATTCATTTCAAGGGGAGTTTTATTTAAGTAATTTGGTCCATTCTAAAGAACAGCTAAATTATTGGCTTGATAATATATTTCTAATTACTCATTACCTGCATGTTTTGTCATTATGAAGTCCAGCTTTTTCTGTTTTACAGAGATGCAAAAAAAACCCTTAGGTTCATAATACCTGACATCTCCCTAAGAGTTTATGAGAACCCATCAAAAGGGCAGAAAAAGATGGGTCATGGAGCACCTATAATACAGAACTATACAACTATAATACCTAGACAACTATAATACAGAACTGAAAATATTTACTGCAAATTAATCTTTTTTATATTGGCAGATTTTATAAAAATCAGCAAAAAATGTACTGTGGATATTTCGAGCAACAGGTAAACACAACAGCAGCACTCATCTGTAGAGGGCATGAGAATGTGAAAATAAATTAAGGTGATTCTATAACCAGCCTCTTTTGCGCTAAAATAAATAATTCTGTGATAATACATTCTCCAGTACTTTCTCTGGTTTAATAGGGCTTCCACCAGTTCCCTTGAGAGACTATTCTAATGTTTAATAGAACTCACTTTTAATAAATGTTTTCTGCTACTCAGTTCATTTACTTTATTTAATTTCACCCTTTTACTCTTAATATAAATCCTCAGTGTATTCTATATGGTTCCAGGTTCTTTTTGGTATTTACATCCTCTTAATATATTTAGATGGTTACTGTAACTGCTTCTCATTCTTTTCGTCATTTGATGAAGCCATATGCAGTTTTTAGTCTTAATAAATCTTATAAATCTTCTCTCCAGTCCCTTAATTATTTAGGTTGATCCTCTCCAAATTCCTTTCAATTTGTTGTCAGATTTTTTGGTATTAAGGAGCTCACGACTGGCTGTATTACAGTATCTTAGCTGTGGTGTCACCATTGCCTCAGAGAGTGGACTTGTCATCTTGGTCCTTCACATACTGCCTTTATACATTCAGTCTACAGCTGCAATGGCTTTTAAAAAAGCATGCTTTGCAACTTCACATCTAATTTGCAGCCCATATATCTCTTTTCATATTACAGCTTTCCAAGCATTACCATCTTACTGAGAAATCTTGCGAGTTGAATCTCATTTGTTGTCTCACAAGATCCCGTTTTTAAATTGCTCTGTCCATCTTGTCGATAGCAACCCATTCCCATCTGTGAGGTAAATTAATCTACTTCCAGATCATTACTAGAAATATTAAATAAGATTGCAGTTAACAACAATTCTCGAAGCAGTAAACTGTATACTTCCCCAAAACATATATTTTTTATTATCCTTTATGGTCCATTAGATGTTTAATTATCTGGATTCAAAACCTATCACGACAAAGATAGTAAACATCTTGCCCTGTATTTTCTACATTGTTTTTCTGTAGGTTTTCCCCTGATTATTATACCTTTTTAACATATGCTGAATAAAGCAAACCGCTTTAAGACTGAAAAATAAGCAAAAACTTCCTTAGACTCACTTACATGGAGGTCAAAGTTCATTTGGACCAGATGCAATGTCAGTGAAAACAAATTCTTCCATTGACAGGGTAATGACAGGTCACCCTTTTGCTATTTTCTATGTAGCTATTAGCATTGTACAGATTCCCACAATATACTGTAATCTCTCTACAGAAATCCTGTCATCCTGCACTATAGCAAGATGTACTTCTAAGCAGCTCTTAATCCACACATCATTGATACAGTGCACCAGAACAAGCGTGTAGTATTTCACTTGAGCTCTTATAAATCATCTATCTGAATCACAATGGCTCCTTCAAAGCTGACATGATTTCAGTGATTGTTACAACTGTACATCATGGTAAGAGTGTAATTTAAAATAACGCCCTTGCAGGAACAGTAGCCATTTTTACTGCTCTTTGAGATTTCTTGCCCAGAACAAATATAGAAATATAACAAAACAAAAAAAGCCTAGGCTAAGATCATGCCAGTGTGTTCTGCACTGAAACATCTGAGAGATTGTATTCAAAATTGGCATTCACAATGAAAACAAGAATAAAACTATCCTGAGCTAATTTAAAGATATTTATTCAGCTTCAAAACATGTGCTTTGGTTAGATTTTAGCTGCTTTATGTCATGTACCTTCACTTAAATTCCATGTACTATATGGTTCTGAGTAATAAAAAATAAATTGTTTTGGTGAAGATGTACCAAGGAAATTGAATCAGTTTTTACCAAACTGCATCCTGTATGTAAAAGCCAACTAAGGAATACAAGAGTTATTAGTATTCTAGTGACCTTTCAGCCACAGACTGCATGGAAATCCCAAGAGCTATTTTACAGCTAAAATTAAAGATAGCACATAATATGCAAGGTCAGATTGTGCTCTTCTTCACAGAGTTTCTCTCTCTGTACCAGATATTAATTCTTAATTTTATTCATAAAGAAAAATGTCACTTCTCTGTGCATCAACATGTGGTTGAGGTTTATGAAAGTAAGGAATAAGGAATTCCACTTAGCAATTAAATACTGGTCTAAAAATACCCTATTTATTGCTCACAGAAGCTGCGAATGCAAATTGACATCATATTGAACAAGAGAGTAAATAAAACCTTGAATGTGAGAGGTGGTGATCCCTTTCATCTCCCTCTGACATTCACTCATCATCCTTCATCACAGGTTTGGTAATCTTGTCATAGTATTCTGAATGAGTGCAAAGTTGCTGAGAGGGAGCCTTATATATCCTCAGTCCAAATGTTCAAAACCACTAGGATTAGGATCAAAGTGAGAATACTAAACAGAAAATAAAGGAAGGTAAAAGGAAATCCTGACAAAGCCAATCAGATTGCAAAACTCAAGGAAGCGAAAGCATTCACTGATCCCATACAGCAACATGATTAAGTCATACCCATAAAAAAGCCAGTCTGATGACAGTAATTGTTTCTAATTCCTTGAACATAGCATCCAAAACTGAACCTATAACATTCTAGCCCAAGGAATAAAAATAAATAAATAAATAAATAAATGTCCAGACTTGGATCTAGAAAACTGAAGCCCAGAATAGACAGACCCAATTACCTTTTGTGTGGAGGCTACTGGAAACTCTGTATGCAATGGACTGATGATGATTGAACAGGCCTGTCAGGTCACATGTACTGGACAGCTCAGTTTCCATCTGATCCTTAGTAATCATTATTTGTTTCCAAACTACCAGTCCAGCAACAGACATTGACCACTTCATAGATTTTCTTTTAAGGCCAAGAGATCACTGTGATCATTTACTCTGAACTCCTTCGTGACAGAGGCCACAGAATTTCACTCAGTAATTTCTGCATCAAGTCCAATACGTTGTGATTGAACTAGCTCATATTTTTAGAAACTAATATTGATTTTAAAATTTCAAGTGATGGAGAATCCACCTCTTGCCTTCATAAGCTGTTCCAGTGGTTAATTACCCCCACTGGTAAAAAAAAAAAAAAGGTACCTTATTTCCAGTTTGAATCTGTCTAGCTACAAATTCCAGCCATTGGATCTAGTTATGGATTTGTCTGCTACATTAAACAGCCCTCTATTATCAGATATGTTCTCTCTGGAGTGGTACATACAGACTTTGAGCTTCTCCCTGCAGGGCTGGCTCTAGGTTTTTTGCCGCCCCAAGCAAAAACAATTTTGGCTGCCCCCGACCCCAGCCCTGGGCTCCCCCCCCCCGGCACCCTCCTGCTGCCCCCCAGTCCTGGGCTCTTCCCCCACACCCACACCTCCTGTCGCCCCGGCTCTGGGTTCCCCCCCACCAGTGCCCTTCCCCCCACCCGCACCCCCCTGCCGCACAAGTCCTGGGTCACTGGTAACTCGCTCCCAGAGCCGGTCATCAGCATCCCGCTCATGACACTAGCAGGGGCGGAGGCTGCATCCACCCGACTCCTTCCTGGCACCCAGGGGGGCCCTGACTCCGCCTGCTCCCCCTTCACTTCCAGCCGGTCTGGCGCTGGCACCTCAGCCCTGGGTCCCTCCAGCCGGGACTCCTGCCTCCAGGACTGGCCGGGAATTGGGAGGGCAGAACCGGGGGGGACCGCCCCGGCAGGGGGCTGAGGAGACGGGGCAGGGCAGCCTCAGAGGGAGCGGCCGGCGGGGAACAGAGCCCCGGAGAGCAGGACGTGGGCCCTGCACGGCAGTCCCCTCTATGGCCCCGCTGCTGCTCCTGCCCACCCTGCTGCAGCCCCTGGGCGGCTCAGGCCACTTCCCCCAGCCCCGGCTGCGGCGCTGGGGGGCGGCTGCCCTGCGGCACTTGCAGGCGGCTCCGTGCGCCCCGCGGGGTGGCCCCCAACCCAAGTGTCCCATGCTCCATGTGTCGGAGCCCGCCGGATGGCCTACCTTGCCCAGCGGCATGAACCACAGAGGACCCAGGGTGCCCCCCTCGCACGACGTGCTGCTGCTGCTGGACCCCAGTCTCGGGGCCAGCTTTGGCCACCCGCTGCAGTTCTTCCACCTGGACTTCGGCGTCAGCTTCGGGGCTGGGACAGCGTCTACCTGGGTGAGCACCCGCAGGGCCGGCCCCCAAACAACAAAAAAAGGATGCCCCGAATGCCGTCTCTGCAAATGTGCCGCCCCAAGCACTTGCTTGCTTTGCTGGTGCCTAGAGCCGGCCCTGTCTTCCTGATAAATTAAAGATTAAGCTCCTTAAGTATTTCAATGCAAGGCATGCCTTCTGCTCTTTGAATCATTCTTGTTCTTTTCTCTGACCCTTCTCCAATTGTTCAGCATCCTGTTTAGAAGTGTGGACACCAGAACTGGAGACAGTATTTCAGCGTTGGATTCAACAGCTGCAATCACAGGTAATATAAAATCCCTAGTCCTACTTCATATTCACTTCAAGGGGTAAAAAGGAACTGAAAGGGGCCAGATGCGCTCTGTCTCCTCCAAGACCTCTCTGTGAGAGTACTAAAAAGGAGAGTAGCATTTATATAGATCAGGAAGCAACTTCAAAGTAAACAGCTGGTATTTGTCTGATGACTCTGAACACTAATCATTATGGAAAATAACCTACCTGAAAACCTATCCTAATGACACCTAAAGATGACTAGGTACTTTGGAATTCTTTCTTACTGTCAGAGCAGGAAGCAGTTCCATTCAACACTTTGTGGCAGGCAGGTAGATTCTTTTCTTTCCCTACCTGTAACTGGGATCTTAGAAAGTTCTAAAATAAAATAAAGTAGCACCATCAAAATATCATCTTCCATAAAGTGGGCAGAAATCATGTGGATTAACTATTCTGATCATGGCTTGCCTGTCATAAAACAAAATATAAACCTGGGCTTAGAATATTTTTAACAGATCCCCAGAGAAAGGAAATGGCCAATTTATTTTAACAATACTCCCTTCACATATGAAAAAGAATCCTAATTCATTAGGCACAAAAACTTTCCTTTTTCAGACCTGGAAGTGAGTTTTTTATTTTTTTATATTTGCCCTTCTCTGTGTTAGTCAGGTAATTTAGCTACAGATATAAGTATGGACGACAAGTTTCAGTACTTGCAGACTGGATGCCTGTTCTTAAATACCACATAACTAACTATTGCTCATACATAGGGTAGAATTTTTCATTAAGTGCTTAGATGACCTAACTTTGCTCCCATTGAAGTCAATGGGAGTTTTATCATTGATGTCAACAGAAACAGAGGTAGGCAAAAATTGAATGCTTTTAAAAATCCAACTCAAAGTTGCTTGGCTTCTGACATGTCTGTGTCCATGTGTTAGGATGGAATGTGTTCCAGCTCACCAGATGTTATGCCAGTTTCACTTGTACACAGGAGCCAACCAAAACTTGGCAGCATACATCATGCACAAGTGCCATATCTTCTTCTGGAAGTCCTTTCTCTGGGAAAGCAATGTCACACTGTTGTCACATGCCTCTTTACAACTAATTGCACCTGACTTCTGCTGTTAGTGGTGAAATAGAACATCTGAAAATGGAGGAAGGGATTTTTTTTTAACAAAGCACTACATGAATATAAATAGAGACAGCAAAGAATAATAACAGTTTGCTCGAATGATTTAAATGAAGGACTGGATAGGTCAGAAGACTGATAATGAGATACTGAGTTATTCATCTACAGGTCATCAGTATAATCCCACCCATATTGGTAATGACCAAAAGGCCTTTTACTTGGACAGCTACTGGATGGCATATGTTCTATTCACCTCCACCAGAGATACTTATATGGCCTCTATTACCATAGCTGAGTGTTTCACAATTTTTAAATGTATTTATCCTCACAACACTCCTGAGAGATAGAGAGATCTCTTATCCCCATTTTACAGAACTGAGGCACACAGAAGCTAGCTGACTTGTCCAAGGTCAGACGTAAGGTCTCTGACAGAGCAGAGTATTGACCCTGGAAATCCCTAGCTCTAGGCAACTGCTCTAACCCCTGGACTTTCCTTCTTCTCTAAGGAATGTTAGTTGTCCACATCAAATTTTCAAGGGACATGTTACCATTTAAAAGAGAACCTCTATCTTCAGAATTAGCATCCTTGGTAGCTGTCTAAACAGGAAAGAAAAAGATTTAAAAAAGCACAGAAATCTATCATTATTTAGATTGCAGTAAGTACTTTCCAGACTCAGGGACATCCATAGACCTTGCCCTGAAGAGCACACAATCTAAAAAGGCAAAGACAGATGAAAGGTCAAGGAAAGAGATAGGACACATAAGAATGACTGCAGTGATAACTACATCTTATTAAAATTATACGTCTTTTAACTTAGACAAGCCCCCCACCTCCCACCTATTGCCCCTGACCTTCTTCCACAGCAGTGCCCAGCTTCAGGTCCAGTACCCTCACCTCTTCCTGACCAACATTTGGCTCCTATCACCCTGCAGATATGAGCAATTCACTCACAATATAAATAAATACAATAAATAGGCAGATACCGGTAGGTTAGTTAGCTAATTTGCTGTAGGCGTCATGGAACAAATGGGTTTTAAGAGAAACAAGTGGGGCTTTGTGGACCAGCTCTGGAAGGGTGTTCTGTCCATAAAAGATGGCAAGGAATTATGCAGAGACAGTTGTGGGCCTAGAAGACAAATAAGGCTTTGAGATTGACATCACTGAGGAGCAAAAGCGATGAGGGGAAACCTTATAGGAGACAAGAACAGGTGTGTGCACTGGGTTGTGAGGTCAGGATGCTTCCTCTTTCTCAGAAGATCCCGGGTGTCTGGGAGGAAGTGGTCCTGCTTGACAAACCCCACAAAGATAGATGATGGGAGGATTCTTGAACACCACTGGAAAGGAGCCAGCAGGAAATAGTGGGATAGAGGAAGTGGCCACTGTGCTGCTTTGTGGACACTAACTGTCAGCAGGAGGAGCCCAGAATGCAGCTGATTTTTTGCAATCTGAACAATGTGCAGTTTTCAAGGAAAGCTTTCCCTTCTGTGGGCTTTTTGAACAGGAGAACAGAAAATAGCTGTAAGTCTCTAGACATTTATCTCCACTCCCTCCAAAGTCTTTCCTCTAAGTAGCCCCTGAGCAATTAGTATATTAGTAAATTTAAGTAGTAAATAATCAGTGAACCTTTCATTTCCATGATTTGCATACATAGATTCACAAATCTTTGAAGAACCCTTTCCTTTCTTACTTTAACCTTCCAGTCATGCCATCTGGCTCTGCGTGAGGGTAGCTTAAATCATTCATTTTCCTTCTTATGCTGACCTTGGGTTGACTTCTTCAAATTTCACACAGCTGATTAAATTTAATTGCAGTTATTTTCAGATATTCTAATATCATTATTTAGGGCTGAAATTTTTGTACTCCTTTTTAAAGTTCATGCAAGAGGTTTTATTTTCAAATGTGTCCATGTGCAATTTTTCTACTTCTTTTGCTTGTGCAATTACTGTACTAATATTGTGCATGTAGATCAAGTATGTTCACAGTAAAGATGACTGAATAATAGAATTTTCATTTTGGAGGCAAACTGAAATATCTGGGGGGGGGGGAATCTGGTTTTTGAACCATTTTTTCCACATTGAATTGAAAAACTCAAATAAAATTTCATTTCGATCAACCAATACATTTTGAATATCGCTAAATGATTTTTTTTGTTTGTTTTCAGTTGACCAAAATGTTTCAGTTGATTCTAACCACTGCCCCCCCCTTTTTGAAATCTGAAATCAAAACACTGTTTCAAATTGAAAAGTTGAAAAAAAAATCAAAATGGTCAAAATGACACTGTCAGATTCCACCCAAATTTTGTAAATTGTTTTGGGCCCCCTTAAATGCATTTTTTGGCAAAAAGAAAAAATAATTTGTAAAAAAAAATGTCACTCAGTTGTAGTTCACATACAAGTGGCCATACAGAGGTATACATGTCCATCTGTGAATGTAATTGTGGCATTATCCTACAATTGCGGCAAGAGCCTACACACATCCCTCAAAATCAAGTCTGTAGTGCTGGCAGTGACTAATGTTCCAAGAGCTCAAATGCATAAAGCACCATTCCACTCCTTCATACTATGTTGGGAAGTTCCTGAATCTTTGCCATATGCTGATGGCATCCAAATTCAGCAGGCCTATAAAATTATTGAATAAAATTCAAATGGCATGTGGGTATTTTGTCTCAATGACTGAGTGTGTGTTGTCATTTATACTCACAAGATATTATAAATTAATTAAAAGACCATCTGAAAGCCCTCAGGTAATTTTCAGTGTAGCAATATGGCTGTCCCTGGCACTCTGCAAAGATATTTTAATTTGGAATTTTAATTGTCCCTATTAATTTTACTTCACTAAAATTGAAAAGGAAATATGGCCATGTGCTGTGCTTATTGACACCACTGGACCAATCTACCAAAGTCAGTGGGATGTACAGGGGGGTAAGTCCGTGCTGAATCTCACACAAACCCTGTATCTTATTTCTCCCAAAGAATGCCAATTTAGGGCAAAGCAGCAGCACATTTCCAGCAATTGTCACATGCAAAACAAAAGCCATAAAATACAGAGCCACGCATACTGTGTTAGCCATTCATATTCATATTGTTCCATAAGATTCCATGAAAAATGTTAGAGGATGCATTCCTTAAACCAGCAGTTTCTCTGTCTGCACATATATCAGGGGATCTTCTGGAGGTAAAAGGCATCTCTCTGAAGGTCCCTTGTCTCTGCACTGCTGCCCCTCTTTCTCCAACTTCCCTAAGCCCTTGAAGTAAAGCACAGCTCCTGTAGAAGTCATGTTGCCAGGGGCTCTCTCAGCTCTGGCTCCCCCAAGACTAGCATCTCTCAGAGCTATGATTCCACAGTCTTGAAGGTAAAGCAGTGTAAATTATTGGAGACTTTGTCTGCAAGTCTTGTCACTGATTGCTCTGCAGGGTTCTTGGGTTGGGGGTGAGGGATAATGGGGCAATCCTTGGGAGATCTGGAGTTTTTGGCCAACATTTATTTTTCACAGAAACATGTGGATTCAGGTTCATTGAAATATTTTGTGAATTTGCATCAATTCTGGCAAATTGTTTCAGTCGAAACTACAAAATTTCAGAAATGAATCATCTCACTGGATACAAATAATTGAATATTCATTGGAGGAGGGACTAGAATCTGGTATCATCATTTCCCCTAGGAGAGAGGGCTATAGAGTGTATGTATAGTTTTTAAAAAAAATCAAGCACTCTCTCTCTGACCCAGTGACTATTCTAGCATTTTATACAAAGTGGAACAGCTTCAAAAGGAGAAATGGAAAAAGCACCGCCTTAGAATAGCCAATAGTCTGGTGGTTAGGACACTCCCCTAGGAAATGGGGAGACCCAGAGTCAAGTCCCTTCTCCAGAGTGGGAGTCTGAACCTAGGTAACTAATGTCCCAGGGAAATGCCCTAATCACTGGGCTGTTGGGTATAAGGGTGGTGGCCAGGGCACCCTCACCTTGGTTTTGTGAATCTAGTCCCTTAATTAGAGAGATTAAAGTGCCTGAAACAAAATGTTCCATTCAACCTGAAACAAAAATTCCCCCACTTCTTTGATTTGTGAAAAAAAGTTGGCTTTAGGTCAACCTGAACCAAATTATATTATTTTTTTCCCTGGAACTGCCAGTGATCTGAAAAATCACTTATTCACACAACTGTGCTGGCAACCCCCTCTCTCTCTGTCTATAGAGGGAGAACTCCCAAGGGGTGGGGGGACAAGGGAAAACAGGCTGCAGAGGCAGCACTTACCACACACACTTTCCTCCAGCTGGAATCCATAGGCAGGCCACTCTCCACTTACAGGAGTGGAGGGAAAATTTTGACAAGTCGAGATTTTTAATTTTTTTAAAACTGTTTTATTTTTATATAGGACACCAAGAGCCAAAGAGAGAGGTGGTTGTATCCAGTGGGTAAAGTACTAGTCTGGGAATCTGGAGACCTGAGTTCCTATTCCTGATTTTGCCACAGAACTGCTATGTGACCTTGGGCAAGTCACTTTACTATTTCCCCTCTCATTCTTTGTCAGTCTTGTCTATTTAGATTGTAAGATCTTTGGGGGCAGGGACCATCTCCTGCTCTGCATTGGTATAGCATCTAGCATAGTGGGATCCTGGCCATGATTAGGTCTTATAGACATTACTGTAATAATACTAATAGAAAATTAATCCAATCAAGTCAAAACCACCAGAATGGATGTTAAGGGACCTCACTGTAAATTATGTATAAAACTCTATTCAGAAATATGCTGGGTTTATTAGTATTTTATACCAGCCAAAAAGTATGATAAATGCTTCCCAGCAGACATAGAAAAAACAGTCCCTGCCCTAAAGAGTTTGTAGTCTAAACTGGAGAAGTAATTTACAAGTAAAGGTGAGACACAGGAGGGAGGGGGCCACGGGGTGACAGATACAACAATAAGAGATTGTGGATGTTCAGTCTAGACGTACACGTTTTTTGGTGGTTTTGTGATTTTTAGGGCTTGAATTTATACCGTAACAAAGAAAGGGAAAGCATAGAATGGTGAACATTTTTGATTCACTTCTTGTGAGCATTGTGGAAGACATTTTTGTGATAGTATTATAAGCGTTTTGAGTGCAGCAAAACCTGGTTCTTATGCTGTCAACAGCATCAAAAAAGAAGTTATACTGAGTGTAAGTGAGTGGTTCTGCAGAAGAGGTAATAAAGCCTGGAGCTCTATTTCTTTTCCTGATTAATCTGCATAGAACTGGTGCATGGGGAGGGGAAGCGAAGGGGTGCAATGCAGATTATCTTCTCCTAATCCAAATTCACTCCCTGGCCCCTGCCAACTCACCCCTCCTTCCACTCCCTTCTCGACACAGTCCCCACCCTGAAGCAACTCTTCAGGGGATCCCATGGTTGAAAGGATGGTGCCATAGAAGTGGCTGACCCCCTTCTTTCATGCAAGATGTTCTGCTTGCGGAGATGGGGAAGCACTATCTGGAACATTATTCACTGAGCATTGTTAAAAGTGAATTTCTGACTTTTGTAAATCTAAATGCTGCATATGCTGCATTTACTTAATTCTTTAAAATCAGTTCTGGGATATTAAAAAGGCAAAGGGGGAAAGTTTGCTGATCAATATATCTAACTTGTCAAATAAAAGCATCTTTGAATGGGGGATCTTGGGACTACACATTCAAACGATTGCAGCACAGTGCAGAGGAAGCACACACTTCCTTCAGGCACTGATGCAATCATCATACCATTCTTGCTGGGCTCTCTCTCATGGCATTTTTAAGGCAGGTAAGGGGATTTAAGAGGTTAGGAAGGGGAGAGATGACTAGCTGAGGCAGGTATGTTCCTGAGGCTGAAATCAGTTTACCCTGTAAAAGGTCAGGAAAATAATATATTGTGAACAATCTTCATCATGTATTTCATTAGGCTTTCACAAAACATGATTAAACTTAGCTATGTATTATTCAATGGACAGGACTACATACTGGCTAAGCTTCAAGTTTTAAAAATCAGGGTGGGGGGTTAAGGTAGAAAAAAAAGCTGGACATTTAAAAAAAAGCACAAAAACAGCATTCTTTTTCACTTGCTTAAACCAAAAAATGGAACAACAGATTTCATTTAAAATTTCCAAGGAAAAGGCTGAGGCCAAACAAGAGACAATTTAGCCCAAAGAAATATTTTGAAATTATTCATGCCTGAAAAGCAACATTCAGAATGAAATGCCCTTCTCAGTATTCACTACTAATCTGCTCATGCAATACTATAAAACCACCTAAGGCTCATGGAAGCTCCTGTACTTCCGTTTTTTGGTTAGTCCAAGAAAAGATATGACATACAGAATGTAAAATGGATTTATCCTTTACTAAAACCAAGGAGAGACCCTATAACATGCAATCAATCTACTACAAACAGAACACAGAAGAGAAATGAATCTTGAGTGCCTAGAACACATCATGCACAGGACTACTTTAAATTTGGTGCTGGACTGAAGAAGTGGGATGTAGCCCACAAAAGCTTATGCTCAAATAAATTTGTTAGTCTCTAAGGTGCCACAAGTACTCCTGTTCTTTTTGCGGATACTGACTAACACGGCTGCTACTCTGAAACCAAGTTTCCAATTAACTCTCATTTTGTTTGCCTCAACTAAGCAGGAAATTAATATTAAAAAAAAGTAAGTGTGAATCTTTCTGTGTATGCAGAGGAGTACTTTCCCTGTATCCCTGGCAATTGTATAACAAAACTGGTTGACAAGGCCCAATTGTGTTTTCAATAAATTTTCGCAGAAGTTATCAGCACCTTGGAGAGAGACTGAGAAAATGAGCAAAGCAGAGAGAGAGAGAGAGAGAAAAAACAGCACAGGAGGATGGGGAGGATGGAAGAAGACATGAACAGGCAAAAGACTGGAGAGAGTAGGAAAAACCAGAAGGAAAGGGAGAGAGAGAGAGAGAGAATGAAAATATATCAGAGAATAGGGAAGAAGAAAACTTTTAAGACTGTTACTGTCTTTGTTTTTATTGTTCCTTCCCTTTGCTTATAGTGAGGCTTGATTGGGGACCTCAGATGTGGGAGAATAATTTTATTCTTTTCAAGGCAGCTTTATAAAAAAAAACCCAAAAAACATTTATTATTATTTTTACAACACAATAGGTATGCAGGACACTACTAAAATAATGGGTGCAGGGACCGCTCTTTAATCTAAGTGGCATTTGAGAGAAATACAGGAGAAAAGACTTAAGCTTAGCACCTCTCAGCTGATCCCAAACCTAATTCTTCCAGGACCTGACCCTGCCTTTGATGGAAATTGAAGACATTTATGTGATAAGGCCCTCGTTTACCAGCACTAAGTAATTTAATTCTAACCAGTTAGCTGTCTGCATATTGTACTGATGCCTATGTATTTGGAGTGTATAAGAACAGGGTAATATCCAAATAAGCCCGTTTACTGAATATATACAACACACAAAGCTTAGCTATTTACAGTGTGACTCTGGTTGGGTCCTGCTGGCTTCTGAACATAAAAGACAGAAAGCACCACTAGAGGGCTCACAGACTATTTAAAGGGATACTACCCTATTCTTGTACACTACAGTATTTAACTTGCATTAAGAAATAGCACCAGAAACAGATCAAACTGTCTAACTTGGAATGCATCTCATTATACCACATGGAATCAAACAAATAGTACACACAAATTATTTTTTCTTTAAAAACAAACATTGTATGATAAAAAGAAGAACAGGAGGACTTGTGGCACCTTAGAAGAACAAGTCCTCCTGTTCTTCTTTTTGCGGATACAGACTAACACGGCTGCTACTCTGAAACCTTTCATTGTATGATATTCACTCATCAAAATATCAGAAGATGAATTAATTTGTGAAACAAATCAATTTGAAAGGAAGACAAATTAGAGGGATTTTAAGGTGTCCTTGAAGGTCCCCTATTGCCTATTTCCTTCCCCTGTTTAGGTCCTGTTCCATGCTAACCCTTCTCCCAACAAAACAATGCTGAATGTAGTTGATTCTGGAAGGCATCAGTGCTGCACCAAGTGTCAGTTACACGAATTCACTCAAGAGCTATGCAAAAGGCCCCTATCAGTCCCAAGTACTCGGAGCATAATGCTACCAGAACTCCATTGTAGCCAAAGAAAAGTTAATTTTAAAGATGAATGGAAAATCAGTTACAAAATACAATTCCTTCCATTGATTGGCACAATATATGCTGAACTCTCCCAATATCCCGACTAAAGAGAGTATTCATTTGTTTAATTTTTAATTCCTAGGTACTGCATGTCCATCCTCATTCTAATCTCCTTAGAGCTTCTACTCTAATGTGACATGCCAGCAAGCACTATACTGGTGGAATCACATCAGCTGCAAGAGTTCTTTGGAGTAGGGTGCTGCTGATGGCTTTAAGCAAGTACTGGGCTGTTTTAAAAACACTCTATATTTTCTGCATTT
The DNA here is from genome assembly GCF_011386835.1 of Chrysemys picta bellii. Classification (NCBI taxonomy): domain Eukaryota; kingdom Metazoa; phylum Chordata; order Testudines; family Emydidae; genus Chrysemys; species Chrysemys picta. Next base: position 74,508,779 of record NC_088793.1, on the reverse strand, counting down.
TTTATTTTACAATAGGATATAAGGTATTAAATGTGAATGGCAAAGAAAAAAGTTATGCACTTTAGTTCTTCTTTGTGTTGTATAAAACATCCTAAGCAATGAAAACAGCATTCTTTTAACGTTATTTTTGGTGGATAAATAATCTAATTTTAACAAGGGGCTAATTTTAAGTGTCTGCACAAAAATTAAGTGTGTAGGTTAATGTCTCTCCTATTGGATCTTAATGACATGCACTCCATTTTTTTCCATTTAGATCACTGCATTCCTTAACAAATCAATAAACAATTCAGATCCCTAAGGAATAAACTATTAGACCAAAATCTAGTTGGCTACCAGAGAGGGAAACTTGAGTTTTCAATCTGATAGCAGAAATGGATGCCTTCCAACAATTAATGCACAAATCTACTCCAAAATCATATTGGTGATAAGACTTCACAAACTGCTAGGGTGATATTCATTCATTCATGACAGTATGTGTTCTCCCATTCTCATTTATTTTATACCAGCTGTTTATTTTAGCTGATACAAATGAAACCTATCCTACACTGCCATCTCAATAGCCCATCAGCTTGAGTAATAATTACATGTTGTTTTATCAAGTACCAGATGATTATTATTAATTATTCATAGCACATCCCAGAATGTGCCACACAGACTAGTAAAAAAAAAGGACACAGCGCCTCTTGCCCTGAAGAAATTACAATCTAAATGGAGATATGACAAAATGAGGGAATACAAAACAGGGGTAGGAAATAGGGCTATGAATACAAAATTGGGCTAGCTCAGAGGTATAGCACATATGGTTTTGTTTTAGGATTAATTTGAATAATGGGGATGGGCGAACTTTACATTGAGAAGGGGATAAGGTACAGAGTAGAGAGGAGATGGTGAGAGCTGGAAGAGGACTGGGAACCTGACTCAAAAGAGAAAACTAGGGCAACAAACAGGTGGCATAGCAAACACTGAAATGACAAATTCTGCTTGAAGAAATATGTCTTCTGTGAAGAATGGAAGGCAGTAAAGGCAGGTCTGCTGGGGAATGTGTGTCCATGAAGGGATGGGGGTAGTGGGTAACAGGTTTGTCCTGGTTGGAGACAGTGGCCTATATTCATTCAGGGTGCCAAGGCTTCCGTTCCGCAGCAGCAGCAGCTGAAAGAGGCTGACATGAATGCTGGAGTCCAAAATGGGAAGATCAAAATATCCTATTGATGGAGGAGGACTGGGTTTGGAGATACAGGGACCCTGATGGCTTCCAAGAGAGTGGTTGGGTAAGTTTCTGGTGCTGGGTCCCCCAAGCTGGATGATACTGGTGTCTGTGGGAAACTCAGAGATGGGTTGGCAGAATCAGTGAATAATGTTTTATAAAGTTAGGCAAAACTCAAAGCACTAGAAGGAAGATGAAAAAAGAAAGGAAGATCAGAGAATTCCAGTCCAGGAAGAGAAAAATTACTGATTAATCTTTTTCAGAATGATAAATATTTGAGACAAGCCTCACCTCCAACAATAATTGGTGGTTATTCTAACCCTTTTCCGGACTGGTTTAGAATAAAGTTAAACACAAATAATCACATATCCTTTTGTTTAATTCATTCATTCTCAGACATTTCATCTAACAGATGAACCTGAGGGTGCCCTGATAACATGGGTAGTTTCTGAGTCATACAAAGCTCAAGCCAACTGATTCCAGTCACAGGAAAAAGACAAGACTAAAGGGAGGAAGAAATTTGATATATATTATATAGTTTTAAAAGAAAATCAAGCACAGGATTAAATCCTGAGGCATTCACTTGTAGGAAAAAAAGAGATGGTAGATTGTGCACCCCATTTTTCTCCATGAGAATCTAATTAATTCATTAAGTATAGAGCTCCACCAAAATGTGCACCACAGGTTTTTTAAATGCATGCTACAGATGTGAAAGGAGACAGGCAACAACAACAAAATAACACAGTAGGGAGTTTGGAGAGGTGTGAGATTCTTCCGTTGAGCATCTATAAAGTTTTCTACAGCACTTCACTTTTAGGATTTTGCACTTCTGACATAAATAAGTTAGACAAATAAAAAGCGAGATAACAGCAGCTTTCTTCAGAACAGAGGTAAAATTAGGTCTCAAATGTGTGACATTGTACTTCATGAGACACTGGTGAGAGGTAGGACTGGAAGGCATTGCCATTTATCTGTTTGGGATCTGGATTTTTGCTTTGTAAAGTGGGGCATCAAATCCATCTGTTCCACTGTGTTCAAGCTCTCTGGGTTAAATCTTTGCCCCATTGAAGTCAATGGGAGTTTTACCAGTGACTTAAAAGGAAGCTGGGATTTCACCCTTTGTTCCTGTGTAGGCTGCAGGTTTTATTTTGTGACCAATCCTGCTCTGGCAGGAATGGAACTAGATAAACTATTCTCCCCCACACACACTTTCTGATGAAATCCGATCTATTATGTTGTAATCCATATAGGTTTTTATAGTGCTCTGATCACCACAGTATATGAGTTCCTTCTAGTAGCATTAAACAACATGATTAACATCTGGCATGTGTTTTTCATTCTTTGTCTTATCCTTTCCCCAAACAGAGAATGGAGTATGTTGTGTAGTGTTTTGTTTCAATAGGTTTCTTCTTTTGTTTTTAATATATACATATTCCAATGTGTTTATTTTAGAGAAGTCAGGTAGAAAAAGTGATCCTTGCACATGGAGCAGAAGGAGGCAAGTTTTGTGATGGTCCTTAGTTCCTGTGGGAGCTCAGGACTGGCCATTGAAAAAGTTCCATCTCCTCCACAAACAATCTTTACCCTTAAGACAGAAAGTTCTATTCTGCCTGAGGAGCAAAGTTGTTGACCATGAACCCCATCCCTGAGCTTTAGGAGATTTTTAGATATCTTGGACTCAGACCATTAAGCATTTTGAAGATAAGGAGATCTTGAACTTGACTCAATCTTGCATCAGTCTTCACTAAAAAAGTTGAGTGAGCAGATATTTAACACAATTAATACTAACAACAAGGGAGAAGGAACACAAACCAAAATAGAGAAATAATAGATGAGAGAATATTTAGGTAAGTTAGATATATTAAAGTTGGCAGGGCCTGATTAAATTCACCCTAAGGTCCTTAAGAAACTAGCTGAAGCATTTATCTTTGAAAACTCATTGAGGATAGGAGAGGTCCGAGAGGACTAGAGAATGGCAAATATAGGACCTATTTTTTTTAAAAGGGAACAAAGGGACCCAGGGAATTACAGATCAGTCAGCCCACATGGCAGTCTCATAAGCAAATTAGGGAAATGTAGTCTAGATGAAATTACTATAATGTGGTTGGACAGCAGGTTGAAAGACCATACTCAAAGAGTAGTTCTCAATGATACACTGTCAATTTGGGAGGGCGTATCTAGTGGGATCCTGCAGGGGTCAGTCCTGGTCCAATGCTATTTAATATTTTCATTAATGATTTGGATAATGCAGTGAAGAGTATGCTTACAAAATTTGTGGATGACACCAAGCTGGGAGGTGTTGCAATCATTTTGGAGGACAGGATTAGAATTCAAAATGACCTTAACAAATTGAAGAAATGGTCTGATATCAACAAGATGAAATTCAATAAATACAAATGCAAAGTACTTCACTTACAAAGGAAAAATCATAAGAACATAAGAATGGCCATACTGGGTCAGCCCAAAGGTCCATCCAGCCCAGTATCCTGTCTACCGACAGTGGCCAATGCCAGGTGCCCCAAAGGGAGTGATCAAGTGATCTCTCTCCAGCCATCCATCACCACCCTTTGACAAACAGAGACTAGGGACACCATTCCTTACCCATCATGGCTAATAGCCATTAACGGCCTTAACCTCCATGTATTTATCCAGTTATCTTTTAAACCCTGTTATAGTCCTAGCATTCACAACCTCCCCAGGCAAGGAGTTCTACAAGTTTACTGTGCGCTGGGTGAAGAAGAACTTCCTTTTATTTGTTTTAAACCTGCTGCCCATTAATTTCATTTGGTGGCCCCTAGTTTTTATATTATGGGAACAAGTAAATAACTTTTCCTTATTCACTTTCTCCACACTACTCATGATTTTATATACCTCTATCATATCCCCCCTTAGTCTCCTCTTTTCCAAGCTGAAAAGTCCTAGCCTCTTTAATCTCTCCTCATATGGGACCCGTTCCAACCCCCTAATCATTTTAGTTGCCCTTCTCTGAATCTTTTCTAATGCCAGTATATCTTTTTTGAGATGAGGAGACCACATCTGTACGCAGTATTCAGGATGTGGGCATACCATGGATTTATATAAGGGCAATAAGATATTCTCCATCTTATTCTCTATTCCTTTTTGAATGATTCCTAACATCCTGTTTGCTTTTTGGACTGCCACTGCACACTGCATGGACATCTTCAGCGAACTATCCACGATAACTCCAAGATCTTTTTCCTGATTAGTTGTAGCTAAATTAGCCCCCATCATATTGTATGTATAGTTGGGGTTATTTTTCCCAGTGTGCATTACTTTACATTTATCCACATTAAATTTCATTTGCCATTTTGTTGCCCAATCACTTAGTTTTGTTAGATCTTTTTGAAGTTCTTCACAGTCTGCTTTGGTCTTAACTATCTTGAGCACTTTAGTATCATCTGCAAACTTTGCCACCTCACTTTTTACCTCTTTCTCCAGATCATTTATGAATAAGTTGAATAGGACTGGTCCTAGGACTGACCCTTGGGAACACCACTAGTTACCCCTCTCCTTTCTCAAAATTTACTATTTATTTCTACCCTTTGTTCCCTGTCTTTTAACCAGTTCTCAATCCATGAAAGGATCTTCCCTCTTATACCATGACAGCTTAATTTACATAAGAGCCTTTGATGAGGGACCTTGTCAAAGGCTTTCTGGAAATCTAAGTACACTATGTCCATTGGATCCCCTTTGTCCAAATGTTTGCTGACCCCTTCAAAGAATTTTAATAGATTAATAAGACATGATTTCCCTTTACAGAAACCATGTTGACTTTTGCCCAACAATTTATGTTCTTCTATGTGTCTGACAATTTTATTCTTTACGATTGTTTCAACTAATTTGCCCGGTACTGATGTTAGATTTACCGGTCTGTAATTGCTGGGATCACCTCTCGAGCCCTTTTTAAATACTGGCGTTACATTAGCTATCTTCCAGCCATTGGGTACAGAAGCCGATTTAAAGGACAGGTTACAAACCATAGTTAGTAGTTCCGCAATTTCACATTTGAGTTCTTTCAGAACTCTTGAGTGAATGCCATCTGGTCCCGGTGACTTGTTACTGTTAAGTTTATCAATTAATTCATAGAATATCAGGGTTGGAAGGGACCTCAGGAGGTCATCTAGTCCAACCCCCTGCTCAGAGCAGGACCAATTTCCAACTAAATCATCCCAGCCAGGGCTTTGTCAAGCCTGACCTTAAAAACTAATTCCAAAACCTCCTCTAGTGACGCCTCAGTCTGTGACAATTCCTCAGATTTGTCACCTAAAAAGCCAGCTATGAAACAGGGAATCAAATGCACAACTACGAAATAGGGAATAACTGGCTTGGTGGCAATGTGGAAGAAAAGGATCTGGGGGTTATAGTAGACCACAAATTGAATATGAGTCAACAATGTGAAAGGCTAATAGCATTCTGAGCTGGATTAACAGGTGTATTCTATGCAAGACCTGGGAGGTAACAGTCCTACTCCTACTCTACTCAGCACTGGTAAGGCCTCAGCTGGAGTACTGTGTCCAATTCTGGGCGCCATACTTTAGGAAAGGTGTGGACAAATGAGAGAGAGTCCAAAGGACAGCAACAAAAATAATAAAATGTTTAGGAAACCTGACCTATGAAGAAATGTTATAAAAACTGGGCATGTTTAGTGTTGAGAGAAGAAGACTGAGAAGGGATCTGACAACAGTCTTCAAATATGTTAAGAGTTGTTACAAAGAGGATGGTGATCAATTGTTCTCCATGTCCACTATGGGTAGGGCTTAATTTTCAGCAAGGGAAATTCAGATTTGATAGTGGGAAAAACTTCCTGGCTATAAGAGTATTTAAGGTCCTGAATAACCTTTCAACGAAGGTTCCGGAAACCCCATCATTAGAGATTTTTAAGAACAGTTGGACAAACACCTGTCAGTGAGGTCTAGGTTTACTTGGTCCTGCCTTAGTGCAAGAGGCTGGACTTGATGACCTTGCAAGGTCCCTTCCAGCCCCACATGTCTATGATTTTAATGAATATTCTGTTGGAAGCCAGCATAGTAACTGGAGAACAGATGTGCTGATGGTAGTCCATGTTGCTGAGGAGACCTGCTGCACCATTCTGTACTAGCTGGAGTTTCCTAAGCACTGAAGGCTTATCTGAAGCACTGAAGGAATATCATTGCTGTAGCCAGACAGCAGGTGACAAAAAAGCATGTATAACTGAGGTCAGATCATCATCTACCAGTATGGGAAGGAGTCTCCTACCAAACTGGAGATGGTAGAAAATGTTACTCAGGGATGCAGCTGTGGGGAGTCTAGGAGCACTTCTAAATTATGAACTGAACTGATCAATTGTGAGTGTGTGTACTTTCAACCAAAGAAGACTGAGCTCTTTCAAGAGCTTTCAGTCTCACCAGTATATCTTCCCACTTGCTCAGCTTCAGCTTCAACCAGCTGTTTCTCATCCATAAGCTAATGCTGTCCAAGCACTGGACCATCTAGCAGTGTGATCATATGTGGTATGACTAAATTCAGATAAGACTGATTGGTTAGGAGAAACAGCCAGATAATATGGTGAGGTGACATTCCACCCCCCTTGTTCTGGATGAATGTCTACCATTTGTTAATTGAGTTTTCAGTCTAGAGGTACAGTTAAGCCCCCAACAGCTACTAAAGTATCATATAGAAGCAGTGACCAGGAAAACTGTTTTTATCTGTGCCTGAGGCGATGACTCCATTTCTTTCTGGCATAGACCTTGATACCACTATTCATGTCTTTGTCACCTTAAGGCTGATTACTGCAATGCTCTCTACGTGGGCTACACCTTAAAACCATCCAGACACCGAAGATGGTGAGGAATGTGGCAGCTCACTTAGTAAGCAGTGCATCTATTCCATTCTATTTTATATAGGTTCTTCTACTGCACTTGTCATCTTAGTATCTAAGCACCTTCCAGTAGTTAAGCAACATGACTGCACATCTGTCATGTGTTGTTTGTTCACTCATCCTCTTGTCTGGGGGAGAAGTGTGTGAGATGGAGTGTTTTGTTTTGGAATTGTATATATATTCACACATACACACACATGTTGATATATGTTTATGTTAGAGAAGGTAAGGTCAAACAAGTGGACCTTCATTTAGAAAGGAAGCTAGTGAGTTTTGTGTTGGTCCTTAGTTCCTGGGGGATTTCATTCCACTGTCTTGGGCAAGTCTCCAAGAAAGTTCTGTCTCCTGCACAGATGAGCTTTACCCTTTATGTGGAGAGTTCCATTGTGCCAGAGGACTGAAGTTGTCAACCACAATCTTCATCCTGGAGCTTTAGGTGATCTTTTAGATATCGTGGGACCAGGCCACTAAGCAAGTGCCTTGAAGATAAGGACCAATACATGGAACTTGATTTCATCTGTACTGGCCATCTGTTAGCTGGAATATAAGGCGTTTTGACGTATAAAACCCTAAATAGTTTAGGACCAGCCTACTTGAAAGACTTTCTTTCTCCCCATGCCATATTGCTGCAATTGTAGTCTGCAAAGGCACCCGAGTTGGACATTCTTTGTGAGGAACTTAGCTGTACAGCACAGCTTGGTCACAGATCAGCTGAGATTCCAGAACACACTGCAATGTCTATCTTTTTGCCCAGATGCCTGAAGAAGGCAGGGCTAAATGTATGAATCTGTAAAAAGCAACAGAGGGTCCTGTGTCACCTTTAAGACTAACAGAAGTATTGAAGCATAAGCTTTCGTGGGTGAATGCACACTTCATCAGACGCAAGTCAGCGTTTTGCTGAGGTTTCTTGAAGCAGAAAGTCTGAAAGAAACATAAGCAACTTTTTTTCTAAATATGATGTTTTGCTCAGTTTTGGGAATAATGCTAGCTTCTCTACTATTGGTGGATTAAAGTAATGTCCCATTGGATTCAGCTGTTTAGGATGTAAAAAGGTGGACTGTTGAGTTTATAGTAGGCTGCTAACCATTGTGTAATAGAAAAGTGTAAAAGCAGTATTGAGCTCAGGGGTTTTTTAAATCATAGTTGTAGTCTATAAATGTTAGAATTTTGTTATAAAATAATCTGTTTTATGATATATTTATAATTTTGCAGTATGTCACTACTGTTATTTTTTACATTTACTAAAAGGTGGCACTTCAGAGAGCACAGGTAATGCCTTCCCCTGCGGGAGGGTGGGTAACGTAACTTTCTCTGCAACCACTCCATGATCTGAAAATAAAGTGAGGGAGAATTCCTTTTCTAGCCTCCATGCATCTGCCCGCTGTCAAGACTGGTTATGTGAGCTGTGTGCTAGGCTCAGGATTTGGGCACTAGTATAATACAAAATAAGGAGTTTGAAGAGATTTTCAAAAACCCCCAGAAAAGCTTTATGCTTGAAATGGTATATGGATCAGTGCTCCTTTGCTCCTTAATATACATGTCCCCTCTTATCTGTCTTCACTTTCGCAATGCAAATAGCTTCTAGTGCTTTTTCCCACTCCTTTATTACAACTAACAATGGCTGTTATAAACCAATAAAGTCAGTAGCAGGCAAAAACCTATTTTTACAGATGCCAGGACAAAAATGTTAATTACCTTAAAAGAGTAACAATTATTTTTCTCCTGCTCTCCATTTAGCTTTTCATAGATATTAATTATAGTTTGTCAAAACTGTATCTTGGAAATACCTACTCTTCTGAAAGAGTTTTAAAATGAATCCTTTGTCTCCTATATCCTATAACAGTGTAGTAAAGTGCCTTCTCTTTTCTTCCTTATATAATTTAAAAACATAGAATCAATGGGATGTATTTAGGAAGATTTAGCATCCTTTTTCATATCTTCTTATACTGTGAGATGTAATTTTATGTGGATATGTCTCTCTAAGAATGCAATTTTTGTGATCTGACTAAGGATTCGTAAATGATTCATATACATGGCTAAGGGAGCTGACCCTGATCCCATATAAGTCAATGGCAAACCCATTTACTAGAGTGCAAGAAGATTAGGTCCTGTGGTGTAGTTATTGTAACTATGGGCCATATGGCTCCCATGGCTTGCATGCTGAAACATGCTTACTATAGCTTGTTACAAAACCTGCCATACTAAGACCTCCTACTTTGCATGCTGCCATACAACTTACAGCACAAAAAGAGATGTGAAAAATAGTTGCAGCTTCCAAGCAGGTGTGATCTGGAGAAACGTGGGCAGAAACAGGGTGAAGTCAAAATTACTGTGTGTCCTGTCCGGATAATCAATCTAAGTTACTACACAAAACTGACAGTAAACTATTGCTACTTGAGTGGTAATAATTTACTATCAACAAAAATCCTTCTCTTCAATGTGGCAAAATACAACTGTTTCCATGGATGTGTATAAGGTAAACTGCAAATGGTGAGGGCATCTGGGCTTCATATCAGACTGTAAGAGATGTAGAAAAATGTCCACGTGCCTTGGCCCCTGAGCCATGTTTGCAGTGGAACCGTATACTACATTTCCCAACATAGAATCCACCTGTTTATTTTTATCTCTTTAACAGGTGTTTGTCTTTGTTCACAGTCTGTTACTACTACAACGGGTTGGCAGGATATGGATCAATGTAGAAAGCTCAGTTGGGGTGGGGTCTTAGCACTTTCTCCTCCTTTTCACTATAAAACAGATCATATGGCTCTAAGTCTGTTTGGTATGATATTAGATTCAGGGGTTGACAAACTGTGGTACATGTACAATTAGTAGAGGGTGAGCTTGATGGTCCAACAGTTAACTTCACAACCATTTTTTAAGACACTGGGACATGAATCAAGGAAGTTTGAGAACCACTGATGTAGATCAAAGCTGTCCAAACTGAGATGTGAAGCCCTTCCCACTGGTCCATAGAGAACCAGGCAGTCAGCTGATGTTGTTGGTTCTGCCCTCGTGTGTGCAGGCTCAGTACACAATGGTGTACATTGATGAGGCTACTCCATTAAATGTTTTGCCTTTTCCTCTCCAACCAAGAAATATTACCAGAGGGAGATGAAGAAGCCATAAGGAGCCGGACCTGCAGCCATCACACCAGGAGCTGGCCCAGCCACCAGTGGACCACAACTGCACTGAGATCTACACCCACCACAACTCCATTAGGTTTTACTCCCACAACCACCGCCACCACCATGGAACCCACCGATGCTGGACCAAAACCAGTTATAACCATTGACAGCAGTCAGGGATAGAAGAAGGCGTACAGGTGGATTGTGATTTGATCTGGTGGAACTGACGGAACGTGAGAGTGGAAGAAAACCTGATTGGAAGGTAGGGGTCAGGAAAAAGAGCACCAAAGGGCAGGGAACCTGATTTGGAGAGAGGTGAGGAGAAGCAGCAGTGGTGGGTTTGGAGGAGGGTAGAATTTTAAGAGGAGAAAGGGGTAGATGAATGAGGGAGAAAAAGGAAGGAAATAGGAGGCTAGAGCAGGAAACTGTAGGCAGGATGAGACCAGGGGCATGTCTTAAAGGGCAAGAGCTAGAACAGAATAGAGTTTTGAGGGGGTGTTTGTGGAGCAGATCATGGTCAGAGGAGTACTCATTTTGATTTCCCCAGGATGAAAGAAACTGATTTGCAAAGAATGGATTATGGGGTGGACTGACTGTGATAGTGGGACAGTATGTAGAATTGAGTTAGTGGGAGGAAATTGATTGTGACTTCGGGAGGCTGATTAGGTATGTTGGAGTAATGAGAAACTGAAACTGAATGTATATGGGTAGGTTCAGTTTGATTTGTCCATGGGAGTGAAGGAAATTATGCGGATGGTTGTGAATTATCAGAAGAATTGGCTTTGAATGGGATGATGAGGAGAGGTGCTTTTGGCTATGTGGGCAGCCAGTCCAAGCCCAGTGAGTCTCGGTCTAGTGTTGATAGAGAAGGCAGCCCACACTAAAAAATAAGCTGGACCCCCCAGTGTAATTCATCTATATATTATTGTACCTTGTCACACGAGTTTTCCCCCCCCCCTTTTTTTAACGTTTTGGGGAAGAAAGGAGGTCATCTATTTGGTAACAGTTTTTTGTGGAGGTCTGGGGGATCATTTTAACTTTATAAATCTTTACTAAAAGGAGTTTAAAAATGTCACATTCCCCAGTGATTTCAGCCGTAGGAAATAGAGAAAAGGCAAACATGGGGCTTTTAAACATCAGTATTATGCATGCAGTACACACGTAACTAGTTCACCTAAATTTATGTATCCAATTACAAGCACAGTGAATGTGTGCTTGCATGCCTAGCTAGCCTCACTCATAGACCCACCTACCCCTTTTTTTGCTCCCAGTTACACAGACAATTGCCAGTAGTAGGCAGGCAATACAGATGTGTCTCTTTGAAAATTTAGCTTATAGAACTTAGAAGAAGGAACAATAGAGAAACATGCAATGGGTTACGAAGCAATAGCCTTTTCATTTCAGACCTGTACAATATACTATGTTGGTGGGGGAGAATGCATTTCCTGTGCTGCATCATATGCCCTCAGTTGACCCATGGATCTGTCAAAGTCTATGAGACCCCCACCACAGGGATGAAATTCTGGCCCCACTGAAATCTATGGGAACTTTCTCATGGACTTCAGTGGGGTGTGGATGTCACCTCAGGCTTCCAATAGTAAAACAATGGTGCTACATTCTACTCCAGCAGACACCTGTCAAAATGGATAAATAAAATTCTTGTTTTACCTTTTATTAACAGTAGGTTTTTAGTAACATTGACATATATACAGGAGGTGAGACTAAATGATCTAATGGTTCCTTCTGGAACCATTTATGAATTTATGAACCTTTAACATTCTCCATTGAAGATTATTTATGGAAGATGAGCAAATTTTACTTATTTTATATAATATGAGATTGTTTCTCTTTTCCAGTAAAATCTAGAAGATCGCTGAAAACTAGACAACAGGCAGAAATGAAGAGTAGCATCTTTGCTACAGGAAATAAGCTATCTACCTGGGTTTTCACATTCTTTAGATTGCAAAGTTAATCAGGTGGTTGTTCTATTGGAGATCTCCTTTTCACAACAAGGTGATATACAACAGGGTTTCCATCTGTTCAGAGAGGAGCAGAGCAGTTTTAATTTGGGTCAAAGCTGCTGTATTTAGCTTGAGCATGAGAACAAGTGGAAATGCATTGCCACTACAGCAAAACATACTATTTCTACTACACAGTAGAATAAATAACACTGTGCCCCCCCCCCAGAGCCAGCATCCCATAGCCCCTCTTGCACCCCAAACTCCCTCCTGCACCCCAAGCCCTTACCCCAGCCCTGACTCCCTCTCAGAGCCAGCACCCTGTACCTCCTCCTGCACCCCAATGCCCTGTCCCAGCCCTGACCCTCCTCCAAGAGCCATCACCCTATACCCCCTCTGGTACCCCAACACTATGCCCCAGCCCAGAGCCCTCTCCTGCACCCAAACTCCCTCCTAGAGCCCGCACCCCCTCCTGCACCCCAATGCCCTGCCACAGCCCTGACGCCCCTCCCAGAGCCAGCACCCCGCATCCCCTCCTGTACTCCAACACTCTGTCCCAGCCCACAGTCCCCTCCTGCACCCAAACTTCCTCCTAGAGCCTGCAGTCCCTCCTGCACGCCAAAACTCTGCCCCATCCCAGAGCCCCATCCTGCACCCAAACTCCCTCCCAGAGCCTGCAACCCTCCCCGTCTCCTGCACGCCAACCCCCTGTCCCAGGCTCAGCCCAGAGCCCCCTCAAACACTGCGAACCCCTCCACCACAGCCCAGAGCCTGCACCCCTTCCTGAATGCCAACCCCCTACTTCAGCCTGGTGAAAGTGAGTGAGGGTGGGGGAGAGTGAGCAACAGAGAGGGAGGAGGATGGAGTGAGTGGGTGGGGCTTTGGGGAAGGGGTGGGGTAGATCCTGGGTTGCCCTTAAATTTAAAAAGTGATCTTGGGCGTAAAAAGGTTGGAGACCACTGTACTAGGGAGATTGGAAGGCTGAGGTTGGAATGGTAACATGCCCTCAGCTATAACATGTTCCCCCCGTCACATGTCCCCTCTCACGGGGTGACTGGCCCTTTTAAGAAGGAATGGATCCAGCTCACCTTAGATTCATTACCAGCCTCTCACTGGGGCTTGATAGAAGGTAACTGGTCTCTATAAAGAGACACAGAGGAGGAACAGGAAGTGGTGGCATCAGCTGCAAAAAAGCAAGATGAAGTCATAGTTCAGGGCAACTGCATGTGTTTTCCCCCTCCGTGGTCCAGCAAGGGCACCCACATGTAGGCTTCTAGGTCTCCAGTAGTTACTTCTTACTTCTCTTGGATATAACAAGTATGGAATATCAGTTCTGTGCAAACTAGCAATAATTCAGTTTCTCTGCTTTGTGTGTGTACATAGTATACCAACCTCCTTAAGTCAACACAAAAATGTGTAAAATCATCATTAGCGAGAATACAAAAAAAAAAAATCAAATGTTTCTGTACAATAGGTAGCTTAACTACCTCTGCTTTCCCCACGTTTTTCAATCTATTTTAAGATCTTCTATCATAGGAAGGGATTCTGCCATATAATATATTCTCCCCTATTCACAAAAGAAATAAAATTGATAATACCTTTTTCTAAGTAACAAATGAAATCAATGTGTCAAGATATTAAACTTTCCACACTTCATTTATTTTTTCCAATACTTTGTGTGTATTTGCGTGTATACCATTTTACACATAGAGATAGTAAGCTGATGTCACTTGTTCTTAATATATAAAATATTTATAAATTCATCAATTAGTACTTCAAACATTTATATTTTATTAGAAGCAATTATTATGCATTTAACTTTAAATCATTTAAATAGATTCTGCTGCATTAGTTCTCCAAAGGAATTTGCAAAGTGTTCAATTACTTCCCTAAATGTTGGCTTTCTTCCAAACCAAGAGACTGTTTCCCACTCTTTTGACTCTTGTTCATACTCTCTGCAACCACTTGTTTCAATGATCATGAAAAGAGTTTTTCTTTCATGGCTGCTTCTACAGTGAGCACTCCTTTCTTGTTAAAAAAAAAAACAAGTTTTTCCTAACAAAAATTAAACTAACATCTTCATTATACTGCACATTTTGTTGAGTGAAGAACCTTCAAACAAAGAAAGATTGTCCAAGGGACCTGTTCACAGGAGCTACTGCTTTCTTGGGACTGGAAAAAAAGTTTTAGCTACTAACAAGCAGGAGCAGTGTAACAGAACAAAATGGAATGCAACTATATGTGCCTCAGATTTCCAAAACTGAAAGTCAGAGCGATCAGTTACAGTCTCCAGCACTGACCCTTTATGGGAAAGGAAATAATAAAGCGGAATATCAAATAAGAAAAGGAGACAGGTCAATCTAGTCATGTGGCATTTCCTCTTCTTAACCTTCACTAGTAAAGATTATTAAAAACTGATGTACAGAGATAAAAACCAGGGACTAAAAATACTATAACTTAAAAAGGCCATTTAATATGCACTGGCTTGGTTCCTTCTGATAGGAGTCCTAGCAAGACTAAAACCTTTACAAAAAATTACAAAACCAGATAAAATATTGTGTGTGTGCACTCACACACACACGCACATATACCTCTTAACAATTACTGATTTACACTATTCAGACTCTAAACATAACTTGAACCTCAAATGTAATGTGGCTGTTTATTTAAGAGTAATGTGAACAATTTCCTATCTGATGTATTTGTCTTGAAAAACAACAAAAAGGAATTATTTTTATTATGTATTTGTTTAACCTTGACAATGTGGTCAGTCTGCTCAAGGCATCTACAGAGACACTGGTGGTTGCAAGAGGTTTGAAGAACAAAGTCTGATGGAGCCAAACATAATCCCTTTTATTAGATTCCCCCCTTCATTCCTTTAGTCAATCCAGGATTCTGCAGGCATTCATATCCAGAACACAAGAACCTCCTTTGTTGGTGACTTCCCTATTCACCAAGTAGCTTTGACTACAGGTTTTCCTAAATCTAAGCACAGTCAGGTTCTATATGAGATATTTCAGAGAAACAGTTGGCTCTCCATAATTAAGACTGATACCAATACATTAATCACAATCCTATTTTAATTCTACTTGCTTTAACTTTAATTTAGTTTTTGTTATCTGTCTCACAAAGAGGATTCCTTTCCCAGAAAGTTTGAAGGTAATGGAGTAAGGCATTTGTCAAATCTGAAATCTAACTTTTGGAATGTAATACCTCAAAGAATGGTTTGACCTAGAAACCAAAGGTTTGGTAAATTTCCTTAGCACGGACTGATGTTTTTGGATACATTCATATATTCACTGGATTAATTCTGGAGTTACCTGATACAGTTTCTTCAGACATCAAACACATGAGACTTACTAGCTCAGCTGCAACAGAGAAAATCAGTCCATATAACCTGTGGAATTTAAGCTTCACAACACCAGAGAGACATTGAAACCAACAACTTCACTGATCCTGCAAAGCTTATAAACTCCATAGGAGCCCTGGTTCTGGCAGATCTCCCCAGTCCCAGCCATGGTGGCTCTTTCTGTGCATGTAAGGGTTTATATGCTCTGCAGATCCAGAGAGACATCCATGATGAACAACATGTGGAATATTCAAAGTCAGTGTGAGGAGACTGTGCTGGGACACCGCCCTAACCCTTCTCACCACTCACTCGTTTACTTGTAGAAGAACCATGCTATTTGTAAGATAAAAGGCATGTAACTTTTCTCAAATGTGTACATGTTTAGGGTATATCGAGGAAGGGAGTATGTGGCCTACATATTCAGAGTAAAGAAAAAGTTGATCTCTGGCCTTTTTGTAGAGTGTAGACTCTCTCCATGTATATTTGTAACTTCTCCATATTTAGTATCATCTGAGATTTTATGAGAGAGATTAACATGTTCTTTACTCCCTCATCCTAATTATTAAAATCTGATTCTTTTCTGAATTGTAACTCGGTAAAATCACACTGAATTACTCATAGGTCTGTTACTTTTGTATATTAAAATTCGTACCTGATCTCTTTGACTGTCAAAAAAAGAGTTTTTACTGCTTTTTGCAGAGTCACAGCAGCTAATTCTGAGTGAGCTGGATTCCTTTTTCTTACTGTACATCATCATCAGAAGAATTGCTTACTATGTTAAACCCCAGATGTATGAAAAGCAACAGGTGCATAAAAGTGTTAGTGAAGGCATCATTTCAAAATGTTGGGGTTGCACAAGTGTACATAGGGCCTAATTCGGAATACAAAATCTTAATTACTAGCAATAATGCATAAGAAGGAAAGAACCCAGATGTCATACGGATCTCATGGGGAGCTTGCATTGGCAGTTAGATAAACATTTGGGCATATTTGATCCCGACACCATTAAGAGGAAGTGAAAACAGAACCCCATGATGTTATTTTACAGAATTGCTTTTCAGAGTAAAGTCACAATTTAAATAAGATCATAAAACAGATTGTTGCAACACCTCCCTCGACATCTTTCCGCAGTTCAGTACATTACCATTTTTCATCAACCTTTATGGACAGCCTCTTAGCTAGTTTCCAATCCTATAAACAGCCTCCCCGCTGAAGTTGATTTAAATTAAATTAAAAAAATTAAGTGAAAATTAAACTATTTTTTCAATTAACATTGAGTCATGCTGCATCAAATGTTTTATTAAAATCTAATGTATTAACTCTATCACAATCGCTTTATCCAATAAGTTTAAAGCAAATAAATAATTACGTTTGTCTGGAAAGTTATATTCTTTATAAGCTGTACTGAAGCCGAGTGGCCTCCCTTCAGACCCAAGAGGGAGGAACCATTACACTTCATCTGGTGAGCACAGCCAAACCCACTCAGTCCCCGCCCCTTGCAGGAAGCGGAGGGGCAGAGCAGGAAGTATAAGAGGAGAGCCCTATAGCTCAGTTGCGGGTAGACCAGGGAAGGAGGTGGATGCCTCTCACATAGGGGCAAACCCTCTACAAGGTCCAGGACCAGCTGCAAAGCAGACCAGCACCACTGCTAGGGCCCTGGGCTAGGACCCGGTGGAGTAGGGTGGGCCTGGGTCCCCCTACCACCACCCCACAGCTGGGGCTGGCTGCATATTCACCTTAGGCCACAAGGCCCGTACGAGTCTGTTATTGCTTGCTCCAGCCACGAGACTGAGGGCTATAGGGTATAGACTATTTGTTTGCTCTACCCCGTGCAGAGGGCCAGAGCCCAGACTATTGTTGCTTGCTGAAGTGAGGCAAAGTGGCCTCCCTCTGGACCCAAGAGGGAGGAATCATTACATAAGCCCATTGCTCACCATCTCATTACCATATTTATGTTTACTGATTTTTCTTGTAATCCTTGTTCTGTTATTTTACTAAAAACAGAAGTTAGACCAGGGATCGGCAACCTTTGGCCCGCGGCCCGCCAGGGGGCTTACCCTGGCAGGCCGCGTGACAAAGGTTGTTGATCCTTGAGTTAGACTCATGGGACTGTAAATACTAGGATCATATTACTTTCCCAACTTCTTTTCTATATTTTTGTTGCTGAAAGCATGTTTAGCAAAGGTGTTCTGTACTTCAGACTTTTTGGATCACCATTAATTTCATCTCCTGTCCCTAGTACTTAATAAATATTTATGCAAGCCCTTCTTATACCTCTCAACCTCTTTTGTAAGCATTACATCATTCCCTTTTTTGCTGCCCATATTTGTTTCACTGCAAATCTTACCTGATTCCAAATGTTATGGTTTGGTGGTCTCTCACCTTTTCCATTCATAGTTCAGGTTTCCTTTTATCCCCATGTCTCTGTGCAGCTCATCATGATGCCAAATTGCCTGATCATTAAAATTAACCATAACACCTTGGAACTTTTTGAATTTGAAGTTCATTGCCACCACAGTTGTGATTTAATAACTGATCTGAACCTTTAATAATAAAAAGGACAGGTTCTCTTATACAGCAGGCTCTAACTCATTAAAAAAATTCCTACTCATTTTAAAAAACTGGAGGGATAACCAGGACAAGATTACACTGAAATGCTGCCTTCTGGATTATGATTGCCGTTGTAAGCAAAATCAGAGCAGATATGTACATACTCAAAAGCTACATTACAAAATTAAGGGCCCAACTTAAATTAAGAAATTATGGGAAACACAGTCACATCTTAAATGGATCCTTAGCCTGTGCAAATTATGTCCAGGTAAAGGCAAGAGCAAAAAAACAAACAAACAAAAACAAACTTTCTCCCTTGCATCTTTTCAGCAGGTTGGGTGAACTAAGAAGGAAGGTTAGTATGGTCCATGTCCCCTCCCCATACCCGCCAATAGAGCTTACTGACTGTGGAAGGCAGCCTATTTGTGCCTTTGGGAGAGCAAAGTATATACACACACTCCACCCACCTCCACACTTGGAAGCTGTGTGAGAAACTGACTTGAAGAATGGGTCTACTCACATGAGTAAGAATTACGTGTGTTAGGAAGGACTAAAGAATTGGACCCTTCATTAGTACTGTTTTATTTTCACCAGTATCAGACAAGACCATAGGCCAGATCTGGAGCTATACAGATGTGCATCAGCAGAGGATCTGTCCCATTATGTATAATGCCCAAAAATACTTTTTAAATTACATTTTTGTGGCAATAATGTAATAAAAAAATCTTAAAGCACAAAGATTTTTTGCACCATCTTCTGAAATATATGCTGACCTGATTTTAGTGGTATTTTGTAAAATTGCACTACTAATGTGAATATATGTCAAGAATCAAACCCAATGTGATTTGCAGAACAATTATAAATCCTAAAAGAAAAAAAGAACTAGCTTATGATTCAATGACCAACAGTCTTAACCATAACCATGCCATTTGATGTAATTAACATTAAAAACCTATTTCCAGTCAAGCAAAAATTCAAATTATTTACAGTAAATACATTTATTTACAATCTAATCCAGTTTCATACAGCATCCTTATGTGTCTACACAAAGAGGAAGTATCTTTCTGATCTAATGAATTTGCATATACTGAGTTTTGTATCTTGCTTCATTCATTAAAATAGTCATTACAGGGAGTCCTTGGATTTACGACACAATGCAATTCTGAGGAACGAATTGTAAGTCAAAATCGCTTTTCCCGTACGAATCAATGGTATAAAGGGGAGATTGGCTCCTGAACCAAGGCTTGATACACTATTTTCACTACAATAACCCAGATTTTTGTACTAAATGAATTGTAGATGACTAATGTAGCAACATCAATGTATTTATTTGGTAAACAGCATTCAAATAAACATAAAATCACATATGCTTTGACTTTCCAGAACTTTTTGAAGGGCTCTTGGCTGGGGGCTTCTCTGAAGTCTGGGCTGCAGGTTTCTCTGGAGTCTTCTCTGCAGTCTTACTTGTAAATAACTTCATGGTCACGTTATAATGAATGGACCTGAAAGGGGGTCCCTTGCAGCCGCTTGTCCGATTGGCTTCCAAGGCCAGGATAGCTTGTTGCCGGATAGCCTTGCTGCTTGTTTTTGATTGGCTTAGCCCGGGGCCAGGAGCCAATCAGAAAGTTTGAACAGTGAACTCAGTGATTGGCTGAGGCTCAGCACGTGATGTGTGCAGTTCTCCCTGCCACCTTGCGTCAAAAGGGCAAAACACACGTCGTAGGGCTGAAATGGGCAGTCAATTGAAAAGCGTTGTTAAGTCCAAGGACTCCCTGTATTTGCATGTAATTATGAACAAGAGTTGCCAAGTTCTAGAATCTACAGGCAATTGTTCTGTGGCCAAAATAAACTGAAGGCAAATAATCAGATCAAACACTACTTTTGAATTCCATTACACAATATATAAAATACATGACAACTAATCACTGTGAAATATTCTGGATATGACAGTGGTTATTCATTTTGCTTTGTTTTTGAAAAACGTATTTTCCTCATTAGAAGTTGAGCTAAGCAGTGGCTTTAAGCCACAGGCTTGAGTAGTGAATGGTGCCTCGGGCAGACACAGGGTTTCTGGAGAGCAAGAAATGCATAGGTGCGGTTACTCCCTTTGAAAGTGAACAATGTATGATTTCACTCCCTAATCCTGCAAGTGTTGGTCCTCTGGCCAGTTGGGGTGGAAAGAGCTGGTGGAAAGTCTCGTGTTGGAAGTATTCATTGGGAGGCCTACTGACTATCTTCTGGGTTTGCAAATCTCTCTAGACAGAAGAATATTTAACTGAAGTTACAGGGATGACGTGTATTGCCTTCAAAACCAGTTGACAATATCTAGTGAAAAATTACTTAGACTATTTTATCTTCTTGGACATGCTTCCCTCCCATCCATGATAAATGTATTTGGGTTTTCTGTGAAATGTGTGTCAATCTTTTGACTTTTATTTTTTAAACTCCATTAGAAAAAAAATTAAATCCGAGAACCAAAGTCTTGGCTGACTTCAAACAAAATATTTTTTTCCAATCAAGGAGTATATAAAAAAAAAATCAAATGGAGTCCCAAATTTTTAATTGTAATCTAAAAATCAAATAATCTGGACAAAACAGGTATATCAAAGGTTTAAAATACAAAATGGAAACCAATCCTTAGATTTTATATAATCATGAAATCATTGGTCCTTACATATTTTCATTTTGCAATTGAAAAAGTTGAACAGGTACAAAACAGAAAATGCTCATGATTAAAATTATTTGCACTATCCTCAATAAATTAATTAAAAGGATCTTAATCTAGTTTTCAAGGGCTTAGCTGCTAGTCACTTTGCTGATGTAAAAAGGGTTAATATTTTAAAACTATTGTATCTTTGCAATCAAAATAGAGCTGTTGTTCATGGGTGAGATAATTAATAGACAAATAGACAGTTCCCTAGGGTTACCATATGTCCGGTTTTTCCCGGACATGTCCGGCTTTTTGGTAATCAAACCCCCGTCCATGGGGAATTGCCAAAAAGGCAAACATGTCCGGGAAAAATACAGCCGGCCAGGCACTTCCCCTCCTGGGCTCCGGCTGCTGTGCTCCTCCCATGACTCTTCGGCTCTGTTTAAGAGCCGAGCTGCCCAAGCGCTACCGGCTTCGGGCAGCCCCCATGCCTCCGGACCCTGAGCCGCTGGCCAGGTACTTCCCCTCCCGGGCTCCGGGGCGCAGGGTCCAGAGGCATGGGGGCTGCCCAAAGCCGGTAGCACTCAGGCAGCTCGGCGCTTACTCATAGACTCATAGACTTTAAGGTCAGAAGGGACCATTATGATCATCTGGTCTGACCCCCTGCATGCTGCAGGCCATAAAACCGTCCCTACCCCTTCCCTGGACTCTGCTGTTGAAGTCCCCAATCCTGTTTTTAGTGACTTCAATCGGCAGAGACCCTCCTGCTAGAGATCCCTGCCCCATGCTGCGGAGGAAGGCGAAAAACCTCCAGAGGCTCAGCCAATCTGCCCTGGAGGAAAATTCCTTCCCGACCCCAAATGTGGCGATCAGTAAGACCCCGAGCATATAGGCAAGAGTCTCCAGCCCGACCCCGTTAGCCATTATACTATTTACCCACCATTGCTTGGCTTTCCTTGACTACTATGTTTTACCATTAAACCATTCCCTCCATAAACTTATCTAACTTTATCTTAAAACCAGACAGGTCCGTCGCCCCCACCGTTTCCCTCGGTAGGCCGTTCCAATATTTCACCCCTCTGACGGTCAGAAACCTTCGTCTAATTTCAAGTCTGAACTTCCCCACGGCCAGTTTGTATCCATTCGTTCTGGTATCCACGTTAGTACTAAGCTGGAATAACTCTTCTCCCTCCCTTGTATTAATCCCTCTAATATATTTAAAGATAGCAATCATATCCCCTCTCAGCCTTCGCTTTGTCAGACTAAACAACCCAAGCTCCTCTAGTCTCCTTTCGTACGACAGCTTTTCCATTCCTCTGATCATCCTAGTGGCCCTTCTCTGCACCCGTTCCAGTTTGAGTTCATCTTTTTTAAACATGGGAGACCAGAACTGCACACAGTACTCCAAATGAGGTCTCACCAGTGCCTTGTACAACGGAAGCAGGACCTCCTTATCCCTACTAGATATACCTCGCCTAATGCACCCCAAGACAGCATTGGCTTTTTTCACCGCCACGTTACAGAGCCCAGGAGTTCAGGGAGCACAGCAGCCGCCGGAGCCCGGGAGGGGAAGTGCCCGGTCGGGGGCACAGGGTCCGGAGGCAGGGGGCTGCCCAAAGCCCGAGCGCTACCAGCTTCACAGTTTGCCAGACAGCCTCCAGACCCTGCGTCTCTGGCTGGGTGCTTCCCCTCCCGGGCTCCAGCTGCGCTGGGGAAGCGCCAGCTGGTGGTGCAGGGTCTGGGGGCTGCCCGGCAAACCGTGAAGCCGGTAGCGCTTGGGCAGCCCTTTTCGCGTGGCTGGGAGGGAGGAGGGGGAATGCGGGGCGCTCAGGGGAGGGGGCGGAGTTAGGGAGGGGACTTTGGGGAAGGGGCGGGGAAGGGGCAGAGCTGGGCCGGGGCTGGAGTTGGGAAAGGGGCGGGGCCAGGGTGCCGTGGAGTATCCTCTTTTTTTATTTTTTAAATATGGTAACCCTACAGTTCCCACAGTCACTAATGCTTAGAACTATAAAAACAGCCAAAACACAAAAGATAATATCAGAAACAGTAATTTAGGAGTATTATATTTTATGGATTAAAACCAAAATGAGCTCAATAAACATGACACAATGCAAGACATATTAATCAGTGCCTTGTCTTCATAGGTGAAACCTAAACAGAGTCTTTCTTGTTTTCTGTTGAAGTGGGAAACCATTGTGTAAGAAAAGGTACTAAACAATGCCAACTCTGTCCCTTCAGAAGGCTAAAAATGAATGCTGGCAATACACAGCTACCAACTTGCCCAATTTCCAAGTGAAAGTGATAGTCACTTATAGGAAATAATATTCCAATAAATAACAACTCCAATGAGTGACCTGTGGCCACATGCAAACCTCCAACTCTTCAGAGCACTGATATAATATTCAGAACTGTGGTGGAAACTTTTACATTTCTCACATTTTGCAGAACAGCTGTTTCCTAAGGTAATAGCTGAACATGCAGTAACTCACACTCATTTGCTCCTGTTCTTTTCCTATGGTAAGGCCTGAACCTGCTTCCACTGAAGTTAGTACAAAGCTTCCAGTGACTTCAGCAGAAGCCAGATGAGGTCCCAAACAGGGTATGAGGCATGTCCAGTACATACTGAAAATACTGAAATGCATTGCACTATATGTAATGTACAGTAGAATAAAAAGTACAATGGATAAGTCCATAAAGTCCAAAGAGCAATAAGGAAGAAAAGCATTCAAGAATCAAAGGCATAGAGCACTATGCTTGACAGAGAGAGCAGCAGCTCAGCATCAAATCGTAATGAATCTCCCTGCCCCATCCCATAACTGAATGATATTTGGGGAAACCCAAAGGTTTAAAGAAGAGACCTAACTTTAGATAACAAGCAGGAGAGACTGAATTAATTAGTATCCACACTTGTAAATAATCTCATTGAAATCAAAAGGACTACTCAAGTGAGTAAAATTTCCTCAATTTAAGGGTGGCAGAATTGGGTTAATTAAGATTTACAGCCCAAATTTTAAGGATAAAATGTTTGCTTTCTAAATAGTAGTCCTGCACATCTGGCCTGAGCTCTGAAAGCCAAGTTGTGTTCTTCCTAGCTTGCACATTATCACAAGAACTGAAGATTCTTTAGGCCAAATGCTGCCTTTGTTTAATCTTATATGACTTCAATGTGTTCAAATTGGTGTGACGGAAGAGTTTAGCTCTGCAACTGGAACACAGTTAATAGATCTGTTGATTATGTGCAAAACAAAAGATTATCCAGCTTCTTTTTTATAGAGTAAAACTCACACTAGTTCATTTGGACCACACATAGCCATCTACACCACATAAACCCCATCTCAAGTGCTTCAGTGGCATAGAGGGACATGCAGTATTGCCAA
Source organism: Chrysemys picta bellii (assembly GCF_011386835.1). NCBI lineage: Eukaryota > Metazoa > Chordata > Testudines > Emydidae > Chrysemys > Chrysemys picta. Next base: position 74,484,691 of record NC_088793.1, on the reverse strand, counting down.
CTCCAGAAGATCAAAAATCATAGGTAAGGCATCACAAAAATTTGATATGGGTTTCAAATTCATAAAGATTTTTTCTTAATGTTGCATTCTTTTTGTTTTAGTTCAGATATTTGAGCTCCTTGGGATTAGGTTTTGAAGTTTTTTTCCCCCTCACAATCACAAGTGCTAGAAACCTATTTTCCAAAAAACAACAATAGATTTTCATATAATAACATGACACCTCAAATATCACAAAATCCAAGATAAAGACACTTTCTCTTGCATATGCCCCATGAACTGCAGTGAATTTCATCCACAAGGAGATCTGTTGAGTTTAAAAAGGTACCACTTCTACAGACATTTCCAATGCTTATTTTTTCTGATAAATGTACATACAATGTACATCCCAGCTGCTATCCATCAATACACATTAAACGAAACATACTTTAAAAAGAATTAAGGGTTCAATTTCAACTAATGGAAGCAAGAAAATTCTGAGTAAAGGCTTGCACAATGCCCTGAATCAAAATCCGATTAAATACTGCATAATATATTAAAATACAAATGTGTAAATTGCATACACTTACTAAAAGTATTTCAAAATTAGCTATATGAGCTGTTCGGTTTTTCAATCAAAATACTAGCATGCAACCTCTAGAATAGGCTCTGATCCTGCAGTCCACATGGGTGGATCCTTAAGTCCCTACAGTGCTCACTGAAGCTCTGTATGGGCACAGGGTTCTATCTCCAGGGATATTATTGTAGGATCAAGGCCATTAATAGTCTTCAGTTACTTCAATGGAAGTATTTATGTAAAGGAGTCAGAATGTCCTAGTGGCTATAACACTGGACTGGGACTCAGGAGACATGAGATCTTTTCCTGGCTCTACCATTAGCCTATTGGGGATGTTGGGCAAACCACTTCAGCTATGTGCCCAGTTTCCTCATCTGTAAAATGGGGATAATAATACTGACCTCCTTTATGAAGTGCTTTGAGATCTAAATTACAAAAACCTCTGGGTAAGAGGTAGGAATTATTAAGTGAGTAGTGACTATTGGCATGCAATGAAGAGCAGGCCCTTCAAATTCAATTTTTTTTTTATGATTTCTCAAGAAACAATGTGTGTTGTTGTTTAGGGAAACCATTCATTTGAAAATTATATTATGCTCTGAAAATTTTGTGCCTGCCAAAGTTACAAGTAACACATAAGATTGCTCTAAATGAAGGAAGTTAGTGGGAAAGACTGCCCACTTTTTCATTTTGTTTACTTGGTGCATTATACTGCATTTTGTGCATCATCTCTTTCAGAGTTTTCCACTTAGTCAGTTATTTACTCAGCAGTTTCTGCCCTGCCAGAAAAAATAACCCTTATACCAACAGAGATACAGAAAAAAAGAATTAATGGATATTTTTTTTAATGTCAGAGTATGCGATTTAAGAGAGCAGGCCATCAGAAACTGTTTTTTTTTTTTAATTTGATCAATTTAAAAAAAAACATTTTGGCAATGTCCCTTTGAAAGCTTTATTTGGATTTTCAAAACAAACAACAATTTCCATGGTGCTTTTCATTTGTAAATTTCAAAGCACTTTAGAAAGTCAGTATGCATTATTATCTCCATTTTAAAAGATGGGCAACTGAGACACAAAGGTTCAGATCCTCAAAGGTTGGTTTCAATGGAAATTAGGAGCCAAAATGCCTTTTAAGATTTAAAAGAGCTCAGTACAACCACACAATAATATCATTTTTCTATTATCCTCACAGCCCCCAAATCAGACTCATAAGATAGCCCACATATTTGCTTTCTGTAGGAAACAACTTTCGGTAAACTTGGACTCCTTTTATCTCTTACTTAAACCTCAGTTTATACAGTGAATGGACTTCACTAGAGGTAGCCTCTGGTGGTCATTGTCATTTTTGACATTAAAATCCTTTGGGGATAATAGCAGAAGAAAGAACAACAGAAGACAGATGTTCATGTTGTGTTGACACTTTGCTGCTCATAATAGGTATTTTCTCCCACTGTGATCAGCTTCCAGCTCACCTCTACTGACAGTGACAGATCAAGTTGGTTTATCACAGTGATCAGCTTGCCTGGTTTCTCTCCACAGTTGTTTCATGGGAAAGTTAGCAATACCCCTAACTTTGCAGACTTTCAGATGAAACACACAGAGAAATCCGACGAATAGACATTTCTAGGCCAAACTGTTCATTTCTAGGAAAAAGTTTTCATCCACATGTAAAGAGGTTTTCTTCAAGCAAGGACCAAACTCCAATGAAACCAGGTAAACTACACCTGCTCCAGAGACAGTCCTCAAGCTGAGGCACTAACACCTCTGAGTCATATTTAAATAATGCCATTTCTGTTGGGAAAAAGATAATTGCCTTACAGAAACGGATACCTGCTTTACATAACCTTTCATTGGAGACTGGAGTACATTCCTCTATGGCCCTGAAGCTCTCTGAAATTTCCATTGAAAGCAATACTGATATTTCATGAACAACTCTGAAAACCATTCTGATTAGAAACAATGCTATGGATATATCAAATTTTCTGTGTTTCTCATCCCTTATTTTTGATATAGTAATTTGCCTGAAAAATTGATCTTGGTTTTCAAGAATTCATCTGTTCTTGTATATTTGTTCAGCTCAACAGTACAAACCCCCACCGCCCCCGCCACACACACACAGAAAGCATTTCCCACCATGAATGCCCTCTGACCTGAATTTGAAAGTAAGCATAAAAATGCAATAAGCATTTCTAAATTAATTGGTGGCAGAGAAATTCTTGGAAAGTGGGAGTTTTATATAAAAAATTATGTTTCTTTAATACTAGCAAAGCGATAAAATAGCATTCATATTTAATACAGTAAAATTAATAATTTAACCTTAAAGTTCTGTACATAACTAAGAATTCAGTATTCAATAAGCGTACATTTTGAACCTCTTTGACCTCACAGCTATGGACTGATTATTATGTCACAAATAGGATTCTGGCTTCAGGTACTGAATATGCTGCAGAAAAAGATGAGCTCTTAAATCAATGAAGATGCAGATTATTAGTGATGATGCAAGGATAATAAATGCAGAAAATACTAGCGGATTTGTGCTCAAATCTAATATTTTGGAAAGCTTCCCAAGAAAGGTAAACTGTTTTTTAAAATCTTTCAATTTTTTCACAATAGGGGGTCAACTCCATCTCTGTAAGAATCCCTCAAAGCTCTGACTCCACTTACAGCCTTCAAAGAAAGTGTCCTGGGGCCTCAGGCTGTTTATATTAAAGTGGGCTTTTCAAGACCTGTTTGTAACAGTTCTGGTACCTAGGAACCCTGGTCCAGATCCTGAGTACCTGCTGAGGATCTGGCCCCAATCTACAAAGTTATGAAGTGCTTGCCTGGCAAGTCCATATTTTAAAAAAGTGTTAAAGTACTGCATCGTCCCAGCAGATATTTCAGCCTCTCCATTTCCAAAGGAAACTATGAGTTGGACATGAAGTTCAACCAGGTCATACGTCCCCTACAGATCTTAGTAGCTCCCCAGGTAACTGTTCTATCTCATGTATATTTAAAAAGGCACATCAGCAGCCCATACAAATATGTAAAAAAAATAAAAGATATAGGCCCAGAAGTGGATTTGTAAAGCAAGGGCTATGGGAGGTAGCCAAAGCCATGGGATAGAGGATCTGGGAAGAGCTGGGATCTAGGTTGACCTTACAAGAACTGTGAGGTAATTTCCAGTGAGAAAGGGATGCATAAACATAAAGCTATCTTTTACAATTTCAAAAAGGTCTAATTTTCAAATTGTTAAAATTTATTAATTGATTAAATGACTTGCACTTCACTGTAAAAAATCTCCCTAAAATTAATCACAACAAATTTTAGATTAAAAAACTTTCTTCTTTGGGCTTGGAACATGGGCTTTAACATACTTATAATTAAAGTCAGGTTAGAAACTTAACAGAGTTGCAGCTGATACCTTTGCAAGTATTTAAGTGCCAAGAGTGTGCTTAGTGTACATAAGATGTCTGAAACAGTTTATAGTATAAATAGTTTCAAGGGTCACAACATCTGATAGCTTGTTCTCTTTCATGGTCCCCATTGGGCTATTCTTGCGACAGATGTTAGTGCTTTTGGTAGACACCATCTAAGAAAAATGGCTCAAAGGAGGTGGAGCGGTATCATCACATTAAGGAGGATGAAATATAATTTCATCATTAATAAGACAGATTATGAGGAATTCAGGAGGGCTTTTTGTTACTACAGGATTCTCCAGCAGCAAAATGTTTGTTTTGTAAAAATAAAAATAAATAATAATAATAATTAGATTAAGCTTGTCATTGTTTAGATTACAGTAACACCGAGAGCCCACAACTGGGCTGGGGCTCTACTGTGTTGTATAAAACCCACTCTTTTCTGCCCTGAAGAGTTTACAATCCATACAAGTGAGACAGACGAAGGGCTGGAGAAAGGAAAGGTCACTTCAGACAAGAGGTCTTTCAAGAGTTAGTATCTATGGAAATGCGGCAGAGATCCACCTTAGTCCATTGTGTCATTTCCTGAACTTTTGTCTCAGACTGAATTATCCTCTAACAAACTGAAGCAAATACACATGGCACTGTGGGCAGACTTCCACTATGACTCGCTGTGCTACGCTTATTAGGAAGATAAACAGAGGTCCTCAGTTTCCCAAGCTGCAAACAAGCACCTTTTATACACACTGAATTCACTTAAGGTTTTTTCATATCTGTAACTATAAAGGCTTTTAACTTTAACTTATTTCCCTGAATTCAGCTTTTGCAGTCAAAGCTGTAAATCACCACAGATAAATGCTAGTGAAATCTGCAAACTCACACGTTCCTGGGGGAAATAAAATGGCCCTCCTGCAACTAAAATCACTGAATATAAAGAGCTGTGAGAAATGCAGGAAGACACAGTTGGAGCAGACAAGGTCCTGTGAGGCAAAGAAGCAAAGAGAGAAGGCAGGTAGCAAAGAAACTGCTGTAATATGTGCTACCATGGACACGAGGGGAGAAGGATGAGGAGCACATGGAGCAGCATCTAAGCAGCAGAAGAAATCACTTAAAAGATACATTGTAAGGAAACTTAAAGAGAGTCTAGAAGTTCTCGTACAATCACACACTTTAGTTTTGCTCTCACAGGATCAATCCTCCACTCCTGCATGATCCAGCAAATGGCTTATGCACATATTTAATTTTAAGCATATGAAGTCAATGGAACTATTCATGTGCTTAAAGTAAACATGAGCTTAAGTACTTGGCCAAATCAAGCCAGTGTGTTCAGCAACTTACAAAATTGAGCCAAGAGAGCCTTACTCTACTTCCACTGAACATGCCCTAAAATTATTTATCATTACACCATTAGAACCCATTTAACAGTTTCATAAACAAACCTTCTTGGTAGAGTGGGAGCTATTTGAACCAAAATAAAAACACTGTAGAAAGAAACATGTTTAGCTTTTGGAGCGAATGTCTGGGAACCACGTCTCCTGGGTTCCATTCCGACTTTCACAATTATGACTTTGAGGAAGCCACAGTTTCTCTATGCCTCCATCTACATATATGAAGATTAAAGACAACTCTTAGCAGCTATGCAGCATTGTGCATGTTCAAAATGCTGTACAAACATCAAATAATTTATCCTTACAACAACCATGTGAGGTAAATATTATTGTTTTCACTTTATAGATAGTAAATCAGATAAAGAATTATATCAATTCAACCAAATCCTGGAAGAGATGCAAAGCCCAACAGAAAGGACTTTGTGCCGTGAAAAAAAAATGTTGAGTCTCAGGGGTACAATCTTGAGCCTCAGACAACTAGGTTTCTCTGAACAGCTGGGCTGTCCATACAGACCAAGAGGAATAGAATGCATGGTCCAGAGCCATTGGTAAATTAGATTATTGTCCGTTCCTTTAACACAGGGAAGGTGCAGAGACATGCTGTAGAGATGTTCATATAATGGGATATCTTCTTACACTGTACAGAGTCTAAAGCTGGTCAGACATTTTCCAACTGAAAATGCCAATTTGTTGAAAATGAAACATTTGGTGGAAATGTGTCAATTTTGACAAAATTTCATTTAGAGAGAAAAGCTGAAAAAAGTGTTTTGAATGGAAAGTTTCCAAACAACTGTTTCAATTGTTTTACTTTATTATATAATCTAATTTTTTTAAGAGGTCAAAACTTGGAACTATTTTTTCTTTTTAAAATTAAGTAGAAGAATTCAAAATGTATTGTTTTGGTTCCATTTCAGATCAGAACTTTTTTTGAAATTGCGTAATTCCCACAAAACAAAAAGTCAGGTTCCCACACTGCTCTGATAAAGTCTCCTCTTTGATGCATCCCACTATGCAACAGAACTACAGCTTTTAAACTTCTTTTGGGGATCCTGTGAGTGCGCAGGAAACCCAGGAGTTGTTCCTAAATTATTTTTATCACTATATAAGCAAGGTGGTACAAAGCCATGGTTTGAATTCAGCAGTTCTTGGTTCCCAGTCTATGCCCTCTTCTCCATTAGTCCACATTGCTTCGAAATGGGACAGACAAAAATACTGTGTTTTGGAGATTATACAAACAATATCTGTAAAGCACTTTGGAAGTGTCAGATGAATATGCTATAGAATAGAAATGGCTGAATATTTTACTAACACTCAATCTAACAGAAAAATAGTTTCTCAGCACTCTCAAACATAGACTATATACCAATTTTATTATTCCGTTGTATCTTATGGTTAAGAAAAGGGTGCAGGGGTGATGTTGTTTATGATGCTCGGTGCAGGTTTGTATTACAATGCCATTTTGATTATACCTTACAAACAATTAGTCCTTCCGGTAGGTTTGAACTCTACTGGACCCATTCATATGCTTGTCCACACAAAAAATCATCTTCCTATTTCTCTGATTATATGAAATTAAATTACGCATAATCTCCTATCAAGTAATAGTAATTGCTTTAAAACTCCCAAACCCAAATTAATTTGTGGTACTTTTCTATTTAGCTTCAGTGTGCAATCATTTTGGAATTCTTTCCTATTGACTATTAAAGTATCACTTGTTCTGCAGGATTTAAACTTCTGTTGTCTAGAGAGAGAGCTGAAAACTGCATGTAATTATTGTTTTTAATGTTTTTGTCTGTTATGATTGCTGTGACGATATGAATATGCACTGCTGCATACACTTCTCTACCCCAGGATGTCCTTTTCATTTCAGTTGGATTTTTTTGATAAAAGATTTTAAATAAATACACTTTATATAGCTATGTACACACCACAATTACCAAACACTGTAAAAGTATTTTCATAAAACCCCCCTATAATTATTTTCTTTACTTACTTATGTTTCTCACTACTTCCCTGCTTAGGAATCCTGGAAACCCAGACACCATCACTTATCCACAGCCCAACAAATAAAAATGTGGGGAAAAATTATGGCAGCCCCACAAGAGCATGATAGATAGGGAAGAGCGTGCAAGGAGATGATCAAATGCCCTTAGAGATTAAGTAGTGGAGAGGTCAACCACAGTTGCCTGCAGAGCTCCAGGTCCGGGTGGGATGAGCATGGATATAGGACCTTAGTACTGCTCCTCATGCACCCTGACCAGCAGTGCAGTGGGCAGTGCACTGAACACCTGTGGAACAGATACAACAAGCACAGCTAGTCAGCAGCCCTGAAGGCACTAGGCCTGCTCCTGGCTTTCACTGACAAAATGCCTCCAGGAAGTGGAGTTCAATTCAGACACCTACAGATGTAATACAAGCCATAATATTTAAATTAAGCCATAAACTACCATTGGGCAAATATGAATATTTTTTGGTTAAGCTGAATATTTGTTTTGGACAAGTATTTCCAATTCAAAACACTCCTAATTAGAAGTTTTAGTATTAGCACGTGTTCTACTCCAAATGTGTTTCATTGGAGATGATCTTGTTTTCTTTCTCCATTCAGTTAAACAAGTGTTGTTTAAACACTCCTCTATAACTCTGGTACTTTGCTGGATACTAATTAACATATGTGTCAGAGAAAGCTTGTGCTTTAAGTTGAATATTTAGCCATTAAACTGTGGGTATTCAGAGCTACTGAATAATAGTCTTAAACAGTTAGTTTACTAAAAACCTGTATTGCCAGCCAAAATAAAGCTTGGAATCACTATAAGAACAATTTGATAGCTTATATTGTTTAGTTGGTGAATTTTATTTCCACACATAAATATAGGCAATAATAATCATTCGTTCACTAAGAAGCTTTCCCATTATATTTTAGTGATAATAATCACCAATAGCAACGGCAATAGTTGAGATTGTAAAACATTTCCCATTACAAACCCCTACTTTCCAAAGCTCATAATTTCTTATAAACTCCCATCTTCTGCACTGAGATTTTTATGCTCTCTTCGCCCATGGACAAGTTAAGCCCCAATTCTGCAAACATGCACATGAGTAACTTAATGCATACTGGCCTCAGTGAAGCCAGTAAAGTTATACATAAGCATACATATTTACAGGATTGGAAAATTTGGGCAAAATCCTTTTAGTTGGGTATAACAGCAAAATGAAAAAAGTAACTTCAACTCACTGTAATCATACTTTTTGAATAGTGCTAATGAATATATGGCTAAAATTTGAAACTTGGAATAGCCTTTACTTTCACTGAGGATTAGGTGTCTGCTTGATTTGAAACAAAAACTAGTTTGGATTTACTAACATTATGAGCATCTATTAGCTAAGGACCATAAAGCACTTTCCAAATATTAATTAATCCTCAAAAACACACCTGAGGTAGATATATTATATTAAATTTGCACATGGTTTAGCAGAGGCACAAAGATACTAAATGAATTGCCTACGGTGAAATGGGCAAGAGTGACAGAGTCAAGAACAAAAACTATGAGTCTCCCAGTCTTCTGTTCCAATTAGTGTTGCCAACTTTGTAATATTTAAAAACCAGACACTCCAGCAGGCGTGCCAGACCTTCCCCCACCGCATCTTTTCCCCCTGAGGCATCAGGAGGGACTCATCTGCAGAGCAGGGGTTGGGAGCTGCAGCTCCCTGATGCAGGTAGGAGGCGTCCCTGGCTGAATAGCGTGGGTGATGTCAAGTCCCTTTTTCGACCGGACTTTCCAGTTGAAAACCAGACACCTGGACACCCTAGTCCAATGCTTATGCCATGCTAAGGGGTAAATTCTATTCTCAGATATGTATGGGGGTTGTGTGTGTCTCTAAAGGATAAACTTGGCCCTAAATATAAAATGAACAGTATGGGTAGATGACATCCTTTTACAGTATGGGTTATGTTTTATTCTAATAGTTTTCATTGTTCATAATCAGTTGCCCATTATAGAATTCTCCTTTCACTATATTTTCCCTTCTTTTCTGTTTTGACCATAGATTTGCTATTATATTAAATGCAAAAAAGCATGAATGCAGTGTTTAATAATAATAAATAATTAATGGAGATATCCTATCTCCTAGAACTGGAAGGGACCTTGAAAGGTCATTGAGTCCAGCCCCCTACCTTCACTAGGCAGGACCAAGTACTGATTTTGCCCCAAATGGCCCCCTCAAGGATTGAACTCACAACCCTGGGTTTAACAGACCAATGCTCAAACCACTGAGCTATCCCTCCACCCAGCTACAAGATCAAGTGCTTCAAGATCAGGAAATTTCAAAAGTTAAGGTAGCACTGGCAAACTTAACGTGGCTACATTGTACTAACTAGATATAAACAACAAAGACAAATTTCATTTAATCAAATAAAGAGAAAATACTACATATGTGCAATATGATCAAATTTGTGTTCCTGAAACAACCTCTAACTTTTTAATCCATTCCGTTGGAATATGAAGTTCTGAGACAACAACATTTAAGTTGGTTCCATTTCACCAGAACTTCCCCTAGGAAAAAAATCCAGGAAAAAAAAAAAAAGTTCTAACAGTGCGGAAACAACCTATTCTGATATTGTCAGACTGAAATGTTTTGATTTTTCATTTTGAAATGGCTTTTCATTTAGAATTTTTTTATACACTATAATACAAAATTTTAAAGAACAGTCAAATCTGAAAGAAAGTATTTTGATTTTGTTGAAATAAAATACTTCAGTCAACCTGAAACTATTTCTTTTTGGAATTTTCTTTCCCAGAGAATTTCAAAGTTTTCAGTTTTTGTTCCAATTTGGAATGAAGCCAGATTTTGAAATCTTAAAATCCTTTTCGAAGTGGAACTTCCTTCCTCCACTCAGTTCTAATTTTGAGTCTTTAATCTCACAACCTTAGCGTTGCATTAAGAGCTTCCCCCATCCTCCACAGGAAGAGAAAAACAGGTGGAAGAGAAAATATGGAGATGATTTTCGGACACAACCTATAAGCTTTTCTTTGTTAGTAGAGCGTGCAAATTCTTTGAGACAGCAAGCACACACTTACCTGGTTGCATACACATGGAATGCACAGCTGTGTTTAACTCCTTACTTTTACACTTCAGGAAGTTTTCTGCAGTGCATGCTCTGTACACAATTGTATTATGTCATTGTTACACCAGGGAAGAAAATAATGTAATTGATAAGCATGTCCACTGAACTTATACCTATGGAGATTAGAACCTTGTGTGTTCCTGCCTGGCAGTGTGGATTGTCTATATCCCTTCTGACCTTACCAGCCCTGGCAGCACAATTGGGTTAGTAAACTTGTTGCCATTGGTAATCGGCCCATTATTGCATGGTGACCCATCTGAAGAGGGATCTTAGAAAATTAACTCCCTATCTGTTGTTTTAAACATTAACTGTACTCATTTTTCGGGCCTGATCCAAAAGCCCACTGAAGTCAATAAAAAGACTCCTACAGTTTTGTGGAGATTTTTTTTTGGGGGGGGGGGGGGGGAGGAAGAGGGGGACACATAATGCTTCCTATGGCCCTTCCCCTGTTCCTCCCCTGGCCATACACACTTTTCCCCATACAGCCAATAGGCTGCAGAGATGTATTGTGGAACAGGGAAAACTACATAAAGGTAAGCATACAGTTTAGCCATCTATCATTTCCCTGTTGCCCAACTGTGGCTTTAGTTATAAATTTTTGTTTTTTCTGCATTATGCAACAGATGTGGGTAGAGGGAAAGGAAACAAGAGCATTGGAACTTTGAATTT